>NC_089651.1:40190793-40802825 GCF_037042795.1 Molothrus aeneus | reverse complement strand
TGTTTGATTTTATTACAGTTTGGTAGAATCTTTCTCAAGAATTGAATTTCTAACTACAGCTTTTTGATGAGTTACCAGCTGACTGACTGCATTCCCTCTAAAGTTTGAACTAGGCATGATATACTTCATCACTCCCTGAACTGCTGTTTAGTACTGCTGGATGCTTTTCTGCATTTGAGAGTTTGGATGCATTTAAATTATGGGACAGATAAATTTATAATCCTTATCATGCTGTCTTGCTGAGAGCAGTTTCTAAGACACATTGTGCTGAGACATTAACATTTATCATCTTAGATTTTTATTAAATTATTATGACTTTGCTATTAAATATGATATCAAGTATAAAAACATATCCTGCCTTAGAAGGGATTGTAATGATTAAAATCCAAACCAGACAAATAGTAAAGAAAAACATTAAGGGAAGTAGTTCACGTGGTAATTTAAGACAGATGAGTATTTTTATCTCCAGAAAAGAAAAATGCAGCCCAAGTACCAGGTGTAAGGATGACTTTAAAGGATAGATGAGCAATTCTAATGGGACAAAAATATTACCTTCTACCACTTTCTAGCTTTTACAGAGTTCTTGAAGTAACTGAGCTACTAATAAGATATTCAGTCTATTTTTAAAAGTCTGAAATAAGTTACCACAATATTCCAAACATTTGCATAGAGGTAAGTATTGTACCTATTTATAAATGCTGCTGTGAAGGATACAGAATTTACAATCTAGATGCAATTAAACCAATTTATTTATCAGAGACTTTATTTTCAGATAGCCAAACTAGACATTGGTATTCAGAAGAAACCTTTCTTATGGAAGAAAGAAATTTGTGAAATTAAAAGTTATTTTAAAAAAATTCTTGAGGGTAGGTTCCTGACATTCTGACCTTTCTCAGGTGGCAGATGCATTCCTGGTGTTTGTTGTTCCAGGACACAGATATTGCCTTCATGCCATTAAAAACTGTTAATTGGATATGGTGTTGAAAACCTTTCCCTAAGGGATCCAGAATATGTTGTATTCAGGGATACAGTTCTTAGCTTAAGAACTTTGTCTTTCAAGCCTCTCCACTTAAACCTAAAAAGATAGGATTCTAAAAAAGATAGGATGTAGGTTTGTCCGATACAGTGTTTTTCATGGGATCTTTCAAAGGAGGAATTCTCTTATAAAGTAAGACTAGAACAAGCCATAGGGAGGCCATGGCCACCTCCTTGGCTTATAGGTTTCATTTTTAGTTTCTTGCTCCCTTCCCTGAGAGGAATGTACTCCTTCTGCCCTCTACCCCTGATTTGCTATTTTATAGACTCTCCTACTAAGAAGAGAAAGAGCTCTTCCTTCTAGTAGTCTAACAAGTCACAGCTGTTAGTTCAAGCAGCATGAAGGAGCTACTTTCCTGTTCTCACACAGTGGGGGAAATTAAATGCAAAGTGAACGAGGAAGGGGTTTATGTGTGTTATCCCTGACACTGAACTGTTAAGGGGTTTCCAGTGGCAGAAGTTTTGACTTTGTCAGAAGAAATGAAGGAAAGTAACTCCTGTAATAGGAGCAAAGAAAGGAAGAGAAGGTGCTCCAACAGTCTATTGGATCTGTTGATCTGTTTAGTCAACAATCTCAGGGACAAAAGCTTCTTGCATCTAGACTGACTGGATCATTCATCTATAGCAATGTGCCACTTAACCTGGCCTGGCCAAGATACCATCAGCTGGTGTCTCTTGAGGTACTTATGAAGGAAAAGCCAAATAATCAGTTACTGCTACCTTATCACCTCTAGGAAGCATTTTCTTTGGACTAAATGAGAGTCCAGGAAAATTATTGCTTTGAGTAAGGGAAGTCAAAGTTCAAAGACAACTTTAGGTCACCAAGTTTCTGAAATGGATAGATCCCATCTTGCTGTCATAAACCCCTCAGAGTTGAGGACCAAGAGGAAACCTTTGAAGCCATTGTGGATCGTTCAGGTAGCTCTGGAGTTCACCTTCTGACTTCAATTTTCTTCCAGGCATTCTGTAGCATGGGCTATTTGTGCTAAGATTCTACTCATCTATCACCCATTCCTCTGGCAGGAAACCTTGTCAGTACCTACCTGTCAGTGCATAGAAATCCTTGCAAGTATATTTATAGTCAGGTATACGTCACAGCAAGTGATCAATTAAAACCTTTTCATTTTTCCTTAGATACAGAAAATGGGGGAAAGAGTTTTGACATGGGGAAAAAAAGAACCAAAGCAAGGTCTTTATGTTGTCCACCAGGTGTGTACTGTTAAGTTTAATCATTCTGTTTGAAGCTTTAAAAGTGGTATTAAGTTTGCGCTCTAGAAAACAAAAAAGTGGACAAGTAGAAAGAATTATATAGGTGGAATTGATGTGCTGGCATCAGATGCCTTGTTTTGGTTTGTTCATTGGTTTACTTTATCAATTAAAAAAATGTGGATCCGTGGGAAAAAAATAACATGGAGGGTGAGTGTGACTTTCATTTGTGTCACAGCACACAGAGTAATTTTTGGGAAATGGCAGGTTCAGCATTCTTCTTAGACAGACTTTTCCTAGTTTTGATTTGTTTAAGGCACCACTTTCTGGTCACGGGTTCATGGAGCATTGTGCAAATTAAGGATTGTTGTGGCTGCCTGCATCAAACCTTCTTTAGACAGAAAGCAAAACATAAGGAAGATAGGAAAGACCAGAAAAGAATTTGTGAGAGAGCAAGGCACACTACTTTGGGGAAGAAAATATTAACAGGAATCTTAGTTCATATTCTAAACAAAGAATCATTGAAAATCTCGTTCATTAAAGATTCATCTAAATGTGGTGGCACAGATATCCAGTACTGTCTCTTCACTCAACCATTTGTGTAGCTTTTTCAAAGACAAATTTTAAAAAGCTTTAAAGGAGAGATAATAGATATTAAACTGGGTGGGAGGAGATGGGCAGGAATGCATAGCAATTCCAATGATGAAATTTGTTCCTTTCCCTGTCTCCTGAGTTGTTCAGTCTAACAACCTTCCGGTCCACAAACCTAAAAATGTTACCAAATAGCTGCAGAAAAATGATTTCCAGAGAAGGGTGGCATCTGATTTATTTCCTGAATCCTATCCTGTCTTGTTGTGGTTTTGGTAAGATTGCAAGTCTAAAACTGAGTGAAGTGTCATCAGCCCCTAGAGACAGTGTCCAAACAATTGAACATGTTTGGAGGAATGGTTTATTCTTTGGCTCTCTCATACTTGTAGCTGCCAATTATTGAGTAGTTATGGTCAGACAGACTCACTATGGTTCATGGCTGGCTCTCGGGTTCAGAAGTATCTGGAATTTTTCAATGAAATCCAGGGAAGTGTCCAAACATTTCCTCAATGTTCCTTTGATATTTTGTGCTGCTGATGGCCTTTAGACATGATGGTTTCTTTCAGAAGACATTTCTGACTCATATCTCAGAGACTGGGCTAGTATAAGAACTTAAATAGAGAAATGAGAATTTCTTTTCTGTTCATGTGAGAGACTGGATTCACTGAGATCTCTTCAGCCCAAGGCAGGCAACTTTTAGGAAGAGCTGAAAGCCATTGAGTTCACAGCCTGTTTTCAGGGCTTGAATGAGACTTGGCTGTTGCAGGAAATCTTTCCAGTTGTGGGATTAACAGTAGTTAGCAGTCCTCTTTTAGAAACTGGCTACTTTCAAAAACAGCAAGAATCTGTCAGACCAAATCAAGAGAGAATGCAAAATACAAACCCCTCTTGCCATTCTCTCTCTTCTTGCCCCTTCTAAAATAAATCAAAATTGCTCCTGATATCCAAAGTTAAAGAAAAAGTTGAATTTAGATATATTTGTATTTATGATTATGAGTGAGAGATCTAAAGCCAGAGAGGAGATGGTTTTATTTCTCTCCTGATGATTCCTTTTCTTGCCTTTTCTTTAAGTCATTTGTTTTGAAAGGTTCAAAAGAGTAAGGGTTCTGACTAGAAACAGAACCAAAGTCTTGTCCCCTTCTGCTTCTGGTATCTTTTTCATGAAACCCTTGAGATTAGCTCAGTTCATTAGAACATGGTACTAATAATGCCAGGGTAGTGGGTTTGATCCCTGTATGGGCCTTTCATGTAAAAGTTGCATTCAATTATCCTCATCCTATCCAATTCAGAATATTCTGTGATGATGCCTTAATCTGTGAAAAAAACCCATGAAGAGTTATACATGACCATTGTGAAAATGCCAATTGTAGAAGACATTGCCAGGAGAAGGAGTTTCAATAATTCCTGTATTCGTGCACACACACTATAAATACAGTGTGTATACATATATATATATATATATATATATATATGTATACACGCTGGATTTAAATTTCTGCAATTAGGACAAATACCTCAGTAGAGGGAAATTCTGCATGTTTTACTAGAGAACAGTAATGCATTCTTTCAGTACTGAGGATGAATTTGGGTCTCTAGGCTTCTGAATCATCTCCACCTATTTCTCAGTAAGATGAGAAAGTACATCATGTTCTCAGTGGGCTGTGACCATTGCCTTTGAGTTGCAATCCTTCAGGTCTTCATTAGTCCTTAGACTATCATTAAATGCTTGGCAATGGTTCTATCTTATCTTTGTTGTTAATGTCTGCAGGTAGAAATCTAGAGGACTTGCTTATTAGAAATCATTTTTACAGTAGGGCAGTTCATGCCTTCTGGGAAACATTACTTTCAGAATCTCTGTCAAAAAAAGGCTTTCTTTTGCCCCCTTTCAGATTCTTTCTTTGAGAGAGGCCACTTGGAGTCTCAAAAGGGCTCTAGTTTACATGTGCTTAGACAGCTTCTAAAATTTAGTGTAGACAGAAGATCAAGCTATGTCCACAACAGAATACACAGGTTACATTATTTTGTTAATTTTATACTGAAGAGTCATATGCACTTTGGATATGATCTATATGAGAGAAAGAGAGTTTGAAGTACAGAATAAGCAATTGAAGTTTAGACTTGATGCATTTTCCATCAACACATCAAAGACTGGATCCAGTACTGACCAAATATACTTTGATGAATGTGTTCTTCTTTTAGCCTGTTCCAAAAGTCATGATTGGTTTCCAATCAAAAAAACCCAAGCAACTCTTAAATAATAGAATCATAGAATACCAAGTTGGAAGGGCACCTTGAGGATCATCTGGCCCAACCTTTTTTGGCAAAAGGACAGTCTAGACAAAATGGCCTATAATAAAGCCTCGATCTTGGCCTTGTTATCGAGTGATGCAAGGATGGTCCAGGAGCCCCATCCCTCTGGGAGAAGAGAGCCCAAATGCCCAGGCAGCTTGCAGCCGTGGCTACCCTTAGCAAGCTCAGTGATTGTCAGCTCTTTAGCGATTATCAGCTCTCTTAGGATGTCAGCTCTTGGCTTGCTTGCTAGGGTGCCCTTGGCTGAGGCTTGAAGCAGACGCGAGAGAGGAGAAGGAGAAGTTCTGGGGGTTCCACAGCGATGGTTTATTGGGAGGTCTGTGAAGAGTCCCAGCAACAGCTCTTCTTCTGCCGAATGGGCTAAAACAGCCCCTTTTTATAGGGTAAAGGGGGATCCAAACTTGTCCAATAGTAGGGGTTAGGGAAAAGTGACCTATGGGGTTACAGAGATAAGCTTTGGGGCAGGGGGTCAGAGACAGGGACTTATTTTGCTGTCTCATCATGACTCAGCAGTTCCTACTGTTAAGCCTCAATCCTCCATGGAGCTTTCCCAAGCTCTATGGGGTTTGCTACAACAGCCCAGCACTCTGTTTAGCTAAATCTTAAACTGTCCAACACTGGCAAGTCCACAACTTCCCTGGGGAGACTATTCCAATGGTTGACTATTCAATTGTGAAAACTTTCCTCTTGTATTGTACAGAAATCTCCCCAGGATTAACTTGTACCCATTAACCCTCATCTTTTCCATGGAACCCCTTGAAAAAAAAGGAGTCTCCGTCTTCTTTGCCCTGTAAATACTGGCACATGATGATAAAGTCTCCTTTCAGCCTTCTTTTCTCGTGCTGAACAAACCCAGCTCTTTTAGAGTTTCCTCACACAGAAGGCTTCCCAGCCTTTGTTCATCTTTGTGGCCCTTCTCTGGACCCTCTCCAGCCTGTCCGCATCTTTATTTTGAATAGCAGGGTCCAAAACTAAACAGTGTTCCAGGTGTGTCCTGACAAACACTGAGTGGAGTGGGATAATGAATGACTTCTTTATCTCTGCTGCTGATGCCCTTTTTGATGCAACCCAGCATCCTGTTGGCTTTCTTTGCTGTAGCAGCACACTCTTCTTTCAGATTGAGCTTCTTTCCGCCAGGACTCCCAGACCCCTTTAACAGAGCTGCTCCCCAGCCCAGTAGATACCAGCCTGTGCTGCACTCCTGGATTATGTTTTCCAAGTGCAAGACCTTGCACTTGTCCTTGCTGAACTTTCTAAGGTTCTTGTTAACCCACTTTTCCAGCCCATCCAGATCTTCCTGCAGGGTTGGCTCTCCACTTCCCCGATCAGTTTGGTATCATTGGCAAACTTTGGCAGAGTACTCTTGATCCCATCTTTCAGATGTCTTATGGAGATATTAAACAGTGTTTGGTCTAATATCAATCCCAGGGGAACCCACTTGTGACAGATTGCTGGTTTGAAAAGGAGCTAATCACCACTAATACCCAGCCTCTGGGTATTGCCTGTTGGCCAGTTCCCCACCCACCACACAGGATCACACCAGTTTCTCTAGGAGGAGGCTGTGGGAAACCATTTCAAAAGCCTTGGAAAAATCCAAGTAGACAATGTCCACTGCTCACCCCACAACAGCCAAACAGGTTACTTTGTCATTGAAGGTGATCAGGGTTGTCAAGTATGACTTGCCCTTGGTGAATCCGTGCTGGCTTTTCCCAATCACATGTTTCATCTGACTTGTGATATCCCCCATGATAATTTCTTTCATAACTTTCCCAGGGACTGAAGTAAGACTGATGGGCCTATAACTTCCTGGATCCTCCTTTAAGCCCTTCCTGTAGATGAGGGTGACATTAGCCTTCTTCCAGTCTTCTGGGATGTCTCATGGTCTCCATGACTTCTCAAAGATTTGGAGAACAGCCTTGCAATGATATCAACCAGCTCTCTTACTCTGGGGTGATTATTGGCAGGGTCTATCAATTTGTGGGGATCAAGCACCTGTATTAGCTGACATACCAACTCTTTCTTTACTGATGGTAGGTTTGTGTTTGCATCAACCTGGATTTTTGTTCCCAAGACATGCACCCCAATGGTGCTGGTAAAGACAGATGTGAATAAAGCATTGAGGAACCTCTTCCTTTTCAGTGTTGTTGCTGACAGATTCACCTCTCCTGTTTAACAATGGGCCAATATCTTCCATCTATTTCTGCTTATTGTTTACATACCTGAAGAACACTGTCTTGTGTTTTTTGACATTTCTGGGCAATTTCAATTTGAGCTAAGGTTTTGCTTTTCTAACAGCACCTCTGCACACGCTGGAAATGCTTTTGTAGTTCTCAATGGGTGTTTTTTTTTCCATCTCTTTATATGCTTCTCTTTTGGTTTTGAGCAGACCGAGAAGCTCTCAGATAAGCCAAGGGGGGTATTGCTCTCCCTACTTCCCCTACTTTAAAGAGTAATGAGCTGTTTTTAAACTTCCATGTTTCTTAGGAGAAAAATGCCAATGTAGAGAAAACTTTGCAATCAGTACTCTATGGCTACCATTTACATTAACCAGCTCCCATTTCTGTCAGCCAGGCTACAGTGCTCCTTTGTGCACCAGAAAGATCTTACAGCATCAGTTTCATGGTAAAATGTGTTCATTCTCACAGAGTTTTTCTCTTTAAAGAAAAAAAAATTGAGGACATCCAATCCTGAGCTTTAGGAATCAAACATCATCAGAACAGGCTTATCCAGATGGTATCTCTCATTCCAGGGCTGTTCACTTACCAGATTTGTGCCCAGAAGAGCCCCTAGAAATTGTGACATCCACAGCATCTTTCCACTGCAAAGGTGGGAGGATGTTTCTGCCATAGCTCTGGTTTGCCAACAGCTCATCAAATGAGATTTATGTCTTCTGGATGTGTGGTAAACATGCACATTAATAGAGCTCTTCCACATTTATTGCTGGAAGGAAAAAAATGTCATCTTCTTTTACTTCAAGAGAATACTTGAACCCCAAGCTGCTTCTGCTTGCAAAATAGAGAAGCTAGAGCTTATTTTCCAGGTTCAAGAGACAGACACAACAGAAACAAAATGTAAATAACCAAAATCTCTCACTCCTTCTAAGATTCTGAACAAGGAAGCAAACTCAGTCTTCCATAACCAAGCTATGAGAAGAACCAGGATTTGACAACAGTGCCTTACCTCTCCCTGGTTTCATTCTCCACTCAGCTCAACAATCAGCTTTAACTTTGCTTAGTCTGAGCTTCTTTGCACAGAAGTTGCACAGGAAACTCCTGGCTGCCTGATGTTTTCAGTCTTCCCATTGGATGTCTGCTGGTTTAGAGTGGGAATGGATACTATAGAGCAAAGGAGTTATACCTTCACTAATCATGAATCTCACAGGCAAAGCTTCAGACTAAGTTATTAAGGCTATTAAAATCCCAGATATCAGGTAATACTTTTATGAATTAGATGCAGATTAAAATGCAGAACTGTTAGATTTCCCACATGACAAAAGGTTAATAGTGGGGGGCCACAAGGTATGATACTAACTACTCCTATTGCATGTATTATATTGAACAGTTACTTATAAAAGGGGGAGTGAACAATGAGATGGCAGATACTGCAGATTAAATGAAAGCATATCAGTATCTGGAATTCATACCCAGCTCTCCTAAGAAATGTCCCTGATCCATTGCATTTTTTATCACAGCAGATTCTTTTAGTCCTTTTCACTGTATTCATGAATGTAACTTGCACAATACAACATCCCAGCAACCTTATGCTTCCCATTCTGCTGAGTGGGGTTTATAGCTTTTCATTTTCATTTTCAGCCTTGGGCTGACTTGTAAGACTGAATCCATGTCCCAGCCTGCAGACTGGAAGCATTTCATTAGTATGCAGGGCAGGTACTGAGGGAGGCTGTCTCTATGTGACAGCTCTCAATCCACTCCTCTGATTATTATAGCTCATAGAAAAGAGAATGCAAGTGAAATGGAAAAAAAATGTGGAAGAAAAAAACCACTGCATTTTCAGATATTAAAAAATGGTATAAAGTATCTGGTAATATCGAGTAAGAGAATGTATCTGGTTCTATATTAGCTGCCAGTCATTCCTCTGCTTAATTTAAAAGCAAGTGTCTGTTAAAAATGGTCACAAGGGAAGAAGCCAAACTTCCAACATAAATTACCTGTTGAGTTTATTATGGACTCTTCTAAGGGAGAGCTTATGACTTTAATATGAAAAGCATTGTAACACCAAGTAAAAATCCACTCTTGATAATTTTTGTGTTTTCTTGTTGGGGAGATGGCTTCCTGTCAAGATAGCAAAGCTAAGCCCATTGTAAATGTCTGCATTTGCTCATAGGGGAAAGAACAAAGAAGTTATGGAAAGGTATTATGACTTACCTGGGTTTTTTTAGGCAGCATAGGAAACTATGGGAAAAAAATACTACCTTTGGCTGTTGTCATTCATCCTGGTGATAGAAAAATATTTCATAAATAATCAGATCTTCTCCCCTTTTTCCAGTTACCTATATCCCAGGTGGCTGCTTATTCATGACTGAAATACTGCCACTTCTGGGTAGGAATATTGCAGCTGTTTAACAATGAATTTTTATACTATACAATAGTTTCAGGACTGAAAACTACAAAAGGCATCATAATTAATTTCTTCTTCGAATGAGATTGTATGGTGTAATCACCTTTTTTATGGTAGTTATCTTACCTTGTGCTAGAGCTCTTGTCTTACCCTCTAAGCCAGTGGTTTGCTTAAGAAAGTTCAATTATGCCGTCTTCTTCCTCCCTGAGAACCTACCCTAACAGTTAACTAACTGGTTGAGGTAGGGACAGTGCTTTTCTTCCTGTTGGCCCTAAGCCTCTGTGCTGAAAGGAGCACAAGATTTATGGTTCCAGGAAAATGGCAGAAAAGAAAGGGCAGGACTCACTAACCTGGTACTCTGAGTTCTCACCTTTAAGATGCAAGCCCTGGGTTCAAGAGCATTTCACATTTCACTCCCCTTATGCATTGTTGTGCTGTTCACCACTAATCCTTTTTGAGATACTGATTGGGGCATTTAATTTTCTGCTGGCACAGTACAGAAAGCTAAGGTACTTAATCCTTAAGGGTCAGGCAAATAAAATGAGTTGTGTCAATATGTACCTCTTTATGTTGTTGGAAGACAGTGGATTATTTCAAAGAGTATTTTATTAGAAGAAGAACCCAGGTTTTGATTTTGGAAAATTTACTGTGATAATCTGAATAGCTAGTCTGTTCAATAGTAAGATGAAAACAACATCAAAGAAATTATAATCAAACTTTGGTGTGCAGTTCTGAAGGGTCAGGATACTGAACCTTCTGCAAATAAGTGTAAGATTTTTTTAGCATTGACAAAACAATATCATTGTCTGTAAGTTATTAATCAGAAAAGACAGAGATATCTATGCTGACATTGTAAAATGTATCAGCCTGAGGTGCAATGGCACAGAAAATTTAAGTTCAAATGACTAGTTTGACAGTTACAAGCAACTAAACCAAGGCCTCATAACATCAAGTGTTAGGTAACTAACACTCTGTTTAACCAGATCTTGACAAATGCAAAACTTTCCTAGTAAGATGTGAGACTGTAATAGGGAGGATGCATATGCATCAATACATGGGACTCAGAAAGCACAACTGATTAAAAGCAACCCTGACAGAGATCAGCTTTGTTTCACTGCCAGTATTCAGGGAAATCAATAAACAAACTAAGCAGACTAATTGCTGCAAAATAATATTTTAACAGGGTTTTGGATTCAGTATAATAGAATTTGTTAGCAAGGGAGTTCAAAATAGAAAAATTTATCTTGATCATCTCCTTTCAGCATTTTTAGTCACTATAAACTGTGACATTTCTGAAGACCTTTGTATGAAGCATAGTCTCATAACAAAACAATTTACTTATTTTGGTAGTTGGCTGGAAACAAACCCACATATGGCAAGTGTAAAATGGAATCATTTTATCTTGCTATTTCTATCAGTTTCTGTCTTCTGTAGTTCACTAGCATTTATGTAGTGCTGTTGATCATTAAGTGTTTTATTGTCAATTTATTCAGAGACATTAAAATAACTGAATTTTAAAAATAGATATAGTGGCAGCTCCTTTTTTATATTAAAAGCTAATTGGAATCTCTGTTGCAGTATACAGTATTATTATCCATATTAGGTGAGATTTTCAAAAGTTCTAAATTTTGAACAAAATTCTAACTTATGTTCTGTCTTAGATCAGAAGTTCTAATTTAATACAGTTACCATATATCCCCTAATTAGAAGTATAATTACTTTTCTAGCTGTATCAACACTGGACTACTACATCAGAAATGGATGATCTGCCAGTTAATGTGATAGTTGTTTGAAAAGAAGATCTGGACATTTAATGGTATTTTTGAAAAGTACTAGGCTTAACCTGGGACATTATAGTTTACCTGACCCAGGCAAGAACATAGTTTACGAGACCGTGCTAAAGTTAGAGATGCCCTATTCTATTTTGTGTGTATCTGTACACCATCAACCCCTGTTTCATGCTGACCTCATCCCTCACCCATCTTTACAAATTACAAGCTTAATTTATGCCAAGGTTTTCTACTAAAGGGGAAGCTAATAGATCTTGGGGCAGGAAAAAATTGCTTTGATTTATAGGCAAACAGTAAAATTTCAACCTGTGCTAGACATTATCAAGTTTCAGGTCTCCAGAGATATCCTGACAAGCATCCTGGCCTTGCAAGTCCAGATGATTCCTTGCAAAGCTTGGTGTCTTGCTGGTGGGCAATGAGAAGCAGGAATTGATGGGAGGAGAGGTAGCAAAATGTAAAGGTATTTCTGTCCCTTTTTGTCATGTTAATAAGTCTCTACATAACTTCCTCCCAAACCTTCTGCTATATTCTTATTAGTGTCCAAATCCTCAATTTTTTGTTTGCTGAGGATAAATAGTTTATTGCTCTCTTTGGGCTTTTTGCAGAGTAATGCGATAATTGTAAAATGAATACTGCCCTACAGTAATGTGACCTCTTATGTTTTTCAGAATTTTTAGGTGCTGTCATTTTCTTTATGGTATGTTCTCCTCATCTTCCTGGGCTTTGTGTTTGTGCCAAAATAGGCATCTTGTGTAGAGGGAGTGCCAGAGACACACTGCATTGACAGGAGAAAATATTTTCTAGCATAGTAGGAAGGAGCCCCCACCAAATGGCCATACACAGTGACTGGAAAATCACACTAATTAGCTTTTGGCTTCCTTTTAGGGGCTGGAGCCCATGGACATTCCTGGGGAATAAGACATCACTCATGAGAGGCTGAAGGGCTGGGTCATGAGAGAAATCACGGAGTGAAAATAGTGGCTACAAGAAATGGGGAAGAGAAATGACCACTGGTGGTGGCCATTTACTCACATATTTGCGCTTTCTGAGCATGCTATGAGTTCTGTTGCAAAATTAATTCTGACTTGTCTCCCCATTAGGAAGCTAGACTCACTGCCTGCTCTGGTGCTTTTAAGATGTTGCTAGGTAGGACTCTATTTGCAGCATCCATTCTGAATGGAAAGGCTCTCATGGGCCCCAGTGTAGAAGTTTTGGAGGACATGGTAACCTTGATGAGTTGATCGAAAGCTCATTTATTCTCTACCCATCAGGAGTCTGGTGCTTGATGAAATACTCATGTTTGCCTCCCTGTCTGGTAGGACAGCATGACCAGGAGAGCACAAGATAGATAGCACTGATCAAACTGTAATCAATATCCTAATGCAGAAAATACAGGAATCTCATGTTCAGTGCTTACATTGTGTCATGATGTCCTTGTATTCTTCCTTGTACTCAGCAAGGTTCTATGGGTCAGGAAGTGAAGTCTTTTCTGAATAACTTTGTGGAAGGCCCTCTGCACCAGGTACAATTAGCTAATCCCTTGGCCCCTTTCCCTCTGAGCATACTTTCTGGGTAACTGTCTTATGGTCTTGTGTTGGTTTTGCACTGCCTGGTTTTTGGTAGCGGGGGGTGGGCCACAGAGGTGGCTTCTGTGTGAAGCTGCTAGAAGCTTCCACCTTGTCTGGTAGAGCCAATCCTGATGGACATACTGCTGGCCAAGGCTGGGTCACTTAGAGATGATGGTAATGCTTTTGTGATTATATATTTAAGAAGAAATCAAAACAAAAGTAGTGTCACAGTTTTAATTCCATCCAGACAAGAGGTGGAGGTGAGAATATGTGAGGGAAACAGCATGGAGACTCCAAGGTCAGTAAAGGAGGGGGAGGAGGTGCTCCAGGCTCAGGAGCAAAGATTCCCCCTGCAGGCTGTGATGCAGACCATGGTGAAGCAGCTGTGCCCCTGCAGCCCATGAATCCACAGGGGATGCAGAGATCCACCCACAGCCCATGGGGGAGGTGCCCAGGCTGGAGCAGGTGGATGCCTGGAGGCTGTGATCCAGTGGGAGACCCAGGGGAGAGAGAGGGTCCTTGCTTCCAGGCTGGAGCAGCCTGTCCTTGGAAGACTGAACCCCATGGAGGAGTAACCCATGCCACAGCTGTTTTGGGAGGACGTCTGGCCATGGGAGGGACTCAGGTGGCAGCAGTTTTGGGAGAACAGCTGCTCATGAGATTGGGCCCATGTCTGAAAAGTTCACAGAGAACTGTCTCCCGTGGGAGGGACCCCACACTCTCACAGGAGAAGGACTTCCTGGGTGTTGGAAGCAAACCTTGGGTGACAAAGTGACCATGACCTCCACCCCCTGTGTCCCTGCACTGTCGGTGGGAAGCAGGGAGGAATTGCAGGAAGAAAAGGTGTTTTTAAGGGCTTGTTTTACTTCTCATTATCCTCCTCTGGTTTTGTTAGTAATAAATTCCCTTTGTATCTCTAGGTTTAGCCTGTTTTGCCCTTGGAGTGTTTTGTTCTGGTCCTTATCTCCACTCATGAACCCTTTGTTAAATTCTTCTCTGTCCAGCTGTGACAGGGGAGGGTGAGTGAGCAGCTTTCATGGTTGCCTGGCGTTTGGCCAGTGTCAAACCACGACAGATCTCAGGGCAGCACCATTTGGGTATGGGGGACCTGAGCACATTTGAGCTGACCAGCTGACAATTTTTCTGCCGCTGCAAAGCTGGTTGCAGGAATCAGGAATGTCCAGGCTTTGTGAACAGATCTCTGTGCTTATGGAGATGAGGATGAAGCCCATCATCGTGCTGGGCAGGCTCCAATTGTTTGCACAAAGTGACTCATCTAAAGTGGTGGAGTCAGTGTCCATCCTCTCTCTGTAGAATGTGAAGCAGTCCTCCACTGCATGCTTACCTTCTCCCATCCTCCATTTGCTGAAGAGATGTGCATTTGATAGGCTCTGCTATAGGAGTAAGCTAGATGATAAGTAGCAGAGGTGTTCTGTTCTGAACAGAACCATTTCTCTTTGTCCAGCATGAGGGAGAGTCCTGCAGCCCCAGACTCTAGTCATTGAGAACCCTTGTGTCCCATCCTACTGTGTCCAAGTTAGTTCCTCAAAGTCTGATCCCATCCAAACTGATAGCAGCAGGAGCAGAAGATGCAGCAAGAGGCACCATGTGTATATATCAAAGTTGCAAAGCAGAAGGTGATGGACAGTGCTGGCTGAAGTCCTGTTTGCATACACACAGGCTGTGTGACACAAATGAGTGAGAGTGGAGCACGTACTGCAGGGACTGGTGAAACTGGGAGGCACAGCCAGAGCACAGCTCTTGTGCTGTTGCTCTTATCTGCTTATTCAGTGTATGCTCAGAAAGTGTGGGCACGTCTTGCCTTCTCAAAAGGACCTCAGATTGGAATAGTGTGTGCAGCCCATGTCACATGCCCAGGTAAATAAAATTACATGTCTAACAAAGGTGCAATAAGAATATGCGTTTCCCAGTGTACCCATTGTTATGATAAAGGCTCATAATTGCAAGTGGTGAGAATATATTACTGCATCTATATGTCTCTGTGTGTTTGCTTGTGAGAGACAAACTGTGTGGTATTCAGGGTCTACATTATTCAAAATATTTAAAGCCATAATAAGGTATAGCAGTAGGAATTTGTGTGAATTGGGAAAAAAGAATACATGCAAAGGTTTTAGAATGTTATCTTGGCTGAATATACAGAATAGGTGACATTCATTTTTCTCCCCTGTCGTGTGCTAGAGATTTTCTGTCTGTAAAGTGAGGTCTTTTAAAGGAAGTCCTCCTTTATCATAGCCAAAACTGATCATCCTGAATGCATAACATTGAAAACCACATATGTTTGTATGGCAAAAAAATAAAAAAGCAAAAATTACAGCAAACTCTAAAGTAAAAGCACATATTTCACAAGTCTTAAATACTCTACATTTAAATAGGAAAAAGAAGGAATTGGTATAGAATGTTGTTGAAGCTATTAGAAAAATGTCACTAGTTCTTATTTTTTTAAGATATGCACATAGTTTCCCAAACCATAATTTTATGAATCTTTTCATCTTTGAATACATCTTACTTAGGCCCGTATTCAGCAAAACATTTAAATACAGACATGAAGTTATTTACGGGCAGTCTAACTGCCCATGATTCGATTGAGTCATAGAGGAGCAAAATGATCACCAAAGACACTATTTATGGAAAAGACTTGGGAAACCATAACTTCCTGCATTACATAAACTTCTTGAGTCAAAAAACTACAAATGGAGATAGGTTTGGCTCATGTTCTTCAGTATACAAGGTCTGCACAGCAATTGGCACAGAAAGGCTGACTCAAATGAAGGCACCGCAAGGGGCCATCATAGCTGTATCTCATGTAAGTGCAGGAGCTGGAGTGATGATGGAGTAGCCCTGGAAATAGGACCTGCACTGCTAAGACTCCTGGCTGGTTGCAGCACAGAGACAGCCTGGGACTGACTGGCTGTCATTATCTGAACAGCAAGTGTTGCTTTGGCTGGAAAAAGAGCTATCCATTTTCTGGAAAGTTCCCTTCCTACTGTTCTGTGAGCTCTGTGGAGTTTTGCCAGCAGGAACTGTGCTGTGCAGACTGAGAAGTTCCTCCTCTTTTTCTTTTGTTTAAATGGAGTAGGAATTAAAGCAGATTCAAAGTGGATCAAACTGCAAAACTGTCAAATCCATGTGAAACCGACAACCTGGCAGTCAACTGGCCATAGCTGTAGCTGCAGTAGATCCCATGGTGTGCTAATAGAAGTCAGGTTATTAATTCTTACTGTCTGGGACAAAATCCAACATGCTTTATTTTCTGCTTCCTTTAAGCTCTTTCCTGAACTTCCAGTAACAAGCTGAAGTAGCTTTCTTTATGTCTTGAGCACTGTTGCTTGCATGATGCCCCAGGAGATGACCAACTCATAGGAAGCCATGTGATTCAAATGTACATACCTGTGGGTAAGACCCCTCTGAGATCTTGCACAGTGCTAAAATACAACTGCTGTAGTTTTGCTCAAGAAGAGCAGAAGGAGCTGAAGAAGGTAAAAGCTGAAATTATATTAGCAAGTCTTCATAGAGTGGATAGAAAAGGATACTATGCAAGCAGAATTTTTTTCTGACTCAGCCTACAGAGTTGATCTAGCTCACAAAAAAACCATGCATTACAACATTTTAAGAAGTACAGCAAAGCCTGTTTCTACATTCTTGGGTGCTTCTGCTAAGTCCAAAGGGCAAAGTTGCTTCAGCATAGTCCATTGTTTGTTTTGGAATCTCAAAGATTAAAGATGTCTATAAGTGTTGTTAATTCTCATGGTTATTGTTAAATATTTCCTTTTATTATCTCTATCATAGCAGCTTCAACTTACCAAAAAAAAGAAAAAAAAAAGGTGAGTTCTCAAGTGCACCCTCACTGTTTCCTGTCTCTGAGCACAGGAATGTTCTGTGCGTGAGGAGACTCCAGCTCACATGTCCCAGGAGAGCAGTCTGACCACCAGATTGCAGGCTGTTTTGGAGGCAGGCAGTCTCCACCCTTCCTATTGAAACTGTGCCATGCTGCAGAAAATAATTTAAGTTCATTGGTCCAGAGAAAGAGAAGGGGGGTCACAAGGAGTAGAGAAAGCGTAAGAGAAAGCATGACTGTTCTGGTTAAGGCACCCGTCTGACAGATAAAGCCTTAGATTCTCTTCCTGGCCTGCTTCTTAAATATTTCATATAAATAGTCCCTGGCTAAAATGCAGAAACAGATGTGTTGAATACCGTACTCAGAGGTGCCTAATTTTTCCCATGCTCTATATAGGAAACCTAGACACGGAACAAGAGGTTCTGAACTCCCCTCTGGGAACCCAGTACCTTTCTCTTTGGCACTGTGGGGTTGAAGTTCTGTGTAACTAATTCCCATATTGGACCTGATCCTCAGGGTATCACCTCAGAAGTCTGCTTCAGAGATTCACAGTTTCCATGATATTTCCCTTCCCAGTGTATTTGGCACTGATGGTTCTTTTGTATCCCTTCTTACAAGTGCTCCATTATTCCTTTGGCTCTTCTGGATAGCTTTAAAATGAAAAGTGTCAAAAATCAGGTCAGACTTTATCTTTGACTAGGGTACATTTTTGTTTTGACCTGTTGCAGAATGCAGCCATTTTCCCACTACAGAAGCTTGACTATGCCCGTTTTCAGATAACAAGCAAGATTGGAGTTGTTTTTCTAATCAAAAATGTTTGTGATACAGTTTGGTTTTATGCATTTCCCCCAAACACTGCCTGGATTGGAATAAATACACACCCTTACAGATTAAATTTTGGATTATATTTGGAGAAAAACTGACTTTCAAAAATGTCTGAGGAAAATCACAGGAATCTTTTCCTGGTCCACCCATTCCCCACCCCCCTTTTTTTAACCAAAACATTCATGTAAGCAATGTGAGCAATATGATTGGCTTTTTGGGGGTTCAGTTTCTGAGCTAAACTTCTACAGTTTTGCAGTGATTTCCTTAAACCTGACTGGTTCAGCATTCTGAAAGGGAGCACTAGGAAGGGATATATGTGCAGTTCTTCATGACCAGAGGTGTCTCACTGGCATGAAGAACATTTGGAAATGAGCTATAGTGGTGACATATGACTTGCAGGACAGCAGTGAGGACAAGAAATGGCAGACTGATTTTCAAATACACTTACTTAAGAAATGAGGTTTTATTTCTGATGAATCAAGGAATGGGTGAATTTTTTAAAAAGTATTTATAATTTGTATTTTGAGTCAATAGCATTGCATTGTAGGTGTAGAGGTCAACCTCTCTCAGGTCTCTAAATACCTTAACAGTCCTGTTTTTAACAGTGGAAAAACAGTGTGGGCTAGTTCTGTGAGTTACCCAATTTGTTGGTTTCATCTGCTTTCTGGTGGACAGATGTGTGTGTCTGGCATGCTTGTAGGCAAGAAGGGTTCTAGGTGAGATTAATAAATGGGAACAGACAACAAGACCAAACTTTTCAACTTACAGGGATGTTTAATAGGAATTTCAATATAACACCAAAACTTTTGGACTTGGTTTTCTCAGGAAGCTTTGGCAAAGAGCATTCAATGCCCTTCAGAATCCCCATGCCTTGATAAAGCAGCCTGAATGTGTGCTGCCAGCCTTGAGCAGGGTTATTCTTTGCTGGCCAGTGCTGTGAGGTGCCTCATCACACTTTGAATGTTTCTAATGGTGGTGACAGATGTTTATTGAGTTGCAGAAAGTGAGCTTGGGCTGGTGCTTCAGGAAGCATTTTTGAGGTGGTGAGAAGAGCTACTAGCACAGGAAAAATTTGCTGTAGAAGAGTTTTCTGTAGTGCCAGGGCATTCTCTCTTTTGGCCAGGCCACGGCATCTCATCTGATCACTGGACTTGCCAAGACACAGAGGAAAGAATTTGACTTCAGTGGTTCACAAATTACACAGGTGCCAGTATGTCCTTTCCAGTCCCTGCTCTGGAAGCAACTCCTCCATCTCCAGTTACATATGAGCACTCTAACATGCTTTATTACTTTCTCAAGCTGCAGCATATTTCCCAGGTTCGTTTGTATCATTTTCCTGGGTTGAACCTGGTTCCAAACATAATAGTATGCTGGCTTTATCCCCATTCAGCATTCAGCTTGAGAAGAAATTATAGGAATGGGCAGTGGAGGAAGACAGGCTGGGGCCTTGTTTTGGTTACAAGATCTAGGCAAACAACTGAGCATTTTTTTTAACATTTGTACAATAAAAAGCATGATTGGGGAAAGGTAACTCACAACAGATGTGATTCCAGAGGTCTGAAATCCTGTCAGACGGAAGGACAGAAGGAGGAAAAAAAGAGAGATATATTTCCAGGTGCATTTCAAAGCCTCCATTGTCACACATGGATGGTGAAACTCTAATTGGAGATTTAAAGATACCTGAGCTCAGGAAGAAATGGCACCCAGAATATTTTTATTTTCCACTATATACAGGGATGCAAGAGAAGCACTATTTGCAGCTGTACCAGGTAGACAGAGTTTTGTGTTGTTTCATCCTAAAATATAAAAACAAATAATGATCTGATGAAACACAGCCACTCTGGAGGAGGAGACAATAGCTGTTTCACTGCACAAGACATTACCTCTATAAAACAAGACAGACACCAAAACCCTCCCCTTATCCTGCTTAAACACAAACACTCTAAGAATGTAATATAGTCAACTAGCTTTGAATTTTAGAGATATACTAAATTCAATACTTCCAGATTTGTGGGAAATGTCCTGGGAACATTAAAAAGATCACATGTCCAATTGGTAATTTTATTTCTCATTTGAAGGGTTCCTTGTCCAACAGCATGGGCACAACTTTACGATGAAGTGATGAATTTTAACAAGCCTTTCTGGATTCCAAGTTTGCCTTGGTCTTTTATCAAAGGGCTCAGCAGAGTTTATGCTGCTTAACTGGGAACTGTAATAGTAGCAAATGAGGAAGATAGTGAAGATTTATACAGCTTTATATTTAATATGGGGAGTTTCTAGAAAGAGTTTGTAAGTAGGGACTGTTGCCCAGGCTCCAAGCTTTGGCCAAGCAGTTCTTGGCAGGCTTCAGAGAGGGTGGTGAAAATGCAGCTTTAAGCCATCCTTACATCATCCCAGGGCTGTCTCCCTGCCAGCGTGGTCCCTTGTGTAAACTGTAACACCAACAGAGCTACTGAATTTTGCAGGAGCTACCACTGTACCAAATAAACTACTCTGGTAACTGGGAATCCATGAGAAATAGGCTTGGCCCAGCCATTTCTAAACTGTACGCGTTTCAAGGGACTCAGGGAAGGGAGAGCCATTGCAGTCTCTGCAGTGGCTGCAAACCAGCTGAGGCTTTGTCATTTCTGCACTGGCTGATGTGCAAGTAGCTGGCTGAGCTGCCTCAGAGACTCCATTGCAGTGATAATGTGGCAAAAAAAACCAGCTTTCAGTGTCTGGAGGATCTGGCCCTGCGTATGCCTGTGTGTGCATATGCAGATGCATGTGATGTCACTGAATGTCCCCTGCTCCCTGCAAAGGTCACTTTGTCTGAGACTTTTCATTTGCTTCAGAATAAAGCAGCCTCGAGAATGTAATGAAGGAAATTAGGTCTGAAATTTGTTGCCTAACATCCATGAATTGCAGCACCAAGCTAGGGGGAAAGCATTCAAATCCCTCTTTGCCCTCTTGGATAGAGTTCTGTTTGTAGCTCTGTAATAATCAGCAGACATCAGTGTCTGCTACAACTGAGTATTTTGGTACCTAATTGGTACTTAGATACTAATGTGATAGGAGCCTTAGAAATAGCTAAAGCAGATAAATATTGCTTCTTTCCCTGTGTGTATGTCTGTATCGTCTGTGTGAAGCTGTGTATTAATGTGAAAAATTCCCTGTTGATTTTAATGGAATGCATTTCTCTGCAGAGAATTTGCTTCTTTCAAAGCTGCAGTAACGTATAGAAGGGATAATTTTTTTGTGTGTGCTGTGAACATCTAGAACAAATTTCTGAGGTATTATTTGTGCAGAAACTGTGAATGCTCCCAGCTTGCAAATGAAGTCAAACCCTTGTTAATGTTTACAGTAAAACAGCTGTTCTCAGCATTTCTCCCTGAGCCTCAGCTACTTTATCTTTACCCTACTCAGCCTTACATCATAGCAGCTGCAATAATAAGAGGCTGAAAGAGGTCAGAAGCAGCCAGTCCTGCTAAACCACACCTTTCTTTAAAAGAGATTTTGGATTGTAAAATATCTCAATTGCTAAATTTTTCAGCCTGACTGGACTCCATGCATGGGCTGGGTTTTCAAAGACCTAGCTCACCAAAAGCACATAGGCACTGCAGAGTAAAGCAGAACACAGGCTCTTTATACATTTTCCTGGGAAACTTTCTGTAGATCCAGACTGGGAAATGTTCCAAGGCTTCACAGAACTAAAGATAACAGTAATAAAAAATTGGACTGGAGCACACTGACTTTTAAATGAAATAGCTTAGCCTAGTACACTTGCATGACAAAGCCTTCATAATTTGTGCAGCAAGACTACAAAAATAGTAGTCTTTATTTATACAAATAAAAGTAAGACAACTACAGATTACTGAATTTTAACAACTAGCAGGTATGAAAACAAACAACCTTCTAGGAAAAGAAAAAAGGCATCATCATGTAGGTTGCTTTCAAGACTTTATTTTCTTTGTAAATATTTGTGATTGCTCAAATAATAAATGCTACTGGATATGTTTCATAAAAATAATTAGGTGTTAGCAGAATGTAAAATAGACCATTGACCTGCTCAATCTTCTTTTCAGAAATAAAGAGCCACAAGTTTTGTGGTAAGTATGAAGTGTATGGTCTATTGAGTTTCTGCAGTGTCTACATTGTGGAAATACATGAATAAATAGGAATTTAAAGTGAATTTAAGAACATTTTAATATTAGATGCCCTCCATGTGATATACTGAAACCTTTTCTGCTCAGGAGCAGAGATAAGCAGTTTTTAGCATGTAAAAGAAAATATGTTCATTGCTGCTTTATCGCATTACGTAGGAATTGGATAAAATAGGTAATTTTTATTTTACTGACAATAAAAATTTGAAAATCAAAGTAAGAAGAAGATAGAATTTTTACAGTTGAAAAATTCCAAATAAATTTATAGGTACAAGGGGTTATTTTAACAGCATTTTCACAGTTAAAATCGAGTGTGAACATTGCACTCACATGACAAATACCACCTGTGACACCAGCAGCAACCTTTACTAGTCTTGTGATTCACAGACTGATGTCACAGACTGTGAGATGATGTCACTGATGTCATAGATTATGGCAATAGGTTGGGATAAAGGGGCTGTCACAGCTGGACTGCTGAGTTTAGCAGATTTTGCAGCATGTTGCCATCAAAAGGACTTAAATCCCAAATGTGCTTTACAGTACAAGAAAGAGAAGAAGGAAGCAAAGGCAGCCACACAGAAGAATTTGTATCTTTCATTGATACAGGTACTTTTAGTTGATACTAGATACTTTTAATTCAGAGGGACAGCAAATTCCATTGATACATTGTAAAGACAGTGTAAAGTGGAAATGACTGTATCAAAATTGTAATAAATTGGGCCATAGATTCAATAGTGACTAATAATGATGGTGAATTACTTGTCTTGAAATAATTCTTTGAGATTCTTAGGATTTCAGGTTGTAGTTGTATAAGGTACTGACCAGCAAAATAAAATACATACTCTTTCTTGAAGAGTGTAGAGGCTAAATGTACAAGGGCTATGAAAGGTAATAACATGAGATGTAAGGTTCAAGCAAATTATTCAGAGTAACCATAGGTACAAATGGTAGTCCATGCTTTTATCATAAAATCCTTTACTGCCTGGGGAAGAACCCCAGCCCCCAAAAAACCAATTTTATGTACCTTCATACATATATATTATGTATACATCTATAATATGTACATATATATTTTGTATACATAATTTAGTGCCAAGTGCTTTTAAAATATGCACATATCAATGACATAAACCTTTTGTAAGTACACACCTGAGCTAAATATTACTTAGCAGTGTGCATTTTTCTTTGAGTTTCACTGGTGCATTCAGAACATGATCAGTTTGTTTCTTTTGGCATAAATGGTCACCTGAACCCCTGAATAAAAATATTGCTTCTACTCTGTCGTATAGAGAGAATATATTCTGACTCTTGCTCTAGGTACAAATGTGTTTGTCACATTTGAAAAGGCAACAGTTAAATACTTGTTTCTGCTGTCAGAAATGCAGCAGTTAAACCCTAAATAATATCTATAGGATTAAGATCCAAGTACTCTACAAGAAATCTATATGCAGTAATCTTTCCACATTTCCTCCCTATCCTCTATCATAGACTATGGAAGATAATTTAAGAAGAGCTCTAGTATGTATGCTCATTATTTCCATTTTTGGGTAAGTGCAGCAAACAACTTTGCCCTAGCAGATTAGTAGCAAAATAGTACTCATTTCTGTATGCTAAATGAATGAAAAAAGCAGGACTGAGTCAGAATGGGGGCAGAGGGAGAGAGACAGGAGGATTTTTTAAAAGAGTTTTCTGAATAATCAGGAAATCCAGTGAGACAAACAGAATGTGTAGAGAACAAGCCAGAATTATCAAATTACCATGACAACCATAGGCAAGAACCCAGAGAGAATCAGGTAAAGCTATTACAGTAGAATTACAATTAACTTCACATTTATTAATTTTTTTTTAATAATAAGCCCAAGCAATCAGGAAGAAATATTTCCTTTGGCCTAGCTCATTGTGGTGAAAAGACTTGTGAAATACAGCCTTGTTTGTAATTTTGAAATTGCTTTGTAAATGTATACAAGCAACTTTTATCTTGATTTGAATGTACTGATTGTTTTAATCATCAGAATCTAATGTCAGATACAAAACTCAAAATTACATATGCTTTTATTTGCTTGAAAATATAAGCTAAAAGAGAATTCAGAAAAGGTAGAGGGGGTGTGTGGGTATGTGTGTGTACACACACTTATAGTGTGTATTTTTCTGTTATTCCTTAAAAATTCTCTCTTGTATGTTTTTCAAATTACTACTTTCTTCATTCAAATCTTTGATTAACACACAACCAAAAAGCTTTAAAACTGAATACAGTAAAAAAATAAGTAAAACCAAAGTGGAGTGAAAGTCAAATAAGTAAGAGTGGTGATGTTTATTTAAAAATGCTACAGGTTAACCAGCAGGTAGTTAACCGGGTTATCTGTTATATATGGCTTGGCATTCTGTTTTAATATTTCATTTCATGTAACACTGTTCACATATATTGGAAAGATAGAAGTATGCAGTTCTGAAAGGCAGAAATCCATGTTTAGAGACAGAAGGGAGGATTTGTTCACATGGGGGTGGTTGACTTTTTTCCCCAGGTTTGAACAAAGCTCTCAGACTGTTAACACTTGAGTATACAAACAAAATTCCCCAAGTGCTTTTTCTTTCCTAGTGTTTTGTGCCACTAACTGAATGCACATTGCATTTTACATGTGCCTGTGAACATAGATGCATGCCCATATTGATCTTTTTAAATGCTGCCCTGAAGTTTGCTGCGTGGTCAGGGGGAGCAGTGATGCACTCCATTGTTCCCTGCTATGATGTCATGCTCAGACTTCGCCTTGGTTAAACAGAATTCAGTTTACTGCTCTGCAGCAAAATGTCTTTAGGGAAGACAGATCTATTGCTGTAGCAGAGATGGAAAGAAACAATGTGAAAAACAACAAAAAAAAGACAACATAGGGGAATGAGTATAAATTCTGACTAAAATATTTGCTGCCTATATTTTTCTCTACACCTTTACAGAAGTAGATATGCACACTCATCTATACGCACACTCATACTGTGCATAGCTCAAAGATGTGTTTATTTTAATCTTGGAAACTAGGACAAGCTGAGATTCACTCTTAGGACTTGCATCATCACTAAGATTGCTCTTAAACATGCAGTCTTATATCATACTGCTCATTCTTTTTATTCACACTAACCACACGTGGAGTGCACATAATGGGTCTAATCCTGCTAGCTGTCCACTGATGTTAATGAGAGCTATAGACATCGGGCATGCTACAACATCCAGTGGTAAATTAATTCTTTTCCACAGCATCTGAAAACTCTGTGTGGGGATAGTGAGGGGAAGAAAGAGGATGGCTTTTTAATTATGTTGGGAGATCCTGAGCTAGAAGAGAAATCTAAAGGGACTGAGTGGGGAGAAGGAGGTTTTTCCTTCTCAATTCCTCCCTCCCACCCTCCCGGCCTTCAAAAAAAAACCGCAAAAAAAAGCAAAAAAAAACCCTCAAAAAACCCAGGGGTCAATCCTTCCCGAATAAGGACAGTTGGCAGGTATGTGTTAATCTTGTTCCCAGCACTTCGGAGGAGCCACGCACAGAGGCTCACCCTGTCCTTTCAAATCAGTGCTTCCTGTCCTTCAAGAGTTAACCTTCTCTAGAACATTTATTTCACGATCTCAGAGAGAAGAAAAAAAAAAACCAAAAAAAACCAAAAAAACGCACACACAAGAAAAAAAGAAACCAACCCAACAGAAAAAGCCCCAAAACCCAAAAAACCCCCAAACCCAAACCTGCAGAGCTGAGAGGCTGCAGATCACAAGGCCATTCTGATAGCCTCCTGTCCCCATGGCAACAGCAACGGCATTTATCAGTTCCTTATGAGAGCAGGCACAGCAAATCTGCATTGCACATGGCAGCCTTCCAGCCTTTCAAATGAAAGAGCACTTTGAACTGCTGCCAAGTGTGGAAGGAGCAGAGCTGTCAGGACTGCTTAATGCTGGCAGTTTGTACTTGGGAGCCTTTCAGTTCCCAGAATCCTTCAGCATGGCAGCCTGCCAGGTACTTAGCGGAAGCTAAAAACTAACCCCCAGACCATTCACTGCAGTGCACTCAAAATTTTCCACATGTACCATGTCACAAGTGCAGACTGTACAATGAAAGCAAACGCCTTCTGCTTGGGATTCTAATTTTATTAATAATCTAGGAAAAAGCAATCAGAGATTAACTGCCTGACAGCACTATGGTATAGCCACTGTTTATAATTCGGGGGGTGTCTGTCAAATGTGTATTTCATCCCTTAGAAATAGAATGAGCTCAGACACCAGGGGCTGCACATCCCTAAATCTCCATGCACTACCTGAATATGGGAAGATTGGTGTTAGCAGAAAGGAGAGGGTGGTTATTTACAGTGGAGTGATTTTTAGTAGTCATTATCAAATGCATAGCAGTGAAATGTGAAACAGTAAAATAAGACACTATTGCTGGCTGGTAACTATTTTTTGCCCTTACCTTCTGCATTTTGATGACATTGTGAGAATCTCAGAAATCGGCTGATGAGTGTAGCAGAGATACATGCCTTTTGGTGGGTTTCCTTTCAGTGGAGAGTTTTCATGTGAACTTTTTATTGTTTTGCATTACCCAAAGCACAAGGGCTTCTACTGGCAGAGGAAACAAATTGGCACAGTTCTGCTTTTTTTTTTTTTGCTTTTTTTTTTTTTTTTAATCTGCACTGAGATCAAGGGCAAGGGCTTCATTTTCCAGCACTAGTCATAAGCCTTTAGCACAAATAGAATGAAAATTGTCTGTCGCTCAGGCAGTTGGACAGGGTTCAGGAAAACTATGTCTGGCACTAATTCCAAAGGGAGGAAGGTTTGGTTCAATCCAGCATCATTAATTTCAGTAAACTGTTTTCACTAGTCTCTATCCCACTGTTCAAGAGCTGTTTATTATCTTTTACTAAATAATGTTTTTTGGAGAACAGAGTAATGAAAAATACCTGATATTACTTACATACATATTACTTACATACACATGTATACTCTCACATGTATGTATACACATAAATAGATATGGTATATAAGGCTGTATTCTCTCTTTTTTTTTTACTTGTCTTTTTTTCTAAACAATTGCTTGTTTCTTACCTTGCCTTCCCATTACAAAACACATTTATAATGCCAAATATAAAATAGTAAAAATAGCCCAGAAGGCAAAAGAGAGAGAGAGAGAGAGAGAGAGATATGAAAAACCTCGGAGCAAAGACAATCTCCACAAATTTGTGAGTTTCACCAAAAAACCCAAGGAAATGTAGAGCCTCTTTTTCACCTTGCAGCTATCTTTGGCTGCTGCTTGAAGATTTGACTTAATTCACCCAGGCAGTAGTGTCTAAAAGTAATACACCAAGACAGTTAATTTTGGCACTTAGTCTCCCTTAGGAATTTTACCAACAGTCTTTGTAAAGAAAGTAAATGATCTTTTTTTTCCTCTTGGTTTCTCCCCATGGCTCATCTTGATATGTGCTAATAAAAGAAACTGCCCTCAACCCCCCTTTCTGTTCTCACCATTATCCTCTGTCCATATCATCCTTCTTTCAATAACAATATTAATCAGCATTTGTAACATGGTCTTGGAGAAAAAGTGGGTTTGGTCTTTTCAGATGGCCTAGTTAGAGAGGAAAAGGAGGTTATGCCAAGTGAAATAACTTTAAAAAGTGTCAGAGTTTTTCTTTTCTTTTCTTTTCTTTTCTTTTCTTTTCTTTTCTTTTCTTTTCTTTTCTTTTCTTTTCTTTTCTTTTCTTTTCTTTTCTTTTCTTTTCTTTTCTTTTCTTTTCTTTTCTTTTCTTTTCTTTTCTTTTCTTTTTCTTTTCTTCCCCCCTTTCCCACCTCCCTCATTTTTTGGAAAACACAGTAAAGTTCTGTTCAGTTCTCAAGTGTTATTAATCACTGGTGGAGGCCAAAAGCAGGGATATTTTTCTTGGCAGCACGTTTTGATAAACAATCTGTGTATGGGGTGAAGGGAGGGAGGAGCCTGTCTTGCTGGTAACTAAGTTAATGTTTGGCAGATTCTTAACTGTCACGAAAGTGCAAGTGGCTCTCAGTGGGAATAGCCTTAAAAATGTACTGATTCAGTTGATTCATTGTTGTTGATTGTTTACTACGTCCACAGGATGTAAGATGAAAACAGTCCAGGAAAAAGTAAAAATAACAACAGCAGAGGCCCCAGCTCTGCATATCCCAGCCTAAAACACACTGCCCGATCGCTAGTCCCTTGCAGAGTGAGCAGAATTAATTATAGGTGTCTTATTTTGCACTGTAAGATTTGGCAAAGGTTAATGTGTGGAAATCTAGGCTCCCAGGCAGGTTTTCAAACCTTAAAGACAGCTGTAGGAAAATCGGTGTAGGGTGGGTCTCAAAGAGGGGACCCTCTTGCTCCCCCCCAGTGCTTCCCGGGGCAGAAGCGAGAGGCTGTGTCGGGGGACTGCGGCTGCACGGGGGGCTGCGGCCCGGCTGCGGGCAGGGCAGCCCCCGCCCCGCTGTGCCCTCGGCTCCCTGCTCCAGCACCGAAGTGGAAATGGCACCGGGAAAAGCAGAGGAAACAAGAGGCAACCTCCGTTAAGAAATATGTCTTAAGAGTTCCTAGGTGGGAACGCAATAAACTCTGTATGTCACTACCTGAAAAATGGTAGGAAAAAACCAGAATTATAATGAGATGAGAACTGAAATGATAAACAGAAACATGTAACTACTCCTATTCTTTGTAACTGAGTGTTTTGACACTTCCTGGCAGCTTCTAGTAGAAGACAATGTTGTTTAACTTTTAATTTGACAAAATTATGCAACTTCTTCCTGAAGTGTTTGTGTTTTGATTTGCTGAACACACTCTCTTTACCACCAAGTGCTCTGTTCACTGCTAATCTCTGCATTGTTTTGAAGCCAGTCATTTGATTGTGACGGATTTTATTTGCTATTCTGAGGTAAATCCATGTAAATTACACTTTCTGGAGTGCACTACCCTTCTCGTTCTTGTATTTTTTTCCAGCTGTAGCTGCTGTTTGGATCAGTAAAGAAAGAGCCATTTCTATGAGTGCCTGCAGAAGAGCCAGCTGCTCTGACGGCTGCAGTGATCAGTGCCAAAACTTTGTAAAGCGAACAGGAAAGAGTTAAACATATTCCCAGGCTGAGAGCATTTAGAGCCAGACCAGACTGTTCATTCCCAAACTGCTGAGATCATGGGCTCCTAATTATTGTCGCTTGCAAACTTTGGGGCTGTCCTATATTCTGCATAATTAACAGTGCACAGCTGATCGATAATCCACAGTACTCCTCTCTCATCCAGATCCACAGTAACCGCCGTGTTTTGGGAGCTCATGTCTGGGAGTGGCACAGCGTAGTGCCTGGGGTGCAGCCAGGCCACCTGGGTTTTGTCACTTTGTCCTTCATGGTGTGTTGCACCCTCTGCTTTCCATACCTGCTGGCGGATCTAGGAAAGGTAGTGGCCAGCTCCTGCCCACTGTATTTTGTATGATCATTTTGATTCCTTCATTTAAATCAATGCTTCATGTGCTGTTTTATTGTTACACAGACCCATATGTGCATGTGTGTACTTTCAAATAAAGATGGTAATAGGAATAAAGGAAAAGGGATTATCAGATGGCAGTATTTATCTAGGACTGAAAGGAAGGAATTAGTAGATTTCACTTCTGATTGTGAAAATTATAGTCCTTGTCCCTTGGGACTACTGGCAGGTCATAAACTTTGGGCGATCTCTGCAGAATCCCTAATGCTACATCCACAGTGCTGACTTGTGTTCCTGCACAGACAACAGTAGCTGGGTAGCAATTGTTCTCAGCCACAGGTCCATTCCTCCTTGCACTCCCCTTCATCTCCCTAAACAATCTACTGTTTGGGGTTCTTACGCTATTTTTTGTTTGCTCACTTCTTTATTTCAGTTAGCCAGATTAGACACCTGAATGGATTAATTGTTTGGGCTTCCTCTTCGCTTCCTCCAAAAGTAATATTAATTCCTGGATTATTTCAGAGCTAAATAAACACCAGGCATATTTAGTATAAATCCAGAAAGACCAATCTGGATTGCTCCTGTCCCGTCACTCGCATGGCAAAGAGAAAAGGCAGGAGGTGAGGGGGAAAGCTTGCTGCTACCCTTGCAAGGACAGTGCTGCCATAGATGGGAAGCTTGTTACATTGCTACCGTTCAATCTATTTTTCCCTACCCAGATTAGATTGATACTGACAAGTCGTTCCCTGTGAAGGTGCCACAGCGTGGCATTTATTTGCATTTACATTGCAGTTCTCTTCATCAATCAGCTTTGCAGAGATCACTGCTGCTGCTGGCCATATTGTTGCTATGCTGACACTTCATCCTTAAGTGCTGCTTGCGTAATGGTACAGTGCGTGCCCATGACCAAAGTTTAAATCAAAGTTTAATCATTATGGAAAGACAAACATATTTCTGCAACTGTGTATCCTGCAAGTAAGAGTAAAGGCAGTTTGGTCGGGTCACAGATGCTAATCTCTCTCTTTTTCTATTCACAAACTATAAAGGGAGTTGACAGCACCTGTTTTCTAAGGCTAGATCATATCTAAGGTGATTATTATTAACACCCACTATAAAGACTGCTCTTGTGAGCCAAGAAGTCTGTTCCTGTGAGGTGAGTTTACCAAAAAAGGGGTTTCTTGCAGGAGGATTCAGTGGATCGAGGATCCAGGGTGAGGGGTAGTTCAAGCACATGGAGTGCCTTGTCATGGTTGGATTTGTGTAACCCAGGGACTGAAATACAGTCAGGATATGTTGCAGTTCTGCATTCTTAGACATGCGGGATGAAGGGAAAGCTTTTAAAGCAGAGGCTGACCTTTTATCACAGCCCAGTTCTGGTCCTCTTATGAAGATCAACGTGAGGCAGTAAAAGGATAGGAAAGGAACTGACATTCCAGTATGAATCAGAGGGAACACATGCTTATTTAGTGAAGTAAAGACATATTAATGTAGAAATCCTGTAGCCATCACTAAATCACTGTGGCTGGAAGCAAAGACTTTTACTTTGACCAGCTTTCATCTGCCATACTTCTTCGAAGCTTTTGTAATGTCCACAGTTTAGGTGTGAAATTTTTAAGTGTGAAATCTACTCCCCTTTAGCGCATCTTCTTCAGCCAATTTGCATACATGAGACTCACATAATTCAAAGACTTTTCTATCTCTACTTACTACTTCTACAAGCTTCCCCTGAAAAAGAGTCACTTTGTCACAATTGATTTTCTAACTGTATTTTATCTGGTCCTACCATTTCTGTAACTTCAATGTGTGCATTTCATTAAGCCTTCCCTATAAAATAATTGCACAGACATATAATCAAATTCATTTGCCAGCTTTATAGACTAGAACCGGACATATATAAAAGGATTTAGACCACTAAAAATGAAAATTACACATATTGGTGATATGAAATGAAATATTTAAAGGAACGGTTTTTTGTCATGTGAGTTCCAAAACGTTATTAATCAAATAGAAGGTATCTTTCCCCGTCGGTGCTGCGTGGCTGCTGAGCGTGCCGGTGTAAGGGAGCCGTGGCACCCCGCCATAGAAACACTAAGTTCTTTTAAAACACAGAGAGAAACCCGCAATGGACGGGAATTTCGGCGTTTGTAGCAACAAAGGAATCAGGAAGAGGTACTGAAAGAAAGAAATCCACCCAACACAGCCCAGCTGGGAGAGGTTCCGCGTTCGCCGAGCGTGCGACCGCTTCCCCCCCGCCCTCCGCCCTCCCCCGCTGCGCGCTGTCTCCGCGGGCACCGTGCGCCCGGCTGCGCGCCAGTGACGCGATGCCGGTGGCCGCCCGCGCCGGGTCCCGGCCGAACCGCGTCCCCGCAGTGACAGTTTATTATTCTTTGGACGCAGGCAGCGATGTCGATGTTTGCAAAAACAGCCGCCGACTGCAACGAGAGCAAAAGCCGGTTCTGCAGAGCCCCTCCTGGCCAGCACGGGCACCGGCGTGGCCGCGGGGCCGGGCGGGGAGCGGGCAACTTTGGGGATCGCGGGCGGGAGAAGGAAAGCTTCGGGGGGGTTTATTTTGTTTTCCTCCCAGCGAAATGAATTCTTGGCTTATTTGCATGAACCGAGGTTGTTTTAAGTAATTTGCCTGTTAACAGTGTTATGCAAATGTTAGCTAGCTATTTAAAGGGGGAAATAGAAGAAAAAAAAAAAAAGCTGTGTGTTCTCACAACACCGGGGAAATCCTATGTCCCTTTGCATTAGCGAGATGAGATCATAGCGATTACTCACCTGCCTGGCCTCTCCTACACCCTTGAGCAATGCACAGCACTATCTTTCCCAGCCCAACCTTAAACACTTGGCAAACATGGCTGTTTTAAACAAATCAAAAGTGGAAGAGCTTCTGATGCAGTCACAGGCTTACAAAAACTGTGTCATTCTGTCACTGGGATCACTGAAAGAGAAACACGAAATCGGATATTAAGGCGGGATCCCCCATTTGCCTCAGCAGCCGGAGCGCACGGGAATCCCACCGACAGTCGCGGCGGCGGAAAGCCGCGCAGCCGTCACGAAAGCAAAGCGGGGCGAACCGCGGGTTTACAAAATCCCGAAAGCGAGACATCTGAACTTAGAAAGCGCAGTCAGGGAAAAAAACCAACCAAGCAAACAAAAAAAAAAGCCCCGCCACCCACCACCACGACGACCACGACGACGACGACTGTGCATGCGCGCCCTGGCCGCGGTGCCGCGGCGGGGGGCCGGCAGCGCGGCCGGGAGGAGGGTGAGGGCGCGATCTGGCGTTCAAGTTTCCAAACATAGCCGGCAGTGCAGGCTGCCCGCGCCCCGCCGCGCTCCAGCTGCGGCCGCGCCGGGGAGGGCGCGGGCAGCGCGCCGGGCATGCGCGCCCCGCGCAACAAGTGGGCTCCGCGCCGGCGGCCGGGGGGAGGGGAGCGGGGCGCGGGCGCTCGGCGGTGACGCGGTGCCCCGCCCGGGTGCAGCCGAGCCGGGAGCACGGCGCGGAGAAGGGGAGGGGCGTCGCGGCGCGGGGGGAGCGCGGCGCGGCGGAGGGGGCGCGCAGCCACACGCGGCGGCGCGCAGCACCCCGCGCTCGGACTGCGAGTAGCGGCGAGGATGTGAGTGAGGAGCAGGCGGCGCCGCTCGCCACGCTGCTGCCGCCGCCGCTGCTGCTCCCGGACTGCCACAGCTCCGCCAGCGCTCAGGGAAGCTGCCGCTACCGGGACCAAACAGCTCCGTGCGGGTGCCCCTGTCTTGCTCACGGCGGTGGATCAGCACGTACCGAACTGCAAGCTCACGAGGCAGCCGTGGCGGGTGGAAGGTGACCCCCCCCCCCCCCATCTTCCTCCGTGCACCTCCGCCTCCTCCCGGAGGAGGAGCAGCAGCCAGCGGAGAGCTAGAGAGCGCAGGGAAACAGAAGCGGCTAGAAAGCGACCCCCACCCAGCCAGCCCCCCGGAGGAGCAGTGGAATCGTTTCCCACCCCACCGGGGCAGCAGCGGCAGGACCAGGTAGAAGAAGCCATCTCCGGCAGCAGGAGCGAACTAAAAGCAGACGATCCCCCTTGCTGAAACGGGCAACAGGATCAGGTACGGAGAGCCACCCCCCGCCCCTGCAGCCCGGGGGGGAAGACTGAGCCAGCCCCTACCCCGGTGGCAGCGGCAGCAGCTCCCTAGCCAGCAGCACCATGTCCGCCGCGCAGGTGTCCTCGTCGCGGAGGCAGTCATGCTATCTATGCGATCTGCCCCGCATGCCCTGGGCCATGATCTGGGACTTCACGGAGCCCGTCTGCCGGGGCTGCGTTAATTATGAGGGCGCCGACCGCATCGAGTTCGTGATCGAGACGGCCCGGCAGTTGAAGCGGGCGCACGGCTGCTTCCAGGACGGTCGCTCCCCGGGCCCCCCGCCGCCGGTCGGCGTAAAGGCAGTGACGCTCTCCGCCAAAGAAGCGGCGGCGGCGGCGGCCCAGCAGCAGCTCAACCATGTGGATGCCACTTCCAAGGCGGCCTCAGCGGGGCTGACCCAGTCCAGCCTGGACCGCTACGGGCTCAGCGCCGCCGCGGCGGAGCAGCGCAGCCGCTTCGAGTACCCGCCGCCGCCGGGCAGCCTGGGCAGCAGCCATGGCGCCCGCCTGCCCAACGGACTGGGGGGGCCCAATGGCTTCCCCAAGCAGCCTGAGGACGGGCCACCGGAGCTGAACCGGCAAAGCCCCAACTCCTCCTCCTCCTCTTCCTCCTCCCGTCGCGGGGCGCACGGGGGGCTCGTGTCTGGCCTGCCCCCGGGGGCTGCCGGCGCTCAGATGAATGTGCCCCCCAACCTCCTGCCGCAGACGCTGCTGAACGGCCCCGCTGCCTCCGGCGTGGCGCTGCCTCCGCCGCACGGGGGCCTGAGCGGCCGCGGCGGCGGGGGTCCCCCCGCTCCCTCCGCCTCTTCCCAAGGGGGCACCTGCGGCGGTGGTGCCGGGGGAGGCGGCGGCTCGTCCTCCGAGGCCTGCGGCAAGCGGCCGGGCTCGGTTTCCAGCAGTGACCAAGAGCGGGAGCTGAAGGAGAAGCAGCGCAACGCGGAGGCGCTGGCCGAGCTCAGCGAGAGTTTGCGGAATCGGGCCGAGGAGTGGGCCAGCAAGCCCAAGATCGTGAGGGACACGCTGCTCACTCTGGCCGGCTGCACCCCCTACGAGGTGCGCTTCAAGAAGGATCACGCCCTGCTGGGCCGCGTCTTTGCCTTCGACGCCGTCTCCAAGCCGGGCATGGACTATGAGCTGAAGCTCTTCATCGAGTACCCTAGCGGCTCCGGCACCGTCTTCTCCAGCGCCTCCGGCGTGGCCAAGCAGATGTACCAGGACTGTATGAAGGACTTCGGTCGCGGCCTCTCCTCGGGTTTCAAATACCTGGAATACGAGAAGAAGCACGGCTCTGGCGACTGGCGGCTCCTGGGAGACCTGCTGCCCGAGTCTGTGCGCTTCTTCAAGGAGCTGGTGGGCGCCGACATGCTGCCGCAGCCCTACCTGGACGCCAGCTGCCCCATGCTGCCCACGGCGCTGGTGAGTCTCCCGCGGCCGGGGGCCGGGGCCGGCGGGGCGCAGGGCACGGCCGCCGCCTCTAGGGGACCTGGCGGTGGCGGCGGCGGTGGCGGCGGCGGGGCGATGCGCAAGAGGAAAGCTTCTCCTGAACCCTCGGATTCGGCCGAGGGGGCTCTGAAGCTCAGCGACGAGCAGCAGCGGCAGCAGTGGATGGCCAGCCAGAGCGAAGCGCTCAAGCTCACCATGTCGGCCGGGGGCTTCGGGGCGGTGCACGGCGGTGGCCCCCCGCCGCCGCCGCCCCTCGGCCCTCACTCCAACCGGACCACGCCACCCGAGTCCGCCCCCCAGAACGGACAGTCCCCCATGGCCGCGCTCATGTCGGTGGCCGACACGCTGGGCAATGCCCACTCGCCCAAGGACGGCAGCTCGGTGCACTCCACCACGTCCACCCGCAGGAACAGCAGCAGCCCCGTGTCGCCGGCCTCGGTGCCGGGCCAGCGCCGTCTGGCCTCCCGCAACGGGGACATGAACCTGCAAGTGGCCCCTCCTCCCCCCAGCACCCACCCCGCCATGGACCAAGTGCACCCCCAAAACATTCCGGACTCCCCCATGGCCAACAGTGGGCCCCTGTGCTGCACCATTTGCCACGAACGCTTGGAGGACACCCACTTTGTTCAGTGCCCCTCTGTGCCCAGCCACAAGTTCTGCTTCCCTTGTTCCAGAGAGAGCATCAAGGCCCAAGGGGCGACTGGTGAAGTCTACTGCCCCAGTGGAGAGAAATGCCCCCTAGTCGGTTCCAATGTGCCTTGGGCATTTATGCAGGGCGAGATCGCGACCATTTTAGCTGGGGACGTTAAAGTGAAAAAGGAGAGAGACCCTTAAGTAAGAAATCCAATCCCTTCAGACTCCTGAAGATGTAGAATTGTGAATATAACAAACTGCAAAAGTTAGTCTTATGTATAGACATTATTTTCGTCGTATGTTTCTATATTTTGAAACAAAGGTATGTACTCTTCTTCATTTGAAGGATAGAGCTGGTTTTTGTTAAACAGAATATAATATTGTTTGGTTACTACATAATACCTGTTTTCATTTCTTTGGCAGTGTGTTGGCTAGGTACAAAGTTAATAGCCCTTAGCGATTACCTGCTGCTGGTGTGTATTTTTGTAAATGTATGCACTTCTCTGAAAGAAGAAGAAAAACACAAAAGACAAAAAAAAAATTTTTTGCCAAGGCCAGTGTTGATGCCTAAAAAATTGCTACAAAAATGGTGACAGCTTATGTTTTACAAGCCCTGAGTGTTAGTCTTTCACCTTTTTTTTTCGTTTTTGTTTTTTTTGTTGCAAAACGGTGGGGTGGCTGTGGGGGGAGGGTGTTTTTTTGTTGCAAGTTTGTAAGGAAAATGTTTCAGTTTGTTTCTATTGATCTGAACGTTTTTTAATCTTCATGTGTTTTTTGTTTTTGCTTTTATTGATGCACGGATGCTTTTGAACAGTAGAGCAAAATGCTGTACATGAGAAACATGCTCTGTTTGTCCTTTATACATTTCTGTAGTTAACAGAACACTGTAATGTGCCTTGGAGCTTAGTAAATTGTAATAAATTCAATTGATATTAATACTTCTTGAGTAGCAAGTTTTATTTTTCTCTAAGCTTAGGCAGTATGTGCAAGCCGTGTTGGCTTTTTAAAGGTCTCCATTATACCAAGAGTCTGCAGTTCGTTGTGATAATCGTGGCACTTGTATGCACATTTTCACTTATATGTAGTAAGATGATGATGTTGATGGTGTTATCAAACTTACTTAAATCTTGGCACTGTGCCTATTTACATTTCACCTTTAATGTTGCAGTAACGGTTGCTGACTAAGCATTTTCTATTTACTGTTCCTGCATCTCATTTCCTCCTCCCTTCTCCTCCCCCCCACTAGCTCTCCAGCTGCAAGCTGTTTGCAATACAGGATGCATACATTGCCTGTGCAATTTAGTAAGGCTTGAGATTTAAAATGAAGCCTTATTTTCACCAAAAAAAAAAAAAAAACAAACAAAAATCCAGCATCCCATAGTTAATAATTTTAGTTGATTTTAAGAGTGGTTGTCAAAGTTTGACATTAGGCACAAACTCATGGTAAGGCAGGACTGTAGTGGAACAGAATACAGAAAGGGTAGCATGAAATAACAGCTTCTACAGTTGGTGTTGCAGCTGGTGGCTTGCTACCCCATGTAGGCATTGGCTTTTCATAACTTGAATTGATGAGCAGTTCAGGGCCTTTATTGTGTTTTCAGGCAAGGAAGCTTCCTTTAAGCACTGAAGTGAACGCTTTCTTTTTGGCAATGATTATATGTGATTCTTTGCATAATTAACAATTCTGTGTGACACTGGCATTTTCTGGAGATAGAGGAGCAGTGTAATACCTGTTAAGTGGTCAACAGGCTAAGTAAATACACAGGCCTCATGGTAGCTAGAAAATGCAAACAAACCTAATGTGAACTTTGTCCTTTCCAGTGCGGCAAATGGAGGAAAGAGGGGGAAACTGGAAAAAAACCCAGCAGCACTGCAGAAATCCTTTGCAGTTTGACCAGCAGAATATAGAGCTGTTCCAAATGCAACAGTATCATAGGTTGTGAGCTCTTAGTTTATTGAATAGTAAGGATCCCCACCTGCCAAAGCCCCATAGTTGTATAAAGGAAAGTCTGGATGGCATTTGGTATCTGCTTGGTCTTAATACATGATTTGTATTCCTGGTGGGAAGGATGGTAGAAACCTTGAGACTATATTCTTAGTGTGCCTACAGATCTTTGCAGTCTTGTATAGATACACTCTGGCTGTTTCATGTGTGTGGGGAGGGGGTGGGGTTTGTTGTGCTCTGAGATTTAGTATTTTGGCATCACTATATCTGTGATTTCATACAATGACTTTGTCTGTGTATATATATTTTTTTTTTTCTGCCAAGTGATATATCAGTGCTTAAAAATCTCCAGACATATTGTTCTTATGTAATGGATCAAAGAAGTAATGCAGAAAAAGAATGTTTTGAGTTAATTGCTGGATACAACTTACATGTTTTTTAGAGTATAGATTTGTACTGATCCTATTTTCAGTTATTTCTAAGCATGCAATTCTCACACAGCAGTTTATTTTTAAATCATGAGATAGGGAGACTAACATTGTAAGCTCATGACTGGCAGAGAAAAAAATTGTACACATGGTTGAAATTCAAGTTTAAACTTAAGGAGAAGTAATATTCATATGTGAATTGCAATTGCTATTAAAAGATAACTACTACTGGCTATTCAACATTTAATTGTATCACAGAAGTGTGAATACCCTGATTTATATAAACAGAACTACTCCTGTAATCTTGAAATCATTCATAAGTAGTTATAGCTAGAAAGAGACCCATTTGGTGGATTTTTAAAATTTCAGATCATTTTTGAAAAGCTCTTATTTTTTTCAAACATAAGCCCACTTATGAGACTAATCAGTTTGATTTTTTGATCAGCAGGCAAAGGAAAGGTAAGGTGCAGTAAACATTGGTGGAAAATAAGCTTGAAGTGAATTGTTATACTGCAGTTAATTAAAGTTAACCATAGCTACGGGGTGTTTGTTGTATTGAGGTTTTTTGTAACCATGTGACCTTTTCTTTTACTCTGGCTCATTAAGCAGCCAGTCTGGGCATATTAGCCAGCATTTCTTTGAACCCACTCCATAGGTTTTTATCTTTCTGAAGATGTCCACAGCTGACAAAGAAGTTGTAACCTTTTTTCGAGGAGGAAAGGGGAGCTGTCGAGTGAGTCTCATGTACAGAGATTCAGCTTATTTCTGTATTTTACAGTAATGCTCCCATCCCCCATACTTGCCAGTTATTTAAGGTACAGCCCAATGTTTGCTTGAATAAATGGTGTAAGTTAATTTATTTGTCCAGATGGTCATTTATTGTGCTTTCATTCCTTCTTGTAATGGGGAAGTATTTAAATGGTTTATTTTCCCAGGGAGGGTTGTTGTGTTTTGCCTTTTTGGTTGGTTTTTTTTTTTTTTTTTTCCAGTTAGGTTATTCTTGACATTTCTTTTAATAGCCTTGTAGCCTATTTTCTTAGAAATGGGTTAGAACATGTGTGTCACTGGATGTTTGTTTTTTAAGCATTGGCAGCTGTGTGTGAGTTGGAGATAGATGTGTTTATGCAGTGAAGAGCTGCTATGTCCATTTGGGGGAAATACTACACAGTTCCAACAGGAACTTGAGTTTACCAATGGTAACTGGTATAATTTAATACAAACCTTGTTATCTTTTTTATTTGCTTAGCAATGTTGTGCATATGAGCATGCTCACCTCCCTGAACTAGTCAGGACTAACATCGTTTTGAAACTGCAATCTCGTTAAATAGGCTGGCTGCCAGCACAGCTTTGCAGGGTTGCAGCAGTCACTGGAAAAAGGGTTGTCTGCTTCTTTATGTGTCTTGTGAGCTGAGATTTTCTTCCCCTCAAGGGAAAGGGCTTTGTCTTCAGAGCTCTCAGGTTCCCAGCTTACTATGCAGTAGTTGCCTTGCAGCTTCCCTTTTTCCTAAGTCTTGCCATTTTCTTTTTTTTTTCTTTTTCTTTCTTTTTTTTTTTTGTATGCAGTCATTCTCCATTCATTGTAGGATGGATTGTGTTGTGCATTAGCAACTTCTTTCTCTGCCAAAGTGACACATCCTGTAGATCTGCAGCAGAGTACTGAACTGTCACTGTGTAGTGCTGACTCTTGTAAGGCTATTCTTGAAGCAGAACAGCTTCCCCCTTGGCGTTCAGCCATCAGAATCCATTACAGCACACATTTTCTACCCAAAACATATCTGTACCTACAGAGTTGTCTTTACAACCATCCCCCAGAAGATGCAGAGGGCATGGTTATACCTTCCTGTATAGAAACATGCACTGCTGGGTTTATCTTCAAGGTGTCTGAAAACCATGTAACCAAGCTTCTGCTGTTTCAGCTCCTGCCTTAAAACCTCTACTGCAGTTTGGTAAGGGAAATGCCTCTGCTGATGGGTGATGTGAAAAGAATTGAATACGAGGTCTTTTCCCAGATGGATGTCTTAAAAGAATTAGGCATGTGTGCACTGACTGAGGCTACCACAGGGCTCCTCTGATGAGCCAGACAAACATCTCTGTCTCCACGTGTTTGCCACAGGGCAGCCCAGCCCCACGCTGCCACCCCTGACTGGGAGGCTCTGCAGGAATCCAGTTCTTCTCCCTGGGAATTGACTTGCCTAACTCCATGAGAAGAAACATGGGAGAGTACGTGTCATTTCAAGTTTTTGACAGCAAACCCACTCTCTTTCAGCCATTCAGGGAACTGTAGGGTGAGCAGCAGAAGGGAGCAGTTAGACATGTGAATGGGAGGGGGAGGATGCTCACCAAAAGTCTGTCTGGCCGGAACAGTCTGTGACTGGTTAGACTGGCTGAGCTACTTGGGCTAGGTAGGTTCAAGATTCCAAGGTCTGACTGCTTGGCTGGATGCAATGAACCATGCTGGTATAAGTCTGAATTGGTGAGAGGGGATACAGCTACCCTGAAGTGTCCTCTCTCCCCCTTCACTGACACAGCCGCACAGCCCTGCCTGTTGCTGGGTTGAGCCTGCATTCTCCTCGCTGCTGTGTGCTTTGCCTTCCCGAAGCGCCCTTGCAAGGTTTTTTGGAGGCGGTGGGAGCAGGGGTGGAGGTGAGGAAGGTCAAGCTTCTTAGGTTTCAGCTGATTTGTCATCCGCTCGCAGCCCTCCCCGCCCCACTCCCCTCCCCCGTAGCCCTGCTCGGCCATATGCACTCTCTGCTGCTTTTATGACCCTTTGCAAAGAAACCTTTAAAATGTGAACTGCTGCAAGTTGCAAATTATTTTCAGGGAATTTCCCTTTCCCCTTTCCTGCACCATCATCGTTAACAGTGAGAAGACTGTTTTTTTGTCGTCCCCGAAGACCCTACAATGGAGAGCTGTGCTTTTCTCTCTGGCTGGCACTGCTCTCTCGGCAGTACTGGGAGTGCCAGGCCACCCGTTCGCTCAAGTCTCTTCACTGGGGTATCTTTCTATTTCTTTTTTGGCCAGCGCAAAGGCCTTTTACTTTGTTTAGGGAGTGGAGGCTGAGCCTGGCAACTGCACCGCAGCGCGGAGCGGCTTGGCACTGCTGCGGCATGGCAGCTTAGGCAGGGACTGAACCGAACTGAATCAAACCGGGCTGGGCTGGGGAGGGTCGCCAGGGCATGCAGTTACCGCTGGGTTGGGCCGACCTAGACAGCCATGTGATTGCCTGCCTGCCCTCCTGCCTGCCCGCCTCTGCGCAGGGGATGGGAACGGGGACATGAAACATGTCTGTGCAGCTTCAAGGAGCCGTGCAGAATTCCCCACTGTCATCATCCTCCTCCCCTCCCTCCCTGCAGGCTGCCAGTGAGGAGGGCTGATTACAGCTCCGCTATTGTTCAAGTAACCTACAAATGGATTTGCATGGAGGCAGGTTGGGAGGGGCAGAGGGTGGGATTTATTAGCAGCAGCTAAATTCGTCGGGATTACTATTAGACTGAGAGCTTCTCAATGGGAATGATCCCTGGGTGAGCGATGGGGTGGAGGGGAGGGACTGGAAAGCTCCTTTTCTGCAAATAGGTGAAGGGGTGGCTGGCTCCAGCCGAGCAGGAGAGGCAGGCAGGGTGCAGCTGGCTGGGGACGGCGCTTCACCTCGGTTTAAACTGTAACCCTCTATTCCAAGCACGCAGCTCCTGGCAGCGCCGCTCATACCAAAGCCTTGACTCAGGGTTATCTGCATGCTGGGTAATAAGCAGCGTCACCAGAGGAATGTGCAGAGAAAGCAGCCATGCTGCTGCAAGCCTCCGCTCGCTCCTCAGGCAAACCACTGATTTAGCAGCCTGCTTCTGCTTCTGGGCTGCCAAACTGGCGAGGTGTAAGGGGCTTCTCCAGGGGGGACAGCCCCGAGTAGGGTCGAAGCCAAACCAGTGTTTTACCTTTCCTTAAGCGAGTGTTTTTTATGCAAAGCTGCCTGGGACTTTGCTAACCATATTTGAGAACTGTGCCTAGGAAAGGGTGAAGCTACTCCTCAAGTTACCACATTAGTTTATCCATTTTGCAGATGGGTAATCTCAAGTGTTTGAGCCAGGGTCACACAGCAAACTCCTATGAGAACAAGGGAGACCACAGCCATTGGTTACTGCCCCAAATGCCAATCTCCCTTCCTCTGGAATAAAAACATGTTGTTACAACAACTGCACAGCTGAACTGAAAAGCACTTGTGTGACACAGGTGTTCGGGAACAACAATGCTCAGTGCCAGGCCAGTTGCCTGTAGCGTACTTGCGCCCTTCACTCTGATAGCTCCAAGGCTGGAGGCTGTTGCTGTTCCTGCTGATGCAACATCCAGAGGGCTGGGGTGAAGAAGAGTGCATACCTGTGTGTCAGAGGTAGGAGCTCCCCTTTGGCTATGATGGAAAGCACACCACGTCCAAATCAAAGACAGGACGGGGTTGCTTTGAATTGCTATATTCCGGATTATCTGAGGCAATCTTCCTCTTCACTGCACACATCATGGCAACAAGAGACAAGATCATAGTGGAGCTCAGGTTTTCATTCGAACGTGTCCAGACTGGCACACTGTTGGAGTAAGGGCAATACACTTTTGTAGGTTTGATGTATGTAAGAGCTAGGGGCAAAATTAGGGAGGGAGTGGGAAGCCTGAATATCTGGTCTGCTACTGGAAAATATAGGCCACTGACTTGTAGATGTTGAAAGTTTATTTGATCTAGACAAATATGCTAGACATTTTGTCTTGGAACTCACTCAATGTCTATAACTGATTTCTGTAAAATAAAAAGACAAGGTATAAAACACCTGAGATTAAAACAGCTGAAAAGAGCTCTTGTCTTCCTGCAGTAGTAAATTTTGGAGTATTTTTTATTACTTGCTCAAGTATTGTTGATGTTCTTGACTCCCTGTGACATGTAAAGATAATTCCTCCCTGAAGAATTCAGACTGCATTGATAAGAAAGGCCAGTTGGCACATTTATTGTATCCCATCTCCTGCAATTAAAGATTATACTGTGTATCTTATCAAAAAGATGCAGCCTTTCAAGAGCTGTACCTTGCTAAGTGTATATACTCATTTTTGGCAAACATTTGCTGTGGTTTTGAGTGGTTCTCTGACTCCAACAGGCAGCTCATCACCCTCCCATCCAGCAGTCAGCTTTTCCGTTAATCCAACTGAACTCATTCAGCTGTGCTCACTGCACCATTTCTGCTGGAGGGGAGGCAGCAAGAGGTGTGGGCATCAAGGACAGTATCAGTTGTGTGATCTGTGGATATCTAGTCACATTCTGCTAACAATTAGCAGCCTTGATAGAATGTCTAGTGGCTTGTGTGACAGTTAAATACCAGGAAGCAATGCAGAAATTCTCGTGCTCTTTTGTACCTGTCTTTCCTCATGCTAGAACTGATGACAGCATTTCTTGAGAACCGCACTGCACATGCTTAATACAAAGAGCAGCTCCTTTCAGGTTTTTGCGTGATTAGTTGCAGGTCTCTGCGTAGATCTTCTGTGTTCTGATAGCTGGATTTTTACAGTACATATTTTGCAAGTTACAGCTTGAAGCTTCCTCCTTGCAGAAGGTTCTGTCATTTGAAGGAACCCCACCCTGCTCTCCCTTGAAGATGTGCAATCCTAGGCTGTGTTTGAGCATGCCTGGGAAGGCAGGTGCAGCCTGGCTGGATCCTCAACATTGCCTGCAAATAAACACTGCTTAAACAAATTGGACTAAAAAGAACATTCAAGATTCAGGTAATATTCGGGACAGGTTTTGCTCTGTAGTCTCTATTTTGTGCTTTTCCCATCCCCTCTCCCTCTGAGTTATAGCCCAGAATATATGACACAATCGGGTTGCTATGGAAATAGTTTACAACATGAACTATATAACAATGAAAGTTCTTAATAGCTCCTCTATTGAAAACAACAACATCAGGTTAAAGTCACTTTAAAACCTCCCAGAATTCCCTTCTGTTGTTGTAAATGAGGACTGAGGTAAAATAAAATATTTATTTTCTAATATTTGAAGGAAAATAATCCTTCCAGCATAGAACATGTAAATACAGTTGTATTCTTCCTCACTTGACCAGCACATATGTAGCTGTCAGATATGTCCTTCAGCTCAGAAAAAATGAAAGATGCTTAAAGCCAGTAAAATTCTTCAAACCTTAGAAGCAAGGGATCAGATTAGAGCAAGGTTATTTCCCTGCTTGAAGCAGGCCCTTCGTGCTCTTATCTTGGTCTGAGTCTGTGGGAACTGTAGGCTGTCACCTGCTCCAAACCATTTCCTCCTCCTCAGATGAGCTTTGTAGAGTTGCCTGATTCCTTCCCAGCACTCTGAGAGTCACCATATTTATATTACTTACTGCAGGCATTTAAGGCACCAGTCCTTGGCAGCACACACATCCTTACTGAGGCTCTTGTCCAAACTAAATTGTACAGTTTGATGGGGACCCGTCCCATTACCACACAGACTTCTCAATGATGTTCTATTTCAGGGCTGTAATATCTGTGCACTGATACGCCAACTTTCTTTGATGCCTAAAGATGTCTGGGTCCTGATAGCTCTTTTACTAATCTTCTTAAGCCTTTTTGGCTATTGTTCCCTAAGGAATCCTGGCAATGTAGTTACCAGACTTCTCTTGGTTTTTCATTTGGTTCACAGTGGAGCTCCCACACAATTTAAGACCATTTGGTCTCAAGTCAACGTTATAGCACTCACCACACAGGAGTTTCTCTAACTGCTCTGTTGAACAGCTCCATGTCTCAAATGGCACACTTATCTGTATATGATGGGCGCATGCCTGTATATGCTCCAGTGAACAATCCCTTCCCTTGTGCAGGTTTGCATGTCAGCTGTGTATCATTGGAGTATCCCTGCTCTCAGAAGAACCTTCTGTAAGCTGGTGTAGGACTAATAATTCTTCTTTGCCTCTTGTAGCAAAATGCTATAGTCTAACATGAATTCATTTCCTCCACACCACTTCCTCCGTCATGTTACTGACAGAGGAATTCTCAGGGTGGCAATCCATTTAAGCTCTAGCAGCACACCCTGTGGAAGTAATTCCAAGGCCATTTTCATCTCTTTCTTCAGCAGGTAGTGTTGTTCCCTGGGTGTAAATGAGCACATTCCCCATTAATATAAAGCACCCCAGAAGCCATGAGAGTATGCTTCTGGAGCCAGTCTCAGGCTGGCCAGAACAAGAGCCAAATAGCTCAACACTTCCTATGCTGTGTGGCCTTCCTTTGTTGAGGGGAGGTTTTCTGTAGCTACTCAGTTTTAACCCTCTGCAGCAGCAGCATTAGGCATCCAGAGATACAGGTGTGCATGTGTATTTGAACTCCATCAGCCCTGAGCTAAGTTGGCCCAAACCACCTTCTGCCAGTCCTGCAGTACTCCCCAGGCCCCAGGTCAGTGTACATTGCAACAGTCTCTCCTGCTGAAGTGCAAGCTGCAGTTCCTGTTGCTTTTGTTGACTCTGCAGGAGGAGTGCCTGGTCTGCTATTGGTTTTTCACCAGCACATAAATGACATTGCTGTCTTTCCCCCTCACAGCACAAGAGTTCATTGAGATAAATCTACCTATTGGTTTTGCCAATATCTTTTATGTAGTTGCTCTGTTTTTCTGTTAGTGATACAGTCCATTTGTCCGTCAATGTGCTTCATGGTGCACAAACTTCTGGTTTACTTTCCTCAAGGATTTCTCTGTCTCAGGGTCCCAAGTCCATTCAGTCAGCAGTTTCTCCCCCTTTGTGCATATCTGCTTGCTGCAGCAAGGCAAACCACACAAATTCATCCATTTAATTTGCTCCCACTACTAAGTCCTTTCTGTAATTCCTCTGGCTCCTTCTCTGCTGGGTTTGATGATTTTACATAATTGGTTTGCTTCAGGATCACGGGTCCTTAGCAGAGGCAGGTTACATTTACCAATTTGTTTGTAGCAATGTTATTTGTGGTATAAGCATAGCAACTCCTACAAAACATTTTTTTTCTCTTTGGGAATTAATGAGGTTAAATTAGATTTGTGTGACAAATAGGAATGATGAAAGGCCATGAGTCATTGTTCACTTGAGAGTGTGATAGATGTCAGGATTAGAATGAAGTGCACCTTACTTGGGGCCGAAGAACTACTGTTGTTTTTTACCTTCAGAGCTTGAAATATGTATCACAGAGTTTAGAAAATATTCTGAGTTGGAAGGGACTCACAAGGATCATCCAGTCCAGCTCTTAAGTGAATGGCCCATACAGGGATCAATCCCACAACCTCAGTGCTATTAGCACGGTAACCTAACCAACTGAGCTATCACTTACAGATACACTTCCATTCTTGGCCTGCAGGACTTTCCAGTGACTCTTACAAATTCCTGAGCTTACAGAGATGGTGCTGAATTGCCTTTGTATATATTCCCTTCTAGAAATGGAATTGCTGAGTGTTGAAAGAGAAGGTTGTTGTCAGGAAAGAGCAAGAAATGGAAATGTACCTCTTTGGAACATGTGTCAAGGAGATCTGGAGACCCTTAACCTGAAATAGAGGATGAAGTAAGAACAAGTGCCAGTGGCAAAGGCAAGAAAGGAAAATTATAGAAACTCTGTCCTTCTGCAGGTGGGGATGAAAAGGAAAGGGAGACATGCAGAGTTTTCTGGATTTAAATGCTTGAGAGATGCTCTGAAGCTGTTGTGATAGACAGACAAATAAAAGCCAAATGATTGCATAGTTATGAGCAGCAAAACTTTGCAGAGCAGCAGAGGCACTGGAAATTAAATTAATTATAGTTGGCCAATAGGTTGTGAGGTGAAGAGTCCCTCATTACCAATTTGTCAATGAATAACAAACAAAGAAGTTTCTGAAATGAGAAGCAATAGATAATGAGAAACATGGTTGTCGCAAGATGATGGTTCTTAAATGTGGATCTTGTCAAATACTTTGGTGGTCATTATTGTTATATTCTTGTGTTAGCCAAAGATGTGCAACAGTTTTTAGAAGACAAAGACATGGTTGTCTTAGAAATACTTGTGATTTAAATACTAAAGGAGAAGAACCAAGAGGGGAAGTTGAAATGTTTGAAAATGCTATTTGAGCATAAAAGAATCAAACCAGTAGGACTTGGCACACTGCTGATAGGTGAATGATCCAGGCAGTAGCAGGTTATGTTTATGGCTTATGCAGCCATGCATGCTGTGAGGAAATAATTTTCCTAAGTGTATTGCCTGGTTTTATTAAAGGTACCCCGGTGTTTGTGGGGAAGGTCTGATTGCCACTGGATAAGTTATTGGAAGCTGTCTGTAAAATGGGCATCTGATCAGAAAGCGAATGCCAGGATGCATGAGGAATGAAGTGCTGGATGCTGTGTGGAGCTTCATACTGCCATGACAGGAACCAAGATCTGCCCTTACCTGAAAGAGTATTGGTGACCCCATCTTAAAAATGATAATGAACTGCTTAAAGGGCTTTGGAGATGAGCCCATGAGAACAGTTAGAGACATGCAAAAATGTCTCTGCGCTACAGCAGAAGTGCAGTTATTGTTTGTTTATTCTACAGCTAAAGCCCCTTAGTATGCATAAGACTTTGCAGACAAATAGGACAGGTCTGTGCCTGAGGAGTTTGCCTTCTGAGCAAGACAGAGCACAGCAAAAGGAAGCAAACCAAAAGAAGTGTGTTGGTACATGTGCAGAGCAGGGAGGCAGTAGGAGGCAGAAAGAGCCACCAGAGAGGAGAGCTCAGGGTCAAAGGTATCACCAGAGCCCTCCCAAGGTATGCACTTACCTTCCAGTAAGGCAGGCCCCTCTAGTGTTGCTGTGGTGAGGAAAAGCTTCTTGTTTCATCTATGAGGTGTGACCTGTCTGCTTACAACTGCAGTACTGTAGGAAACACCCTCCAGACTCCACAAATGATTTACACTGACTTTTTCTGCATATTCAGATGCTTTTACAGCAGCTCCATATTTGTGCGTGTGGAAAAGCAGCTGCATTGCACAAACAGCAAAAATTTCAGTTTGAATTCAAAAGCAAATTTTAGTGGACTTGTGTTGCTATGCTTTAATATTCATGCACTCAAAATTTATTCATACAAATGAATTTTACGTTGAATTCTAAACATGAAAAAGGTAGTATTGCACATTTTGTTATAAACTTCATGCTAGGTTACCAAACATGATACAAAATCGGTATCATTTGAGATGTGTAATTAGCCAGCATATCAGTAGACCTAAAAATATTCATCAGATAATCATTTTGAGTGATGAAAATCTTGAGTATTTTCTAATCCAGTTGCAGCTAATTTCAGAAGAGAAGAAAATAATATTAATAGAATATGTTTTTTGTTGCATATTACTTGCTCAGTTCTAGCATTATGTATGCAAATCAGGTAATTTTGTACCTAATTGCCTGATTTGCATGCATAAATGTAGGTTGCACATGTGCAAATGATTTAATTCAAATTTAGTATATGCCTAATATGTAAAGTGGCTGAAAACTTGAATCTATGTATCTGAATAACTCAGAATTTTCACTTAAATAAAAACCAAAGTTTGCCACCAGCTTTGGAGGTCAGACAAAGTAGATGGCCTTCTTTGAATGATTTTGCAGGTGCAGCAACCCCGGAGTTGTAAATTTTTCTAGAGAAACGAGGAATTATGTGTATGCCCAGTGAGAGAAGTAAATAAAAATGTTCCTGTTGCTTTTAAATGCTATAAGAAAATCACAAAAAAATGTGACACTTGCCAAGTAGAAGACGACAGAATCACTCAAAAAAAATGTGGCTTTCAAAGTCTTGGATGATTTATCAGACAATTAAACCTAAGATGAAAAGTGTGAAAATACAATACTAAAACCTGAGTGCATTAAAACTCTTTCAGGTAGTGTTATGGCTATGAAAGGAATTGAGCTGACAGTTCTTGTGAATGAAGTTCTGTGACTTTAGGAGAAGGAAGGAGGTCCATGGGCAAAGGATAGAAAAGCCTCATTTGTTCTGCCATGCCATGCATTTCACCTCTGATCTGGAAGATAAAGAAGATCCAGACTTGGAAGATTTGCAGAAAAAAAACCTCCAGGCTCAAGAGCCTGTTTTGTTATGAGTCCTTCTGAGGAGCTCCCAGTACTGGGATCAGATTCGTTGTCACCAGCAGTTTTCATAATGATGTGGAAGAGCAGGAAGTGTCCCTGAGGAGGGAAACTAAAATTACCAACAGCATTTTTTACTGTGGCATCAGCTGTAGTCTAATACAGTGGTAGGCTGTTTTCTCCCTATTACTCAGAGCTCCTCTGCAAGCTCAATTTGCATACACATGGGTGACAGCTATTGCTAAAATAAGCATGTAGAAAAATTGGAAGCAATTTAAAGGCACATATGGACTCACAGTTCCAAATTCTCATTCACACTAGTAAGAAGTGCAAGCAGGGTCAAAACAGGTATGATATATGCTTCTTCCAATGCTCCTTTGTGCTGGCAAGAACTCTCAAAAATTATGGGTGTAGATTAGAATTTGGCACAAAATTCTTTTCTGTCCTTCTAAGGGCTGGTCTATCCTAGCCCTGCTGACATGAGTATGGTTCAGATTATTTCTGACCAGTGTAGCTTTGGTAATAAATTTCTAGTGTCAATGTGTTTAGAATGACAAAGACATATCTTTCTTGGAAGAGGTTATTTTACTTGAGACAAGGAGACAAGATGGAGTACATCTTACTTTCTGTAGGAATACACAGCAGCAAGCATGGAGGGGAAGGTAAGGAAGGTTGCCAAGCACTTTAGCATGGTGTGTCTGGAAGCTTGTGCTCTGGGTGGGAAGCCATGTGAGAGCTGGGCCACAGCTCTTTTAGTCTCCTTACCTAGTGAGCCTGTTCCATGCACAAAAGCATGGCTCACCTGTAGAAGCATATTTGTGGTGCTTTCACAGGTCACCTACCCCAGAAAAGTGCTCCTTAATGCAGACTTGACTTTGAGTTCATTTTTTTTTTTTGCTCCTGGGCATACAAAATGGTTTTGATTTAAATGAGAATCAAACTCGCCTTTTTCCTCCTGTTCTATCAGTGGGAGAGAAAACACTGCTTGACTAGTTGTCTTACCTCTTTGTTTGTATGATAACCTCATCAGTTATCATACAAACATGCAGAGATCTGTACAAAAAAAATAAACCCAAACCCTGGGCTGTATTCCCAGTTCACTCTCTGAGTGTTTAGCTAAAGCAGAACTTCTGTTGGAGATGTGCTCTGTTGTTTAACTAAAGACTGTTCTTTCTACTTATTATCATTTCATCATAGAGTAAAAAGACACTATCTATTTTCCAGTTTTTCAGTATGAGTGAAAAGCACTGCCTGATAGCCTTGGAGATTGAAGGTTTCTTGTTTTTTCACAGAATGGATATACCTTGGGTAGTATTAACTTCCTTCTCTCAACAGCTTCTTGTTCCTCCTCAGTTTAGTGTTCAGGTCTGATTCCATTCTTGATCTCTATTCTGAGTCTCACTTTGTGTGCTTTCTGCAATTGAGGCAATTGCTGCCTGTTGCAATGCAGGATTTTGGGGTGGGCATCAGTCCTGTGAAACTGAGCTGAAACTGCAACCCTGTCTCAGCAGCAGAGCGTACAGAACAGGCACCACATTGCAATGGCCACCAGCCCGGGAAGGGAAGGGAAGGGAAGGGAAGGGAAGGGAAGGGAAGGGAAGGGAAGGGAAGGGAAGGGAAGGGAAGGGAAGGGAAGGGAAGGGAAGGGAAGGGAAGGGAAGGGAAGGGAAGGGAAGTCAGCACATAACATACCTGGTTGCCTGAACCATTTTTTTTTTCACAAAACAGGGGCCCCCATGAAGGGCATGACACTGTAAATACACTAGGACAGGACAAACTCATACCAGAATCCCAGAAGGAGAAGAGCATTTGCACTTGCACTGTTCACCTTGTTGTTGCCTGGGAGATTACTGTAGTGTCTTGACTCAGATCTTATGTTGCTTCGTAATAAATTTTTTCAAAGAGATATAGCTTTTTCCTGGTTGCCTTTTAGCCCTCTTTTTTTGTAATCCCTGCTTGGCAGCTGAAGTGGTCTAACATTTTATGTAACTGGTAGCAGAAATTATTGCCAAGGAGTGAATTGTTTTTAGAGAACATCCCTCCCCTTGGGTTAAATATAGGTTGCAGCATTCCAGTATAATGAAAAGATTGGAAAACATTTACACACTGGAGTATTTTCTGCTTTGTAGTAACAGAGTAAGACATTCACAGTTGTGAATATCATACCTGAAAAGACAAGTTTAGTCAGCCTCCATCTTTACTGTATTTCATCCATACATTAAAATGTTTCCCATTTGAACCAAATTCTCTTGCCCTTGTGTTTTATTACCTTGTGGCATGCTGTTGGCTACAGCATACTGGTTTATTATCTTACCATGTGCATTGTGGCACTTGCATTAGTCCTGTACTGCAAAATTGCATAGGATGCTGGACCAAGTATGTCCAATCCTTTTGATTACAAAATATGAAAGCAAATCTGGAGAGGTCTTACTGGCACAAAAATTAGATCTGTATTGTGTTGTTGTCGTCAAAGATAACTGATTTCAAACACATTTACAGTTGCCATAAACTCTGCTTTGTAAGCTGAAATCATCTGTACCACTATGATTAAAATCTTCAAATTCAGAAAATGGTTAAAATTCAAACTGGAAAATAAAGCCTGAGAAATGTTCAGCCTTGCTAATTCAAATACTATCTCCATATCTTTTCTACATGCACACATGTATGCACATGCATTCCTAATCTTGCATATACATTTACAAGCTCGCACATTCACTGGCTCAGACACACATTTACAGGCACTCTCACACAGAGAATGTATTCTGCAGTATAGCTAGTACACAGGGTATTTTTGAAGACAGAACAAGATGACTGTAAATTGACACTTCCACCCACTAATGAAAAAAAGCCAAGAAAACCTCAGCAGAGAATGAGTTTTATAATTAATGCTGAACAATTTTCATTGACAAAGCAAAAAGAAGCAAGTGGATGGCTGATTTAAATGTTGAATGATTAATGCACAGAGAGGCGGCTGAGGAAAAAGACAAATTCAGGAGCAACTATGGAAATTTATGTATGAGAGAGTCAACACCATATTCTGATCTCAGTTACATAGTTGTAAATCTGTTATCTTAATGGAAGTATTCAGCTTTTATATTTGCATAGCATAAGTGAAAATAGAATTTAACCCAGAATGCGTTTTCGATTGTGTATTTGCATGACTGAAAGGGGAGAGATGTGTATGTTTGCATGCGATAAACTGCAAATACATGAGACTTTTTGTATCTCTTGGTAAGAAATGTAGAGAATGAATATGTGTGTGATTGTGTACGTGTGTGCCAGTTGTGGGGCTGTCTGACAGTGCGGGGGAGGGTGAGAACGTGTTTGTTCCTAGACTCCGTGGTTGAGTGAAAATGGCTCCTGGAAATGCCGTTTCAGATTAGAGAGCGACGGCTGGAGAGGTGGATATTTCATTATCTTCTTTGTGTGGTGTTTTGGAGTTGGTAATGTGAAAGCAGAGCTATATATAATCAGGTCACACATGTGGCGTCCTCAAGATTTATAGTGCCTGCTAATGCCAGAATCTTTGGGGTGTTTCACTGTGCTAAGCAAAATGCCTCAAAGACCAAGGCAATGCAGACCCTACCTGATTTTTCTTATGTACCAAGAAAGAAGAAATTCGTCTTCCTTCAAGATGCCCAGTTTTATTCCTGAATTTGTGTGTAATGCCCATCACAATGTAGAGTGAGTGCTGTCTTTTGTCCTTGCCTTGTGGACTGGGGCCAATCCCCACCTGCCTCGGGTGTGTGTGTGCTGGGAGAGGAGGGTGTGGAGGTCACAGGCAGTAGTTTGCTGTGTGCAAGCATCTGAGATGCAGAGGCTATATTTTTAGCTGCTCCAGATTCTCTCCTGGCTGGGATATGATGCTGAGGAGTTTATTGCTGTAAGGATGTGCCTAGAATACCAGGCAGCCTCAGAAATTTACTGTGCCGCAGAGCCCTGACTCAGTGCCGCTCTGTGACTTTCCTGTGTTGCTTCTGCACTGGAAAGAGAAGAAATGGTTCCTTGTGTTCCCGGCTACTGCTGGCACTAGAGGGACAGCTGCTGTGATTTTCTGAGAAGCCCTGTCACAGGGAATGACAGCAGCTCTGGGTCTGGCTAAACTGTGGTTTGCTTGGTGAAGCTGCTCTCAGATTTCTTCACAAATATTACTCTACATTTTTGTCTGAAGAGTAAGAGTAATCACATTCTGCCTTTGATTTTTGATTTTCCCAAACATGTCTATAATGCCTCTGCAAGTAGTTTTTTTGCAGCTGTGCACACTAAATGCTTCCAAAATATTAGGGACATTTCACAGGTAGTTTCTGTACAGGGCATTTCAGGGGAGAATGTGGAGACATGGCCATGGGTGGATTTCTGCACACCTGGCTATGAGGGAGGTGGACAGCCAGCCAGAGGAGTGAGAATCTGCTAGGGATACTCCCCGTGGTGAATCCTGTAGGAAATGAAATTACATGCTCCTTCTGCCCCACTGGTGAAGATTCACCTGCAGGTTTGAAATGGTGGTTTCAACCTCAAAACCCTCTTTAATTGTGAGATCCAGTACATTTACCAAGTTAAATTATATATATGAAACATCAGCAACTGACTTCTTGAAAATCTAAATTTTGAGAAACCCAGCTTGTCCCTTACAAGTCCAGTGAAACAGCATAAACGCTTGATGAAGAAAATTAATTTGTACCATCAGATTTTTTAGAAACAAGTAGGAGATACCCCAAAGAGCCTGGGCAAGATACCCCGGAGTCTGTCTCTTTGAGAAACACGGTAAGACCCCGTGTATTCGCTTGGAGTTTGGCTGTATTATACTCTGCAAGAAGTGGGCTTTCCTCCATTTTCCAACCTAAACGATTCTATGAATCTATGATCGCTGCCCGAAGGAGACTGGAAATCAGGAGCTGACACCCGTCTGCTCTTGCTGGATCCCGAGCTCTGCTGGAGGCTCCCTGCTGCCCTCTTGTTGCTGGAAATGACACTGGAAATACGCGCACTGTTTTCGCGTTGTGATGGGAGCTTGACTAATATCCTCACATTTGGGGGAAAATCTCAGACCTCACATAGGAATGTCTGTCTCATTGCTGTGGCATCCGGAATAACAAATACGGCAATCGCAGCTATAGCGCCTAGCGCTTCTCTGAACTGCCGCAAACTCGGAAGCACAAACACGACTGAGGGGCAAGCTCAAGAGAGGATTGTAGGCAGAGGCAATATATCTTTTCAATTTCTTAGTCTTGCAAAATGAGCTTTCAGCCATACAAGCTTTCCCATCATGCTTGCTTTTCCCACATGCTTACTTTTCTGATGTGCTTAGGGCATCGTGACTACTGCTTTAGTAAATAATAGAGACTGAGACTAAAGTCACTGAGTGGTTTTGAAGCAGCCCCACTAAATGCCACACACACAAAGCTTGAAGCAGATCTCTATGGCCATGGGAGATTCTTTATTTTAATTTTGTATTATTAATTCTTTACTTTCCTTAGATCACTAGCACTCTGACGTTGTCATTCACATTGCATTCATAAAATTTATTTGAAATCATTTTTGTGGCTTGCAGCTCAGTTCCTGCTTGGTTTGCTGGTTGATTTCTCTTCTGAAAAAAAAAAAAATCAAATTTGATTCTAAATTGCTCCTTGTTTGCAAAGACCAGTGGCTATGAATGGAATACAGAGAACGAACTCTACTCTGTCCAGGCATGAATGGTAGCCAGGTCAGGGCTGAGCCACATTGGTGGGAGGCAGTGATGTGGGAAGGTTGCCCTGCCATTATCTATTCTGTAGACAAGCAGTGGATTTAATTCTCAGAGGATCTCAAGCCTATAATAAAATCTCAATGGGAACAAAAAACCCTGACCCAGAAGACAGTGGCATGTTCTACTTGTCCTCCATAGTCGTGGGTGTAAGTGTGGCTGTGGATCAAGGGAGCTGTGGATCAAGGGAAGGGAAGGGAAGGGAAGGGATTTTGTGGAGCCTGTGTATCAGAAGAAACCCATCCCCCAGTGTTCTGCTGGAATCACTGTGAGGTATATATTTATACTGCTAGTGAAAAACAGAAGGAAAAATGAGAGTGTCTCTAACACGTGTAATCTGCAGAAAAATACACATTTGCATGTTGATTTTAAGCAAGTAATCTTTGCTGCTAAGAGAATAGCAGGGTGCATGCTTTTTTCCTCTTGTGTGCTGTTTTCCATGTTCCATGAACATGTACTGAAAAGCTGGCATTTTTCTTGAGTTGGCACTGCTGGATGACCTCATACACCTATTTGTCATCTCAGCAGTTTCAGCTTCACTGTTCTTCCTTAGATTCATTAAGAAAATATTTAGCATCAGAAGAAAGGAAGCACCCTGTGGCCTGCTGTGCTCCCTACAGCAAGGCCAATAAAAACAGAGCCCCGGAGCACTTTCTGAGGGTGCAAGGGTGACTCCAGGGCACTTCTGTTCCCTTGAAACAGGAGAAATGGGTCACATCTACAAAAAGTGACCCAGCCCTAGTCATGATGACCTTCTGCATTTGAGGATGTTTAATAGGGTCTTTGCAAGGTGATTGACTTTAGAAAAATCTTGTTTTGTAATAAATAATGGGTTTTAGATTGGGAGACTGAGATGAAAATCTGCTTTCCCTTTAATTTGGGTTTCCCCCTACAAGTCTCTTTTTAGTCACATATGCACTGTGTTGTCAGAAAAGCTGCTGGGGATGGCTGAACCTTTTTGTTCTAATGTACTATGTGCCTGATTTTTCACTGAAGAAAACAAAATGGAAGCTATTATCTGAAGGCAGCTTTCATCATAGCAGTGAGGCAAGGAGCAGCTCAAGTATAATAAGACAAAATGTGAGACAAATGTTGCCTCCTCCGAGCCAGCATCTGACCTCGACAGTGCGCGCCTTCCACTAAGCTGGCTGTTTACAGCCCCTGCTCCGGCATCCATCTTGAGGTTTGTGGGATGTTGTTTTTGTTCCCACCCCTCCATCTGATCGGGCACAAGCAACATATATTCCTCTGCCTTCACCCCGACCCTGAGGTATGCTGACATCTTGATTTCATCCCCTCCTCCACCTCTCGCAGCCCAGCGAGTAAGCTGGGAGAACAATTTACTGAGAACCAGCAGGCCTGGAGCCAGGGAGTCACCCTGCTGCTGTGGGGGGAAGGCTACATTTGGGAAGTGAGATTTTTCCTATATTGCCGAGGCCTGGGTGTGCAGCACCATCTCCAATTGGCCCTGCAAAACAGAATAACTCAGTAGCATGAGCTCGCCTTCTTTTCCTCTCCTCTGCTTCCCCTCCCAGGGAAAAAGCCACCAAGCGCAACAGCATGAGCTGATTCAGGCAACGGGTGTTCTGTCCCTTCAGCAAATGGGGCTGGGAGGAGTGATGAAGGAGGGGTTGCAGACCATGCTGCTGACCTGCTGAATTATGACTTTAATGCAGTCACTTTAATAACTTGCTGTAGCTCCAACCACCAGATGCAATTTATGGCAAAGCAGGCACCCAGGCATTTTTCTTTCTATGAAGACTAAGCAGATCTCTGATTACCACCCCCTCCCCCCAAACCATTACCTTCCCCCGCTTGCTCTGCTAATGGAAAAATGTTATGTGTCTATGTGCTTTTTTTCCCCAAGCCCTGTTTTCAGGAAATGGTGGAGAATGAGAAACTAACACAAGCGTGCACACATGCTTTTGCAGGAAATATTGCTTTAACTCCATTCTTTAACCACGCAAAATTCCTCCTGCTAGCAGAATTGCCAGTTCTTTTTCTAAAACCTTACAACCTCAGCCAGATGCAAAGCAAATTCCAGGGTTGATTTGTAGGGAAAAAGAAAGATCCCTCCCTCCATCTGACCAAAATCATCTGAAGTCTGAGTGATTTCACTGCACAATACAAAGCCTGCAGCCCTTTAGATCTCCCTTCTGTAAAGAAAGCTTAAATACAAGCCACAAACAAACAAAAAAGATGAACCTGGGTATGATGAATAGGCAAACTGAACTCAAGATTTAATTGTGTATTTAATGTTTGTATACAATAGATGGGTACATTGAGAAAGCAATGTACAGTTAGGCAGCAGATTCCCCGCCAGTTCTCCTGTTTTAAAGACCCATTCATTTTCCATCTAAGGGATGAATTCTTCCTCCCACTCTCTTCTACTCTCTCTTTTTCTGTGATTTGCATGATCGTTTGCTGCATATATTATGAATTACTGTTTATCTTAGTCCAGCCTGCAAAGCAATTTCCCAAATAAATTTCAATGGATCGATAAATTCAGATTCTGTTTTCTCTTCCAAATTGAGGGAAAGAAAAATAGTAAGACTAAGGAAATGTTTTCTTTTTAGCTAAATGGAACAAAAATCTGAATTAAATGCATATGCCTATTTCTGATTCTTAGGGCTCACTCAGAAGCCCTATGATTCAACTGTTTTGTATCTTACTTTTGATTTTCCTTTCCATTCCTGAAAAAAAAGTGTACTTGGAACTGCAACCCTGAAAAATTGTGTGTACTGCTTTGAACCCACTGAAAGAGTGTCCATACAAGGACTAGCAGATAAGTCCTTTGTGACTGTGAAATATTTATCAGCAAGGCAAATTCCTCCTAGGTTACAGCAAGTACAGTTTGGAATGACCTGTCTCTATGCTTTCAGAAACGAGCAGCAGATTCCTGCAAAACATCCATCTCCTCATTCAGCTAGGATAATGTTTTCCTCTCAAGCTTTGAGATAGCTTGATTAATATGTAGCATATATGGCAAATTTCTTAGGAAAAAAGTAGTAACATATGGGAGCATTCAAGTTCCAGAAAGAAGAGTATAAATTGGACGTTTCCATATGGGTTCGGTCTGATGTGTCTGTCTATCTGTGTTTACAGTGACCTGCCCTGATTGTACCAAGATTGCATTACTGTCTCCAGTACTGCAAGATGTACCTGCAAGCACACACTCAGCCACACAGGTATTTCTTCTAGGTGTGATGAGTTGTCTTTGAGCAACTGAATCTATCTCTGCTTACTACAGAGGCAGCCAAAAGCAGATTCCATACTTTCTGAAGGTTAGAGTTAGGTGGAATGAATCTTTGCTCAAGCATTCAACCACAGTGCCTTGGCTTGTGCCGTTAGCTTCCTGAATTCCCAGATGACTTCCCACCACAGCTTAGCCAGGCCTGGAACTGCTTATTTTCTCAGAAGGGATGAGGTGAAATGCAGTTAGTTCAACAAAGCCAGTGGCATTTCCAAATTATATATAAAAGTATGTACTTGTAGTCTTGTTTTTCAAATGTTGTCTTAAATATGCTTAATTCTTAACAGGCTTAAAATACTCTCTCCAGTTGTGATGATTTTTTAAAATCCTGTTCAAATGTTTATCATGCCATAAGGAAAACTGCCCACGCAGTGGTCAGTAAGTCAGTAGTACGTGCACAGAATGAAAGCAGATGCCTTCTTGCGCTCTTGCTGCCGCCGGGGCAGTGCCCAGCCCAGGTCCTGCTCCAGCGGGAGCACGGCGCCTTCGAGGCCCCGGAGATCCCGCTCTGGCTCCGGCCGAGGATGCCGTGCCCCGGCCGTGCCGGCTGCGTGCTGCCGATCGGCCCAGGGTGGCTGTGCAAGGGCTCGGAGAGCAGCCATGAAGTTGTGAGGAGGTTATTAATGGCGCGCGTGTGGCTGCAGGTATTGGTGACACTGGAGCTCATTCTGGAGACTCCTCTGATTCGGCTATGTTTTTCTTTTTTGAACCTGGCCTTTGATTAAAAATGCCTCGCTTCCAGCTCACATTGCCTTTTAAATGGCTCTGTAAAGCCCTCTCGCGGTTCCCAGCTCACATCAGAAGCAGGGCTGGAAGTGTTTCTCTGCAGAATAAACATACGGGCTGTAAATCCTGTGATTCAGAAGATCGCCTGCAGTATTCCTCTCCGCTGTTGCCATAGGTAACCGGGCTCTGCAAAACACCATTTACCCTGGAATGCAAGAAGACTCGGAGCTCAGCAAGGGCACTCCGGTTAACCCTTTCCTAGCAGGAAAAAAAAAAAAAATCCCTGTAGTGATCCCAGCCGAAACTCCTTTCTCATGTTTGTAAATTCCCACACAATAAACCCGCACCATGTACATTGAGGCAAATTACCTGCCCAGCGCGGCCCCAAGCATGTGCACACGCACTGTGCGGGAATGGCGGGTTTCTTCTCTTCTCGTAGGCAGAGCCAGGCAGCCCTGGCAGGGTGCTCCGGGACTGCTGACTCACCGGGGCTGTGCGGGCACAGCCTCGGCCGGGAGCCCGCGGGACGGGTTAAACTGGCACCACATGAAGCAACTGAAAGGCAACTGAATAAGGCTGGCAGTCCAAATCCAAGGTTTGTGGAGTGGTACTTGTCAACTTTTTAAGACAGGAGCTTAGAAAGGAAGACTTGGAGCTCATACTCACCACAGAATTTTGTGGGGTTTTTTTGGTAGCTAGCAGGGGATCCTTAATGTTTACAAGGTTTTGCCATTGTCATCTAATGGAGACTTATCAAGTCAGACGATGAGTGCAAGTTTAACACTTCCTTTCTGCCTCACACTTCTTTGCAGTCCAGGAACTTTAAACATCTCCTTATGGTCTTCTACTCCATTGCCTCAGGCAGTGAATGTGGACAATCAATAGTTATCTGCAGTTTAGGAAAACAGGGGCAGAAAGTGGCCCTCACTTTTTTCCTCCTCTAATTCTGACCTCCCTGTGGGCTAATGTGGATTCCAGCAGAAGAGGAGCTGAAGTGATGTACTATGTCTGAACGGGTTTTTTTTTTGCCACAGCCACAGCAGCAATGCTGCCCAGAGAGCAGGTAGCAGCATATGCTCTGCCTTTGCCTTTTTTTCCCACATGAAGCTGAGGATTATGTGTGTGTGAAAAGTAAATTCCTAGCCCTGTGTTCAAGCAGGGGTTAATTTATACTGCAGAGAAGCTGCAGGTGAGACTGAAGACTTGTCTCATTTTTCAGTTTCACAAACCCTGATACAAGAGCCTAAATATGTTTTGTTCCAAACCACTGCTGTCTTCTTTCTCATACTCCCCTCTGCAGTTCAATGCATGCACAGATACACATCACCAAATTGGGTTTTTTTTATGACACAGTATTGCTGCAGGGTCATTTACATACAGGTAAAAATGCAAAATTCCTGCTCTGAAGTGTTAACAATGTTAACTTTTTACATCAAAAGTCTGATGGGAATACAAAGAAGTCAGGTAATGTGGATAAGGCTGAAATTACATTCATAAAAGATCATGAAGTGGTTGGAAATCACAGCCCATGCATGGACAAGCCTGTATTGAGACTGCTGTAATCCCTGGGCAGAGCAGGGGGGAGCGAAGGAGAGGTCAGTGTGCTTTGTGGGATTCTGTGGCATTACTGGGGCAAGGGGAGTTAGTCCTTCTCTGTTATTTGAACAGTGAGTCAGTATTTTTTTAAGAATTTTTTTTTTAATGTTGCTAGAATAAAAAGGAACAGGCAAGAGAAAATGACCCCAAATCATAAGGGGATTGCTGTCTGTGGAAAAGTGCAAACACAGAATGAAATTGTTTTCCTGCAAAATTCTTTTTTTCATGGCTTGTTTCCATGCCACCACGGAGAAGAATGGTGAAGAAAATGATATACAAGGAAAGGTACTTTTAAAGATTCCCAAGAGCTACTGATTGGGTGTTGCTGTTTCACATTCTCCAAATTGCTGTTACATCAGTCTGGATGGTGGAGATAAAACTGAAAGAGAGCTTAAAAGCTATGGAGCAATGTGTGGAAGCATAGTGATAGATATGTGTGCGCTCTTTTTTGATTTATAGGATTTCTTTGCATACTCCTTTGGCATTGCCAGAGCCTCTCTGCAGACCTAACACTTGATCCCCTGTTATGCTGAGTCCCCTGGGAGCTGTTGACATTGTGGGGTACCTGCTGAGGCGTCAGGGACAGGTTGTGTGGGTGGAGAAATGGGAGCATGAGATCAGAAACAGGAGTGTCTGTGGGGCACAGCAAAGTGATAACTGGACTAGCTGAGCCTCAGCCATCTCCTAAAGGTCTGAAAACCACTGGAAGCACTGAAGAAGCAGAGGTTGGAGCTTGTTCCTTTTCCAGATTTTATATGATTGCCTGAAGTCAAGGGTATTTAAATGTCAAGTTTTTATGTAGTTCCTAAATTTACTTAGGTTCGGGTGTTTACAGCAGAAGGTTTGTGTCCTTGTGCACTCCTATCTGTGTACTTGTATGATGATAAATGCCAAGGCTTTCTTTGGGGGCTTGTGTTTTTCCACAGACAAGGTGACACATTCCCATTAAGTTTAACCTTCTCCCCCAAGAGTTGATACAATTTATTTCTTTTGGAAGGGAAATATCAGAGCTGTAGCAGGCCCAAAGCAATTTTCTTTGAAGGCTGCCTTGGCTGCGACTGCGGATACAGTGACAAAGAGGAGATTGTGGCAGAACTGCGAGCTGGGCGCTCGGGCAGGAAAGGGTTACTGTCTGCACAGCTCTCTGTGTCTGGAGCTCCAGGCAAAACCCAGAGAGAGACAATGATGTCAGCACTACCTCCAGGCCCAGGGCCCCTTGCCTGACAATGTGGGCAATCCAACACATTCCCATCTGCCACAACAAGAGCATTCATGCTCCTATTTCCTGACCTCTTTGGATTAAAGCATGTGGAGTTAAATATACATCCAGCCCCGTGCTCCTGCACTTGCGTTGCACCAGAAATAGACTTATGGGAAACTGGCTGCAGCTTTTGCCACCCGACACTCGGGATCTGTCTCAACTGTTGTCATCGAGAAAAGCACATGCTGGTCCGGTCGGGAGATTGTACAGTCATGTACACATAGCTAAAACACAGTTCGCTTTTGTGCCTGGAAATGCTGCATGTAATCAGCACGCAGTCAGAAAGAGGTGGGGCGGGGGAAGGGCAGCTTAGATAGAAAATGAAGATTAGTCAGAGGCGGTGATTTCAGCGTTTTAGCCATCTGAAACTTGCTGAGTTTTTTAGTACCACATAAAAAGTTCTGACAGCAGAGAGAGACCTTGGCTGAGCTGGGTGTCTGCACTCTAGGCTGGTGGAAGAGGGAGAGCATGCGGCAGGATTTGCATGCTGCCATGCTGGGCTGGCAGACACACGGAGTGCAGCTCTAACAAGAGAGCTTTTTGTTTGCTTAATGGTGAAGCCATTCTGGTAGTGCAAAATTCTAGTAATTACAAGCATTTTATTGCTTTTATTCAGGATGTGTGTGCATGTGGGGTCTGTTGCATGCACATGGTATCATGTTGTTTCTTTCTCATGTCTGCGGGTGCTGTGTATCTGTGGCTCTCTGCCCATATGTATCTGTGCATCTCCATATTTATCTGTCATTCTGTGTCTGCATTGCTCAGTCTTTTTCCTTTTAAGTGTTGGAGTTGCATTTATTTTCTGTGCACAGATGAGTTTTCCTGTGCTATACACTAAGGGGAAAAGAAATGTAGGGTGAGCTTGCATTTTGTTTATGTCTTTGTCAAGAAAATGCTTCACAATTGAGAAATATGAATGAAAAAGAAAATAAATGGGACTATTTCTTTTCCTTTCTTTCTCTTTTGTCTACAGTCTTCTGCCTTATCTTCCCAGTCATGTATTTTCTTTTCTCTCCCTTTTCCCCCATCACACTGCAAAGTCCTGTTCCCATAACAAATGTTTTAAATGTTATCTATCCTGCCTGTACAGTCAGCCTCTTTTCCCCTTTTTCATAGCATGTTTCTTGTACAGTAATCATTTTTTTTTTTTAAACAGCTCATAGCAGTCCTTAACACAGCGAATTCCTGTATGCAATTTGGTTTGGTATCTCTCCCCTTTATATGGCCTCTGCTTATGGCACTCAGAATCTAAGAGAGCACAACACAGGGAAGCAGAACAAAAATAAACTCTCCAAAATCTGTAGTTCCCCAATGGCTCAAAGAGGTCTTGGAAGAAGGTTTAGCTGATAAAATCCTTAGAGGGTGGTTGGAGGGGTGAGGCCAAATGGTTAATGTAGGATAAAAACTGCAAACCCCTTAATTCTCTTAGTGTTTGGCTTAACTTTGCCTTGACACTGAAGAGATGGTGGTAAGTAAGGATGAGCTTGTATTAGAAATAGGATTCTCTCTTTCTGCCTGTGCCAGTTCCAGTATCACAGGGCATCTGTGCTACAAAATTCTCTATCAGTTTCTGCTGGTAGAGGTTTGGAACTGCCTCACTTCTCAATTAGTGTAATCAAAGCCAAGACCCTGGCGTCTTTCCCAAGAGCTTTCTTCTCCCTGTGAAACAGAGAATACTGAAAACCAGTCAGAAAAAGTGGAGCCAGACTGTAGCAAGCATTGGATTTCACCAGTGGTATAATAAGGAAGCTGCCTGTAGTGTCAGCCACTCTAAAGGAGACATACAGACAAGTTAAAGTGGTAATATGCATAATGTCTGTCATCCAGATATTTCAGAGCATATAATAAGCTGTGATTAAATCATTAAACTAAAAACTTCAAAGGGGTCTGGCTGTGTAGACTGAGGATCTGAACGCAAGAAATCTCCAGTCTTCTTTCTGCCTTGGTACCTGGTTTGCCACTGCTCTAAGCTAGTCATTTCACACGGATCTTTAATTTTCCTATCAGTACCACCAGGAGTTAATAATACTTAAGCAGAGCAGTGCCTCTTATAGAGTTGTTTTGAAGGAAATGGAGACTTACTGAAGGAGTCTTTGTGTGAATTTGCGTGCCAGTCTGAAGTTCTTCAGGAGCAAAGTGGAGGAAGCATGTTCAGCATGAGATCATCATAGAAATCATGAAGGTCTACAAGTACCAGGGGAAAGACAATGTTAAAAACAGGAGCTCTGCAGTTTTCAGGGACCTTAAATTAGGCTGTGGAACCCAGGAAGAGTTAGGTTTGCAGTTTGAACTGAGACACATGCAGTGCTTATGATCCAGCCATGGTGCCTGATGGACCTCTGTTTTTATTACTTGTCTTAACTTCACAAAACTAAGAAAATAGATGAGAATAGAATGTCTATGTCCTGACACCCCATCTCTTGCCATGAGTACTTAGACCAGTCACCAAAAGTGTGAAGAATATGTCCTAAAGTTTCCCTGCTTTGATTAAGACCATTATTTTGTTCATGAGCTTTAATTTTTCCCTAGAAATCAAACAGTTTCTCTGTTTATGGCTACACATACATTTTATGTGTAGAATAAGCCAGATATAAGCTACCTTGCGAGAAGTGCTCAGGAGCTGGTTTGGAGCAGGGTAGAGGAAAAGAGGAAGCCTGCAAGTCACATCCTCCTAACTGCCTTCCTCTTCATTGATGTGTGCAGTCACACTGCCCAAAAGAGCCATTTGAGGGGTTTGAGAATGTATGGAGCAAGTGCTCCATTTCACTTATGATCAAGATAAACAAGGGCGTCAGCTGAAGCAGAGCTTCTGAGGTGTTCTGTGTAATTCAGTGGCAGGCAGTAGTGACTGCTGCTTAGGAGATGGATTTATTAAGATTATTAGTAAGTGTTATTTGGAGGTGACTGAAATAGCTGGGTGGACTCCAGAGGATTAGCTTTCCAAAGATAGCAAATGCAAAACAAAAGAAAAAAAGCAACCCCAATCAAACAAGTCACCAGTACCAGTTGTGTTTATTTAATAAAGTCTCTGCACAGGATTAGCTCACAAGCATTTGCTTGTTTTTGTGGCTGGAGATATGGGGGATGGTAAGGAGGAACCATCTTAGCATGTAATTCCCCAAGTAAAAGCAAAGCTGCAGCAGAGCATCTGGCCTGGTTCACAGAGTAGGTGACACCACACTGTGAGCAGGACAGGCAGAGGAGGAATCACCTCTTCCTGGATTGCACTGGATTTAGGCAGCCTAGTGTGCAGCAACTCTGATACAGAAATAACCTGTGTGAAAGAGGCTCTGCTCAGGAGCTGTCATGTCCCTGTATAAAGGGCACGAGAGCTTTAAGCAGGGCATCATGCTGATCTGAGCCCAAGAAGTGGCCTGTGGGAGAGACAGCAGCAATCAAAAATAGTCATTTTCTGTAGTGAGACTGTAAGAGGCCTCAAAGTGCTTGCAGACATGAATTCACCAAACATCACCCCCATAAGCCTATCTCTCTGGAACAGAGGTTGGTGTTGCTCATCCCAGATGTCAAACTGGAGGCAGAGAGAGCTATCCAAGCTCCCACAGAGATCAGGCCAGATGGGAACACAGGGAGGGCAGCAAGAGAGGAAGATGAAATTAGGATAAAAATTCCATCCCTCAGAAAATACGGATGGGGGAAGGGGCTTAGGGACCAATTTAGCCCATCTTTTTATGTTGCTAATGTTGCTAGACAAGTCCCTCCAAAATGCTGATAGTTGGTGTGGAACAAATGAGTCAGTTCTGCAGTGAAGCCTGGCTGTCCTGCTTCAGTACTGTCACCCAGAAGTGACACATGGGAGCTCCCTGCTGTCCCTTCAGCCTTCCCCAGCATTGCACTACCCAAGCATGATCACCCTAAGGAGAAATATGCTGTTGCTTTTTTGTAATTCATCTAGGCCCCATTGGGATGTGGCAAGAGAGACTGAGGGATTCTTCGTTCAAGCCAAGGTATTGGAAAGGTGACCAGTGCCTTGCAATTTCCAGGGAAATTGCTTGTGTCCTTTCATGAGAAGCTGCTTACTTGTTTCCTAAATCCACAGAGGTTGCACTGGTTCCTCTTCCCTCCTTCAGAGAAGTCCCTTATACAAAGGTAGGCCTGATTTGCTATTGCCTGTGCTTCTCAAGACTTTCCCAGATACCACGGCAACAGCAGCAGAACTGGATTTTGTAAACCTTTAATTTATACAGAGTAGAATGGGACCTATGAATACAATTCAGCAATTTCATTCCTCAAGGGTGGGGGTTGGGGCTGGGAGGATGGGGATGGGGAGGGTGCAATGCACTACTTAATGTTCTTGGCATAAGCTATCACAAGTGGAAATAAGAGGAGGGAAATGCTGCAGCTCACTGAAGTGGAAGAAAAAGGGTGGGAACCCAGTGATGCAGTTTTATACTGAGGGGACAAAATTGTCTGGTAACCTGTGTGCTTAATCCCATGCTGTGATTGAAGGATATGTCAGCAGTAACTAAAATAGAAGCACAGGGCAAGGTATAGAGCCCTGGCTCCAAACTATCCAGCTTTTACAGATGTCCTCAGTGCTAAAACTTGTGTTACTGAAATCATTCATTCCTGCTTCAGAGAAGGTAGAGAGTATTGGACTAGCAGGCAGAGGAAAAAGGAAGAAAAAGGAAGAAAAAGGAAGAAAAAGGAAGAAAAAGGAAGAAAAAGGAAGAAAAAGGAAGAAAAAGGGAAAAGGGGAAACAGAAACAGACTGTAGCATTTCAGGATCATGTTTTCATCTCTTTCTATTTGGCTTCACATTTTTTAATAGAAATCACAATTTTCACTTGAGAAGCTGATGGGTGAAGAAACTATATTCTCTCATAGATAAAATAAAAGTACCCCCATTAAAATAAAAAGGGCAGGATTTTCCTTTTCTATGAGTTTTTCATACATTGGAGAAACGTCCCCATTCTCAGGAAAGGAAAGAAAAGCTAACATTTATTTGGAAAACACTTTGCAGCAAGAATAAAAGATAGTACAGGCCTAGTCCACTCTAACTCTTGATTTACAAAGAAGTCCAAAGAGCTTTTTGCTTTCACACTGTGAAGCTGGTCAAGAGGTGCAGATTGCAGTGTGGTGCTGGTGAATAAATGGGGCTCTAGTATAGGTCCTAGACTGCTAGAGGGTCTCGCTTCTCCAGACAGAGAGAAGTACTGAGGCACATTTTACTGCCAGGCTTTGTGAACCCATCCACGGCAAAGGGTCTTTGTGCCCGTGACTGATTTCCAATATCTAAAAAAAAAAAAAAAAAAAAAAATCAAACCCCTTTAGTAAGACTCATTTGCTTGCTCTAATTTACATCAGAGAACCCGGCACATTATGACTGGTGACACCAAGGATGGTTTAAGATCACCTCTTAAATAGAGTTAAAGATCACCTCACCTTGAACTTAATACATACATAAAGTACAGCCAAGAATAAGGATCTGTCTCTTTCTGTGATAAATACCCACTTCTATGGGACTGTGGCCATGAGTCCAATTTAACATTATGAAGTAATTTTCTGTGACAATTCAGGTCCCAACTTCATCACTCTCATCACTCTCATCTTTCTCTCTACTTGATATATTTTAGTATTTGGTATTATGCCTAATATGGAGAGATTCCAGTGAATTAGATGAGGCATTTAATAAAGGTGATGTCTGGACAGTGAGAAGTTTTTTATCTATGAAAAGTCTTCCAGTGATTGTTGGAATATTCTATTTTAAAATCGTTTTGGCTTAGAAGGGCCACATTTGTATGATTTGTCCTCAATAGAAATTAGAGCCTCTCAGTATTTCTACATTGTGAAATGATTTTTTTTTTTGAGTTATTCATTATAGTCTTCTGAACCTCCCAGGAGTCCATGAGCTCTTTATGAGCCATATAAAAGGATGCAGACTCACTAGCATAGCAGAGAAATTCCCAGGAGGAGAGAGATTTGTAACTAAACTGAGATGGACAGAAAGAGATGGGAAAAGTAAAATTCAGAAAGCCTGGAATAAAAGCAAATTCTTTAACAGCCTAACAAGACTCCTGAAACTCAGGAACAGAGCAGGCTATACTGAGGATGTTTAGGAAAAAACCCACAGGACTAACCTGCAAAGATTTGTTTCATATCTGGTTTGGCAGCCAGAGAAAGATAGAAGAAGGTTTGTTTTCTAAGGCTTTCTCAAAACAGTGACCCTGAAAAAAACATGCCTGTTACCCTCAGAGGACCTACTCATCTTACTGACATGCAGAATACTCTCCAAAAGAAGAATAATTTATTTAAAATACAATAAACAGGGCATACAGGTCAAAGTGAAAAACAGCAAATCTGGTATTTCTAAGAATTCACAAACAAAAGAATTTAAAGAAAATGCAGACAGAAGTTGCACATACTATAAATGCCTAAGTCTCTTAATAAACACTTTTGGGATTCCCAGACTGCTAAAGGAAATCTTGCATAGCAAAGCCCTTTCTCACAAAGAGACAATTAGATAAATGCCACCTGCTGATTGCAAAACTGGCTGAAACTTACTGGGATCCACACATCTTACACACTCCAGCTTATTTTCCTACCTGGAAACAAAGTCTGGTAGAGCTGCATATGAAATGGAATGTAACAGAGCCAAAGCTAGCTAAATAATGGAAACATATTTGTCAATATTTTTTCAGTGAAAATATTGCCAAAATTCTCAATATTATTGATAATGAATTATTTAATCACCTCCAGACGAAACTCCAACAGAATCCCTGTCTGTACTGTTCTGCCAACAAGTCTTATGCATTCACAGCACTCCCTCGCAGTGTCTGCAGAAATGCCAGTCTCCAGGAGAGGATTTGACTCTGCTGCTGTCAGCTGAGTCAAAGTTTCACAGTACTGACAGAACTACTCAGTCAGGGATGGACTGGATGGACAGTCATGCCTATGGGCAGAGCTGGGCTTGCAGGTATGCTCAGGACAGGGGTACACCAGGGCTGTGTCCGAACAGGAGCCTCACGTACAAATACAAGGCGCATACGAGACACCTGTTTAGCATGTGGTAGTGTTTCTCCCTCACATAGGTTAGTGTGCTTTAAAAGCTGTGGGACAAATACATGTTCATGGCCACTGTGTGTTGGGGTAGATGTGCCTATGGGCTGTCCTACCTGTGCCCCTTGGGGCACTGATCTCCATGAACAGTCTGGGGTAAAGGGAATTCCATAGGACTTTGTTTTCTGTCTCCTCCTCTACTTGGTCTCTCACTTTCCAGTAAGCTTTTCTGCAAACAGTTCCTTACACAGCCAGGATACGGGATGGCCCTCATGCACGGCTGTTCAGAACTGCATACTGCTGCATGGAGTGGCTGCATGTGTCTGTCCTGCCTGCAGCATCACCCCAAGGATGCCTCTGCCTCTTCTTGTGTCATCTGCAGTTCACCAGCAGCAGTTTCTCCCTTTGGCCTGAGGACTTTTGCCTGGGCTTATGCCCAGACCTGTTGTTCAAACAGGGCAGAGGAAACACTCATTGAGGAAGTCTCGCATATTTCAGGCTGTTTTAGACATGTTTGTTCCAGACGGCCCAGTTCGTTGATCTCACTTGTTTTTAACTCATGCAAGGCACAGAATTCAGGTCAGCTCTTTCCTCACTCTCCTCTCTGTCCTGCCCTGCTGGAGTACATGCTATTTCCAGATGAGGTCACATTCCCCCCTTTCCTTGTCCTACCACTCTCGAGCCTGTTCTTTCCATTAGGGTTTAATGAGAGGCCCACTAGCCGTGGCAATCCCAGCCCTCCAGTCACTGCTGCAGCCAAGGTCAAGCCCGGGGCAAGAATTGTCCACAAATACAGACACCAGAGTGAAGGGAAGGAAAGAACAATAAGAGCCATTTACTTCCCAATGCACTTAAGCGCTTGAGAGAAACTGCCCCCCCAGATTGCTGAGTCAGCAGCGGCTGACAAATTAGTCAACAGGATGACTGGGCCTCAGCTCCTGGCAATTAGCATGGACAAAGCTTTGTGTGTGCCTGTGTGTTTTCCTATTAGCTGCGGCTTGCACGCCTGTGAAGGGAGGAGGGACTGGGGAAGGAAATGGCTCCCCTTGACTTCACAAACACATGGAATTTGCGTTCCCAAGGCTGCACAGCATTCATTTGGCTTCCTGTTTCAGCATCTTTGCAGGCTGTAGCCATTAAGAATAAAGTATGCTGAGAGCCTCTTAAGAGGGAGGTGCATCAACACAGCTGGAGGAAGGGTGAGCCCTGAATTGTGGTAGCAGAGGCACTACAAATTGTGAGGGGTTCAGTTTAACCCATAAGTGTGGCTAACAAAACCGGTACTGTAAGAGTCAAGGAGTGTTGGCAAGGGCTGGGCAGAAGAGTTTACTGTTGAGAACTGCATTGCCAGTATATTCAGTATGGGAGTAAGAAAGGTGTCACAGATGCAGAGTGAGAGGCTTTGGCAGAGCTCAGGGTGATGAAATGATAGAGACAGAGGGGGATAAGGACTGGACTAAAAGAGGATTCTGTAGGTCAGGAGTTCAGTGTCTTGTCAAAGCGATTTGGGAAGCCAGGGGCTAAAAGGTGGAGCTGCAGGTCAGGATTAAGCTGAACATAGGAGCTGAGTTCTGTCACCATTTGGCAGAGGTCACTGCCTCCAAAGCAGGCTGCAGCGGTCATGGCCCATGCTGTGAACAATGAAATTTCCTGGATTCAGCTCTGGTGGAACTACAAACACACTTTGTTGTTAAAATCCTCCACATCTCCTCTTGTCTTCCATCTCTGAGGCGAGGTCACCAGTGCTCTCAGACAGGGTGTGAGTTGCAAGTCCTCAGAGACCCAAGATGAAAGGTCAAGTACATCTCGTTTTTTAGCCTCACCTTCACTCATTGCATATCCATGTCCCTGGTAAGACAGACCCTACCATGTTATCATCCTCATTTACGATAAACTGGTCAGAGTGATTTAGCCAAAGTTCAGTGGTGACCCCAGCTGTGAAAGGCCTTGCTGTGACCCGTGAAGGTTTAGTGGGCTTTGTTCTGGGTGCTCTGAGACCCATCTCTCTGTTTACAGGCTTTCACAATAGCTGAGCTCAACTGAGAGCTGCAAAAGCATTCAAGCTATCATTCCTCCTATATGTGAGAATGGGGGTGAGAGACAATGTATTCTGGGCATCACTGCATGCTCCTTTGCTAAGCATAAGTGGAATCCCTGGACTTCAAATCCTGCTGCTGAGAGCCTAGCAACAAGTGAACGTATCTACGTAAGCTTTTAAGGAAGGACTAGGTTAGTGGATGTGAAAGTAGGTCAGAATGTTTTATTTTCTGAGTTTGTTGGATTTCTTTCTAGGAACAGTAACACTCTGCCTCTGTAAGTTGCCTCTGTATCAAGAGACTATCAGTGCCATATCCATTTACACACCTTTATGCCACACTAAACCTGAGACAGGTAATTCCTTTCTGTTGACAGACAACAGAAGCCACAGTAGTCTCGCACTACTTCACCTTTACCAAAGGAGAGGAGTATGCACCAAGGTGCTTCCTGCAGAGCAGCTGACACTCAGCAGCTTGCTGTTCCTATGGTGACCTCTCTGTCTTTGATCCCTGTGATTTTCTGCTTGGCTGTAGGCTGATTTGGGACAGATTTTTACTGATCTCTTAACTGCTGAACAATGTTTTCTGAAAATACTAGCTGGCATCTATCTGTATTATCAGGTGTCTAAATAGCTTTTGAATCTGGGTGTCCCTTCCTCATGCTTCAATTCTTCATCCCTTAAAAAGGTCTAACTGTAGTTTGGGCTTGAGTCAGGGTTGTACATCTGCAAATGAATGTGGCTGTGGAGGAGCTGTGGCCATCGGGGTGTTCCTGTTCTCCTCTCAAGGAATGTAGCTGGGGCCTTCCTTCTGCTTATGCTGTCATGGCAGGGGTTACACAGCACTTTGGTTATGCTGCAGTGCCTGAGCTTCAAAACTTTAACCTATGGATTTTCTCATCCTGTCAGCCAGGACAGGGAGTTACAAGGAGTAAACCCATTTCATCCAGAATTTAAACCACTACAGATGCACAAAAATAGTGAGTCCTCATTGCTTGTCTTTGGACTTCTGCAGTACCAAGAAACTCCATAAGTCTTGCACCATATAGAAAAACCCATGGCTATCTATTCCATGTAACACACATAATTTATCATATATGTATCCCATAAGGAACCATGGACAAAGATCAGCTGAATTGTCTCTCTGTTAACCTTCCTTGTGAGTGTCAGAAAGTGGTTTATCTCTTTATCACAAGAGAGAAAGTTCAGGGTAGCCTTGCTGCAAATTCAGGCCCTCAGTTTTAGTTCCATAATTTACAGCACTTAGCTTTCTATAATTCTGTGTTATGCCAAACACAGTTGCTTAAAAAATCCAGACTTGTTCATGTGAGGTGCATGTGCAACTGCAGTAAGATCCATGCTGTCTGCAGCATTTACAAGAACATCTGAAGGGGTATCATAATGAAAAATATGTTAGTGACAAGCTAGGGCCTACGTGTTATAGCAAAGACTCAAGGGTGTCTAAGGTACTGTAACTTTGAGAGTCAGCCACTCATTCCAGTGAATTTCATTCCAAATGAGCTATGCTTCCTGCAGCAAACAAACCAGGGATGCATACAGTGCAGGAGTGCAGGTGTATTTTAGTAACACGGAGTTACAACAGATTGTTACTAACAGTAATTCCCAGATTGCCATTTCTTTCCTGAAGCACATTCCTAAAACAGCTACTTCTGGGAAAGTGCCAGCAAATAACACTCCCTGTCTGACTGATACCCACTTTCTCGCCTCTGCTCTTTAATGTGGGTATTTTTTATGATGGAAGGCACTCAGTTAATTTTGGAGTCTAAAAGGTACATGCAGGACAGGGCATGTTTCTTTAACATGGACTTGACATTATTCCTCCTGCCCTCCTGGAAGTAATGTGCCTGAGGAATGCAATGGCCTCTTTTCTGACCTGGCAAGCAGTGCCATTTGTAGTGTTGACACTTGTCCCAGTGGGACTTGGGCTGGGATTTTCCATCCTTCCCTTGCCCAGTTCATTTTGTCCAGAGTGCCAAAAAGGTGTCAAATGGCATTTGACACCCAGTCTAGAATTATCAATCTAGACTGGGCTGGACCTGGTGACATGGAGGTGAAAGGATTGGGAGTCTGTTTTCCTGTCCTGCTAAACTAGCCAGTATCTCCTCATGCTGATTCAGCAGGTTAACTTTGATAATGGCAGTATTAATATTTTGCTGCCATTTAGCTAATAGCTACATTTCCTGTTGCAAAATCATGTAAAGGGAAATAAGGGAAAAAGAACTGCTGTGGCAGGAGACAAAGGCCCCATTCAGTGGCTGGTTTAAAGTGTGTTCATGCTGTAGGCTGATTGCTTTTTAGCAGCAGGTCTGACAAAATGTTGAGCATATATCCCTGAAAAAACAAATGCTTGAGATTATCATTTCACCATTTCTGCTAGCTGTTCTTAGGTCTCAGATACCACATGCAGATCAGATCCAGCCTAAAAAGAATGAAAGGACTATAGCATCTAAATAAGATATTATCAACGCCCCCCATAATATCAGTGGTAAAAATAATTAAGTCTTTCTACTTCTCTAGTGTGTTCCATCTGAGGGTCTCAAAGCATTTTACAAGCATTAATTAATTAAACTTTCATCTTCTCCCTGAGGCTTTTTCTGTGCTGGAGGTGGTTCAGTCCAGTTGGGTAGATGTGGCTGTTGAAATCACAGCTGATTCTCAAACCACTGGTTAAAAACTCCCTCAGGAAATCTTCAGTTCTTACAGCTGCTGCCCTTTCATCCTGCAGCTGTGCTTCCCCATCTTAGGTGTATGATTTCTCTTCATCTGGCCCATGAATGCTCAGATCTGCAGGTCCCATCTTCTAGCTCTGTCTTGTTTGAGCAGGTGATGCCATTGGCATGATCCCTAGGAGCTAAACTGACCTGCCACTAGCCCCAGAATTACTGTAGAAGTATTTAAGTAGCTTAAAGACACTTTGAGTTCTGTAATCCTCCCTCCCACTTAGACCGGGGGATCTGGACTAGAAAGAAATTAAAAGAGAAGGGATAAAGATCACTAAGCACAAATATTTGAAATTAACTCTTTAGGTAAGCATTTAAATTTGAAATATGCCAAGTGTTTACAGATAAAATACAGAAATTGCTTATCCCATTGTTGAAATGCAGTCATTCTTAGGGCTAGACGTGACAATTATTTAACAGTACAGAGTAGCACTTCCATCATCTCTTATGGAAGGAATCAGATTATATCGAGCTGAAACTGAATAGAAGTAGGAGATAGAACTGCCCAAACTGGGACACAGCATTGGGAATCACTGGGATTCTGGTCCCATCTGAAAGGAAATACATCAGAGCACCTATCAGAGAATAATAGTTACAACCATAATTAATATATTATATTACTTGGCTTTAAAAAAAAGTTATAATAAAAATAGTAATAGTAATTAGCAGCTATGCAAAGTATGCAGAAAGCCATTGGGGTTTTGTTGGCGAGAAACTGTTGAAATACTTTTGCATTGGTATTTATGTAACATCTTTTGTCTGGGGATCCCAAATTATATCACCAACTGCAGCAATAAAAACCTCCTGGACATGGCAAGCTGTATGTTGTTCTGTTAACAACATAATTTTGGAAATCATCTGTAGCATTTCTAATCAGAAATATGTGAAGTATTTGATTTCATTAATTTGAGTTCAATATTGTGCATTCCTCACCTAGAAACCAAACCACCTGGCACATTATAAATATGCTGGCATATAGAATTGTAGGGTGAATGACTAATTTAATAATGTGTACTGTGTATTACATATTTCTTCCTGAGCAATGAAGGTGCTTTACAAAGGCTGGTGGCAATAGAGAATATTTTCAGTTAATTGGAAATGCATACTTTGTTCCAAGATACACAATTATCCATTCATTGAATTCTACACTTTTCTTGTGTTTAGTGTGTTTTAGTGCCTGTGTTCTACAGGTAAAGTAATAGAAGGGATACATTAAACCCTTCACAGTCAGTGGCAAGGCAGGGACAAATTAAAGTCTCTTGATCCTCTCTCTCAACATTGAAAGCATTGTTTCTCTCTCAGTTTCACTGGGCAAGCAATGCAGGACTGGAAGAAAGGGTTTTCATGGATGACCTTCTGGGTCATCCTCTCCTGTCCCCTGCCATCAGGGGCAACATGTTCTATTGTGGCTTTTGTGACTGTGACAAAGAAAGAATGAGTCACACTTCTCTGCTGGACTCCAGACCGCTCATTGATACAGTCCAGGTTGCCTTTCTGAGAAAAGGCAATGATGGTATCTTAAGGCAGCTTGCAGTGGGAAAAGGCTAGTCTGGTTTGTTTTCTGGGATTAGAGGAGAATGGCAGCCTTCCAGTGTAGAATGGCAGCCTTCCAGTGTCAGGTGCTGGGAACTTAAAGGTGCTGCTGAGTAGGGGTTTTCTCACAGACTCAGCTTCAGCTCTGCACTTCCCTAGCCATGTCAAGCAGTACCTTCTTAAAGCTAGAAGGCTACTTTCACAACACAAAAAAAAAAAAAGACTCCAGGAAGCATCTTGTAAGAGCATCCTGCAGACTACTTTTTAAACCAATGTCTGAGATTAGTTAGGTTGGTCACAGGATTGGAAGGTAGGATTAGATAATTCCATTCATCCCCTTATTCCCCACAGGATAGTATTCATGGCAAATGTTAGATGGATTGTTCCTAGGGCTTTGTGACAAGTGCCTCTTAGGTCCTTCAGGCCTGTACACTGTAAGAGTTTCCCATCTCCCTCACCACGACTCTTGGGCTGTTTTATCCCTTTTTTGTGCTCTGCATGAGCTAGTCCTGCTTGAAGAGGTAACTAGCTGGGTTATGTGTTCACAAGTCCCTGGATGTATTTAGTTCAGTTTCCCCTACCTTTATGTTATATCAGTGAATGTGCACAGGTGTCAGCAGGGCCCTTGCAGAAGCGTTCAGGGAACACAGTGGGAATGTCCTCAGTCTGAGAGCTGGGAAGTCTCAGCTTGGCTGAACTTCATGTTTTCCTTGGACTGTACAGTGCTTTGCAGGCTGATGACAAATGGGAAGTAGCCAGTTCTGTAGCCAATTTTATTATTTCTCATTTTATTGTCAAAGGGAGGGAAATTCACAAAATTTGTGGGGATCTTGCCCACTTCCCCTCTCCACTGCAGAGCTGCTCATTTATTTTTGTTTTATACTGTAAATAGTTAGAGAAGGAAAGCTCCACAGGCCTTGGAGTTAATCCCAGAGTGTAGCACTGTACGTGACAAATCTGTGTGGTCATGCTTCTCATCACTATTGCCTGCAGCATCCATACCTGGCTGGTATCATTTGGTTCCTGTCTTTAGTTCTCTCTCAAATTTCAAAGCATGAGAGGAGCAGAAGTTGGATGGCAGGGACAGACAAGAAGATGGTGTAGAAGACAGAAAGAATGGGGAAGCATATGAGTGACAGCAGAAAGGTCACAGGAACACTGATGAAGCTGGGAAAAGAATAAACAATCATAAAGCACTCTCCTATGGAATCTGGTTGAGGATTCATTATATACTGATATTTCTCATCTGTCAGCTTGCAGCTGTGAAATCTGCTGGCAAGATGTGCATCACTTTCTTTAGTAGGACAGGCATTTGAAAAAACATCAAGCCTGCTAGTAGTCCTACATCTCTTGTGCATAAGCTCAGGCTGTAAGAAGACTGGAGAGGGAAACCAGACATTGAAATCTGAGTTTGGCCTCTGCTATCTCTACACTTGTATGTAGTCTTTTAAAATACAATCTGTAGTGTGTTTAAATTAGTAGTACTGCTTTCTCCAGACACATTAGAAACACTTGCCTCTGCTTTGTGTTTCTTAACTCTTAATTCTCATGCAAGCTGGTGAAACTTCCTCATGCAAGTCACGGGTTAGGACAATCAAAACTTTCTTTTTAGTTCTTAGATCTTACCAAACACCAGATGTTATGTCATGGGGCTTTATAATCTTCTTTGTTTCATCCCTATGAAGCCATTCTGAATCAGACCTGGATGGGTACCTGAAGGGGAGTCACCGTGTTCAAAGTGGAGGCTGTGGAGAGCTGTGTCTCTGTTGTCTCTGAAGAGAATTTCTTGTCTGATATACTTGACTGGGGGGGATAATATGGCACTAACTTCTCCTTCTCCCACCTCCTGGCTGGAAAGTCGATGGGAACTAATAGGTATTTTCCTGCCTAACATCTGTGGTTCACGAAATTTTCTGTGACTGACGTGGTGCCAAGAGACAGAGGGGTTATTTTGGGGCACAATCCTTTTAATTTATTTTGTTTTCCTCTTTCTATAGCAGTGTAGCAATCACCGTCCTGGCAGCAGGCACGCCCTGAGGGAAGGGAGAGGAGCCGCTTCTGAAGACAGAATACTTCATGGCTGCTTGTCCTCTCTTTGACTGCGGCATCAGCTGGGGGCAGGGGGAGGAGAAGTGCCTCAGGCTCATTCAGAGTTGACCCATGGTTATTTTTAGCTCCTTAATGTTCTTTCCAAGCCCCCTGCCCCTCCCTTTCCTCCCCCCAGTTCATTTCTCTCCTCTTGGCAAACGGCACTTTGTGAGCTACTCAGTCACAGGTTAAAAAGCACTGAAAAAAGTCAAAGGGCAGGCAACGGAGGTACTCCTCCGAGAGAGGCACTTGAAAGGTCAGGAAATGCCTGAGCCGTGGGTAGGAGCCCCTCCTAGCTTAGCTCTGCTTAATAAGCAGTCTTGCCAGCCCAGGCAGACAGGATGATGGGGCTCAGATCTGAAAAACCATATGAAGGAGGGAAGAGGAGACAGTAAAGGAAGAGTAGGAAGAGAGATAGGGAGATAAAATAGAGTTGTTGTAAACAAAGGGGACTAATTGAGGTGAAGGACAATAGCACTGTTTGAGCATGAAAGAGGAACGAAGAGCAATTTTACTTCCCTCCGTTTGGAAGCTTGGAGGATCTCTAGCCAAAGGGTGATGGGCCTCCTCATCCCCAGCGGAGTCCCTAAATATCCCTAAAAGCCAGACCTCCAGAGGCGTGAGGAGAGGACATGTAGGCAGCTCCACCTGAAGGACACACCTTTTACCTTGCCATTAGATGGGACTTGCCAGTGAACGATGAACAGCTGACAAGCAAGAAGGTGCTGGGTCCTGGAGAAAGTCAGATCTTTGCCTTTAGGGGGAGAATGAGACAGTCATTGTGGAGAGGCTTTCCCTGTGCTTTGCAGAGCTGTTGGCAGCCCACTCTTGCTCCTGGCTGGTAAAGCAACAGATGAGGTCTGAAGTTGGGCCCAAATCCTAGGACCTTGGTCAAAGCAGGCATGCAGAATCTAAGACACCTGCACCAGGTGAGGTAGAAAGCAATGCAATAAAGGAGGTTTTAATCCTGAGGTGCTTGTCTCAGCATGGGACGCTCTGATGTCTCACAGCATCTTCTGCCTGCATTGTTTTGTCTGTTTTGTTTCTATGTTGTTTTGTCTGTCCATCCATCATGGTGCAGGATTTGAGCTTTCCAAGCAACATAGGGCTTTTTCTCACTGTGTCCCAGGAGGCAGGATTATAGTGTACAATACTCTTTGCTCAAAAGCTGGGGAATGGCTCCTGCAAAAGGCAGGGCAAGCCCTTTCCCCAGGCAAGCCCTCAGGTTTGAGAATGAAGAATCCACTCCCTTTCCCCATCTCTCGGTGGGGACCTGGAAAGGAGCAGCTGGGTGGCTCAGCTGGCTACTGCAGCCGGGTCCAGTGTCATGAAGATGCCAGGGCAGAAATAACCTGCTCAAAATAACATGGCTCTCCCCTGCACCATTTCCCCTGCTGCCCCCATGTAGCCCACTCTTTACAGTAGCTTTTTCTTAGTTTTCCAAAGTCCCAGCTGTGTGTCCTTGTCTCAGGCAGGGAAGCAGGTTGCCTGGATACCGTCCCTCTGCTGAGCAGTGCAGTCCCCTGGAAATCAGTCTGCAGTCCTTCCCCTCCTCTTCCCCAGCATTACTTCACTTTGTGGAAGATGGATTTGGGTCTCTGGAGGACTTCTGGATGCAAAAAAAGGGCGGGGTGGGAAACAAAGCATCAAAAATGTCAGCATTCCCTCTTCACCCCAAAGAAACAGTCAGATGAAGGGATTGCAGAGAAAGGCAGGGCAAGGAAACTGTTCCACCCATTGTTGGAGGCCAGGATGAAGCTGGTCCTAACCCAAAAAAAGAGGATCCCACCCGTGAACTGAGCCAAGAAGCCACTCAGAAATTGCATCACTAGCAACAGAGGCTAGGTCTGATTGATATAATCCAGCAAGAGCGAATCCAACTGAGCATACCCAGATGTCAGGATAATCATTGCTCTGAAAATGAGGTTGCACAGAATGGGGCAGGTTTTGGAGGGGATAAAACAATTTTCCTTTGTCTTGGTGTGTGCAGGGATAAAACAATTCCCAGTCCTCTTGGTGTGTCTTTCTTCACAGTTTCGCAATTGCAGAGCTTCCTTGGCAGCAGACAGCTTCCTTTGGCTGATGTTGCTAGAAAAATCTGCTAATGTGGAAAAGCACTGTGATGTGCTTACAGGCATCTAAACTGTAAAGACCACAAAAAATGTTCACCTTGTTTCAACAGCCTTTAACCAGGAAGAATATATGAAAGATGAAAGAGCATTTACTATCAATATCAGAAAAAAACCTAATTCAAGTAAGTCCTTTTTGCTTGCTTTATTCCCTAATTTTCTTAATGCAAAAAGCCACACCTGCTTCATTTCTAGATAAGAAATATAAATCCTTACAAAGGATAATTTCTCAGCAACATTACAAAGTCCCCATATAGCATGATTCTGTAATTGAAAAATACTGTATTACTGCAATAATCCTTGTACTCAAACCATCTGTCATCAATGGTCTGTCTCCACCTTCCCCATAATCCTCTGACACGGGCCAGTTTCAGAGAAAGGTAACAGGATAACTGGACTTAACTGGTTGATACCAGAAGGAAAACTCATGCTCCACAGGTCCAGTAAAGTAGGTGGCTTTTGTAGCAGACACTAAAATGCAACAGATGAGATGTAAAATACAAATATATTTCAGGACCATAAGGAGAAAAAGCCCCTAAACTAAGACTCTTTTATGCGGTTTGGCCTGTCAGAGGCACTCAGCCTGTTTGTCACTGCAGGCAGGGCATCAGCAGAAGTGTCTCTGCTGACTATGGCACTGCAGGATCTCAGTGGGAGGTAGGTATCTCTCAGTTACACTGGTCTTACTGAGGGCTCTAAGGAACCAAAGGAACCTTTCACATTCCCCAAGAAAAGCAATGGCCACCCACTGCAGCTTGGCAAGCACTGGTAATTCCCAGTGAGAAAGTCTATTCAGCTGGCAGTCATCTGCATTCAACAGCAGTTTCAGTTTCTTAGTGCACTGAGAGTACATCCCTGATGCAGTGCTTTAGAGTGCATAGAGCATGACGTAAATCACAGATGACAGTAGGGATTTCTGCTCTGAGGGGAATGACTGCAACCCTTTAGCCATATTAAGATAGAAAAATGCAGTTTTGGACACTGGCATGTATGGTAATCTAAAATCATTCTGGCTTTGATATCTTCCCTGTGGGGTGAACTGTGAAAACTGGCTCCAGCATTCTTGGTTGCTTTCTTCAACCCATCACCAGCACCTCAGTCATCTCTTGATGTAGTGTTGGAGACTTGCAGTCAGGCAACTGCAGGTTAAGTCATTCAGCTGCATCATATATGCAAGTAGAAAAAGACTAACCACAAAGCTGGGATTCATCCCTGTAGACAGAATGACACAACGTGTGCCTTCTTGCTGGCCCTTTATTAATCCCATATGAATTTCAAGTAATGAAAGTAGCAAAACAGAACTGCATAACACCCAGCAAGTGCCCTGAAGCAACTAGTATGCTGCTAGAATACGTGTGGAAGCTTCTTAGGGCAAATTTCCTGAGGGCAGGGCAGGGAAAGGAGAAAGAGATCAATCTCTGGCAGCAGTACGATCATAAGGATCTGTAGATGGGGGGGGGGGGGGGAATTCTTTCTTTAATCTCAGAAATTAGAATTAATCAGTGCATAACAGCACAATACTGATGAGACTTTTTAACAATGGTGGCTTCTCTGCTCCGTTTTCTTTGCATCAGACACACTAAATCAAGAGACCAGATATGGACGTCACTGGGAATTGGCGTGTATCTGAGGAGGGAAGAAGGGAAAAGGGAGAGATAGAAGCACAGATTACCAGTTTTTTACATTTTTTTTTCTCATTCCCATTTCAAAGAGAAAAAGAGAAAGACACACACAGAGAAAGAGAGCGTGAATCATTTAGCATGAATTTTGCTTGAGTGAGGACTGACATAAGTGTGTGAAATAGGAAGGCAATGTATGAATAATGCAGAACAAGACTCTGTGCAGACAGAAGACTGTTACTGTGTCCCTGTTTACAGCTACTGAAAGCACAATCAAATAGATACAGAAAGAGTTCAAAAAGCCTGCATGGTCATCTCATGATGAAAAGGTGTTAAAATACATTGTGGGCCACAAAATACCACTTCTCAATAACTGCTCTGAATTTGCTCATCTGCTCATACCAAGACAAAGAGAAGTTGATGCTGCTTTCAGTTAGAACTGCAATGACTTCCCTGCAGGTTAGGCTTGCTCTAAGTTATGCCCAAGCTGCACTGGCTGCTATGGTAGACAAAGGCAGAAACATGGGGGAGAACATATGCTGAGTACCTCTGTCATGCAGTCTTTACTATGCACTCCTGGGAGAAGGGTTTGTAGAACCACAGAAAACAGGTATGTTTATGTGAAAGAATTCACGTGTCCTTCTGCTTATTTACAGTTGGTACATGCAAGAAACTGAACTCATTTCTTATTCCTTTTATGGGAGAAAGTATGGTTAGGAACTAGCTCACTCTCCCAGGATACTTGGGACAGCTTGTTTCCATTTGTGGTCCTGCCACTGGCTGGTTTTGGCAAAATATGATCATTTTTGTGCCACTGGTGATGCACTTTGAATTCTTCTAACAAAAAGCAGCATGTAAGAGCTAGATATTAATTCAGATTCTTCTAACAAGCCCATCATCATACCGTGTGGTCTCTTATATTCTGTAATTAAGGCACACTTCTGCCCTAAGGAGGATATTCTTATTCCTTCCCTTGCTTTATTCCAGTTCTGGATGGAATTTGCAATAATTTCTGAGGTAGCCTGTTGGATCCCATCCACATGGCTGGTCCTTTTCCAAATCACATTCCAGGAGTTCATCTGAGTAGTCATGGGAGACTCTGCCTGTATTGTGTGCCTTAAGAATTCAGTAGCATCAGAACTCACACATCCATCCATAACTGTTGAAGATTTCTCAGAAAGCTTTAAGAAAAAAGGGTGGCATACTGAAAAACTCTCTCTCTCTAATTTATCATTGTATTAGACTAGGAAGAGATATAACATTGCATAGGTTTCTAGAAGTGACTGGAGGATGTTTATATTTTTTGGCAATATTGAGAAGCTTACCTGGAGGTCTAAGGAAGGGCGTCTTAAAGAAAGACTCCAGAGAGAAACAGAAGGAGGGCAGGGGGCAAAGCCAGGACATCAGGGCATAAGGTAAGGGAGATTCAGAAGCACTGGTGTTATATTTTGGATTTAAAAGAAACAAAAAAAGGGAAGTGGTAGTGTCTCTGAGTACAAGAGAATAAGGTAGCATGAGAGCCTTGGAAGAGGAGGACACACTGTGGATTTTATCCTGTTTGTAATAGAAATACTATGTGCAAATAGGCATTCTCACATGCTGTCTGTCTACCTAGTTAACCCAGTATCATTTTATAAAAAGGCAGACTGTGAGAAGTCCTTTTGCACAGGGACACACACAGTTATAAGTATGGCACTACAAGCAGCTGGGATGGAGAAGCAGTGATGCTGATGCAATGCAGTGATGAAAATAAGCATTCTTGCTACTTCAGGGATAGAAAAGGCACATCCCATCTGCCTCCTGGAAATCTGCTGCACCCTTTCACCAGCCAAAAGAAGCAGCTAGCTTGAGTCAAATTCAGTCTGCTTTTGGTTCCTCACCTCATGCTTGTCCATTTCCTCTTTTTGCCTGGTAAAAAGGCGAGGTCAGCAGGATTTGCCATGTTTTCAATACTCTGTGTTTTTATGGTAATATTACAGTGCTGTCTATCTGCTTTTCATCTTTTCACCTTGAAATGGGAGCTGCAGGTGCTTGTATGCTGTGCAGCTATTGCACATAATGAAAAGTGACAGGGCAGTTCAATCTCTGGGGTCCTTTCAGTCCACAGGCTTCCCGCTGAGAAATCCAACAAGGTGGGCACTTGGGTTGATATTTTTTACTAAGTTGTTCTGACATATCTCCTCTGGGAATTGTACTGATGCCCCCTAACTCATATCATGCAAGCCCCCTGGTTGCATCAAGTAGCATTTATTTCTAGTCACTCACTGGTAATCTGAGCTTCTATCAGTAGCCTAAATTTGAAAGGCTCCCTGCTGTGGTGTCCACAAGAGTCCTGTGGTGTTAGATGCTTAATAGGTGATTAAAGGACAAGTCACACTCTTTTCAGCTGTGCTTTGAGGTGTTTTGAGGGAGGATGATAGGAAGGGTGGCGATTAATGTCTTTTGGAGACAAAGGCAAGAAACCTGAAGCAGCCTGAAGTAGGAGCTCTAATATGCAGTGAGATCAGCTTTTTCTGCAGACTGTGCAATGCAGCAGAGAAAAATCATGCCAGTAACAGGTCTGATGTAAAAGTAGGTTAGGTTCTTATGCATCTTCCCTTTTCTTCATGGTCATATACCCACTGAGCTTGCTTCACTGTGCTCTGAGGAGCTGTAAAGCATTCCTTCTCAGACATTTAGATAGCCTGCCACAATGTTGTCATCCTGGAACTCATCATACCCCTTTCTCTGCTTCTACAATTAATGTACAGTTCATATTAGCTCCCTATTAAGCATGATAAGGAACAGTGAATTCAGCTTTTGTTAATTAGGGTGCCCACCAAATCTACATCTGCATAAATGAAGAACTGCCTTTAGAGTGTCTTCTTTAGAGAAAGATATATTACACTGAATCCAGAGGCTTCCACACACTCTAGTACAAACTGAGTCTTTGTCTTTCATAAATGGGAAAGCATAAACAGATTTCTAAGTCAGAAGCTCTACCATACAGCGCCCGCACTCCCACTGTATTGAACGTGCCCTTGTCTTCCCAGTCCTATTGTGAGCTGAAATGCATGTATCCCTCTGTTAGGTGGTGAACCATATGGTGTCCCATCCTTATATATATATATATATATATGAAGGCCATACTGAATTATCTCCTCATACATGGAGAGACATATTCTGTCAATTTGCTCTAAAAGCAGATGAACCTTATTTAGTCCAACAGAGCACCCCCTTTAATGAAGGTTGAGATATTGATCTCCCTGGTAAATCAAGGTGAGATCTATAGATCCCTCCCAATAAATGATGGTGGATTTATTGATTCTTTTCTTCCCACCCCCTGGAAGTGAAAGAAGACATATTAGTTCCTCCCCATTAAATGGAAGTAAGCTGTATTAAGGCCACCCCCATAAATACAGGGTGGGCTATGCTGACTTAGACCTTAACCACATAAATGGAGGTGAAATGTATTGATTCCATCTTCTGTAATTGAAGGAGTGTTGTATTATGGTGCTCCTTCCAACATAAAAGATGGAAAAACATATTGATTCAATCACACTTGAGTGAAAGGTGAGTTTTGCTGAAAATCCCCAAAATGAGGAAGGAAAGCCATGCAAAATTTAGCACCTTGTTCAGAAATTTATTTTGACCTGTTATTTTCACATGAAGGCTTTTACTGTACTCAGATGGCAGAGGTGTTACTGCTTAAAAGCTCTGGGCACAAATGAAGTGCAAAGGAACCATGCTTTCACTGAAGGGATGTAATACCTAAGTAGAGGGCCTCCTGAATTCCAGTCCCTGTGCTCTTGTAGACCACCTGATTTAGGCAAGTTTCTTGGCTCTTATGTGTCTTGTTTATCTAGTAAGGCTAATGATCTTCCTCTGACATTAGACAGTAGAATAAATTTGTTCATGATTGTCTACAATGTTCTGTTGGTTAATGGGACCAAGTAAGTTCTGGAGACAACAGCAGGAGTTGATGAAACATTATAGGGCAGAAATGTTTAAAAATAAGGTGTACTGTATAAGCCCTGTGCCCTAAGAAAAGCTAGGCCTGTACACTGCAGATAAGTAATTAGCAGCAGCTGCCTGGACCCTGTGGTAATTTTTGCTCTTTTATTATTCCTGCTCTTTCCTACTCCTTTCTACTAACAGCACTGTTTTTAAATTGCTTTGGCTGATGAGAAAGATACCAAAGTTACCCCACCTCAAAGCCATGCACTAATTCAGGAATTCGGTCTTTTGGACTGTGACTATTGCAAGTGAGGCAGCCAGGACAGTGCCCATCTGGAAAGCAAAACATTCAGATTCAACTGCACCCCTCCAAGGAGAATCATGTTCAGCCCAGCAGCATGACAAAGCCCAAGACAGCACAGGGACAGCTGCTGATGGTGTAAAAGAAAGGTGCCAACTCCTTGCTTCCCCAAGGAAATGCACATTTTCCCCACAGTACTCCATTGCACAGCTGTTGTCTTTTGTTAACCTGTTCTGAACATCAAAATCCTTAGGGAAGCTACAGAAGACAAGTGAAGAGGACAGAACCAGCAGAGCCTTGCAGAGAGACCTGCCTATGCCTTTCTTCACAATTTGTCCTAACAGTAGCAACAAGATTAAAAAAAAAAAAAAGAAAAACAAAGAAGACAAAAAACAAGGTGAATGCAGGCACATGTAGATGACACTAGGAAGTTAAAGACAAAGCCCTTACACATGCCACACAATAAATCCTATCATTGTCACCCTTTGCCTAGTGTCACAGAAGAGAAATACACCTCTGGTACTATGTCTTGTGATGAGCAGGCAGAGCTATGGTGCCTTGTGGTGTTGTCATGCATCTACAGGGCACTTCCCACCTCATGTCTGGGGGGCTACACATGCAGAGAGGGGGACATGAGTTGGATTTGTGTTATTATTCTGCAAATCTATAACATACCTAAGAGGGTCACAGGCATCCTAACAGTAGTCATATTAAGATAAAATCATGAGTAATGCAAGCTTTGATCTATTCTTTAGAATGAAATAGTAAGGTATATTTTATCATGTATTTATTAACACATAATAATTTATCTTGAGACCTTACAGAAAGTAAGATGTGGTAGCTTTTACATGAATTAGCTATTCCTGGAATATCTTGTGTTCTTCCCATGTGGGTATTTCCAAGCATACTGCTTTGCCTAGAACAGACTTTGAAAATGCCAGTCAAGTGCCAGCCTCCCCCCAAGCCCTTCAATGGAAAAGCCCAATTTCTTTGCAATTCTCTCATATTGCCAGCTGCCTAAAACCCTCTGTGAGAGGATTTAAATTGGATTTTGTGCTGATTTTATACAGTTGTCTTATGTCTTCCCCATGTGTGGTGAAAGAGATTTGTTCCATACAGCATTGGGGATGCAAATATCATTCCTGTTTCAATGCATCGTTTGAATGGAGGACCAGACAGTTGCCATGGCAACTGCACATCTGAGCCAGCTGTAGTTGCCATGGAAACAGAAACGATGTGAGCCAGAAAAAGTAGTCCCAGAGGACAAAGCATTTTAAAACACACACAAAAATTCCCTTAAACGAAAATAAAATCTTGCTGTGAGATTCTAGGATCTCAGAAACAAGGGGCAAACCAGAGGGGAATGCCAACATCCTCTCATGATCTTGATGCACCGCCCCATTTTTTTTTCTTTTTTTTCCTTTTTTTGGTGAGAGGCAAGGGAGAAGTCATTGAAAATGATCCAGTGATTGCTAGAAAGGAGGTGAAAGTAAATTCCACCATACCTTTGGCCTGGTCTGCTGATCCTTTGGGAATCTGAATGCTCTGCATTTTTTTTTTTTGGTAGCTCTGTGCCACAAATCAGTACTCCTGTCAGGTATCTGTCTTGTTCACAGCAGGCTCTCCTTCTACAAACCTAACCATGTTTCATACAAGTACTTCCAAATAATGACATCATATCTCTGCAGAATATCTAGTCCCTGAAGGAAGCATGGTTTTTATCATTAAATAGGGGGCAAGACACCCCCTTGAGATGTCCAAGGCCTAAGTCTGGGAACCTCAAGCAATGGCTGGATACCTGGCAGCACTGCAATGTGTGCTCTGGCCTTCAGGGGTGGACCAGTGTGTTTGATAAGTACTAAAGAGAATAATCCATAACATCCTACATCTCATCAAAGCGTTTTGTTATTGTTTATCTGTAACTCTTTTTTAGCTTTAAAGTTACAGCTAATCAGAGGGAATGATTAAAATGAGAAATGAATGATGCTGTAGAAGAGACTAAGACAAACAGCTACAGCATTCACACAGAGATGTGTGGGTTTGAGGTCTTCTGAGAATGTAATAGGGGCAGACAGAAGGGCTGTCACTGGGACTGGGCTAAGAGAAGAAAGCAGATGGAGAGAGAAGATGACAAGAGTAGATTGAGTAATAGGGAAAGGTGAGAGAGGAGAGCCTCAAATTGGGAAATGATAGGGATGACAGAGGAGGCTGGAGCCACATGTGGTAAAAAAAAAAATGCACTGAGAGGTGAGTAGGACAGCAGGTGAAGTTTGAGAGAGAGAGCAAGGATGGAAGCAGGCAGAGATAAGGATACAGAGTGGAGCAGGATGGGAGACCACAGGATAGGAGGGTGAGCAAACTGAAGGCACTGCAGCTGGCACAGCAGCATGGGACAGGACAAGGATGGAGATGAAGCCTGGCTCGGTACATATAGGAGCAAGGAAAAGCAAAGAGAAACAGGAGATGTGGAGGCCAGGTAGGGCACAAAATGGTTTGCAGGGTAACAGACTTTTGGTTGGTTTTCTTAATATTGCTGTAGTTCAGCATATTTCCCTGGCTTTTCTAGAATCACTGCATATGTAAATACTTTTGTTAGCTGGTTCACTCATCACACAGTGGTGAAGGCAGCTCAATGTAGTGTTGTACTTGAATTTTTCAAGTATTTCTTTCCTTGCTCTATACAGCTAATGTTATTAAATCTTTCAAGGTGTAAACTTTGATTATTTTCCTACCAAAAGCAATTTATTATCTCAGGTGCCTTTGAATTGTCACTGTGTTTTCTGCCTTTTCATTTTGTGATCTCAGTTCCTGCCCCTTCATTTCAGTCCCACTACTCTCTTTCTGTCTATAATAAAGAGGGAGATGGGTGCCACAATCTGCACACACCTGTAATTTCCACTGAAGCTAAGGGAATCTGCATGCATGTAACCAACAGGACTGGAGGACTTGGCTACAGATTTCTGTTTAAAGGGATAATAAACTGCTCACATTTACTGAGAAGGAGAAAGAAAAAAAGTCTTTATTCAAAATGTAACTATCTTCCTGCTGAGGAGCAAACCCAAAAGTCAGCCTTCAGGATATAAATATTTATGCCTTTTGCATAAACAGCAGATGTAACATTTCCAATTAACTGTCGATCTTTCCATTTCTCTGGCTGCTGCTGCTTTCTCTCACAGTATCAGAATGAACAGTTTTCTTGATTTGCCTGAGCTCAGAACTGTCACAAATTTCCACAGTCAGTAAGATGAAATTGTTCCTGAAAATGTTTGTTTATCAGAGCCTAACAATTTCCCTGTATTTTTTATCCCTGGTGTTCAGGGGATTAATTCTAAGATTAATTCTATACTGCTGAAAGATGTGAGATTCACAGCCCAGGTAAGACAATAGAGAAGGAGCAGAAGCAGGCATTGGTGAGAGCATAGACTCAGTCATTGCACTACAGTCCAGTCCAGACCTAGAAGAAGCCTGTCTGGAATGAGAGGTCTCTGACCCATTTGGCCACTGGCCCTTCTACCACGGCTGCCAGCTTGGGGCTGGGCACTATCAAGTGTAAGAGCTTTTATGATGTAGCCACCTGTTAATGAAGAACTGACTCCATCAATTCTTCAGTGTCAGCTTTCTCAGGTATCTGACATTTAATCCTGCTAATGGCAGCCTCCCTCTTTCACGACTTCTTTCTCTCTGGGAGAAAGTGTGAACTGTGTAAGCAAGAAAATGAACCCTACTAGAGCTGGTAAACATCAGTTTTCATTGGCATCATGCCTACAAAGCAGAAGATTTTGCTGGAGCACTGGAAGGGAGGGTATGAACAAAAAGCATCAGCAGAGAGACAGTAGTAGTTAAAAGCAAGATGGAAAGGCAGGTGCAAGGGGAGCGAAAAGCATTTGTCTGGAAGTATGTGAGAAAAGGGAGATCCCTCTGTTATTTTCTGCTGAGGATTCTTTTGCATGTTCTCCTATCCTCTGACCTGTCCCTCAACACCACAAGATTTAGCTCAGTTTTGGATTCCTGGGAATCCAAAAATCAGTTGAGCATGGCTGCAAATCAGGAGCTGCTGTTCAGCTGATCCAGCTTTCACTGGGAGCTTGAGTGAAGAGCTCTTGGCCTTGCTCCTTATAGGGAAAGCTCTGGCCTGGGAGCTGCACAGCTGGCCTAGGACAGGGCTTTGTGCTGCGGGTGGGGTTAGCATGGAGGTAGGTCAGCCTGGTTCTTTACCTTCCTTGGGAGCTGCATCCTGCTGGCTGGCAGCTCTGATAGGTGCTGTTGCCATGGTAACTGGCTCTGCTTTAAAACCATCCATGTGGCAGTGCAGCGATGGAGGCACCTGCAATCCTGCTTGCTTAGGGGTGCACCCTCCTCACACACTTCTGTTACCTGCTGCCTGCTTTTCTCCAGGCTCCTAGGACTTTGAGCTGCATTTCTGTCCACTCCTTTGGCTCTGTCTGTCACATCCTCCCTGGTTCAGAATTTTCACTGGTGTAAACAGCTGGCCTCTTGTGTAGCATGAGAAATCATCAAATGCTAACCCATAAGAGATGGTCCAAATTCACAAGTAACTGGAATTTTAATTGTTTAATACACACAGTTTTCACTCTGTTCTGTGCTGTGCCAAAAAAGTATATGTGGTACTTCCTGTCTGTATTCAAGTACAGTCTTTACTCAAGCGTCTGTAACCAGTGATAAGGTTATCAGCAATATAAACCCTCAAATTATCACCAACATTTGGTTCAGATGAGCTAACTGAAGTGCATTTTGACTACAATTAGAAGTTAACTTTGCTTGGCCCACTTAGTGCACATACTTGCATATGTAGGATTCCATCACTAGTGGAGCAAGTGCACTGATGTAGCTGAAGTTATTACCAGCTGCATGCTACCTTCCTCTTCTTCATATCAACTCTCTGTGTAACCAGTTACATCTCAAATAAACCTGAGGTAGCATCAGCGAAATGTCCAGGCTTTGGCTTCCCACTGGGAACAGGAGTCAGGGTAGCACCAGTGTTGACTGACTCCTCTGTCATGGCCTGTCCTTGCTGGGACTCACACCATTCCTCCTGCCTCGGGAGCTTCATGGGCATGAGGTGGCCCTAGCAACTTTCTTAAAGTGGATCAGTGTGTATTAACAATTTAGAATGGAGCAATCCTGAAAAGACTGAAAGTCAGTTTTCTTAAACCACAAGCTTTTTTTTTTCAGTTCAGCTCCCCCGACTGTGGCTGACTGTCTGGTATTTCTCTTGAGTTTTCACTGCTGGCTGAAGAGTCTCTCTAGTTTAATGGCATCCATTAATCATACAACAATGCATCTCGGCAGCACAAGAGCTTAGAATTCAAGTTACAGTACTGATGAGCATTGGCCCAGCTTCTCAGGTTGAGGGTGCTCTAAGGTCAAGTCAGAGACTTCAGGCTCCATTCACATTTTGGGTGTAATGTAGGACACCCAGGATGTAGACAGCTGCTTGTTCAGGCACAAGAACAGACTTTCAGCTGAGCATGCTGAGTGCTGCAGGTCACAAGTCACTCTTGGGGCTGAGGGAAAGAGAATAAAGCCACTGTCACACTTTGTGGATTTGAAGGCTGCAATGACCCTCCTAAGCATTGTCCCAGTCTACATCAATTTAAGCAGGTCCTTACAAAGACCAGGGCCTCAGTCTCTCATGTCCACTGGCTGCTCTTCTAAAAACAGATGATCATCTTATGCACTCTTTGTTCTCTGTGTTTTCCCTAGAACAGTTTGTCATGTTCCTACCAAGGTATCCAGTTTTCCCAGTGCTCAAAGACCCAAAGTCAGCACTGTCTTCTCTCAGATGCCTTGTGGATGCTGTGATGATCTGCAGGTACAGTGAGAAGCAGCTTTCCAGACTATCCTCCCCCTCCTAGCTGGACATAAAAGCAATGGAAGAGCCTGTGGCTCGAGTTTGCAGGAATGAACTAAAAATGGCCTTCAAGGGATTCCTTAATCAGCTTTTCCTATCTCTTGTGTTGCCAAGATAGTATTCAAAGGAAAATGTCATGGCTTGATCACAGCACACAGATCACCAGTCAGACAGCTCTGTGCTAGACACTCCTAGGTTTGCTGCATGATCCTTGTTTCAAGGCCTTTCCATGTACCCCACTCCTTTTTCAGTCTGTGTCAGGCATGATGACTCAGCAAATACACATGCTTCTTGTTGGCAGGTAGTGCGGGCATTTTCAATGTTGAATATTATATGTCCTTTTCTTTACCTTCCCTAGTACAAATTTGACTACAGACTGTTCCATTGTCACTATAATATTTTGTTCAACCTCCCAGCTTCCTTCAAGAGACGAAACAGCCTGCAGGTGCTGCAAACACTTTTTGTTCCTTTATGACTAGAAGAATCTACTCTATTCCTCTAAGGCTTTTAGTCTGACTTGATCCTGGCTCACCCACCTGCCTGCTTTCTCTGGAGAGCTGGCAGGTGAATATTTTCAGTAATTTACTTTAGAGCTGTTCTATCATTGTGCTATTTATTTCTGCCATAAATTATGCCCAGAGGTTAGGATGCTCTTATTTTCCCACTCACAAAGGAACCAAAGGAAAATATTCGGCAGGGCACAGAGGCATCTTTGTGTGGTTTGTAAATATTTCCAGAGGCAGATATACTGGGGAATGAAAAGAGCTGTAGTCTCTACCTTGTAAGCATTGCCTGAATTAACCTGCATCTTCTAGGTTATACAACAGGGAGCAGTTGTGCTCATCCAGCCCCCTCTTCCCACTGTGATTTACATCCAGTGTCTGTGAGATACACCAGCTGGTGCTTCAAAGCATATAGAAGAAATAATAAAAAAAAAGCCTTGAGAGATTATACTTATAGCTTACTCCTCATGCAGTGGTTTGACTCATTAAAATCAGCGGAGCAATTTTCAGTGACTTCTCTGAGATTGGATCAAGCTCTAAAAGCACAAGCCTTGAGAACTGGACTGCAGCCAACTAACTTAAGGGAAGCAGAATTCCAACCGAGTTTTCATTTTTAATTCAGAAGCTAAATAAAATTGAACATCAGTGCATTTAGATGGGCTAGCTCCAAGAAAAATCCAGGGAAATGAAGGAAGTGATATTTCTTGTGTGTTTGCCTCTTCTTAGCTATACCCTAAGGGGCTGGTTGTTCTACAAAGCAGTATCAGTTACCCAGCAATGGACTACTGCTCTTATTATTACTATATGCCTATGTGCTCATTGTACAGAAGTCCAGCAAGCTGGAAGACAGACAAGTATAGAACAAAAGAGATGACCCTTGCTGTCCAGAGCATCTCAGAGTCTAGATTTACCATTTTATGCTCAGTTTGCTGATGGGTGTTGCACCACAAAAAGGGGCATTTTTTTTTTCCTGTTGAAGTCACTTATGTTCCTAGTGCCCCAAGAAGGTGATAGGGAGGTTTAATCTTCTTGCTTTGACAGAAAAGATGAAACATTAAGTCCTGGTTTTGCCACTCAAATTCCACTATGTTTGGATGGAAAACACCTGCAGGAGTTTATTCAGCATGAGGATGAAAGTTGTATCATACAGGCTTGTTTACAAAATGCAGCATTGCCTGCCTCAAGGTCAAATTGGTACCTTGTGCCAAGGCTCCCTGCCCTGCTCTAGGTAGCAGTGGAGAATTAGCCTACACTATCTCAGTATTTCATGAGTGTGTGCTTTCCTCAGAAATGTCTCTTTTTCCGTCCTTTTTTTTTTCCTCAGCATGCCCTGATTTCCTGTCCTTTCCTTTGATACCTCTCTTTGGTTTTTGTCTTTTCTGATAGCATCACCTAGTCACCCTCTGCAGATAATTCCTCTGGAGAAGGGCAGACATACAAAAATAATAGTTGTAAATCTCTCCCTATAATTCACTTGGCTTGTGAGGTGCAAAAATATACCTAATTATTTAATTATTTGAGGGGCTACTGTGCTCCTCTGTGTTTAGATGAGCCATAATCATATTACTCCAGACTCCAGGAAAGGAAGCTCAAGAAATGCCAGAAGAAAAGGTTGTCCCTGTTTCCAGCTTTCCCTGTAAAAACCTTTGCCAGTGTGAGATAAAAACCCCAGTATGAGCAAAGAAATGATAAAGGAGAAGAGAGGGAAAGTAACTCAGAAACTTGGGGGCAGTTCTGGCTCTGCTCCAGCAGCTGGTGCTCATCTTTGACAGGTACAGGGAGAAATCAGACTGAAGAGGGATCTCAAGCAAGCAAACAAACAAATCACCTAAATGAACAAGCTGAGTAATAAAGTAGAGCTGAGAATCAGTAGCTAACGAACACATCTCTGTCACTGCACCGCTTTCTCCTGGGTAGAAGGGGAGTCAATTACCCACCTTCCAACTAGTTATTGATCAAGCTGCTGCCATGTATTGAATTGGAGACCTGGCCATCCTGCGTGTGGCTCTTTGATTTTCTCTCCCTCTGTAGTAGCACGTGGATGGAAGCCAGATGAGCCAGCACAGGACTATCGATCAATCCACCTCCCCCCTCCTCCTCCTCCTCTTCACCCCGGTTGCCGTGGCAACCACGGCTGCTGCAGCAGCAGCACTGTTTACCTGGCCTATTTATTTTCCTTTTCAATATCCTTCCCTTCCCCCCACTGCTCTCACCTTGGCATGATATTGGCAAAGCACTCAGCAGTTGTAAAAGGGATGAATTTTTATGACTCTGAGGAGGACAATGCAGTTCTCGGTTCTACTTTATCACCCAGTTTGTTCATTTAGTTGATTTGTTTCTGAGGAATCATTGCCCATAAACAACAGATATCTCAGTCACCAACTAGGTCATGCTCCAGACATGGAGGAGGACCTGTCGTTCCAAAAATACAGGTTTCCTTCATATGGTTTAAGTGTGCCTGTACTAAGATTCACATTTTCTTCTTATATATTGCCCAAGAGGCCAACAGAGAACTTATTCCAGGTATGCCATCATTTACAAGCTGTTAATCTCACAAGACTCCTGGGACAGTATATCATAAACATCAGGTGCACCAGCATTTCTTTCAGGTCTTCAGCCACATTTGTAAGGGGTGTTGAGGGTACAGTGTCTTACAGGGAGCAGCTGCTATGGAAGGAACGGTGACCAGAGTCATCTCCCAGTAGAAAGCTTTGCAGAATGTTCAGCATGGCTTCCAGCTGCATACAATGAGCAGTTCAGTTTCTGGCTCTTCCCAGTTCAACAGCACTTTCAATCATCCTTGCAATCTTCCCAAGTGGCAATGCAGTCTGGTCCCATCTCTTTTCTCATACTGCTTTCATTGCCTGAAACTGCCTTCCCATTCCTAGGCAGGATGACAGTCATGCTGCAAAGACCAAACAGTAGATAAATGAACAACATTCAAGGAGTAAACTAATTTCCTCCCTCCTGAATGTGTTATTTTTTGTGCTGAATCATCCATCTGCTGATTCTCAGTATAGGATTCTCTGCTGAAAAAGGCTTTGTGCAGGATATGAAATGTAAGATATACAAACAAAAAATATTTCTTAGAATATAATACAGGTGTCCACCCTGTCTCAAAAGTCTTCCTGGCTTCCTTTTAATTGAAATTCTTCACCCAAGTCTGACATTCCTGATTCTTTCCACTGTAAAGCCATCAAACCCTCCCAGGAGACTCCCAGTTTTCCTCATAATTCAGTATGATTGATACAGGATGTAAAAAATCAGTTGATGTTATCAAGAACATATTACCTCTCCTTGAAGCAAAGCATTATAGGATAAACTGTGGAAATTGCTACTGCATGATATTAGGTAAGCAAATACTGTGTTTTAAAGAAAAGAGAGACATCTCTAAGAAACAGAAAGGCATTGGGAATTTGGTGAAGGGAAGTTCCAGCCCCTAGCGCTGGGAGGCACAGAAGGACTGGGGCCAGTGAGAAGTCCTGCTTAATCCTTGTGTTTTGTCTACCCAAGATTACTGCCACACTGGGAGCATTACAGAGCCATCATCCTTGCCTCTGAACAGTTTGGCTACTGTCACTCTGTCAGATACACTACCAAGTTCAACTAGCCTAGAGTGTCCCTTTATGCAGGAGCTCAGATCCACGATTGGCTGAGCTATGGATTCATTGAGAATGAGCAAGTCCTGGACAGACTCTGCAAAATGAGACTGGAATTGGGTGTCCAACCACTACCCCACGTGAGGACCCCACCTCAATGGGGGACAATTGATTCAGAGCACCATGAGATAGAGGTACACGTTTGACTGGCTGGAGCAGTGGTCTGATGTGACACGGCAGGACTATGATACTAATGCAAATTGTTAGTAGTTGTTAACTAATGCAATTGTTGTGCCCATAAGGCACTTAACACTCTACAGGAACAGAAAAGAGCCCAGACCCTGCCCTCAGGAGCAGAAGATCTAAAAAGGCAAGCACAGACCAAAAGTGAAGGGAAAACAATTAATATAGAAGGGGTGTAATGAGAAGCAGCACAGGGTTATGCAGTCACAATTTATGTCTGGTTTTGCAAAGAAAGGCTTGTGTGGTCACAAGATCTTTGGCGGGGGGAGAATGTATGACATCATAGGTCTGTCCAGATGCATGTATGATTTTTGATACACTGGTCAACTAAAAGCAAATTAGATGGGTGAGAAGCTGGTTCAGATACACTTAATTTCATTAAAACAAAAAACCAAGAGAAGACCCTTCTCCTCAGCTTGGAAGTAGGTTGCAACAGGACCTTCTATTTTCTCATACTTTAGGAAATTCACACAGGCTGCAGCTCTTAAAAACACATGGAAGAAAGAGCCTTTAACTGGTGTTTGGAATCAATAGAACGCAAAACTGTAGGAGATCAGACTAACTTAGCTGCAGAAAGCTGACCTGAGTAGAGATGCTGCTGCAAAAGGTGGAGCAGAGTGGTATTAGAGAACGGCATGAAAGGGCTTGAGGAGACTGACAGGGCTAGCAAAAGCTCACATTATTAGTGAAGGAGACAGGGAGAAGCATACTGGAAAAGATGAATGTGCAGTCTTGCACAGGTGACTTTCACTGTAACAAGTTCCTTAAACTCAGTTAAGTAGGAAGTAGTAGATAAATTCAAGCCAGGGACGTGACAGTGTGCTGCAGAGATGACCTTTCTAGCTCCATTTGCTGTGTACTGCAGAGAGGAGAGGTGCGCGTCTGATCTGGGATATGAATGCTATTGTAATAAAGATGAGAGATACAGGGCCCTTGATATAATGGCTATAGGAACAAAGATCTTGTGAACATTGGGTGTGAAGAAAAATAGTTTGTCCACAAATTGGATGGGTGAAGTATGAGAGAGACAAGAATTAAAGCACCTAAGCCACACGGGGCTGGCTGTGGAGTCTACCAGAAGAAAATCAGTGAGCAGCAAGAGCAAGAAAGATTAGGATTTAATTTTTATCCAGTATTTTAATTAATGGCAAGATGTGCAAGAGGGAGCATGCATTCAGGATACCAAATGACAGTCTGACCCAGCCCAGCCTGTCTTTTCCACAAAACACTGGCGTTTCACTAAGCACACGCTGCTGTGCTGTTTCATCAGACACGCCGTTCTGGTGTGTATCATATGATATGGCAGCCGCTCAGGCAGGCGGGGAGCAGCGCAGCCTGTAATTTCCTGGTCATATGTAACTGGGTGGGGAAGCGCCTGATCCTTGGGGTGAGTAATGCTGGAATCACACCATGAGGCATCCTGCTCTTTGCTGTTCGAGGCAGTTGAGGTGTTGCTCTTGCTGTTCTGGCAGATATTCCCCATGGCATCCGAATGCACTTAAGCTCTGCTACACTTACACACCCTCCTGTAACCTGTTTCGCTGCGCACACCCGCTCACTTTCCCACGTTCCCAGCCTTTTGCCGGCGGTCGCCGCTATGAGGTCTGGGGATCCGAGCGCGGCACACCGGCCTTCCCCCTGCCGCGGCTGTGCAGCAGGACGGTCCCCGCCGCCCTCACGATGCAGGGCCCTGGCTGCGGCGATTATCTGGGAAACGCTCCGGGCTGCTGAGCGAAGGGGGGCGGCCTCTCCCGGTAGCTTTCCGGCCTGCGTGGGATTGGGGGCACCGCCTCGCTCCTCCCCGCCTCCCTGCAATGGCCGCAGCGGCAGCGTCCCCGCTGGACTGCCCGCCCAGCAGGCCCCGGCCCTGCCACGACCCTCTCCAGGCGAAGGGTGCTTGGTTTTTTTGGTTTTATTTTTTTACTTTTTTTTTTCCTTTCCTTCATTTTTTTCCTCTTTTCCTGCTCCGAGACATTTTCCTACATGCATTTTTCTCCAGTCGAGCTAATTTACGAGCTGGGTTTGGCGAGGGCAGGAGTTGCCGGCCCCAGCGCGGGGAGGGCGGCCCGGGGTAGGGGGGCTCCCGCTGGGTTCCGCAGCCGGGGAAGCGCACGTCTCCCTGCCCGACATGAGCTGTAATTTCCGGCAGACATTTGAGGTCTGCGACATCTGCACCAAGACGCGGCAGCTCCCAGCAGCCCCCATGGCCGGGAGCGGGGCGGCCCCTCCTGCCTCCTCCCCAGCCATTTGTGTTTTACTCATTTCCTGCTCCCAGTAATGAGGCCGGCGATGCCGGGTGGCGGTGGTGCCGCTGAGAATGCAGATTGTTAAACACACGCACATACACACACACGCACATGGATGTTTTTGTTTCAGGATGAATTTTTAGTGCTCGCGAAAGGGAGGGACTAAGCGGAGCTCGCTGGAGCCTGGCACAGGACCAGCAAGCTTCCTGGCAGCCCTCTCTCAAAAGAATCCAGACGTCCAGCCCCCCGGCCCGGCTCCTGTGGCCCCTTATTGTCCTCTCTCTTCCCCCTCGGCTGCTCAGGGGTCCCTTTCCCGGGGGCAGCACTGCCCGGGGACCTCTTGCTCACCCACACCTGAGTCCCTTCACTGCCTCAGCATAGGGTTCCTCCCGCTGTGCAAACACGCTGCAGTCCTGACCCCTGACTCCTTAATCCCAATATTTCTTCTCGGTCGTCTATGGAATTACTGCAGGAGGGTGGACGGAGGCTGTGACATTAACATCCTCGGAGTAGAAAACAACTAGAGGCCAAATAGATTCATTGCACTAGTGACTTGAACTAGGTGAAATGTCGACAGAATTACTCAACACCACAGCCTCAAACTCTCGGAACAGAAAATAAACAAACCTTCTAGTGATGTTTTGTAGTCTCCAGCCCAGCCCCAACCCACCCATCTGTTTCATTCCCCAAGGGACCAAAGGGACGTGGGTCTCCTGGCATGTGACTATCTTCCCCTACACATCTGCCACAGATGAACTCTGCCATTTGTCTCCTGTTACAGTGTACTAACAGGATTCTGCGGGTTTTGTTCAGTTTTCTTTTGTTTTGATTTGGTGGTTTTTTTTTTTTTAATTTGTCGTTAAAGAAAAAAGAGAACAAAAAAAAACTTCCTTGGCTGCAGCTATCAGCTAATTTTTGGTTGCTTTCGAATGCCAAGGCCAGCAGGAACCAGGAATTCATCTACTGGTGCCAGCAAGAAAGCACTGACCCAAACAAGGGAGCCAGAACTTGGGCTGCAGTCCTTGCCAGGGATCAGCAAGAGGCCAGAAAGACCATGCTGCTGAGTCATCACCGCTCCAGCTGCTACAAGCCTTTTCTGGGGACGCGGCTGTTGCTAAGATTCCTGGGAGCTGACTGATTGCTCCTTCTATAGTCATGTAACACACACACACACACACACACACACACACACACACACACACACACACACACACACACACACACACACACACACACACACACCCACACACACACACACCCACACCCACACCCACACACACCCACACCCACACCCACACCCACACCCACACACACAGCTGGGGCGAGCACACAGCCTGCTGGCCGTGCGCGGCCAGGCTCGGTGGCTGTGCGGGACTTCGTGCCCCGCGGGAGCCGCTGCGCTGCTGCTCGGGGCTCCTTCTGCAGGCACAGAGCTACCTCGTTCCCTGGAAGCTCCGTCTGCCTCCCATTCATGGAGGCATTTCAAAATTCAAACAGTCCAGGCAGTGATTCTGTACAAAGTTTTCTTTCTGTTTATACGTGTACGTTTCACCGTATTCCCCCCCGCCCCCGCATTTAGAGGTAGAGACATGCTTAAAATCTGTGCAGTGCATTCCTTGCAGGGTCACTCTTCGGTCATTCTCGTCATGCAGTAAATAAATATGTTCAGTCAGCAGGCAAGTAAAGTGAGCACTTTCCAGTTCTAGGGCCCACGACTGAAACCGGTGATATTTCTTACTAAGCTCTGTGAGGTTTCAGAGTATTCTGCAGTTGCACACACTGCACAGGAAGGGAATGCTTGTTCATGAGCATCCTGCATTTTCCTTCTCCCAATTTAATATATTTTAATTTTTTTTCTCCTGTTTTTTATCTGCCTGCAGTACTTGCCTCCCTCAGATGCTGCAGTTACCCTTGTTTCCTGATCCACATTTGACACTCAACAAACTACACGTACTCAGGCTTTCAAATCTCACGCTATATAATCACATTTAGGTTGTTAAAGCCTAAGGGTATAGGACCTGTCTTCTCTCTCTGACATTAGACACATCACTGATTTCAAAGGAATAACTAATCATACTAACATTTAATAGTAAAACTAATGATTCCAGAGCCCAGTCTCCTTCCCTCTGTTGAGTGTTTGTTGAGGTGCCAAACTCAGAATTACAAATTGCCAAATGAGGATGCAGAGCACTTGAGTTTTGTGGTCACCTTGGAGTCCTAGCCATGGTCCAAGATCACTATATACCATGATACTAAAAAATGGGTCTCTTCCCCAAAGTGTTCACAGTCTAATAATAAAACAAGAGACCAACAGTGGGCAGAGATAGACAGGGAAATTAATTGGTTTTGGCCAGCATGGCAGGAGGTGTTTTTCACAAACAAGTAAACCAACTGAATTTTAGGGCAGTTTCAGGTCAGGAAGGAGAGATTTTCTGAGATCCTTAAAAAGACAGTTTTCAACTCCTTTTTGGAGGAGAAGAGAGGCACCTATGACTGTTTCCAAGAAGGAGCTTTAACTATTGCATAAGGTCAGTAGCACATTTGAATCTACCTCTAGCCAAGTCAACACTGAGGTGGTCCCTCAGCATATGAAGTTTGTTTATGGAGACAAATGTAAGGTGTAGCCAAATACAGACATGGGTAAACTTACCTATTAAGTGTATTGAGAAAGATGATAAGAAATCATATACATACCAATACAGAAACAATTAAAGTCTAAATTGCTGAAAGTGGATGTGGGCAATCTCCATCGCACCAAATGCAAGAAAAGCCTGAGGCACACAACAAAACCGCTAGGAAAAAAGTGCTTGGGGACTGGAAGAAGCCACTCAATGTTGACTATAAAGGAACAGTTTAAATGGGATTAGATACATTTTTTCCAGCTTTAATTTATACAGTGGTTTAGGTATTGTAGAAGACAGAGGGGAAGAAAGCACTACACACACACACACACACACACACACACAAAGTTTCTAATTACTTGCATATGCAGACTCAGAAGCTGCTTTTGGCTTGTGGCCTGACAGTATGTCTGCATGGGTGGTGAAAGACATGTATGATGAAGCTCATCTTTCCACTCCATGCAGTTACAGGCATGCTGTGCTTGAAAAATTCTGCAGTTACAACATCTGAATCACTCTTTTTGTTAACCAAGAGTGGTTTTATGCCCCTAGAGTGACTAGTGCTTCAGAGTACAGGGAAGTCTCTTGGGCATTGCTTGCAGAAGCTCATCACCAACATCACAATGAGAGATACACTCTGATGTAAGATGCTATACAACATCCCCCATTCTCCAATTTAGGGCATTTTGATATCTTAAGAACCCTTAGATCTGTTGTAAAGCATCAGCCACCACTTACATTTGAGACACATATCTGCTGTGGCTGGGATGGATGGCAAGGGATGCCCAGGAGCAGCTTAAGCTGCAGATGACAGGAAATCTCAACACTGGCTTTGAAGAAGAGGTCCAGCTCCAGTCCATTCTGAGTCATACTGTTGTTCAGCCAGTCCTCTCAATACCATCTCTGGAGCAGTCAGATCTTCCAAGCTAATGATTGGTGTTGAACCTCTCACATTCAAACAAGATAGTAAAGTGGCTCATGAAGAAATGCTCCTGTGTACCTATCTGTCACTGAAATCCAGGACAGGCCTCAGCAGAGGTTCAGGTTTGGTTGTTGTATAGAGGGTGCTGGCAGCTCTGTATTCATTCTCCTGGGCTAGCCTGCAGTACTATCTTCTAGCTCCAGCTAGCATCTGCAAAACTTTCTTTCTCCAGACCCTAGTGATAGTTACAGAGCCTCTGAAATTGATCCTTTCTGCTTATAAAAATGTTTGTTCATATGATATGGACAAGGATTGCTGCTTCTTCTGCCTTCAAAGAAGTAATGTGAAGAGCCCCAGAAGGCTTCAGCCTTCCCCCACTACTTTCTACATCAATTCTAGGTCTTTATGTTTATTTTCAAGGCTGCCTGTGAAACTGTTCAAGAATATGTTAGAAAAGCCTCTTTCTTTGCATGTTGATAGCACTGTTCTTCTGAACCTTAGGATAATGAAAGACAAGGCATTCTGTAAGCAGGGTCATGGCTTTACAGATCACTCTGCTTGAAGATATAAATCTCCTTTCTCTGGCTTTACTGAAGACAGATCTGAAAACAGCAGAGAAAAGACGAGAAGGTGAAAGAAAAAAGAGATGAAAAGAAAGCACAATTGAAAAGAGCTAAAACAGTGATAGAGAGGGAGTGAAGAAAGAAGCAGCTTGAAAATACAATTAAATTAGTTACAATGAAGAAAAAGGTTTTACCTTTCCTGAGACGTGGGAAAGAAAATCAGCCCAGTGGGATGCCATGCATTGTTCTGCTCTTAGATACTTTAGAGAGAGAGTTTATGAGCATATGGAGAAAGGAATTCCATGCAGTACAAAGAGAGATGCCTATATAGGTGATGTGTCTGCTTATACAGCTTAGGCCAGTCTAGCTCTGTGCAGTACATTAACAAAACAAAGTCCTATACCAAGGGCTTTGCAGCTGTTTTCTAATGTCATCCATGAGAGCATTTGACTTGATGGCAGCAGGGATCCATGTGGCATTTCACCCCAAATCATAATCTTTTTATGGCATGTAAGTTTTATCTTTTCTGATATTTCTATCCTGAAGCTTTAAAATTACTGTAGTAATACACTCATCTGAAGGTCACCAAAACTAAACAACTCCAATATCTACAGATACTGAGCAATCTCAGGACCACTGTGAGTTTATATCAATATCAGTGTAAGGAGTCTGTCATGGGGAGAGAAATCCCCACTCCCTTGTGCATGCTTTTGAAGGCCCACAAACCTTTAGTCCAAGAGACTCAATAGGATTGTAATAGGATTGTAATTCATGCAAGTGTCATGCTTTGGTGTCAGTGTCATAAAGGTTTAAAAAAGTGTAGTTAATCATTAATTGGTTTGTGATACTAAAATACATCAATTACAATTAAAACATAAAAATCTAAATAAAACACACATATCTACTATCATTTTATAGTGCAAATCTTTAATGGTATCTCAGTTGCTGTTACATTCTGTTCTTGAGCTTTCTTCTGACACAGACCAAGCCCGATAGTGCTGTTTGTAGCACTTCAGCCTTACCAACAGACAAATACTTCCCTAGATCTTCTTTGTATAAACTACCAGCAGGTTTTATTCCATCTGTGGTAGAGCCATCTCTTTCTGTTTCTGCTATTCTATATTACAGTCCACCTAAAACTTCTTTCTCTCTTCTGTATTTAAAGTACTCCACTTGCAAAATCAGGGTGCATCCCCATTTCTGAGAAAGGGTTCAACTGCAAAGTGCCTTGGTAGATTCTAGCATTAGCAAATTCTAGTTTTACAGACCATATTGCATTACATGTAGAGAAAAATTTGAAAACCTTCAGCATTGTTCTGGAGTAACTCACAGGGTTCAAGTAACAACAGGGCTCCAAGTCAGGAAAGTATTAATATGGGATTCAGAGTGGGTCATGAGATGCTGGTTGATCACATCACTGTTAAGCAGAGTACTTAATCACTTTCTCAGCATTAATACTTGTGTGGAAAGGTTAAAGAGAATTAATAGAGGGCCAGGAAGCAGCCATCTTAAAAAGGGGTAAAAGCACACTTTGACATTGTAAGCGAGTCAGCTAGCTTCAATATCTGAAAGAACACTGGAATAAGTTATCAAATAATCAATTCATAAGCACCTAAAGGATATCCAGGTAATCTAGAATAACCTGGCTTCAGTTGTTAAGAACAAATAATGTCGAAACAATCAAAATCCCTTTTTGACAGAGTAACTGCCTAATAGTGAATGGTAAAATAATAGGTATTTATATCTGGATTTCAGTAAGGATTTCAGTGTCTCATCTAACCTTCTTAGGACATGGCAGAAATGTGAGGTAAACTAAATCATCATTAAATAGAAGCACAATTTGTGGCAATGCACTTTGAAGAAGAAGTTCTCAGTAAGCTGTTTGCTATCAAAGGGGTGGCTAGGATTTTAAAAGAAGCCCCCAGGTCTGTGCTGGTCCTACTCAAAGATCAGAATTTGTAAGTTTATGGTAAATGAAGAAATGGCCAAAACCTTGTTCAGTAAAAGTACCCTTTTTTTTGTGTCATAGATTAGACAGAGTTCAATGAATACTTAAGATAGACTGTCATAGAACAAGAGCAATCTTTGACAGCCCTTATGGTTCTACATGTCTTTACTTTCTATTTACCTGACTGTATGACTGAAATGAGAATTTTCTGATTCATATTTTTTTTTGTAAGCTGATTTCTTTTCCAGACCTTTGTATCAGTGTCAGAAATGTCTTGCTGGGTCAGATTATTGATTCACCTTGGTGAGTTTTCTAATTCCAGCAGCGCCAGCTGGAGACTGTATTTGGGGAAAGCATGAGTATTTGATCAAAAGAGATATTACACAAATCAGCATTGCCCTTATATCCAAATCTGGTTCCTTGTGAGCCGGTGGGGGGAGAATAATACTAAGGCAATTATCCTCCTACTTGCTGTTAGGATATCTCATTTTGGAAATTTTGGAAGCACGGGTACAGTGGTTTTTTGTGCAGTTGTTCTTTAGGCTGTTGTTCCTGGAGTAATGAGACTCTGTACTTTCAAGCTTTGGTACATGGACACAACCTCATGACAGCACATAAAAGATAGAAGAATTGACGCTTTAACAATTTCAGAAAGCAGTCTTAGAAAACGAACAGCAATATTAGAATTTGAAATTGTCTTGTTCTAGTCCTTGACTTTTGTTGCAGTGAATGCTTAGCACTGGCTAGTGGTTAGTTAGTTGCTCTGTGCTCTGTGCCTCTGCTTCCTTTAAAATCTGGAAAGTGGTATCTGTCTCCTTCATGCGATATTGTCATTATGAATATAAAATTATGAGATACTCAGATACTGAGGAATAGGCTCTATTTAACAGTCTGATCTAGAGATATATAAAATACAGAGGGTTCCAAGAAGTGGCTGGAATTTCTTTTTAAAGGGGAAAAAAATCCATCTGAGGAGGTTATGAGAGCACTAGGAAAATGAGCAAAATGTGAGCATGACCATTACAAAATAAGAATGTGGAAACATCAGAAGAAAGATTAAAAGGAAGCTTTAAGCAGGACATTTTCACAGATGTGGTTATACAGGAATCACATGGGAGTGGGAGAATACTGCCTAGAGCTGGAAGACCCAGTGTGGACAGACATGTCTTTTCTCCTTTCAAACTCCAAAGTCATCATTGGCTGGTTGTGTGGCTCTGAGTAGGTCATTCTATGTATGAGGCACCATTGTCTCCACTGGTGACACAGGGGTAATGGACCATGACAGGGAGATGAGAGATTACAGATGGGGAGATTACACTAACTGATGTCTGAAACATTGTAAGCTCTTCATGGGGGTGCGCTAGAAGAAGATCAAAAATACCACGATTTGTTAGTCACAACATTGACTAGAAACATTTGGAAGATCATGAACTGCTGTTATTTTAAAACTAGAATGGATGTTGTCCGTGATGAAAGATAGAGAAGTGACACAGGGACAGTTTTTCCAGTGCAGGGGCATATCACTCGTCTGATCCCTGCAGTGCTGGCAAGTAGTACCTGGTATCCTCTTTTTTAAGAATCAGTTGTGAGGTCCAGCTGTGCCTCGGACCGATCCTGGACCACCCAAGGATGAATAGGCTTTTCAGCCTTCCTCCTTTGAGAGGAAGAAGTGCCAGGTGTGATGTGGCTTTTGGAAGGTGAGAACCGTGTGAACCACTCTGAGAACAGGTAGTGCAATTTCCCTGCTTGCAGGGGGCCATTACTCGTGGTCTCTGTCTTGTGGGCAGCATTGGAACAGGCAGCACATGCAGGAAAGCATGGAGAGACATTGCAGAGCATCTGCAGTGTCCAATCAGCCTTTTCCCAGGTGATTCATTCTCCTCTCTTTACTCTGACTAACCAAAACATGCCTTCAGCTGCTGTTTCAAGAGACAAACCATGGCTATCTGGCACCTCTATAAACCATCTCAGTGAATTAAAAGAACCAGAGTGCATTGTAAAGACCTTTAAGCCACCTGCTTGTTTCCAGGTAATTGAGAGGCTGCCCTTCTGGTAGCCAAGTTGTTGGTCTGGATTCCAAGCATCTTTCCTCTGTCTTCTATCACTGTCTTCTAACACTATTGCTTCTTTGTCCCCTTCATTCCTTTTTTAGCTGTCTCACATTTAATATTGAAACTCAGCATTCCTTGGGCAGGGCCCATTCTTTTCTTCTCTGTTTGCACTCTGGCTAACACAGTGAGGTACTGGTCCTTGACCAGAACTACTGGGCACTATGCTAATGATTATAATGGCAGTATTTAATAATGCTTTGATCTCTGGGCTTGCCGAGGCAGTCAGCTGCTGTAATTGTGTTCCACCCTAGGGCTGAGTATGTAGTCAGCTTGCTCTTTTTGGCTGTATCTGTTGATTTGATCTTGGTGCCCCATTCTTATGTTCACCCTGTCTTCAGACTGGCAGACTGGAGTCTCCTTAAGTGGTTTTGAGGGCAGTTAGCCAGGCTGCCTTTGGATCCACTCCTTTCACTGGGAATAGCTTGTTTTCCCTTGTATGCTCTACTGCTAGTGTTATCTTTCTCTGTGTTCACACCAGCTCCCAAATAAGGTATTCATATTTTCCTGTTGTGCTGATGTCTTGTCATGATACAGCAGTGGGTTTTTTTGCACCAATGAATGTTATTCACAGGTCACTTGTTATTTCCAGGTCCTTATATCCATACACAACTTCTATTGGTTGGCTGGGAATTTCAAGTGGAGAAATCAGAAGCAATAAATATCTGAATGACTAGACTGAACATCTCAGCTGATCCAAGGAGGAAATCTGAGAGGCTAAAATGGTATGGATTTGTGTTTCATGTCACAAATCATACATGCTCGTGCATTTTTTTATTTTTGAGGAGATACACAACCAGTTGCATGTGTAGTTCTGGAAATGACAGTGGACATCCCTGTGCAGCTGTGAGGGAGGCTTGTCCCTTGAGGGACAGAGGGAAACTTCTCAGCAAATGGCTTCTCTATAGCATATTGCTTCTCCACTTAGTACTTAAATTGCCCTAAAAAGAGAAGTGATGAAAATTTGTATTTCCATCCCCCTTTTTTAAAAAGTCATTCTAAGGCCATTGCTAGTTCCTTGCCAATTGAAGAGGTTTCCATTTGACAATCCTTCTAGGTATCTGAACTGTATCCTGCTGATATCAGCTGTGCTGGTAAAGTCTGAGGGGTGTCACTGGGACAAGCCAGCTAAATATATTGTAGATATGTGAGGCCCTAAAGAGAGACTAGATAGGTGTGGCCTCTTCTCCCCAGAAAGACCTTCAATACCTTTTCCAGAAATGGAAATCTGCATGGCAGGTTTCTGCAGCTGTGGTACCATTTAGATCCCTATATAACAGCGTGCCATCTGAAGACAGAGTAGGAGGAGGCAAGAGTCTGGAAAAATGGGAACTGAAACCCTCTTGCCTTTATTCCAGACTCCCCCCAAATAATTTCCAAGCCACCCAGAACAGCCACAATACTGCACAGGTCTCACACCTATAGGGGAAACTAAACTCGTGAGTCACTCCAGGAGGGCTGGACTAATGCAGCAAAGTTTGGAAACTTCATCCCTTCATCAAAGCCACAGAAGTCCAGGGAAGGCCTAGACTGGCAGGATTAGAAATACAAGGGTGTTAGAGAACACAGCAGGAGACTTAACCCAAATTTGGTGACCTGCCTGAACAAATATGACAGAGAGCTGAGGAATATGATATTTGTGCTTGTGTGAGAACCAGCTCAGTGGAATAGTAATTATCATCTGCTGAAATGGCCAGAGCATGATGGAAAGTCAGGACAGATCTTTTCTAGTTGGAAAATGGTACCTATCAAAAAATGATTGATTGTTACTCAGGACTTGCCAAGTCTTCCAGGTTGTTCAACATCACTCCAGTTGCAGTAGTGGAGAGGACAAAACCACTCTTGCAGTTAACCTCTGTTCATACTGGAGATCTAGAGCAGATAATATCTTACACAAGGCTTCAATTTTCTTGTGAGGTCTTTTGGGGCATTTACAAGCAAAGCCAGGTTCTATTTTACTTGGGGAAAAGGTTTCATGCAGTGAAGAGAATCAAAGATTTCCTTTCTGAGTTCTCATACTCCCATTCCCTCCTCTTGGCACAGCAATCAATACCTCTAGCAATGGATTCAGCCTTGCAGATGAACTGTGGGAAGAGAGCTGAGGTCCAAAAATCTCACTATGCCAGATCCTTGCTGGCTGGATTCCTTAAGTCTACAAAAGAAGGAAGATCAACATAAAACATCTGAAAAGCAGAACTTGGAACAGTCAGCTTCTTCTGAATACTAAATTCCCAAGGGTTTCTTTTCCAAACAAGATGGGGCAGTTTAGGGAAGAGCCAGAAACTTTCAGTTCTATTTTATTAGTGTGTTAGCAAGAATCACCCATTAGCTCATTCTCATCTTGCTGCTTCACTTAATGGATTTCAGATACATTCTCATATCTACCCTGAGACTAACACTGATCCCTTCTGATCCCTAACCTGTCCTCCAAATCCATTCCTTGCAGCTCGGAAAAGACAGGTGTCTTCCTGCAATCTTGGAAGAAATCAAGGATCCAAGTGCATTTAAGTGCTGGTCTGCAAATGTTATTAAAGGACAGAATAAACCCTGATGCAGGCTTACACCATTGTGCATAAAGCTGTTTGTTCTTGTACTGTATTGATGTTTCATTCCTATTTTCTTTTGTTTAATGAAAGGTTTGCAGTCCTTCCCTTTTTGTAAAGGGACTGCAGTATTTATTATGAACATTGAGATTCCCTGGTTGGGGGAGAGTTAATAAGCACATAGTAAACAAGCAAGAACGTGTGTAAACAAAAAAATACTGGTAATTCTTTATTCACTTCAACCAGAGTCCCAAGTCTCTGAAATCTTGGCAACTCCCAAACTCAGAGTTCTTCCCTCCGCTGGGATGAGACATTAGCTAGTGCATCAAGCAATTACATCGGGTATTTTTTTCTGCAGAGCTGTGACATCATGCTTGGCAGCTCCCCAAGGCACCAGATCCAATTACCTGAGTCACCAGCAAAGGGAAATTGCCAAGAGGCTGTCACTGAATTCAGCTCTGGTGAATGCAAGAGCAGAAAAAGCCCAGTGAAATGGCTGACAGCAGACAGGGGGAGGGAGGGGGGAGGGAAGGGAGCAGCAGCAGTTTCTCATCAGAGAAATGGAAGGAGAAATGGATAAGGAGAGGATGAAAAAAAATCCAGGGAGAAGGAGCTAAGAAAGAGCCGTAGGATAAACTCTGTAAGGGGAATTTCCAAGTGTTCCCTCTGTCCTACATAAGGGATGATTGGAGACACTAGATTGACACAGGTCAAATGCTCTTGGAAGAGTTTTTTGGTATGTAATTTAAAAATTATTCTTCACTGTCAATGGAACTGATGCCCTGTTATTTTGTGATCCCATCTGGAATGTTCTTTTTCAATTTGCTGCATTTTCCAGCTTTCTGCTAAAGCTGTTTTCAAGGACTGAGAAACGGACCTCATTGGTGCTTGCTGTTCCCTGTCCTGGGTTATGTTTCCTTTGAAGCTGCAATATCTTCCTTGCCTGGAGGAGTTTGCAAGGAGAACAAGGTTCCTCTGAATCCTGGCACATGGCGCCTTGTTTTCATAACGAATCCTCTGGAGGCTTCTGTTAATTACTTCACCAGAATTCTTATATATAACATCAAAATGAAATTCCCCTAACACAGAGAAGAAATGTAGGCCTCTGTTGCCTAAGGAGCCAGCACTGAAGTGGTGACTTTAACATGCACAAAAGTATACTGATGGATATCAAAGCCCTGGCATAAATAGGTTCCCTACGCAGATCACATTTGCAAATTGGGAGGTGCTCACAGGGAGAATTCCACCTGTATGCAGCATAACCAGCTACAGCCAGGGAAGGAGGTTTTATGTGCTGGGCACAGGCAGTGCAGGCACACAGCATTAGTCAGGAACGGCAGCACACAGAGACGTACCTGGTAAGATGAAGAAAGAAAGTCCATAAACCACAGAAATACACACTGCTCACGAGCGCAGCTTGAAGTACTGTGCACACACAAAAGCTATTAAGATGTAGATGCAGCCTCATTAATCTGGGCTGTTTTACAAACCCTATTCCCTAGCTTTCGTAGGGGATTTAGGTGATAAATGAGGCCATTTTGAAATCTGGCAAAATGCCGCCTTCCTCAGAGCATACTACAGAATAAAATTCTTATATAATGTGTAAAGCGTGAGGGGGAGGGGGCATCTCCAGGAAGGAGCACATGTCTGGGCGTGTGTTTGCATGTAAACGATTAGCTTTATCTCCACTGCAGTGCATTTGTGCAAGTATCCTGTGTGTCTGTGTTGTGTGTGGAGGTATGGATATACAGCTGAGGCTCTGTGAACTGATTTGCACATTGGATAGGAAGAGAAGGGACCTCTGAGTGTGGATCTCATATCTGCCCCCATCCCAGGTTGGAAAACTTGCCATGGCTGACCTTCAGGGTCTACTACAAAGGTTATGGGTTAAGCAGGAATAAGGGCCTTAATTTATCATGGGTGGGTTGAGGAGTTGTCTAGCAATAAAGATATCTTGTCAGCTCATGACCTTTGCTTTGTGTTTGTGAACTTTTGCTGTGGGTACCCTAGGGGCTTAGGATAAATGAAGAATATGAACAGAGATATATGGGTATATGTATGGTATGACTATTGTGTTCATTAATTGTGGAAGAATGTGTGAAAAATATTTACATACATCTTTTCCTTTCACCTCCTGCCTTGATATCAGAGTTACAGACACTCTGTAATTTATCAATTAGTCTTTATTAGACTGCTCTGGCAGTGCAGACCTTCAAACAACTTTGAATGGGTGCCGCTGATGGAATCTTCTGTAAATGAATGATGCTTCATCTCCTGTTGACTCATTGCCTACAGCTCCCTAGTTTGTACAGTAGCCCATGTAATCTCTACATCTTTACAACATCCCACTTGGGTAGGAGACTGCACATACAAAAGTAGCCTGTGTTCCAACTGGGCACCAGTACAGGCTCACTGGTCAGCTGGCTGCTAACAGAGTGTGCTGCAGTTAGATTTTGCCCTCCTTCCAGAACTCTGTGGAGGCACAAATTTGGGTTGCAGTACTTGATCCAGCCATTCATTTCTTGAAACTTATTGCATGAGGTTTTTCCTGGGATTTAATTGCCTGAGGGTTCTGTGAATTGTACTGCAACTAATCACAGGGTTAAAAGGGTAACAAGGAGAGAGGTGTGTAGGCAGCACACTCACATAGGCTTTCTTTCCTTGAAAGGTAGTCTAAAGAAAAATATTTACTTCTTTTACCAAACAGAATTTACTTGGCTTAAGACTTAAGTTAGGCAAGATTCAGACCTGTAACACCAGTAGTCATTGAGTTTGGTATCTCCCTGCAGGTGTAAAAAAAAAAAAAAAAGACAGCTTTATCTTGTTGGAAAGCTATTTTCAAGGAATTATGGTGGGAGAAAGAGTTGATTAGATTTATTCTTTAAGATTAGTTTCCCCCAGTTTTGGCTAATAATTTCCATGTCTGAAATAACTGACCTATATAATAGCATAGTCTGTCTTTGAGGAGGTTTCTCTGGGCATACTCTTCTAACTGGATTTGTGGAGTGTATTTGCAGAACACAGAGGCACACCCAAGCTAGCTTTCCTTGCGTTAACTCAGGTTAACCCACTGCTGTTGGAGATACGTGATCAGCCTCAACAAATACCCCATTCCCAGGAATTCCTGCTGCTTCTGCTGCAACCCATCTCTCTGTGCTTCCCCTTTCCTCCTCTTCATGTGCACTAGGTTAAAATGAGTCCTCTTGCATTTCTGGGCAGAAATGTGTTTGCCTTTGGCTGCAGGTCCCGTTCTGCAGCCGCCAGGGAGAGGGCAGGTCCATGCGGGGTGAGTGTGTTGAGCACGGGGTGGCAGGGGCAGCACCCAGCCAGGCACACCGCACCTTCCACGCCTGCAGAGGCTGCACGGGGCCTCTCATTGTGCCTGCCTGGAGCGATGGCTCAGGGCACGCCCCTCCATCTGTGCATGCCTGCGCTGAGTGCACAGGCACGGACCTTCCACCTGCCTGTGGCTGAAGTGGCTGTTTGCTGGGGACCACCTGGCATCAGGAGTATTGTCAGAGCTGTGGTGGCATCAGGAGGCTGGTGCCTGTTCCAAATATCCTTGTTCCTCCCTTTTTCCTCGTGCAGAACTTTTTGATGGAAAAGAGGAGCATCCCCAAAGGTAGTTCAAGTGCACAGATCTGTGATTTATGTGCTGCTTACTCTATGGGCTTAATCCCTGGGTGTATCAACACTCCAGTCCCAGAAGGGACTGTGGTACAGTACAGAGACCTACAGCTCCTCTAACATCCTGGCTTGGGTGCTGGGAGCAGTCTGGCTGCAGTGGCACTGAGCTTGATTCACAAAGATTTGCTGTGTTTGCTTTGTCATGTAGAGTTTGGTTTTGTTTTGAATCAGACGGTTCATCACAAATCTCTTCATTTGAATTCAGTGTCCCTTTTGTAATGGCATCTGGATCCTGAATAGGTCCTTGAGGTGCTGCTACTGCAACAATAATGCCAAAAATAATAATAACTGCAACTGGAGGATCACAAATGCAGCACAAAGTACTTGCTTCTAGCCTTCAGATGGATCAATACTCTGACCTTCAAAGTCAAGGCATATTTATCTACTGAAGGTATTTTTCATATTTATTTGGAATTTTAATGTGGTTTTATATTTTCCCTCTGCTACTTCAGCAATTTGTTTGTGGTACCAGAGTATCTGTGTGGCTCAACAACTAGAGGCATTCAAAATACCCTCTGGAAAAGCTTTCAGAAATCTTCACACTCTTTCTAAAATGGCTGCTCTGTAGCACACATATCTTAGAAGGATAAATGGTGATAGGTGGTTAGAGATTTGTCTGCAGTGACCTCAATGATTCATTGACAACAAGGGTGTGTGAGCAAGTGCAAAGTAAGCTCTGCAGTTTGGCCTGTTTGTAAGCATGCCATCGAACCAAGGAGCACTGCACTGTCTCCCTGTGCCCAAATCTCATTTGCAGAAGCCCCAGAGTGTGGCTCCTTTATCCTCCCTGGCCCAGATGTCAGTCATGATGGTGGGTGTCACATAAGCAGGATCCTGTCTGGGATGCATTTTGAGCAGCTGGACTAAGCTTCAGCTCGTCATGACAGTATGTCATGATCTGTGTCCCATGGTTGCCTGAGCTGCAGAGGATGCTGATCTGTCACCTCTCTCTGCTACTTCAACTCGAGCAGCTTCAGAGACTCTCTCTGTATTTTGGAGACAGGCACTGTAGTCCTGAGGGGGAGACAGAATGGCTATTGTGGGTGCTTGCATATATTCCTTTTTATATGTGGCTTTTAAGCATAGATAATGTACGGTGCAATGCAACCTGGATGTGCATAAATGGAGCCTGCTTTCAAGCTTCAGTGGTCACAGCAGCCTGCACTCAGCCTTTCCTTACAACAGTGCTGGTCCCTGGCTCCAGCCAGCATGCAGCGCATTCCACTGAGGAGTGAGATTTCACAGCTGAACCCCCCAAAGTGGCCCTATTCTCCAGCCTCCTGTTGTTGCACAATAAGGGATGGGATGTCTAACTGAAGCTACAGCTCTCATGGTGCTGGCAGGGAGTGGAAATGGCAGCAGCATGATTTCTAATGAAAGTGCCCCATGACCTCTTCTGTCCAAAGCAGGATGCTGCCTCCAGGGGCCTCCTGCCATCCACGTCTCTGGGCTAGCAGGGAAACTTTTTGTGGTGGGCTTGTGACCCCCAAAGTAGATGGATTTTCCATATTGCATACACAGCCTGCTTTCTCCTTTTAGAGTATGCAAAAGATGTGCCACGAGCCGGGTTTGCAGCGTTCCCAGGAACACAGCATACGTGGCTGCATGTGTGGCAGTGGGGTGGAGGGCAACAGGATGGGAATGGAGCAGAGGGTAGAGAACACCCTTTTTGCCATGCAAAATCTGTCCTCCTTCCTCCTCCCCCCATCCTCCCCTCTTCCCTTATATTTTTGTATCTCCACATCTGTGCAAAATTTCAGGCACTTGAGCTCCCAGGAGATAGCATCATTTTTGTGTTAAGGATGCTTACTGAATTTGACAAATGATGATTTATGACAGGGCAACCCGCATGGGGCGCAGTGAGGAGTCTCAATGCCTCGTCACAGACTGGGATTCTGTTTCATTCCCATCTCAGCTCCTCTTTTGCCTCTCATTGGAGTTTAGAGCAGATCAAACTCGACAGATGCTGGGAATGTATTGCTTAGCTGAGAGAATGAGTTTGAGAGGGAGCATGACACAAACAAAGAGAGCAGAGTGAGAAACTGATCTTCCCATGTCTCTCCCTTTAACCCATGATCACACCTCCAAGACCTTGTAGGACACTCAATAAATAAATTAACTTGTAACTGATATTGTAACTGATTCCAACTTCACTGAATATTTTGCATGTCATGATAGCCTAAATTCGGTTTGCAGGCTGCATTTGCTGTCTTGTGGGTCAGCTGAAGGCTGGATCGTCTGGATGCAGCTCACTCAGATCTGCAGCAGATTCTGCTACTGTCTCCTTTGACCATTCCGGTTCCACTGTGCACCTTTGACTTCCACCATCCTCTCTGTTCTGGTTGTGGAGCCCACACACATCTCTGCCTCTGCACTTCAGTCTTTGCTGCAGATGCAGAGAAAGTTGAGCCAGACCAGGTAGGACTCGGAAAGGGAGGCTTTGTGTTGCAGTGTGTGACTGTGGCCTTGCTGCTTCCAGATCTGGTTCAGATCTCTGAGCAGCCATGCCACTTCTGCCAAATGTAGATCCCAACCTGATAAACCTGGCCCAGGTAGAACCAGTGGGGTTGTTTCAGGACCCTGCTGCTGGGGTTGTGAGGGCTGGGAACCATGGTGCAAAGACACATAAAAGAATTCACACAAATCCTGCTGGATTCACCAGGGCTGGCTTAGTACCCGCCTGACCAGAGCTGGACTCCCTTAGAGCCAAGCAGGTGTCTTTCCACTGTGCTCTGAGCACAGTGAAACTCACTTAGTTCAAGCACTATGGAGATGCAGAAAGGCAGTTCATGTCTGGCACTGTGCCCAAGCTAATAAACCCTCCCAAATCCAGAGTGCTGGGAGGTGCAATATGGAGACACTTGAGTGGTCCTGTTGGGAAGCAGCCCAGGGCCAGCAGGGTTGATGCTGAGCCAGAGCTAATAATCCCTGCTGGATTTAGGCTGAGCTTGTGCAGAATGACTGGGTGTCCCTGCATTGCATTTCCAGCACATCCTGTGGGCCCCACGTTAACGGGTCTTTCAGCTGTCTGAGGTGTATCCCAGCCCCCTGTCTTAGGTCACGGAAACGTGACAGTAATGTCTCAGGGGCAGACCATGCATGCACCAATCCCCTCAGTGATGGCAGTCTGAGAGGTAGTTGGGTTGGAAGGTCTGGAGGGAGACACTCCTCTGCTGGCAGCATGGTGAGGGGGAGGCTGGGCAGCACATGGCTGCTCCAGATGGAAGCCATTAACCAGGAATGTCTGTGATGTGGTGTGGAGCAGTGTAAACAAGGGCCATGAATAATACCGCACCTTGTAAGCAGGGCTGGAAAAGATCCCCTGCCATCCTCTCCTTCCCTCCCTCTTCTATCTCCCTACTTCCTTTTATCTCCTCTCCCTTAATTCCCCATATTGCTGTAGACATTTCTTTATTTCCATGTGTGGTTAAGTAAGGCTGTGCTTTCTTCAGTCCTTCTGCTTTTAACCCATGCTATTATTCCTGAGAGAAGGGGAAGGGCTAGAGCTGGAGAGAGGCCAAGGTCTCATGAACCACCTCTGAGCTAAATCAGCCCTTGGATGAGTGAACACAGCTCACTGGCATGCTGGGCACATTCACTGCTTCAGACACTCATGCCAGCAGCAATACCCTCCTGGTCACCCTGCCAGAGACTCTGACTGCTCCCTCAGCCTCCATTGTTATTGAGTGGGCTGAGTCCTAAGAAAAGGGAACACCATCAGCTTGCTCAAGGTCTAAACCAACTCAATATTCTGTCACAGAGCCTAAAACATAGTTTACTACAGCACTAGTGAAGAATCCTGTCTTCCTCAGGCTCCAGAGCAGTGTCTTCCAGGTCATCTAAATACAGAGATCAGCAGAAAGCATAGAGGAGAGAGGAGCTGGGCAGAAATGTCCTTTATCTGACAGGTTCTGGTGGACTGGCTAAACTGACCATACTGGATGCTCCTCCCTATTAACAGCAGCTTCTCCAGAAAGCAAATTTGAAAAAGGTTTATGTTTATACATTTCAGCAATCCCAACTAGAAGCTCTAGAAACTATAAATGTTAAGATCTCTTTGCTTACCATTGAAACGTAGCTATTTCTGGCAAGGAAGAAGGAAGTTATTTAACAGAGCATAGCAATGCTGTACAACATTTGAAGTAGCAGGATGCTGCATCCAACCATCTATGATATGGAAAATTTAGGAAGCGAAATTAAATTGGTCAGATTGAAATACCAATTAACACACGGTTCTCCAATAAAGCCATGTATTATTTTAGGTTCAGAAAAGGAATTTCAGTTTTGAAAACCAGGTGAGTCTTCTGGCTATATCATGTGCCCAAGACAGCACTGGTTTGTGGGGTCACTTCTTACCACCTGCTGAATTCTCATGCCCCATTCTGTAGCATATATTTCCCTTGGACTGATCTAAAAAGGTATCATCCACTCAGACACCTCTGTGTCTGAGCCCTGATGGGAACACTCTCCTGAGTTAGATTGCTTCAGAGCAAACATCCTGAGTGTCTGCATTTCTAACTCTAACTCTGGCAAATTATTGATTTGTTCCATTTCAGCCAGCCAAATGCAGAGTATCTCCATGGGGGAATAATCTCCAATGCTTCTGGACAAAGGCATTATAACCCCCACCAGGCCCTGCTGCTAGGGAGGATGTCATCTCTCCAGGACAAAGGATGGGACGTGGTGGACCCCCTGCAGCAACACACGTCCCAGGAAGCTCCTCAGCTTGGTGGCAAAATGGTTTTTGACAGAATCTAATATGGATGGCAGTACCTCAGAAAGCAGATGTCAGGAGGAATAAGCCCTGGCCAGCTGGACTGCTGCATGGTTTAGACAGCAGCCTAATGTCTATTCCTCACCACCTCCAGGAGGGTGTCTCTGCTAATAGGGCTTCTTCCTATCCACAGCCCTTCTCAGTTTCTTGAACAGTAATGAAGCAAAACTGGCTTGGGAAGAAAAATGTAGATGAGAGTGGGCAGAACTCCAGACCTTTTCCAGTGTTCTTGAGAGCACATCCAGCTGGTCACATCTATTTCTGTGTCATGGGACAACCCAGAACTCAATTCTTCTAGCAATCCCATGGCCAAATCTTTATTAGTGAGGTTACTATGTACATTTTGTGGATCCTTGTCCTACTGCCCACTTCAGAGCCAAAGACAGTAATATTGTTATAATTCAAGTAATTTCTGTGAGTTCAGTTAGGATGTACCATTTTACACCAGAAATGAAAGTGGCCCATTTATAAGATCTGGGCTATAAAATAATCTGGATAATATCTGATCAGTAGCAGCATCTGCCTGGGAAAAGAATGGTAGTCAGATATGGTAAATACAGTTTACACAAGAGGTAGAAGTTTCATATTTTTGGGATTACATCCCTGGTTCAGTGAAATTTCTTTCCCTGTAGAATGCAATGTACTCATGGCCAGATGGATTATCTGCTATTCTCACTGTCTTCTGAGATACCATCAACTGGACACTGTTAAGACTGGCCTCCATAACAGGTATTCCCAGTTGATCAGTTTTGGTCATGCTTTCAGAGATTTTAAGGACAGAACAGATCATCTTCTCTGTTTTTTTACATAATGCAAGCCCCGATTTTAATTCAGCTGGGGAACACACTATTCATTTTCATTTTCAAACATAATAAGGGTAAAATATGTCTTTGCACAGTCCTTGTATTTATAGCTGGAGAAATCCTAATTGGTCTCATTTCATGTGTCTCCTGGGAACCAACAGAGGATCATTTCCTTTACTGTGTGCAGATATAAGTTCTAAGTGATTCAAAAGATAGAGTTTTCACTGCTTTCCTGGAAAAAAAATATTTCTATCTGCAAAAAGATCTTGCTTATTTTCTCCACTGTTCCTAGTATTATCTCTATAAACACAATAATTCAAATCTCTGGAAATGTTTTCATCTCAAAAGAGGCTACCAGCTTTCTCTGTGCACTGCCTCTCAGGGATTTGTGCAGCATTTCCTTGACTCCAAATTCACTTTAACATCACTTTGACTTTTTTTTCAGGTGCAAAATCCTGAACAAATTCTTAGATCCTCCACTTTCTCATTTTCTTGGCCACCTCAGGTAAGTCCTACCTGTCATCCAAGCTTGAACCCTCTGCTCCAGAGCATGCTCAGCAGTGAGTGGCATGCTAAAGCACCAGGTCTTGGGCGTCCCTACAGCCGGGAAGCTGCTGCCGCCCACTGCGTACATCAGTGCCAGAGATACTGTCTCCATGGCAACTGAGAGCTTTTTGTTTCTCTGATGAACAGTTTCAAAGAATAGAAAAAGCACATCTGGAGTTGCCATATCAGCTGCTCCCTGCCCCCCTGCCTGCCAGAGTCAACAAGAGACAATACCTCAGTTTTAGCAGACCTGTGCTGAACATCCCAGGAGACAGAATGAAAGCAAGTGAGGTGTACAAGAGAGAGGACTGTAGTGGAGTGTATTATTGATTTAAGGATGGTTTTGGGTTGGTTACCTTACTGTTTTCATGTTAGGGGCTTTGCATGGGAGTAGCTCAACCACACCAGCCTGCTGTGTATTTTCTATTTTCTACCTGCTATGGGTTGCTGAACATTTCAGCAGGACTAATTTTTGTGTCCCTCATTTGTAAAGGCAGAGTTTCTAAGTGCCCTTAGTTCAACTGTACTTTTCTTATGGGATAGAAATCATTATGTAATTTTTTTTTGGATTAGCACTTCAAAAAGGTTCTTTAGAATTGTCATTATTTTCACTTTCCATGTCTAGTTCTAGAAGCAAGTGTTTTGCTCCTGTTGTCTGCTGTGCAAGAAAGCCTCTTTTGGGTTATCAAACAGGAAAGCCTTTACTGCCATGGGACCATACATAGCCCACTGTATGTGGTTTCTTTAACTTCTTCAACTCCTTATGAATCATCATTCAGATAATTTTTTGCTCTGTTCTCAGGAAGGAGATCAGGTGATCCTGTTCCTTCCCTGCCTCACACCAGCCTTTCTTGAATACAGCAGTTCTAGCAGACAATTTAACAAAGAGGTGATGCTGGCTGGCTGTGTCTGGCGCAGGAAGAGGCAGAGGAATCGGGCTCCCTGCCATCAGCCTCTAACTTCAGCAGGCGGGATGTGGGAAAAAGCAAAACCCAAGCCCAGCCAAATAAAGCTGGCCTGCAAAAGACCTTCATTCCTGAAGAATTTTTGAATTAAGTACTGGCTACAGCCAGCCAGATTCCACTGAAAATGACTATGTCAACTGGTTTTAAATAACAGTCTTTCATGTATGTGCTTTTTGTGTTTCTTCCCATTGTCTGTTGATTTCCCCATAGACACCGAGAAATTAAATCTTTTGCTCAACACATCTTTGTTCCTTCTTACTTTGCAAACAAGGATTTTTGAGTCTGACTAGAAACAAGATGGCTGTCTATGCATTGCTTGCCATCCGCTCCCTGAGTGGCCGTTGGGAGGAGGTGACAGCTACCTCTGTGCATCTGACAAATTCAGTGCCTCCTTTGGGCTTTCTGCACACCTATGACTCATTCCTGTAGCAATCTCTGTTACTCTTCCTATTATTTTAGTAGTGCTGTGGGAGTCCTGCTGTATTCTTTAGAGAACAAGCCAGTCCTGACTACACTGGGCTTCCTTTGTAAACAGGCAATTCATTTCCAAACCTTCTCCTAAGAGTGCCAGATCCAGAGTGCAACAGCAGTCGCAGATTGCAGAATTATTTCTGTAAGTTACCTACCCCCAGTGTTGAGCCAGGAAATGAGGATTAGTCCCTCCTGGGGACATAGTGCCCTTATTACACTGTATGAGAAGAAGTCTGATTTCTTTGTGAAAAAAAAAAAAAGCTGCCTGAATCCCTCTCTCTGGAAGAAAGTCTGACAGAGACTTGGAAATGGGAGCTACAGTATTCCTTGAAATTACTGAAAGCAAATGGTAATGAGGACCAGCTGGAAAGAATGAAATCTTCCACATGGCTATATGTGCCATCTGTATTGGCTCAAATTGTATGGCTATGGCCTGAAAATAAAGAAAGATCCCTTACAAGCACCCTTATGTTCCATACCATTGCTACAGTATGGATTTTTTTAATGCCCCACAGAGTGCCCTGAGATATGACACAAGGATGTCTTCCCACAGCATAAGCCTGTTGATGTTGATGTTACTACAGCACCTAAGAATTAGTGGCTTTCTTGTTGCCAGAGCAGACTTCTTGTCATCAGGGTCAGCAGCACATGATTCAAACATTTGTGTAATACTGCAGGTCTTGAACACAGTTGTCTTCCATCTGCATCTGCTTTAAAATACAACATTAAGTAGACATAATGTCCCTCTGGCTTTTGAATGGCAAGGCCCAGCATTGTACTGAAAGATCTTCAGGGCAAATCTGAAGCCTCCCTTTAAACCTGGCCAGCTTTGCCTGGGCCTCCTCTGCCTGGAAAAAGGATCTCAGTTATGATCTGCCATTTGATCTGCTGATCCATTTCAGCATTTTGGACTTGAGGGAGCAGTCAAGGACAAAGAGCAAGGAAGGGTTCACTGCATGGCCTCTAGTGCCATAATCTGGCAGGAGCTGACTTTTCAAATGTTCTCTAATCTCTGAATTTCTGGGGTTTTTTTTCTAAAACTGCTTGATACCTAGACTGTTCCCTGGGATTTAGTAGTCAAGTCATCCATAACTACCATATTATACTTGGAGAAGGATGCAAAGCCAGGAATGTAATTTGTTTGAGTTTTTCTCACTTGCTCTGCCAAATATTTGTAAATATTTACGAAGTTCAACAAACCGTAATGGATTAACTATCTTTAAATTATTAGAGTCCATACTCACAGAGACACCACAGCAAAAGTGAGCTGAGAAACAGTTTGAAGGATGACAGGTTCATGGTATCCTTTTCCTAGCAAGAAAGAAGCATATCAATACTTGCCAGAAGGACTCAAAGTGGGAAGTGAGAGCTGTTTAGAGGAGAGAACAGACAATACAATAAAACCAAACCTTCCTCATGGGGTAAGAGGGTAGTCGGGCTTTCAAATCCAAAAGCAGTTTCTCTTTCTGCCAGGAATTAAAGTAAATGTTTTATATTCAATTATGCCTTTAAGTATGTAGTCTGGGCTGTGAGGAGGAGGAGGGGACCATGGTTATGATCATTAGTTTGGTTCTGATTTGCAGCATTAACTGATTATCTTTGGAGTTTGACCTTTCTTCTTAACATCTCGACTTGTAGGAAAGAGCCTGGCAGCAGCTACTGAGCATAGAGGAATCAGCACCCAGGGACAGCAAGGGCTGATGGCCCCCTGGGGATGGGGGTAGAGAGCTTCAGGGAAAGCCACAGGGCAGCAGGGCAGAGCCTGCCAGCCCAGGCTCACCCCACTACCCCAGCCAAGGGCACCAAGGCAGTCCCAGCCCTGGGCATTGGGCACCTCCCTGGGAATGGGGGCAGGCCTAGGCTGGGCTGCCATGTCAGCTCCCCCATGGAAGCTGGAGACCAGTGTCCTGTGATGTTGCTGGTTAGGGTCTGAAATGGGATCCTGGGCTGTGGGCAGGGTGAGGGGAGACCCAGGTGAGGGTATTCCAGCCCTGGCACTCAGGATTGAAACACTGTGAACTGTTTAAAAACAGCATCAGAAATTCCATACCATGTTTCTAGTGTGGGGTCACCAAGTGGCTGAGGCTGGATCTGAACTCCATGAGCATGTTTCCACTCTTTCTTTAGCCTTAGTGAGCTTGGTCTGAGTTAGTTATGTATAATTAAATCTTTTATGCACCATTTTTGTGTGACTTCATTGTCAATCCAAAATGAATAGGGCCTCTTCTTAGTGATTTCTTATTGTAAATAAAATGTGCTCCTGGCACATTTTCTACTGGAAAGTAGAAAGTGCCTGTATAGCACGAAGCAGTATCATACAGAGGTGCCCAAAACTAGTAAGAGACCTAATTTGGGTCAGGAAATAAGTGTATCTATGTGCAATGCATACATTTAAAATAGAGGCTAAGGAGCCCAGCTGGGCTATGTTAACATGACTTGCATTGCTTTGGGTACTAGGGTTGACTTGGACCTCTCTTAATGACACCATGTGATGGACACCCCACAGACACTCCAGTTTATATTTCTAGCTGCCTGCATCTCTCTGGTGGTTTAAAGTGCTCTTGATGCAGAAGAAAGATTCCCTACTGAGTCACCCCTTTCTCCTTCATGTTTTCACAGCTCTGGTCCTGTGTGAAGACACCAGGGGCTGACAGAGGTTCTTTAGCAGCAGCACCCCAGGGAAACACTGCTATGGAAACAGCCAGGAATTCTGTGGATGACATCTGGGGAGCTTCCAAAGAGGTATCTCAAACTATATTCAGCCCAGGCCATGCACATATCTGTAAGGTTTCCACTATCTTCTGCCCAAGGTGCCATGTATGTGAAATTGTTCAGACTCCTGTTTTGATGAGAGAAGGCCTAACCAGTTGCAAACTAATAATAGCCAAAATTTAACTGTCAGCATTAAAATATATATGTACACATAAAAAAAAATTAACTGCTAGTAAAAGAATGTAAAAAATGGAGCGTGTCAGTAAAATATTTTGGCATTTCATTGGTATAAATGCCCAGACTCCCTAAGCACTTTCAATGCATAATCCAGATTTACTGCCTTTTCGTGATGGCTGAAGTGGTAGATTCTTTAAAGCTTGCAATGACTGACCATAAGAACGAATTGTACAAATCCAGAGTTACAGTTTTATGGTCTGCATGAACACTTTTCACCATGTGCTTTAGAGATTTACTGAGGTCCTCAATGTTTGAAATGTTTTTGTGAAGAAAATTAAAATGTCAGTTTAAAATGTGAAAATGGACAATAAATTCTCATTGGTTTTTGGAGGTCAGAGGAAAAAAATCTGTTGGTTTGCATCTAAAATAAAAACCCTCCCTCAAAGGAAAATCATTTTTCATCTTCTCTTCTATCTTTATAGTTGATTTAACTTGATGAGGGTTACCAGGCCAAGAACTTTAAACATGGGAGATGAAAAATATCAAAGCTTCATTCAGCCAGGAAAATGGAAGTAGTGACAGGACAAACTTCCCCTGTGTGCTCTTCCCCAGCAAACACTTTGGTGCTTTCATTCACACAATTCTCAGCTTCCTAGACTACTGCATAAAATTACCTGGTAATTGGATGGAAACCCTCTACCTCAATTCAAGAGAGCACAACAGCTTTCACAGAGCATAACAGTCATCACCTTTCAGTACCAAGAAGACCTGAACTGGTGACTTACACAGAAACCACATCTATATCCTTCTAGTGCAAGGAACCATATTTCAGACTTGACTCAGCTCATCACCTCCCACCCTCATAGCCTCAGATTCATGCTGAGACTGACTGCAGAATGATGAAAATAGCAAGACAAGGCATTTCATGTTCTATTTCTGATCTGTAAAGAAAAGCAAAGAATGAGAAATGTCAGGAGTAAAGCCAGCCTTAGGAGATAACCTCTTTCCAGACAAAAGAGATTTGAAAGCACAACCATCTTTATTTTAATGCCTTTCTGAATAAAACCTCAGAATCTCTTGATGCATAGGCCACCACTAATGTGATCAAATCATACTCAGACTGTCTGTGGGTTTCTAAAGTACCTATCACTGCCACAGCTAGGTGACAGATTACAAGAATTAGAAGAGACATCGCTGCAGTTCCATTTATACCGTATTCTCTGTCCCCCCTAAGGCATTTTAAGATGGATTCTCTGCTCTCTGCTAAATTTGCTTTGCACTGGTTATAGAGCATAGAGAGAACTCAAACAGGCAGGAGATTCCCACAGGAAAACTCCCTCAGTACAAGAGGTCTGTGCCAGTTGTATAGCTGTGTCTTCTCCACTGCCTGTCCGTCTACTCTCAGCAGGAGCAGGATGAAACAAAATGCTATATTGCAACAGATCTTTCTCTGGTATAAGGTCCATTATCTTGTTTGCACTGGTGGTGTAAACTGGAGTATGTGATTTATTGTTATAGCTTCCAGTTGGATAAGACAGCTAAGATTTGGACATCTGCCTCTCCAGCATGCATTAGTCAAGGGTCAAGGTCTCTCATATTCTCTTTTGCAGGAAAGCAATGGGGAAAGACACCCACTGTCTGTTTGGCAAATGACTTCACAGAAATGGATTACTGCATGCAGACCATTTATTGGTCTCAGCCTGAGGTCAGGCCGAGCTGTTACTTCACTGGAGAACATGACAAGATGTTCTCGTGGCTTAAGGTTTTCTGGCTCAGGAGATCTTTTTGCCTTTGAGGATGGTAAAATAAAATTTAAGGGCTTCCCTACCTCAACTGCTCACAGGAAAACCAATCATTATTATTTTTCTTCTTTTCTCTTGCCTAGGTTTTCACACAAACAAATCACAGATACTTTTTCCTGCCTGTTGTTCGTAATCTCCTCCTGTCCCCATAAACTTCTCTAAACCAAGCCAGCCAGCCTACTCATTGGAGAGGGGTTAGTTTCAGTTTTCAGTGTTGCCTGGATTTATAATCTGCCTGCTTTATAGAATCATCATGGAATCATAGAATTGGTTTGGTTTGGAAGGCACCTTAAAAATCATCTAATTCCAATCCCCCTTTATTACCTAATAAATTTATTAATTTATTTTGCTTTTCACCGCTATGGGCAGTGATGCCTTCCACTAGACCAGGTTGTTCCAACCTGTCCTTGAACTCTGCCAGGGATTGGGCATCCACATCTTCTCTGGGCACCTGTTCCCTTGCCTCACTACTCTCTTTGTAAAAAGTTTCTTCCTTATAGGCAATCTAAACCTACCCTCTTGCACTTTAAAACTGTTGCCGCTTGTCCTGTCACTACATTACTTTGTAAAAAGTCCCCCTCCATTTCTATTGGAGGCCCTTTCAGGGACTGGAAGGCAGTATGAATGCAGTTGAACTTTTTCAGGTTTTATTAGTCTTCTAATAGTTTTTTCCCACCTTGCTCCTACTGGGTCCTGCAGCTGGTTAACCAGAACTCATCCTGTACTTACTGCAGCCCAAAATGCCTCAGGATGTTCCTTCTGGGTTTCCCAAGTCCAGCTCCTTTCCTTGCATAGCCAGCCACTTTGTACAATCAGCTGACGAAATGTGTTTAGCTGCTTCTTAAAACCAGCTTGACTTTTGGCCTTACTAAACCCTTTAATTGGCCTTCACAGAGCATCAATGTGTTCAGCATTAGAAACCTGACAATCCCAGCCTAAATGGCTACTTCATACCCATTTGTTCTTGTGCCAGCATTGTCCTTTATCTTTAAATAGTTTTTTTCTCCTCCCCATGTGTTCATCCCCTGAAGTATTTATTTATAGATTGCAATTATATACCCCTTCACTAGGCTAAACAAGCCAGGCTCCTTAGTTAATTAAGATCTAGTGAATGATGCAAGGCCAAGCATCATGGATGCCCAAAATCTGCCTCGTCAGGGCTACATTAAGATTGTCAGGAACCAAAAAGGACACACCTAATTTTTACCAGAGTTGGTTCTAGCTGCCCTCCTACTTAATGGCAAGTTTCTTACTTCAAACTGTGACCAAGTCTTCAATAGTCAGTCCTCCATTTTATCTGTAAGGTAAGGCAGATGTGAGCTACCTTTGATGAACCCTGTTCCATCCTTCTTGACACGTCCAAGTGGCTGGGTAATCCACACTACCTTAATCACATTGGGGGTTATTTTTAAAGTAGAATTAAGAAGTGAAAAATAAATGAACCTCAGTTGCTTGCTTGTTCTAAACATGTCCAGACAAACACAGGAAGTGTGTGAGAGGCAACAGTACTGCATCAGCTCTGGGAGATGGGCTGGAGGAGTTAACAGGGCTTTTCCATTTCTGCACTGCAGGACTGTTGTAATTCATCATTTCTATAGCCCCATAAATTATATGGCACTTTGCAAGCACAGAGGCAGTTCTTGCTTCCCTGAAGTGGCATGACTCTCAGGACAGGGTGCCTGGCTGAAGTGTGCTCTTCCCCAGAAAGGCTTCCACTATGAATACCATGCCTACAGGACTATGGGACAACACTGCCCCATTGTCCCATCAGGAGTGGGAGTAAAAAAGCTGGGGAAGGCAGAGAGCTTTTTTCCTAACTCCCCCGTATCACAGCTGGATTTCTCGTCTCTCCATGGCCTGTTTTAGCATTGCCCGGATGGAGAATAGGCTTCTTGGGGCTTTGATGCAGTCTGGCTGTCCTCCAGCAATATCCACAGTACTCCCTCCCCTCCCATATGCTCTCCATTAACATCCTCCTGTCTGCTGAATAAGGAAAGAATAACTCTCCCAGCCCCAGCCAGAGCCCCTGAGCCAGGGGAGTTCATCAGTCAGACTGGTTTCTCCTGAACCCAGAATAGGCCTCGTTAATGGGCCAGGAGGGGATTTTTTTTTTTTGCCTTTCAGCTTGTGGCTGCCCTGAGCCAGAAGTAGAGTCAAGTTACTGTGTCCGGGAATCTCAGCTATTCCAAGAGTAGGAGCAAGTGAGCTGCTGACTCAGGAGGTTTCCTAGTGTTTTCAAGCAGGGCTCAGTCCTGTCAAAGCAAACTGAACTGTTGGCCTTCCCTTCTTCTAGCCCCAGGACAGGCATTAACAAAAGTCACAGTTGACTGGAACAGGCTGGGGAATTGATCTGGAGCTGAGGATCATACTTTTTCCTGGCATGAACACAGGTCCTTGCAAAGACTCATATTAGTCCTTTACCCTTTTTTACCCCTCTCCTTGGGGGCTGTTTAGTATAGTGCAGATATCCACAAGCTATGAGGCAGTTTTGCATTATTTGCATCATTTTCTAAAAGAGAAGATAAAATCAGAGGGAGAAACAGACTTATGAGCCAAAATGTTTAATTGCAAATCAGTGTTAAAGGGTCAAGAATCCCTGCCACCCTGAGCCATGCTGTCACCCAGAGACCACCTTGCTTCTGTGTTATGCAAGGATTCAGGAGGATCCCTCCTGTGTGGCTAAATTGTCCTTTGGTCTTCCCAGAGCCTGGAATGGAGTCACAGGCTGTGTCTGGAACAAGCAATTAGAAGTCATGCTGAGTTCAGGATTCCTGTCCTCATTTCAAGTCTGCCTATGTGCTCTTATCTCTTCTAAAGGAACCAATTTCTAGAGGTTAGCAGAGAAGCTAAGTCTACTACAGCAGTCCCCTGCATTCACCCCTCATGAAGCTGTGCACACTCCTTTGCACAGGATGAAGTAATTGAAGAGCATATGCTCCCAAGTTTGCACCCCTCTATCTCCCAGCACTTCTGTGACTCCAGCCAGCCTGTTATAACCTGTCCCCTCTCAAGCCCTGCAAAGTTCTGTCAGCAGAGTCTCACTGTTTTCTTTGAGGTCATGTTAGTCTTTACTTCACTGCCTCTGACTCTGGGCTGCATTTTCTTACTGTCCTATTCCCTTCTTCAAGCTCACTTCACCAATGAAAAACCAGCCTAGTATGTAAAAGACAGTTGGGTGGAAGCTGGTATTTATAAAACAGAAGGTTTCTTCTGCCTGCAGCTATTGGCATGTCTATCCCAGACACATGCCCTAAGACTAGGATCTGATACAGGGACAAAGAAAGATAAGAGCTTCTCTTACTTGCCTTCAGTCTTGGTCCCCAGTTTGAACAGCTAAGGAGCTCTTGGCTTATGGCTTAAATGCCACCTGTTTCTGCAGTACAGCCAGATGGGTGGGATGCCTCTCTTGGCTAGCATCTGACAGAGATTTCCCCATGTAAGAAGAATTTTCAGCTACCTTTTTGAAGGACTTACTATCCTTTTAGAGGTGCCCAACACCCCAACAGTGACAAGCTGCAGACTAAGGCTCTGGCCCACTTACCTTTGGCATGCTGTTTGTTTTAGGGCAGGAGCTCTGGCAGAGGTTCACAGATGGTGCCTGGGACTTGTGATGGGTACAGGGAAGCAACCAGGGAGGAAAAGCATGCTCCAGGACATTTTGTTTTCTAGAAAAATGACAAGTGCTGATTTTTCTCCTTAATTTAACACACCATTTGGATTAGGATAGGAGTCCTATCTACAGAATTTGTCCACTAAATAATGACCAAAAGAAATCTAGGCGTCTTCCTCCAAAATTTTTGCATCTTAGGGGACTGAATTGTTTCATGTCAGCTAACCAGGGTATGGTCAGGTATGTAGGACTGGAATACAGTAAAAATGAACTGCAGAAAGCAATACCTGTAAGGACAGATTTCATTTCACCTGCTTGCTACCTATGAGACAGTGATCCCTGTAACAAAAGGCAGGACAAACCTGCTCTGATAAATATGACCAGCTGAAATAACTTATTTCATAGTCTGTCATCTAGTTCAGTGAGTCACATGTGGTATCTCTAGAAAGTTGGTAACACCCTAGAAATCTGTAACTTAATACATATTTAACTGAGGTCTTGTTTCATATTTAATAGCAACTCCAACTGGGCTTGCATAACAATCTAGAGAAGGGTGGGGACCGCCAACATAGGCTTGAATAGAGCACTAATAACCCTTTAGTATCCATGATGCCTAAGAAAAAATCAGCAGAGCATTTGTGTTTGTAGCCAAGGCTTATTTGCAAAGTGATAGAAATGTGATTACCAAGACACTCAGCTACAGTTGTATTGCTAAAAAGCTGGAATGTGGGCTGAGAGCAAAGGATGGACACAAAGTGGTGGTAGGGATACCCTGAGCACTATGGCTTCCATGTGAGGGCAACATTCAGAAGAATCTGTGAGCTCCAAATGACCAGCTCAGAGACAAAGACTGTCTTGAGGGTTTCAGGACAAACACAGCTAAGCTATGAGGATGCTTTATTTTCTCAGAGAGAGAGAGAGAGAGCCCAAATGCTGCAGTGTTTCAGGCAGCCAGAGCAGCATTTGCTGTGTAATGTGAAGTATTTAAGCACACATGGGCTTCATGGTGTTTCCTGCCAATCTGCACAGTATCAGTGTGGTGTCTTGTAGTGCCAGGAGCTGGACTAAGGAGAGGAGTTCCCCAGTGGGCATAACCTAATTGCTGTCCTACCTGGGGCACATGGCTGAAAGGCTATGGGGAAACCCTGAAATGTCACACTGTCCCTTCCAATAAAATAAACGTATCTGCCCCTTCTCTGTCTTTTAGAGAGTACTATACCTTCTTCTCTGGCTATACACCTGAGGAACACATAAATACTCTCCAAGTTCCCCAGCTGGCCTCAGGTCTGCAGACCAGGGGCTGTTGCAGAGTAGTACAGCAAGTAAGGACTGTATCCTGTGGACATGGGCTGCCCTTCCCTCTGGATGGCTTCTCTCCCATGTACAGAGGTGACTCCTGGTGAGGCACTCATCCAGCTGCTTCAGGTGATATCCGTGTGCCCACTTGAGTCTCCTCTGGAAAATCACATGCCTTCTTAAGGGTTGTTCACATCCATCCGTATACATACACATGTAAACAGCATGATAGCACATTAACACAGTTATGACCTATGATAATGGCAGGGAAACATGAAAGCTTCTTTCCTCATCCTTGTTTTTCTGGTTTGAAAGATCAGGGTGTGACTCCCTGAGTGGAGGAAAGAGGGGTAGGTGCTTCTGTCAGTTTAGCGGCCCTGCTTCAGCAGTGGCAAGGCAGCTGCACTGCAACTGCTTGTATGCAACTCCAGAACTTCAGGTCACTTCTGACTCGAGGAGGCATTTATTGTCACTGGTAATTGTTACTTCCTTACACAAAGCAAACAAAAATACCTGCTGCACCAGCACAATCACCTGCTGTGGTTTGCCCAGGGGGAAAGGGGTGGGCAGTACGGCCCAGCTGATGCAAGAGAGTCCTCTGTGCTACTCCATGCTGCTTTGTGCCTTTTGGGTGGTTAGGGACATGCAAAATATTTCAGACAGTATCTTAGCCAGTTTTCCTCTGTCGTATGTGTATACCCCACGCTAATCACGGGTACTAACTGAGATAAACTGAAGTGCGTATAGGTATGTGACCTGAAGTGCACACGAGAGGGACATACTTGTGTCCCTTCCCTCCCAGGCCAGCTGGGAAGGTGGATGCAAGGGGCTGGGCAAGTGGTGAGGGGGAATGACACACTGAAGATGACGGGGATCCAGTGCCCCAAGCGTTTTGCAAATGGCTTCCTTTCGTCTGAGCACAATGAGCTGGTGAAGCGAAAGGAGACAAATGCCGTTTGCAGAAGAGCAGGCATTTTTTTCTCCTTATTGCAGGCAGGACCAGCTGCGTTCCAAACCCGTGACTGCAGCAGCCATGACCCCTCCGAAAGGAAATCTGAGCCCGCGAGCAGTTGTGCCTGGGGAGGGCCGGGCTCTCACGTTTCTCTGTTTTGTTTTGGAGCCTCGGATAAGTCGTGGGCTTGCTTTTTCCCTTCGTTTCTTTTCTTACTTTCTTTTTCTTTTTCTTTTTTATTTTTTTTTCTCTGAATGTATTTCCACAGCCTCAAGGAAGGAATTTAAAAAAGAAAAAGGAAAAAACAAAAAAAAAGAAAGAAAGAAAAAATGTTCTGGCATGGGAACAAGTATGTTTCAAATTACAGAAAGGATGTGAAAGGTTCAAGAATTTGAGCCCTGACTCCGCCTGTGTCTGTCTCCACCCCCACCTCCCACCCCCATCCCCCCCGGGGGCAGCTCGCGTTGTGGCTCCTGCGCTGCGCCGCACAATGCGGTGGGCGCGGGTGTGTCCTGCTGGGCGGTGCGGACACCGGGCACGGGCTGCCCTCGGCGGCGCAGCGCCCGCACGTCCCGCACCCTGCCCGCCTCGCCGGCTGCTGCCTGCCTGCCTGCCGTCCCGAGGCTTTCAACCGCCCTTTCCCAGCTCGCAGTTTTGAGCTCGGGTTTTTTGTCTCCTAGGGTGTGCATGTGTGCGTGTGGTTTAGCTACATCCCAGGAATGTGCCGAGGTCCCACTTCTGAGGGCGGAGCGCCCTCTGCTCGCTGGGGAGGGGGGAAAGCAGGCAAAGGTGCAGCTCTAAGGCGGAGCAGCAAGTTTCCTGCTGCTGCCGAGGCGCAGCCACTTGCCCGCGGGAGCCTGTGCAGGCACACGTCCGTGCCCCCGCGGTGACTCGAGGGAGGGCCGGTGGCGGCGCTCAGCGCTCTGCAACGCCCTGGACTCGAACTGCGCTCGCTGCTCCAGTCCTCAGCGACCGTAGCCCGTATACTGGCTCCCACTGCAGAGCCACAAAACGATGGGGTGGGGAGAAACCACTGGCAAAGAAGACGGTTGAAATGGCTTGATCTTCCCTTGCAGGGGAAGATCATAGCTAGATCTAGTCTCAATCCCTTATGGAGGATCATATCCTGAAGACCTTCTCCGTTATATGACCACTTTATCCTGTGTCCCCAGATGGAAACACAGACCACCATGGAATGCACATACTCTGTTTCCTAAAAGGGCAATCCTGTGAATAAGGCTACATGGCAGAACATTATTTTCTTGTCCTCCTGTAACATGATCAGGTATCCCCTTCCCATAAGGCTGTGAAAGCTGGCATATTTGTCCCTTGAGAGTTGCACAGCTAATTGCATGTCAGTGAGGTAATAACTAAGGTCTTCACAAAACGTCTGGAAGAGAGGGCTACCAGAGCAATCTGTCAGGTCTGTAGCATGTATCTGGCTGCCATCTCAGCAGCCTACAAGAAAGAGGGTGGCAAGGCATGAACTATGACTTGATTGAATTTTCTGTTGTGCTAAATTCAGAATGAAATCTTTTTGGTTGAGCTTTCTGGATTAAGAAACTATGGAAGAGCATCAGTATTGTTGACAGATAAGGACTCACCCTCTTAAGAAGAACAACTATAACATAAATCTTCAGGAGCTGAAATGTCTATTATGATCTTGACCTTTACCAGTGTCTTATAAAAACCATTAGCACCAGTCAATTAACTTGAATCCGCTGCTTCATGCAGAAAAATTAAATTTTGCCCTTGCAAATTTTCACTCCATCATCTCTTCAGATTCTGTGACTTTGCTGTAACAGGTGAGGGGCCTGAAGTATCTTAGTTGCACCGACCAGTACCTTGTACATGGCATGCTCCCAGTCCTATGATGCTTGATTTTGTGCATGGCTGCAAGACACCCTTTTGAACAGGGCACATGTCCACTGATGCACACTGAACACTCCCTGTGTGGATGGGAGGCTACTGGAACAAAGAACTATTGATCTAAGTTTAAAAGAGGAAGACTGGGATCAGTGTACCCACTTCGGCCGCCTGTGAGTTTTCTCCTTTGCAACTAAAAGCCAAAAACCCTTAGGCCAGTTCAGCTAGACAGATCAAAGGTCTTCACTGTGAACAAGCTGAGATAGTTTGTCATAAAAGATTAGTCTTTATACTTACTCTGAGATTTCCAACGATTCTAATTAGTGATGTTGTCCTAAGCATTGTGATGGTGCCTAGGAAATTAGTCTGAATTGGATCTCTTTCTGCTGGATGGGATTCATTACAAAAAGATTGTTTTCCTTGCAAGATAGCCAAAGGTTCATCTAAACTAGCTAACACATTAAATACCCTGGTGTGCACGTTGTGTTTTCAAAACATATTACTTAAACAGTATTATTTTCTTTCTGATATTGAAGAGCTCTGACAATGTCACTTGGCTGTGTCACTCTCAGAAGCTATGGAAGATATGTAGAGTTCAGCCAGCTTTTTACACTGTCTAATTCTGTGCTGGCAGGCTGAATTCCTGAGGTATGTTAGATGAGTCTCAGAGCTGCCTTAATTTATGCTAGCAAACCATTTCCTTGTGCGCCATTTCACAGGTGCAGGATCAGCAGAGCAATTCATGTTCCATTCCCTGACTGCCCCTGCTCAGTGTCTTACCTGAATTCCCAGCAAGGGGACAAATGCTGCCACCAAGCTTAAAAAAGCTTTATTGATCTGAGAATGCTCAGAGATCTGCACAATACAAACTGCAACTACATCCCTCTACCACACTGCTTGCATGTGACCAAAATCTTCACTCTCAATTTTAGTTGCATCAGGCCACATAGTAGGACAGAAGGTTGCATCTCGTTCCTTCCCAGAGGTTCAATATCTTGATTTTGTGTTTAGCAAAATAAATATTTTTTATTTATCAAGCTCTTCTGGAATGAAAATGTGGTCTCAAACTCTTCAGCTGAAAGAAACCATCCAATCTCCCTGCAGATTTTTCCTGCTATAAAGGTACAATCTAGCTGCCACATTGTTGTTGCTCTGGAGTTTAAGTGCCACTCAGATAAATAAAAGTGACACCTGCTGCAGGCCAGTTCCCATCTCTATTTGATTATGTTGTTTTCTTACAGAAGATTTTTGATGGCTGTAGCTAATCTAGAAACTTAAGTGTGATAATTGAACAAATCAGTTTAGTTGGGCATCTGATTCTGTGCAAACCTAAGCGGAATAGTAATGTGTGACTAATACACAACAGCTCTTTGCATAAGATAAAGATCCAAGTGTAACATATGCAAGCCCAAGACACTGTGGGAAGAAAACACCAAAGATATTGAACAGAGGATGTATGTGCTACTCCTCTACTCCAGAGTTCACCCTTTTCCTATACAACAAACAGTACTGTAAGGACAGTGAAGCAGGACCTTCACTCTCTGACATCAGGTACCATGAGATCCCATTGTTCTCTCTTCCATGTTTTCCACTCTGGAAGCACATGAGAAACTTCTCACTCCTGATCCAGATTAAATGACCTTAGATCATCTGCCTGCTGATAAGCCAGGAGGCTCATTTCAAAGGAAAATCTGGGATGCTGCAAATCTTGTTTTCTGTTATGTAACAATAATTGTGTGTCATGCAAAAAAAAAAAAAAACAACCAAACCCAAAACACTCTTTTTTTTTTTTTGGTGCAAATATAAAATCATTAGATGTTCACAACTCTCTGGCTTTAATTCTGAGTCTGCATATGTTGGTATTTCATTTTATGCCTCTTAGGCTGGAAAAAAAAGATTTAAAAAAGGATTTCTTGGAACTGAGGGGGAGAGAGGTACAGATATTTTTCACCAGCATAGCCAGGGAATGGTGAACAGTTGGTCAACAGACTTGGAGCCACTGAAGAACATCCTCGGACATGACCTGTTTTAAACAATAGCCCCAGAAAGGCAGAGTATCTACACTCAGGTCTGTGAATCAGCTGCAGTAACTTCAGTGGGTCCAAGAGACACTAAGACTGTCTTGCAGCAGTGACACATCACACATGTGGGCCAGCAAGCAATGGCAGAGTTGTCACACTGGTATGGACCAGTTGTCAGGTATCTTTAGTCCCTCAACCACAGCCCCACTGAGTCCAGCACAAAATGAGCCACAGCCACTGCTGACCCACCAGCCTCTGGAGCAGGGTGCTGGAGGAACATGGAACAACAGCCACAGTAATACTCCTGCTGGCAGCTCTTCACAGCACAGCAGCACTGAGGTACTTGGGGGAAGAATGGCTCTGGTGAGACCCCACCTGCATCCAGATTTGGGCTCCACAGCACAGGAAGATCACAGACCTGTTGGAGTGAGTCCAAACGAAGGCCACCAAGTTAATTAGTGGGATGGAGCACCTTTCCTTTGAGAAAAGGCTAAAAGAATTGGGACTGCTCAGCTTGGAAAAGAGGGGGCATTAGGGTGACCCAGTTGTGGCCTTCCATTACCTGAAGGGAACCTACTGGAGAGAGACATCTTGTAAGATTATGTAGTGATGGGACAAGGGGAAATGATGTCAAACAGAGAGAGAATAGGTTCAGATTAGAAATCAGTAAAAAATTCTTTGCTGTGAGGGTGGCGAGACACTGGAATAGGTTGCCCAGAGCAGTTGTGCATGCCCCATCCATGGAAGTGTTTAAGGCCAGGTTGAATGCAGCTCTAAGCAACGTGATCTAGTGGAAGATGTGCCTTTCAGCGACGGGGGAATGGAAGTAGATGATGTTTCAGCTCGTTTTCCACCCAGGCCATTCCATGATTCCATGAGAACGGGCTCTGGGCGAGGCCTCCGTGCCGCGCTGCGCCGGGCCCGCCGGCGGCACGGCCGGGGCTGTGCTGACACCTGGCGGCCGGCGCGGGCACTGCACAGCCCGGGGCCCGAGCGCGGCGCGCCGGGGCCTGCTGGGGGCTGAGGGCTCGGACGGCCCCGGGACGGGCACCGACCGCTCCCGCCCTCCCCGAGCCCCAGTGCAGGGTTGGTGTGCGCTTCTGTGTTCCTTAGGCGTGGGATAGAGTTAATTTTCTTCCAAGGGGCTGTTCTTTGGACTTGTGCTGGATGTAGGGTTGATAATAGAGAGATGTTTTTGTTATTGCTGGGCAGGGCTTGCACAGAGCCAAGGCCTTTTCTGCTTTCCGTACTGCTAAGCTGGTGAGGAAGCTGGGAGGAGACTCAGCAGGGACAGATGACACCAACTGATCAAAGGGATATTCCAGACCACGTGGCATCATGCTCAGTACAGAGAGTGGAGGGAAGCGGGAGGAGGGGAGGGATGTTTGGAGTGATGGAGTTTGTCTTCCCAAGTCACTGTTACATGTGATGGGGCCCTGCTGTCCTGGAGACGCTGAACACCTGCCTGCCATGGGAAGCAGTGAATCTATTCCTTGGTTTGCTTTGCTTACATGTGTGGCATTTGGTTTCCCTATTAAACTGTCTTTATTTCAACCCCCAAGCTTTCTAGCTTTTTACCCTTCCAGTTCTCTCCCTGACTGCACTAGTGGGGGAGTGAGCATGTTGCTGCTTGGGGCTTGATTGCTGGCTGGGGTCCATGCCAACCCTAACCACAACAGCTTCTATGAAAATGTACCTCAGTGTTTAGCAGTGGTCAAGAATCCATAATGACTTTTCAGGAATGATTAGGAAAAGAACAGAAAACTCCCTAATCTTATACCCCTGCATGTGCAAACTGGCCAGCATTTCAAATGCTGCTCTGATTCTTCATCTGAAACCCCCACATATTCCATAGGTGAAGGTGGCACTGACTGCAATTGCAAGGCAAATCTGGAAGAGTCACCAGAGGAGGAAGAGGCATCAGAGGACACAGACCTGCTGGGGTAATGAGTTAAAGCCTTCTGAAGGTGACTCCTGAGCAGATACCACCAATGCCATCATGCCAACCATCATCTTGACCTCTGATTAGGCACTGGAGCCACCTAAACTCTATCAAAGGTTTCAAAATATTTCAAAGATTTTTTTTCTACATAGGAATTCCATTGGGAAAGAGAGACTTCTTATCAGATTGCAACTAGCTTCTTTCCTTTCCACCAAAAGCTGATCTTCCCAAAGTGGCCAACATTTCCCAGTTTGTCAAGATTTTTGTTGTAAAGTCTATGTCGGCAGTTGGTCACATGGCAAAATGTATTTCCTGTACAAATTAACATTTTCTAGATTCTATTTTAAAATAAATATTAATATACTCAAGGCTTTAATTCCTTCTTAAGAACTGTAAAATGTACTTTTTAATTGTTGGTTTAAAAAAAGTATGGTGTCTAAGCCAATCTGTTATGTCTCCCATCTTTCTAACATATTTTTTTCCAGGGAGACAATAAAGAAAATTTCTATCACCCATAACTTTTCAAGAAACATCAGCTGTAGTTTCTCATGAATTTATTTTTTTTCTCTTGCAAAGGTCCCTGTGTCAGTTCTGCTAAGGTGGCAAGGGATGACCGGTGGCCCTTACCTCAGTGCTTGTCCATGTGCTTTACCTCAAAAGGAGATAATAACAATATATGAGTGGTTTTATTTCCCAATTCCCACTTTTTGCCTTCATCTTTGTAAGTAAGTTCATCATTGTTAGCATACAGAGCAAGACAGATTTGGTAACCAGGTTCAAAGGACCAATCCTTCCTTAATGGAAAAAGACCAAACTGTATAGGAACCTGCTGTGTAATGGAACATCAGCTTTATTTTTACATTCATTAACTTAGACTATCACAGATCCTCAGTGTTGGGCCTCCCCAAGCCCAGAGCCACTCTGAGCTTTCTTTCAGTGGTTCTCATACAATCTTGCATTGTCTGACCTGCTTCCTTGCTTCATTTTTATGTCTCTTCCCTTTCTTCCTCCTCTATTTCCCCTTCCACAGGCTTCTGTGCTGTCTCCTGGTCTTTTAAGTGACTGATTGAAAAGAAGTGAATGAGTATTATTCTAGTAAAGTGAACCTTCTCTGTCAGATATCTTCAAGCTGCTGAGAGGATCTTGAGGAGATGCAAGGTGAATATTACAATTTCACACATGCTACAGTGCTAAAATGCATCAAGAAGCTAGATAAGGGGTATATATATATCTATATCCATATATATTTTCCCCTTTATGTCAACTCTGCCATGTTAAGGACACCAGATGAAGTCTTTTCTGGCCACTGGGTTTCAACATTTTTATCTGCTTAACCACAGTTCTGTAAGTTGTGCCTGAAGTGCTGGGAATCCTATGTAACCTCTGACTGAAGGTTAACAAGGCTAAAGCACATCTAGCATCTGAACATGGATGCTTTTAGTGTGGTACTGCTATTTGTGAAGGAATAAAGACTGGACCCAACAAATTAGTTTGCTTCTCTTTGAAAACATTAGGAGGCTAAGAGTAAAACTGACCCATTGCTTCTAGCTTTAAAACTAGACTACAGCATATATGTGCTGAGGGATGGGAATATTTGGGCATGACTAACAGGGCTTTCAGCTGATGAGTCACGTGTCAGAACTGACTGAAAATCTAGGGGGGCTTTGGGTTTAGCCTGCAGCAGCTGACAACCTCATAGGAGTTTGCTGCTGAATGCTCAGCTCTCAGAACTTGGACATGATTGCTACAGGCACTAAAGAAGAGGCACTTTCAAGAGAATGAAAAGTTCTGTAGTGTGAAGGTGGATTTCCAGGGAAAAGTAGGTCTCCTAAGAAGAGAAATCAGAGAGAAGGAAAAAAACCAAGAGTCCCTGAGGATGGAAGAAAAGTTCTGACAGCACAGATATGCTGTCTTTGCAAATCTTACTTTGGCTGCAGGGGGGATAGTGTTGAGCTGATGCTTCTCATCATAGGTTTAGGATGAATGAAAATGCCATTCAGCCCTGAGATTCCTGCAAGATTCTCATGGCAAGTTTATCAAATTGGAAAATAAGACTTGTAGTTTGAGTCAACAGAACTAAGCATACAAGGTGTTTTTTCATTTACCTTTTATTTGCATAAGTAGTGGAGTGGCCAAAAACATAGGTCCCTTCACATCCTCAGATGAATAAGGTTATGTTTATTTGGTGTCAAGCTGAATGAAAGAAAAAAAGACAAACCAGGAGTCATTCACCTGTAATGCACAACTGCTGTCTGATTCCAGTCTAGATTGTGCACTAGTTCACCAGTTTGGACTCAGTTCAGTGGGATGCTTTGTTGGTAAGAGGGGAAGTGCTAGGAAACCTGGATAATTTTAAGCAGAAAAATTCTCCATATCAGAGTGGGGCCTTGCTGTCTTCTAATAGGTGAGCAGATAGCCTGGTGCATGGAGGAAGAGAGACAGAAAAAATGCAGAATGGTGGCGGGGAGGCAATTTAAGCATTTTTAAATTTTTTTTTTTTAAATTATTATTATTATTATTGTTGTTGCTGCTGTTGTTGTTGTTTTTGCTAAAGATCATCATGTCTGGCTGACCATTGCTACTGATCCCAAGCACCACAGTGGTTTTGGCAGGAAGACAACTGTCTATTCCAATGTACAGCTGAGGGTTTAGATGCCTATTTTTCACTTGCCTGTAGCAGTAAGACATAAGAATCTATCAATATCCTGTATATCCTATACAAACAGTGGCTGTATGTGATATTCTAAAGTTGGTCTATTATCATTGATGCTATCTACACCATTTATTGGGTGTCATGGCATTTCTGTTGGTGTCATTCTAGGCTCAACATTTGCTATGAGTGAATTTTGCCTTTTAGCCTTAACAATCACAGAATAGTCTGAGTTGGAAGGGACCCAGAAGTGTCCTGATGTCACCAGCAAAGCTGGCTGGTGGCTGTGCTGCAGCAGAGAGGTTTCCCTAGAGCAGTACCCTACCAGAAGAGCATTCTGGCCATGCTTTCAGAAGCACACTTGCATCATGGCTTTCCAGAAGGCTGCCACAGGAATCTTTATATTTCCATCCTTATCAATATTCCCAAAGAAGTTCTCAGAGTTGTAGGTTGTGCTCTTTCAAAGAGTTCTATTGGAAGCAGAGATAAAACATGGGCATGACCATGAAACAGCCACTGATACCTGCCTCCAGCTCTCCACTTATTCTTCCATCACCCTGCTTTTATTCAGCCCATCAGTGAGAGATATGAGTTCTCAACTTCTTGTGCAGTCAGACTTTTGTCAGAACAAAGGACTTTTGTTCAGGTTAATTCCATTCTTCTCAGTTATATCTCCTTCTCCCCCTACCTTGAAACAAGACTCAGTAGTAAACCAGGCTTTTTTTCCTTATAATTGCAAATGCTTATTTGGTCCTCATCCCAGCAGCCACTGCTTGGCTAGGCTATCTAATCAAGACAGTTCTGTCCCCCAGATCTTTGATCACTTTAGTTACTCTTCTCTGAATTCTGCTTCCGTTTGAATGAGGATACCTGAATACCTGAATGGCTATTAAAAACTGCAAAGCATAGTAGTGCAAGTGTCACTAGCTGTGAAGCGCAGCAGCTTTGTTTGATGTGAGCTAACAGCCCAAGCCTTTGCTTAAGTTCATCTGAAGCCTTATCCAGAGCTAATTCTCACCCAATTAGCTGAAAATCTGCACAGCAGTTAAGAAACACAGTGAAGCTGGTAGTGCAAAAGTGTTATTTAGCTCAGCAAGCATCAATTGCTTGTGTTGGCTTCCAGAAAGGAGGACAGCACCATCTCCTGCTATCCATGGAAACTGCAGACCTTGAAAAGCTGAGCAATATCTGTTTCAGATGGAAAATACCTTGTTCTTGTAATGCCATATCCTACTTTTATGAAGCACATTAATTTTGATGCTAAAGCAAAACTGTCAGAGAAGTGTTTTATGAAAGTCAGCTACTGGGATGGGCTTGTAATGAGGATGGACACTCATTTGGATCATACCTGAAATCAATCCATTTGTTTTACACAGCGAGCAGATATCTATTCACGTTCCTTTTTTTCCCCTCAGTGCTCTAAGATCCCGAGGAAATACCTTCTCCAGAAGATCAAAGGCTTTGCTTAGTCAGTCTGTGTGTTCTGAGATGTGTGAACATTGTGATTCTCTTTGTGCATTTACTTTTCTGAAGGAATTTGGCTGAATTTCTCACTTGAAGGAAAACTTACCCCTTTGAACCTCCATCCCTCCAAGTGTCCACAGCGTGTGTACTGTGTACAGGGAGCTAAGAACACAATTCACTAGCTTGCCTGAATCACTTCCATGGGATTTGGATGCTGTTGGGGATCTTGGTGATACAGCCTTTGATCTTACTGTAGATGACAGCTAGTTCAGGATGCATTTGACACATCAAATCCTGCAATTTGATGAAAGTTTCATTCATCAACTCATTGTGCTACACAGGGCAAGGAAAGTGAAGTCAGTGTGGACACCCAGAGAACAACAAAGCCTATCTTGTGTTCATAAATACATTAGCCAGCCTCTCCTAAGGATGGTGCCTTCTGCTATCTCTGCTCTTCACTTTCAGGAAACCCCTGGAGATCCAACCGTAAATAAGTGTTCATCATTCTCTTTTTCCATGTTTGAGACAGAAAAGGATCTACTAATTTGTGTAGAAATTAGCTTAGTGCAAGGTAGGTGTTCATTAGTAAATGTCTTCACCAAAGACGTCTTATTTTTGGCCATTCAAGTGATTCATGTTCATCCCTGAGACAGTCCTAGACAGGTCTCCTCTTCATTGTATTAAGACACAGACTGCAAGTTGAACAGTTTATGGCCACAATGTGCTATAGAGTTCTGAAAAATAAAAATCAGAATCACCCAAGACCTTAAAGGATTAGTATCTCCAGCAATGGAGCTTTATAGCCCACAAGAAAGATGATCCTCTCTGGGAAGGGGCTGGGTGTCTCCAGATGATCAGAACTTTTGGGAAAGCTCTTTGCTTCATTGTGTAATCCTAAGAAGTTCCAGTCAGCAGAAGAAGGCCTGACATTTGTTTTTTCCTAAGAATTTCAAACAGGATAGTGACAGCTCAGCATTTCAGAGTTGATGTTGCAAGTTTTATGCTTTAACATATACTGAATGGGCAGTAGCACAGTGTCCTGATTCAGGGGTTTGGAATGTTAGAAAGTAACCTGTCAATGCAAATATTATTGATGCCACTGTAAATTATTCCTCTAAATTTTACTTTGCATTGATTGAGCTCTTAAAGACATGACTATGATTTTGTTCATACCCATGATGACAGGGGAATTGTTCACGTATTATGTTAGTTATATACATAATTGTTGAAAGTGTCAAGGCAGCTCAGGAAATTTATGAAAGCTTTTGTTTCTGTCGTTGTGAAAGGTTAAAGCACTGTATTTTCCCCTAAAGTTTATTTATAGTTTGCCAATGCATTCTTACAGCTTCTTTTTGGAAACTTAAGACCCACTGTTCTGCAGATCCATCTACAAGCTAATCATCTATTGCGCAATAAGCTCTTGACTGTTACTACTCAAATCCAGTCTTGAACCAGTCAGGGTGCAGCTGGGTTTATTAGCTTTCATTCAGCATGAAGGGTTTGATGGATGTGGGGTGGCTCTCTGATGAAGCCATTCACACATCCTTGCACTATGGACAGCAGCAGAGTGACCTACTCCTGGGAATGCAGTGCAGGAAAGCTCGAGCTGCTTTTAAGGCTGCTGGCTCTCTCTAGGGCTGACAACCCATTTTGAAGCCATTTGGCATGGCTTAAGCCCATGCCAAAGCTGGTGAACTGCCAGTGCAGCCTCAGGAGCAGCACAGCCAAAGCACCATGTCTGGCCTAACAAACAGTGCTGGGGTCAGGCAGCACCTGGAGGGAGCCAGCTTGGGCATTTCTGCATGCTTGACACAGTCAGTCCCGTCCAGAAAAACAACACACAGGCAGCTGAAAGGCACCAGTAGTTTCCAGTGTACTGTGGTGCTGAAGATGAGCATGTGCTGGCTACTTTGATTAATGATTCCTGAAAATGTTTGATTGTCAGTATCTGCAAGTTGGAAGCCTATAAAGAGTAGATTATAGAAAGAATGTAGGGAACAGTCATGCTTAGAAATCTTGTCAAAAGGACTTAACTGTTGTTAAAAATGTGCCTTTCTATTGCTGCACCATTGCTAGTACCCTCAAATCCATGCAAAGGTTTCTAGATGTCCTTATTCCAAATTCCTCTTATTGACACACTAATTATTCATTCTTTAGAAGTCAAGATAAGCATGCATCACTGAGAAAAGGGGCAGAAAAGGCTTTTATTTATGTCTTCCCTTAAGTTTCCTGTAAAGGATGGACACCTTTACTAATTTCTCAAAGATTTAAGACAATGCAAGGTCTTTGGCACTGTATATTTACAATTACTCAGAATTGAAATGCAAGACTCCCTCCCTACAGTATCCCCCCCACATCACAGGTGGAATGAAATCTGTCAGATAGATTAGATGTTTACCTACAAGCATTTGACTGGGATACTGAAATGTCATTGTAAATTTATGCCATTGACTATTTCTCTTGTGAAATGCCAGGTAATTTAGATTTTTGCAAGAGTGAGGTGAAGAGAACAACTGTTAACCCTAAAAAGCAGATTCATAATGAGATGTAGGTTGAAGATTAATTCCTTGCCTCAAAGTTTCTGAAGTGTTTCCTTTTAAATAAATGCATTTCAATAATCTCTTTTAATTTCTTGGAATTTAGCGAAAAATTATTATTATTTCCAATTTTATTAATTGTTTAGGTTATTAGTAATAAAACTAGCAGGAGCATGTCTATTGTAATGCAGTCCTTTACACCCATACAGCCTGTTTTAGTTTTCCTTTGCAGAATGAGGCCTGATTTCTTGCAGACTTGGAAAATAATTCTCTTTGATCTTAATTTATGCAGGAAAAAAATCTTTACCCTAGAGGAATGCTTGTTCTTCAGATTATCTCTGCTGAAAGCTCTTGATACACTCAGGAATGATTATGGATTAATATTACTTATTCTGCTTATTTTTTTAGTTTCTTTCATTAACATAGTAACAAAGGAACACATGCAAATATAACTTAGGTACAACCCATTACATGAGTGCCCATCAGCTTTATTTTTAGCTTGTTTCAAGTGTTTACATTCCAAGTCCCAAATATTTATGTTCCAAGTCCCAAATCTAGTTTTTGTGAAAACTCTCCTTTAATCATGATGCTCCCAAATGTGGATGGAGGGCCCTAAGGCCCCTGACACCTTCTGTAACTACTGCCATGAAGAACCAGTGGATGGATGGGAAGGCCAGGACTGGACTAATATATACCCAGTATATATCTACGGTATCTACCCTGTGCTGGTCTGCAATATAACCTCTGCTCTCACTCAGGAACTTAGGAGCATTTCTCAGTCTCCTATTTTAGAATCAATAGAGGCAGCACATGAAGTTACAACAATATGTGTCACGCTCCCACCTTCCTACAGAGTATACTAAGATTTGGTGTCTTTGGTTTCTTTTTCCTTCCTACCAGCCTTTTAATGTTTTATTTGCATTTTTAAAAATAGGACTGCTTTGCTTTCAATGCCTTGAAGCATCCATTTTCTATTCCCCAGACATAGTGATGGAGTATCAAAGTACTTCACAGTATCTAGCATCTTAGGCTGCCCTGGAGAAAGACAGCTCAGGGGATGAACAGAATTCATCCTCCAGTGGTATTTCACTCTTTGTTCTAGTTCTGCTGTTAGAAAATGGAAGTGAGTGAAATATGGTAAAACTACAAGCACCTCTCCAGAGCTAGACTAAATCCAGATTCTGCATGGCTTCTGGAAGAGTTGTCAAATACTAGCCTTTTTTCATTAATGACTGTGCATAAATGAAAGATACAGCAAGTGGCAAAACAGTCTCCGAAAGGGGCAGTTCTGTGATCCACCCACTTCCTAAAAATGCATAGTGTATGGTCCTGGAGTCTTGAATTTGGAGGGAGATCTGTTCTTTCTGATGGTTGTGACTAGTGCAGTGGCATCTTCTGTGATCAGGGGATTACTGACCATCTGTAAAAGAAGAGACATAGATCTAGACATGGTAAGAATGAGGATATCATGTCTAGCAGAAGGCATGCTGTAACTTCAAGGATGACCCTTTCTTCCCATTCTTCAGCAGCCATGTGGAAAACTGTAGTCCTTTGAATGGGTTTTTCTGTTATCTCATCATATCATGTCTCTGTCCCACAAAAGTTTGCAAGCTTCCAAGTCAAGTGGAGTTACCTTCTTATTTTCTTTCTGTCTCCTAGTGTAAAATTCCATGCATCAGGTCCATATATCTATCTGTCATGTAGAGGGATGTGATGTGCATCATATTGAGTCATGTGATGGGGGAAGGCTGAGGCAATGGGCTGCCTTTGAATGGGTACTTGCTATAGGGCCCCTATGGATGGGATTGTGCCCCTTGGGACATTTCCCATTCACTTGGCTCCTCTTTAGCACAGCAGATCAGAGCTCAGTCTGGTTGTGTGCCTGCTACAAGGTCTGGCTATCTGGCTTTACATTGCTGTGTGCTTCTCTGAGTGCATGAACAGCATCTCTCCCCCACCTTGGACCTCATGTGCAGTCCCATTCCTGCAATTAGAAAGAAAAGTTTCTTTGTTAATGTTGGCCAGAAGAAGACACGTTCTTGTTTAGGTCCTTTGTGCTATCAGCTCCTAAGACAATCTGAATGGCTACAGAGAGAGAGGGGAATGCCTCTGGGTGAGCTAGTGACTTTACCTCAAGCCAGGTTAAGAGCAAGGCACACAGACACGTTTATTTACGTAATCTGAAACAGCAGGCCCAAAGACTGGGGTGGGTGCCGTGATTTACAAAGACAGGGTGTCCAGAGACAGGCGTACATTACCAGCTTTAAAGATGCCTCTCAACCACCATAGTGTCATTTGTGGGCTCTCGGGATGGTGATGCTAGATCTAGCTGAGAATGCAGCTTGTAAGCATTCTGTAAGCAAGCTGGCTTTTCTGAGCCGAATTCCAAGAGTCTGATCTTGGATTGAGAAGGTGTGTTAGCTCTCAATTCTCACCTCTGGAGAAATCTTAGCTGGTTATTCAGTTTTGCCTTTTCAGGGATTATTGACCCCTGTCTTACTAGAAGACAGTTTTGGCTTTCTTTTGCCAGGGCTTGGTAATACTCCTCTATTTTAGGTAGTGCCGTGGCATTGCCCTGCATGGCAAAGACAGCTTATCCGGTGCTTGAATAAATTCTTAGCAAATCATTTACATTGTGAAGGAGAAAGCTAGAGAGAGGGAGGATTTCTTATATTAATAGACACTGCCTGGGTTTTGTGAAAAATGTCGAGATTCTCCTTGCAACATCTAAAATATCAAGACTCACTCTACTTATATTTGATTATCAGAGGAGAGGAATTCAGCTTCACATGATAGCTGTGCCCAGCTGTACAAGTGCCAGTGCCAATTCACATGCATCACACACCTCAAGGTGTAAGTTCTACTTAGAGCAGGGTATGTGTGAATTCATTTATGTCTGCTGTGACACTGGGAGGGATAGGACTTGCTGCCAACACTTGCTTCGCATTCTCAGGGGGAATTTCTCATCCAAATTTTCCATGTATGGAAGGTTGGATGGAGACAGATGGTGAATTTAGCTGACTTAAAAATATTCCTTTTAGAAACAAAACAGAAAGAAACAGATTCTGCAGTAATCTCTGCTGCTCCTGCTTCAAGTGAGCTGAAGGAGAGAAGAGATGTAAAACCTTGAATTTTGGAGAGGCATTTTTCTGGACTAGGAAGGTCAAAAGTTTTAGTACTGATCTCTGTGTTGCCTGCAGGCTTTTTCAAGGCAGGAGCACATTGCCTTGCCCTCGCTTCAGTTGTAATTGTACCATATTTTAAATATACGGGCTTTTATTAGAAAGAGATAACATATCAGTGGAAATACTGAACCAGGAGAAGGAAGGCGTTTATGAAACAGAAGGCATTGCATTATTGAGATGCTCAGGGAACACTGGATGCTTGTGGCCATCATGGTAGCAGGTGTGTGGAACATACTGAGGGAAGAAGGGCATTCAGATTTTCATGCAAGTCTTTCACAGTGTAGTAACAGCATCTGAGATTACTGAAATACTAATTGGTTTTTTGCTTTTCCTCTGAAGGACTACTAGCACACTCAGCTTCTCTCTCTGAACAGACAGATTAGGCAGCTTTATTTTATTCCTTTCTAGTCTGTGTCTCTTGCTGCTTACTGTGCAATGGCTAAAACCATTATGTTTGGGCTACTTATGAAAAACTGAAGTAGCTCCTGAACTTTGCAATCAAAACAAACAATGGCTCAAATCCTCTGGGATTTTAGTAATTTTCTGCTTTATAAGCTCTGAAAGACTTCTCTTTTAGCTCCTTCCTCTCTGACAGACTGCTCTGTTACTGTGGTTTCTCACGCTGCATGTGTGTTCCCATACACAACTCATAGTTGCTAGAGTCACCTGTGGGGATGAGGGTGAGCCTGTGAGCCAGCTAGAAAGCTCTGGATCTGGATGCCCTGTGTTTTGTACTATCCACCAGGTATTTATGAACACAACTTTAAGAAGTTGTGTTCTCTTACACAACTGAAGGTTCTGAAGATTTGTTTTTCAGCTGTTCTGAAAAAATGTTGATGCAGTTCATCCAACACTGTGTCCTCTCAGCCTCTCTTATTTCTGTACTAAGCACTTAGCAGAATTATGCCAGGAAATCATGTGGGCATTGCCAAGTGAAATCATGCCAAGTGAGGGCTGCAGATGACCTTGGATTTCAGGTAATTCACTATTCATACCTCAGCAAAGTATGGTGCAGTCTCCTCTCCAAAGTTGTTTCTTGGGGAAGAAAAGTATGTTAATAATGCACTGATCTCTCCTGTGGTGCTGTGCTGGGGTCTGCAGAAAGATGTGCTTTTAGGTAAAACCTCCAGTCCATCACAGTCCATATCTGGCTGTAAGAAGTTGTGGTGGGTTGACCTTGGCTGTACATCAGGTGCTCACCAAGCCTGTCACTCCCCTCCTTTGCAGAACGGGGGAGAAAATAAGATAGAAAAAGCCATTTTGAATCAAGATAAAGGCAGTTTAATTAGGCAAAAGAAAAGATCACACACTAAAGCAAAGGAAAATAAAATATTTATTCTCTATTTCCCATCACTTCCCAGAAAGTCAGGCTTTAGTACATATGGTGTTATATAGTGGTGCATACACATAGTGGTCCAGGAGACAAACATTGTAATAACAAATGTGCTGCAGATTCCCATCCTCCGTTCCCTTTACCCCCTGACTTTCTCTTAGCTTTTATTGCTGAGGAGATGTCATATGGTATGGAATATCCCTTTGGTGAGATTGGATCAGCTGTCTTAGCTATGTTCCCTCCTAAGGTCTTGCTTACCACCAGCCAAATGGTGAAGAGGGGGGATGTTTGAGAGACACTGATTGATGCTTTGGGAGACAAAATTTTCCTATGTTTATCAACACCTTTCTAGCGACCAATGTAAATCACAGAATATGAGGGCTGCTATGGGGATAATTAACTCTACCTCAGCCAAACCTGATAGGGAAGTTTGTCACTTTACTACTTTGCTCTGTGGAGTGGAATTGCCCAAAGATGTGGGAGATGCTCCAGAAATTAACTAAGTTCCTCTTTAGGGACTGGTTTTCAGAGATGCTGGAAATTGAGCAGGTCAAATATTTAATCATTTAAGTCTAGCTTTCCACTATTAATCTGGGTTCCCATCAGAGACATAGCTGAGAGATTGATTTTGCCCATAGTCTGAGTAGTATTTTCAGGGTGAGAGACTGGAATGAAACACATGTTACTTCACTTCTACTGCCATCAGTGTTTGTGTGCACACAGCCCCCAAGAGCTGAAAAACATTGAGGTAGGACAAATTAACCAAAAGCAAACTGGCAATGGCTTTATCTCCTGATGTGTCTAGGTTCTTATTAGAGATGTTCTGGAAGAAAAGAAGGGAGTATAAGAAGGATGGGTCCAAAGACTGTATTGGTTTTACTGTCTTCTTAGTGCCCAGGATACCAAGGGAATAATATAAGATGAGCAACATAAGAAATGTTAGCCAGACAGTAATTAATGTGTAGGTTATAGGTGTATTTAACCCTGTATCCTTCCTAACACAAATAAAGCCCTAGAGTCATCAGTTTCACATAGATCTTTGTCTTCAGTGAGCCAAGAGGCATTTTGCCAAGACTCTTTTCTTTCAGTGTAACACAGATCCCATGGCCTAACAAAATGCATTTTGTATATCCCAGTTTCAAACTGAAGGAACATTTCCACCAGTTCATATCTGAACATTTAGCATTATTCCCTTAATCTATTTAGAAAAGTTTCTCCGTGTCATGTTGGAGAATGAAATTTTCTAACAAAAACATGTTTTCTGTTGGCCAAGCATAAACTACAATGACTTAGTTATGGTAATTACTATCACATCTGCTAATGAAGATAACAGTTCCAGACTCACCAGACTGCCACTACATGCACACTTCTGCTTTTCAGAAGCTTGTACATTATAAAAGTATTGCAGCAGAAAATATAATAACTTTCAGGATTCGAATGTTTTTGCCTGGGAAGAACAGTTGTTTGGTTAAAATTTGTTTTCTTTCAGAAGATTGAATTTGATGAGCAATAATTTTGACTACAAAATATGTCAGATCAGGTACAAGTCTTGAAGGGATGAATTCTCTCACAACATCTCTCCTATGTATACAGCTCCTTCTACCAAAATGCAGCTGTCTTCAAACTCTAATTGTGTAATGGTTGTGTTGGACTGGGAAGACAGAAAGATAAACAAAGACATACAGGAGTCCCTCCAGCCCTATCTGTGGCCCTGTAGGGGTTAGAAGCACTGAGGGCTTGTGTTCCATGGAAGAGCATCAGTTGATTTTGGAGGTAACTCCATTAAAGGACATCAGTTGCCACACAAAACTTTCATGTGCAGAGGATGAGAAACATTAGGGATGCCCTGGATTCCTATGTTTTTTTACTCCCACACTGTGTACTCATTGATGACTTCCAGGCCTGAGAGAGGCCTAAAATTCCTATTGTTCTTGAGAACACTGGCCCCACCATTACTGGCTACTCACCACCACTAACAATGTCTTTGACACCTTTAGGTCCTAGACCATGGTGGTTCAGATTTATGTAAGGCTTAGCCAAATTTTGAATCAAGTGTGAGGCAGGCACCACTTCCATCAGCTTGTGTGCTTCCAAGTATATGGGCTCTGTGCCTATAATATCAGCAAAGGCCTTCTCAGGATCTACAGAGAAAAAGCATATTGATGAGTGGTGCATTGTGTCCCCCATCTCTATTAAATAAATTAAACTACTTAATAAAATTAAGTAACACTATGCAACAACAGCACAGTTTTACTCCTTATGCATTATCATCCCCTGGTTCTCCCCATGCCTTTATCCCAGACTTTCAGGAGTAAATGTATCTTCGATTCTTATCCACTTGTCATCCTGTGACTTGCTGCAGCTTCTCACCAGTCTGCAACATGACTGATTTTTTTTTTTTTTTGTGTAACTGAGAACTTTTGACATCAGGTAAAAACTTTTTTTTCCCCCTTAATTTAAACATGCAGCTGATATTGCCAGCAGAGGTAGGGCAGCTCAGAACGTTCTGGCTTACAACCAGCAGAAAGAATGCCAGCATTTTCATCTTGGTGTTGTTGACACAGCTGCAGTGAGACATATCAGTGCAGCTGGAGGCTGTATTTCCACAAAAACCTCTCATTTGGAATTCCTTCATCAAACCCCATACTTGGAGATCATATTTCTCCATGCTGCTATATGCATTCAGCAGTCTAACCTCAAGACAAATTTCCCTCTCAACAAAGTCATTTTCCAGTTCAGTCTGTAGCCTTCAACAAGATAGTCTTTGTTCTTGTGTTATTATGTTTTTTGACTTTCCTTCCATTTATAACAAGTTAGAAAGTTCTCTTCCTAAATCATGGATAAATCTTACTGTTACAAAAATGATCGCAAGACTTGTTTTATCAGATGACTGATTTCACAAGGCAGAAAATAGAGGAGAGCCACCAGAAAAGACTAGAAGGCTTGTGGCAAACCCATGGTGTGCAGACCGCAAGTGCTAGCTACAGTGTTTCATCAGGAGTGCACAAACAGGGATGCAGTCCCATTCCTGGTTTCAGCTAGCTCCTCCTGCTGCTCTATTAACAACTAGAGGAGACAATAGAGAACAAATAAATAGCCCTGGTGTGTAGAAAGTAGTTGAAGAAAGATGTTTAATGTCAAAGGGAGAGCTCTTAAATGGAAATTCCCATTCTCCCCCTCTCACCTCCTGCCTTTATCAATAGCCAGATTACATGTGGCTGTTAGAATTTTGGCAGCATCATGTCCTTGGCTCCTTTTTGGATATATACCAGTTGGTAGGTACAATTCTGACAGTAAGGAAAGGCTAGTGAGTGCAGATGGTCAGAAACCATTCAGTTTCAACTCCTAGGTCAGTGTCAGGAGCTTGCATTGCCTTCTCTGCTGAGGCACCAGCCAGCAAGACAGACTCCTGAGGCTCACTCATTTTGGACATTTCATTCTGGTCTGTCATGAAGCAGATTCAGTTTGTCAATGCAAGCCTAGCAGAGATGTGACTCCCTGGATGTGACAGATCTTCCATTCGTCGTACTGAAGCCCCTCTTCAACATGCTGGAGATGTACTCCTGCAACCCTGCTTTGTGCCTAGCACTCCCTGTGCACTACATGCATGTGTTGCTGGCTCCAGTGTGGGGAAGGGCTAACTCTGGGGCTAAGCTTTCCTCAAGTTCTTCAGGCCATGTGCAGGGAACTCACAGTTCTCCCACATTAGGTTCTTATTCCTTCACAAGCTACCTTTCTCCCCTTTCTCAATTTCTGAGCCCACCAGGCAAAGCAATTTTTTATCTTCATCCCATTTCCCCACAAACATGCAAGCCAAAACCATACCAGCTGCTCCTACCTCTCTTGAACTGACTGACAGCTCCCCAGGCACAGGGGCTGACTCTGTGATCAGACTCTGGGAATGCTTTGTAGTATACTTGTCCTGCATGGCAGAAGAAAAAGCATTTGAATGCCATTGTATATTGGGATTGAGTGTAAGCAGACTCACTGGAAGTGATACAGCTTCTCTTGTCCACAATTCATAGTTTATTTTATAGTTATAGAGAAAGAGAATTTGGAAAATTCCCTTTTAAGGGGACTAAATGCATGAAAAAATTATGAAGTGTTATTCTGCCAAAATAATTTCTGGCTAATAGTTTAATACATTTTTTTCCTACCATGAATCTTCCTTTTCAGTCCCTGTCACTGCTTTTACTACCTTTTCCCCTTACTCTCTATTGCCCTTTAGAGCTCCAGGTTATTAACCTGTAATTTTGTACCCTTCCTGGGTGTCACCCAGCACTGATGTGGAATGTGGAGCAGTTCAGCTATTCATTCAGATCTATAAGGGGAAAAGACTGGCCAGCTGGCACCCACATCACCACACTTCAACCAGCTCTGCAGCTGCATCTCCTTTATTAAGACCCTTTCCTTCTGCCAGATTTTATTGTCAAATGATGGGTTTACTTACATTACTGTAGTGTGAGAAAGACAAAAGGAAGGGTAAAAATAGGCTTAAATCCCATGTAAAAAAGTCATGAGACAAGTCATGTGCCCAGTACATTAGTCAGTCCCACGGAGTGTGGATTGAGCCTTCTGAGGTACATTTAGAAATCATTTTGGCACTTCATAAATTGCATTGTGAGCTATTTAAATATAGAAAAAACAAGTCTAGAAGAGTGGTCCCCCATGCCTTACAGTAATTGCATTAAGAAACAATTGCATACATAGCAACAAAGGAAAATAAGAAATTAACATGTAATGACTAAATGACAGGCCAAAGGAGGTTTAGAACTTTGAGGGGAACTGTAATGCTAAATTAGGAAGTCAGGCCAAAGAGCTGTGAGCAGCCCTGGCACCTGACTCTGCTGTGTACAAGCAGAGCCTGAGAACAGCAGGTTCAGAAAACCCTGCTGCCCCCATGCCCTGCCTGTCCTTCTGGACAATGAAGAGCTCAGACAAGATCTGGTCTCAAAAGATGCTGAGCTCTGACATCTCTTAGAGGCAGTAGGGGCAGCTTGGTGGAGTGTCCTGGAAGCTGGTACTGCCAAGTCCTCTAATGATTCATTTTGCTTTTTTCAAGTGCTCCCAGATGGCAGCTCCCACCTCTGGTCACTGGTACTCTGGATCCCTGTTCGCCACCCTTCTTCTCATTGCTGCCCTGGCCTCAGGAGAGAAGCCTTCCCAACTGGTGATCAGCCTGGTGCAACCACAGTCCCTCTTAGCTGCTGCTGATTTTTCTTTGGCAATTTCTGAGAATTTCTGGAGTGAGTTTGCTAGTAAGTAAGCCCTGCACCTGCATCCTTCTCAGACTCATTCTCAGTGTCACCACTAGTGAGTCACAGGTTCATTTGCTTTTTCTCTTCTGTAAATAAAGAGTTCACAGCCACCTCCTAGGTCCTGTATGTTTCTCACACCTACACAGTAAAAGCACAGCTGCTTGGTGTTAAAACATCTCCAGGAGGAATGGTGCCACTTGTAAGACCTGAGTTCTTGATTTATGCTGCTTATAAACAGGAGAATCCTATGTGCTGTTTGCAGGGGCTTTCCCGATGTTGTGAGAAAGCCCTGAAGAGCCTGTGGTTGCTCTGTGCTGCCATATCACCCTTATGTAACCTTGCCTGCACCTTCTGACTCCTAAGGGTGACATTCAGTGCCAGAAACCCCATCATTCTGGGATCTAGTCAGCTCACAATAACTGCAAATAGCTATGGTTTTGGCTGTGGACCTTCCCCCTTTCCTCCCAAATGTATCAAAAAGTCACGTGAGGCCATTGCTAAATGTTCTTGTCTCCTTTAAGTTCATGTTCCAGTTTGTACAATTTCATGATAAAGTCAGACTGTGGCAGTTATAGTGTTAAATGAGATGAAGATAGGAATGCATTCACCTTTTTAGTCTGGAACAGATTCAGACTTCCCTACTGCCAAATTCCCAGTATGTTCAGTAATAAAGTGTGGCTTGTAAACATGTCAGCAGTTAATGGGGTCTTGAATCAAGTACTCACTCATTCCACCAACTACTGTTGGTGCCAAAAGTGGTTCAGTGCTTATTATTTTACATCTTTTTTACCGAGGACTTTGTGACTTTTCCTAAGGTGATAAAACTAAAACTGTAACAGAAGAGGCTTTCTGATAAAGGTTGAGCAGAAATAATTTATAGACTTAAAAATATTTTTATTTCCCAAATAATAGGACAAATTTTGTGGCTTTATTCCCTTGGGTTCTAGACCTCTCAAACTGTCCAGTCATTAGAGACTGTGGAAGGATTACATTTGGATAAAAACCAAAATACCACAAAGTCCAGTGGAAGGCTTGACCCTGAAGCAGGTGACCATTGTCAGCTTTGTTTGTATTGCCAAAATTTGAAAATATTTTTCTAGTGTAGGCCAAACAACTGTGGCTATTTGGCCATAGCTGCTTGCTTGTTTGTAGCATCAGCTAACATTCTTCTCTGATTTCAGTCTGAGTATTCTGATGTGGGTTGGGTCTGAAGATCTTTTCTTAGATCTTTCCTTTCAAGGAACAAGCTGGTATTAAATGACCCAATCACGAGCTCCTAATGTTGCAGATCCTTCCTCTGGAGAACATCCTACATTCTCTGACTAGAAACCAATGATGGATTGGTTACCGCAACAGGAGATGGGAGACCACAGTCCAGTGCTTTCCCAGAGACATCTGTGGGATTTGAGACAAGTCCCTTCTTTGATGGTCTGTGGTGTTCTGTAAATGGGGATTTGAAAAAGAGTGGTAGGATTATTATTTATATACATTATAACATAATCTCAGATCCTAGCTGTGGACACTCATTGTGCTAATTACTAATGGGAGAAATGGGTCTCAATGTCTTCACAAACAACTCCAGCTGAAAGAACCACTCAAGTTCTGGAAGAATGGCTGTGGGGATTTTACAAGAAATGGGTGTTAATGTCTTAGAAATGGTCCATAATGTCTTAATGAATATTAAGCTGCATTTTTTGAAGAAGCTAGATAATTTGAGTTTCTAAACTTTAAGGCAATATGTAGTACGTGGTTCGGGAAGTCTGTACCTTCCTAGTGCCTCAGCTAATGGGGAAAGGAAGAGGGCAACCTGCAGCCATGAGTTTAGGAGAAAAGGAGGCTGTATCCTCCAAAAATTTGAGAGACCCCATTGGAGTATGGCCAAGTGGACTCCATCCCTTTACTCAAAGTTGCAAGATTCCTCTGTCTCTTTTGTGGACACTGGCTTTTCACAGCGTGATTTTCTGCGCATCAGTAAGTGTTTCATTTAATTATGACCCATGAGATGGCAGCTGGTCACCATGAAGGGGGCATTTTGGCAGCACTCATCAGTGCAAAAGGCAGGGATAGTATGAATCTTGACTTCATCGCAGGTACTCAGAGTTTAGAAGAAGGCTACTGAGATTTCAAGTCAGAAATGTGTATTTGGTGTTAAAAAGCTGTAGTGTGCTCAGCTCAATCTGTTTGCCTTCAGATGTTGAAAACATGTGATTGTGGAGTGAAGCAAACATTGAAATTCTGGACTTCAACCAGGACTTCGCTTTTCATATACAACTGCCTGGTTTCAGCACATGATGGATCTCAACTTGCAAATGCCAGAGTACTCATAGCCAGGTGAGGACTGATTTTGCCAGCCTCTGATGACCTCTCAGCAGCACCAAGTGAGGGCACACTCCTGCTCTGCTGTCTCCCCCACCCCATCGCCACTGCCGCATAGAGGTTGTGCTTTGCAAAACCTTAGCAATTATCAGTGCTGTTCTAAAAGCCTGTGCAACATCTGGAGCAAAGGGTGTTTTCCCTGGGGACAAAAAATCATGGAAATTTTCCTGTTTGTATTTCTGGAGAACAGGGGGTGAAAATTTTTTGTTTGAAACCACAAATTTCAGGGTGGCGGAGCCATAAAGCAACCTTCACTCAGCCCAGGGTCTCAGCTTGTGACCCCTCAGGCACAGCACGGCTGCCGGGCCCCTCCGCAGGCTGCGCTCCTGCCCTACAGCGGGGCAGGCAGGGCCCCACCCCGGCCGGGGCCGTCCCACCACGGGCCGCGGCCTCCCGGGAGCGGGCGGCCCTGGAGCGGCGCCCGGGGAGGGCCAGGCCCGAGCCGCTGCGAGCCCCGGGGGCCCGAGGCGGTGAGTGCCTGGGCACGCCAGGCGCCGGCGAGCCCGCGCCGTGAGGCCGTAGCTGAGGCGGGGCCGGCGCGGCGGCGGGGCCGGGCTGGGGGCGGTGGAGGCCGGGCCGGGCGGCATGATCGGCACTGTGCTCTGCTACGTGCTGCTGCCGGCGGCGCGGCTCCTCCAGGCCCTCCGAGGTAACCCGGCCCCGGGCGGGCGGCGGCGGGGGCACAGGGAGCTGCCGGGGGTGGCCCGGAGGGGCGGGGATGTCCCTCGCCGTCCCCCGCCCTGGCCTGAGGGGGGTGCGGCCCGGCGGCTGGGGTCGGTGCAGCTGCCCCGGAGCTCCCAAGGCTCCGGCTCTAGGCAGATGGGGCGTGGGGCTGCTGGGCCGGGCCGCAGCGGGGAGCTGCGTGTGTGGAGGGAACAGCTGCCGGCTGTTGTGCTGCAGAGGCAGAGTGCACTTTGCGCCGGGGCTCCAGCTCCTGCCGCCAACCTGCTCTCTAGGCTTGGGGAGATGCTTGGAGATAGGCAGCTCAGAGATCTGTGATCCCCCAAGGACCTGCGGGTGACTTCGTGGATGGACTTATGTTTTGTCTGCATCGCTATTTCACTTAGTTTCCCTAGATCCTGCTGCTACTTCACAGTCTGTGATTACTGAGCTCATGTACAGCCACCTTCCAGCCTGAACATGTCCCTGGGCCTGTAGCAACTACTGGGCTGGCACCCTGTCTTTTTTCATAGTGAGCAGCGAGCTGACTCCTCTCAAATTCAGCTCCTATTGTGTATTAACAGGCTTTTGCAGGCACTCATCGTGCCTGCTCAGGGGCGTGTGGAAACATTACCTTGGTGTGTTGATGTTTCTGACATTAATGAACTTAATTACAAACTGACAGAGAGGAGTATGGTTCTTAAAGCTCCATTTCTGACACATACAGAAAACTTTGACACAAAAGATATAGTAAAACTATACATGAATGTTGCTGACTCCTTTATGTTACTGCTCTGGCTGACTGACAGGGATGCAGAGAAAAAAGTGATTTGTAATCAACAGTAATTGCTAGTTAACAGTAGGGACAAGTGTCTGTGCAGAATTCATAGTGAAGCGTAAATGCCATCTCTTGTATAGATGCAAGTGAAAAGAATCTCTGTCTTTTTCTACTTTACTGCACAAATATTACCGTATTCAATGTTACATTAAAACAGTTTAAAGTGGGTTTTTTTGCCACATGTCAGTCATCAGGTGATCTGTAATTCTTATCAGGATTTCTTCTGTGCATATACTCTCTCTAATGAGGCATATGTTGGTCCCTATGTGTCTTCATTTTTCATCTCTTAGTAACAGAATGGTTTTTCTTCTACAATGCATTCTTGTGATGTATTTTACTCTCTTAGCTGACTGCTATTTCTTGCTCAGTCCCTGGAATGAAACTTGCTCCAAAAGATGTTCTCTTAGCTTCTTAGCCCATGCACGATCAACTAACTTTTAGAGACTGCCTTTACATATGTTTCTGAGAGCTGATATTTCCACAAGGCCTTTCAGCTTGGCTGACTCTCTGTGCTGCTGCATGAGTTAGAATTGCATTCTCTAGATTTGATAAAGCCATTGCTATTGTGTGCAGTTTCAGTGGCTTGGACTAATATGACTGGATTTGGACTGTGGCTTAGCATTCTGGAGGAGGCAGGGGAAGTTATTTAGACTGTAACTTTTTTCCCTCAGAGAAATAATTTGTTTGGGTTACTATACTGAATGGTTGTATTGCACAGAGTTGCAGCAAATGTGTTGGAATAAGAAAATAATGAGTAAGAAAGCATTTCTGGCTGTTTGATTTTGATTTTGTTTTTAAATGACAGATGCTTTCTTTACCTATCGAAAGAATGTGCTTCTGGCGAAGAGCCCGTCCACCCAGATAGAAGGTGTCTTTGCTGCAACCAGAGGAAGATCAGTTCCAGAAGAGCAAGAAGCCCTTCTCCAGCAGTGGCTGGAGGAAGGAGCAGGGAATTTGCCAGCCAGTGAGAGTGTTCCAACAGTGAGGAAAGTATCAGTTACACTCACTAGTGACTGGTTAGAAGGTTCAGAACTATTGATGTCCAGCCTCAGTGACCTGAATACGTCTCCGGAACTCACCCAGTGTACTGATCAGCAGCACTTGGAGCTAAATGCCTTGGCTTCTTCAGACCTGCAGGATCATGCAGTGGCTGAACTGGCCAGATTACCATCCGAGGAAACAGTGACTGTAGCAGGCAGTGCTCCTTGGGCAGCTGTGGTCCCACAGACAGATCACCAGACATCTGGCTGTGCTGGTATCAATGTGGAGGTGCTGAATGATGACCCAGCTGTGCTGGCCTGGAGTTTAGCATGTGATGCAGAGGCAGTGCCACCGGTGCTCCCAGCCCAGCCCATTCAGGAAGCGGTGCCATTTTATCCTGTCTCATCGGAGGTGCCCTACCATGGTCAGTGATGGCTCTTAATCTAATGTTTAGTTTGGGATTGGCATTTGTAGTGAATGTGGTCAGGTTACTGTGTTTGGGCTTGCTGTCAGCAAGACATTGGTTGCCCCTGCAGAGTTGACAGGATCTGCTAGTGAAAACTGTAAAGTGAGTTTTTGCTGAGGAGGGCTGGTCACAGCTAGTGGTTTCTGTGCTGTGAGACTGTCTGATCTGAATATCAATATATGTTCCTTACTGTTCTCAAATGCTGGCTTTGTACTCTAGGAAGCACTGAAAAGTGGATCTGGTGTTTCAGTATGCTTGACTCTGGTCATGTGTTATGCCATCCCTACAGACAACTATCCATAGATATCCAGAAAGAGCACCTGAAAACCAGAGTGGGTGTGGGTTTGTTCAGAGGCTAGAGTTCCCTAGCTTGGGGAATGAGAATGGCTGTTCTCTGGGTCCCAGGGGAACCAAAGTATCAGCAAGGTACCTAGTGCAGCTGTAACTTTGCTTTTTGTCTCTTGCATATAGAGATCTTATGGAGAGACTGGGAGGATCTTTCTGTCCAGCCCTGTGTCTTAGAGCAGGTCTCAAAAAACACTCCCCTCTTTGAATTTCGAGTCATGTCTTACAACATCCTTGCCCAGGACCTGGTGGAGCAGGGCCTTGATCTCTATGTACACTGTCATCCAGACATCCTGAACTGGAACTACCGCCTTCCAAACCTTTTGCAGGAGATCCAGCATTGGGATCCTGATGTAAGTATGACTAAGCCCTCTCTACATCAGTGTCACCAGAATTTGAATTCCTTGTTTGATCTAACAGTATTAAGAAAAGAAAAAGATGGGGGCAAGTCCTAGGAAGATACTGCCTGCTTGGTAACTGGACACTGATTGGTCTGAGAATGTGGACTTTCACAGACCGTGTTTTTGGTGTATGTCTTGCTTTGATTGTAGAAACTTCGAAGTCATACTTCGATAGCAGGGCTTAGCTTTTATAAACAGCAGAAGTAGAGGAAGAAGGACCTGTCTTCTAAGGCAGTACAGGAAGGGAAGCCTGCATAGAAGAGGACTCCATGAATTTCTTATTCTTTGAGTCCTCTCTATGGGATGAAGGATCTTTTATCTCATTGCTGAAAAACTGAATGATATGCTACTGTGACCCAGAAAGTTAGTGCTTTTCATCTGGAAAGTACAGATGAAGTGATGACATTTCTGTTTGGAGGGTTGGTGTGTGAATGCACTTTTCCACTTTCTTCCTTCCACAAAACAAGGTAACTAGCAAATACTTGTGGAGCAAGTGAGGTCTCTGCCTTCCTTCCAGGTTCTGTGTCTCCAGGAGGTGCAAGAGAACCATTACTGGGAGCAACTGGAACCAACATTCAAGGAGATGGGTATGTCCTGCTTTTGTGGGTCTGTACATCCAGCTCATGGAACTGGCCAAGCAGTGCTTCCTGCTTAACATCTTCTATGCACTCAGTTTAAAGAGACCTCTTCCTGTTTGCCAGGTGGCTGCTGGCCCTACTTCTGAGCTATCTGCCTAGACCTTTGTCCTTTCTTTTGTAATTGATGTCTCTGAGTTGAAAAATCAGAGTAACAAAACAGAGGGCCCTAGAAGGTCAAGGAGAGAGAAAATACCCCCAATAATTAATAATAAAGGGTGGTTATTGGAAAAGAATTGGGTATATTGCTGTACCCAAATGTAGTAGGAACCTTTTCTATACAGACTTGCTGAGCCTGAGGTAGTGAGTGGATAAACCATTTAATAGGTGATGGTTTCTTTTCAGGCTTTGCTTGCTTCTATAAACGGAGAACCGGGACGAAGACAGATGGATGTGCAGTGTGCTATAAGCACAGCAGGTTCCAGCTGATCAGTCTCAGCCCCATAGAATACTTCCGGCCTGGCCTGGACATCCTCAACCGGGATAATGTGGGCTTGGTGCTGCTGCTGCAGCCTGTGCTCCCAGAAGGTCTAGGTCTGAATGCAGTCAGTCCTTTGTGTGTGGCCAACACTCATGTGTTGTTCAATCCCCGTCGAGGAGATATCAAACTGGCCCAGGTGGCATTGCTGCTAGCAGAGATTGACAAAATTGCAAGAACTACTGAAGGCAGCTACTATCCTGTCATCTTGTGTGGAGACCTGAACTCTGTACCTGATTCTCCACTCTACAAATTCATCCGGAATGGTGAACTTTCCTACCATGGGATGCCAGCCTGGAAGGTAGTTGCCAGCCAGAATTGGGATTGGATAGCTCTTTATTGTCTGCTGCTAGAGAAATGCATGGCTGCATTCTTCCTCTTGTGAGGAAATAGTCTTAATACTGAATTGAATTATTCAGCAGTCTTCCCCAGTGTCTCCAGCGCTGCAAGGGAAAGAAACGGACAAGTGCGTGCATGTTGTTTCCATCACTGCTTTTCTGGTTTCTCTTGAGGCACACTTGTGATAATAGATCACTTAATATCAAGTCTTTTTTTTTTCTTTTCCTGTGGAATTTTTGTTCCTGTGTGTCTGGAAGTGTAGGGAAATGCAACTCCACCAAGACTTACTAAAATTTTTTGTTCTAAAAAAGTTCGAAGTGGGTCTCTTGTGGTTGTCTTACTGTGTGTCTGTGATCAAATATATGGTTATCATTCAAGTTAAATCATCACTTCAATAAGATACCTGTAAAATATCTTGTCAGGTGACTTTTAGCTAGTTATATCTGTCCCCTACAGCTGAAGGTTTACTATATCTTTACCATACTCTGAATAGCTTAGTTCATGCCTTTCTAAGAGAGCGTTCTCCTGTCTTGCTCCTGGCAAGTGTATATGTGTACATTGTCTATAGCTTGCACATCTGCTCTCTGTCACTGATGGTTGCTCTCCTTTCCTGGCCTTCTTGCAGGTGTCTGGTCAGGAAGACTTTTCCCAGCAATTGTATTCACGAAAGCTGCTGGCCCCACTGTGGCCAAGCTCACTGGGTGTAACAGACAAGTGCCAGTATGTCACCCTGTGCCAGCCAAAGAAACCTGGTGAGCTCCAGTATTCACTGACAATATGAGTTTGCTGAAGATGGGCAGTTTGTGGGCCTTGCTGTCTCTCTGAGTAGCTTGGGCATGTGCCGCATGAGGAACTTGACAAAGATTCTCTTCTTCTACTTTGTATATGAGTTAAATACATTTTTTTCCAGAACCTATTGGATTTCTGCCATTTTCTTTCCCTAGTGGGGAGCAGAATGTTCCTCTACCAGTAACACTTGCTCTATGTCTCTTTCATATTCCCAGACTTACACTTTTGTGCAGTTGTAAACTATGTTCAGCAGGCATTGCTTTAATCTCTGGGTGTTTGGGGTGTAGTTTTGAATAGTATTTGCAAACCACTGTAAAGAAATCATTCCTAAGATCCAGTTACAATCATGTCTGTTCTCTGCATCCATTGAGAGGATTAAAAAAATGGAGCCCACACAAAATAGCTTTTGTTGAAATTGTGAATGTAGAACTTGTATTCAGCCTGATCTCCAGAAATGTTTTTCTCAGCAGACATTTCCTGGAGTTGCACACTTAACTGATCTGCTTGAAAGTCCCTTGAACTTTTGGTGTCTCAGAGAGGACATTCTTACTTTGTGCTGACAATAACTGTTGCATCTGAGGGATAGGAATAGCTGTGCTCTGTTCTTCTACTTTTACACATCTGTTCTACATGTAGGTTATCAGGTGATTTCTAGTCTCATGGTATCAGAGTGCTTGGGAACAAAAGCCTCTCTCAAACGAAAGAGCTCTAAGAGGCCCAAAGGTCTGAAATATAGGTAGGTGTTCCCTGGAGGTATGACTTTGCTGCAGTTACTTTCTTCTTTTAATTTGTGCTTTTCTCTGCAGGGAGACGCGAATACAGCCGGGACTTCCTGCTGCAGTTCCGCTTTTGTGATGCTGCCTGTGAACGACCGCCAGAGCTGGTCCTCCTGGAAGGTGTGACAGATGCTAAACCAGGTATTAACGGGAGACTTTGCAACTTGTCACTCTCCCCACTCAGTGGAGCCTTTCTTCTGAGGACAGACTGAGAGAGTTTGGACTGGAGAAGAGAAGGCTCCACTGAGGCCTCATTGTGGCCTTCTAGTACTAAAAGTGGGCTAATAAAAAAACGAGGGAGAGTGACTATTTACACAAGCATATAGTGATGGGACAAGGGGAATGGTTTTAAACTTCCTAAAATTCTCTACATGGAGGGTAGTAAGGCACTGGGCCAGGTTGCCCTGAGAAGTTGTGGATGCCACACCCCTGGAAAATGCTCAAGGCCAGGTTGTATGGGGCCCTGGGCAGCCTGATATAGTGGGTGACATATTTACCCATGGGATGGAGGGATGGAACTAGATGATCTTTAAGACTTCTTCCAGCCCAGGCCATTCTGTAACTGTATGATTCTATGATTTCAAGGAAAACATGAGGTGGAGGTAATGCCTGGTGAGAAAAGGGAAAGGCAGAAGGGTGCCTTCTGTGACCATAATTAGATTTCATGAGAGATCAGAGAAGTACGCTTTCCTCCCTCATACACACTGACTGTGTTCCTTGAGATGCACTGATATTCAGCTTCTTGAAGCTCTTTCTTCTAAACTTTTAAGCTGAAACAGATACGTATATTTCTTTTCTCTGCTTCAAGACTTCGGTGGCAGAGAACAACCTGAAGACTGTAATGATACACGATGGTCCCAAAATAGATGTCTCTGGAAGCTGGTACCCAGTAGACATTCCTGCACCTCTGGGCCTTGTGGCATGGCTAGTTCTGCTTTCTCCATTTCTGTTCTGCCTTTCTAGACACCCTTTGAGTAAGCTGTAGGCTAAGACAAGCAAACTTTCTTTTGAGGGCAAATGTTGAAATACCCTGGACTTTGGTAATATTGAATGCTTTAAGGACATGTACTCAGCAGGACAGAATATGAGTTCTCAGTTGTTTGCACTGATCTGCTCTAGAGATGTTCCTGTTAGTCTTACAGCTTGTGTTTTCTCTGGATATTTTCCTTTATGATATTCATGACTCCAAGCTATCTGCTCTTCTTGGGCAAAAAGATTCATATGGTTTCGGGAGAAGCTTCTCAGACTTGGGATGAGCAGCCTGTTCTGGGATCTGTGTAGGTCTGGCTGGAATCTCTTTGCTCCTTTGCAGACCGCCCTGCACACTGGCCCAAGCCTGCTGCCACGGTGAAAGACCCAGATCCTCAGCCATTCGTCCCAAGGTAACTTGGTGCACCTTCAATGACCACAGTCTTCAAACTCAGCCTTGTTTTCCTGAAAATCTGCCTGAAGGAAAGGCTGAAGTAAATGTGAGAGTGAAAGAGGGTAAGGAGGGCTATCTGGAAGAGCTAGGTCCACCCAGGATTGTCCCAGCAGCAGGATGCTGTTCTGTCAGCTTTATGTTGGTGAGATTGAGAATGAAGGGCATAGGCATATACAGGACTGGGTATTGAAGGCAAAGGAAATTCAGAATCTGTCTTGCTTTGGTGTAAGTGGAGCGAATAGTTCTGAAAGATTTTATGTGCTCATAAAATAGGAATAGTTCAGACAGTTGCATCAGCAAGGGAACATTCAGCTGTGACTGCAGTACCAAAAAGGCATAATTCTCTTTCCTTTCTTGGTGACTGTTTGTGTGCAGGTGTTCAGGTGTTATCCAGCATGGCCTCAACCTGACCTCTGTCTACAGCCACTTCTTGCCACAGAGGGGACGCCCAGAGGTCACAACAATGCCCATGGGGCTTGGAGCCACTGTTGATTACATTTTCTACTCAGCAGAGCCTGTGGAGAACAAGGCGGGTGAGTGTGGCAGTGCAGGGCTTATCCCTGTGACATTGGAAGAGGACTGTGAGACAGGCCAGATGGGCAGTGCATTTCATTAGCTGGTGGATCTACAGGATCTGTCTTTGAAATAATACACAAGGTGGAAGTAACATTTGCTCATGTACCATGAGAAGACACTGTTTTATCTTTGCTGTGAAAAAAATGAGGCTGCTTATGTTCGTGTAGACTTTTGAGGAAGCTAGAACAGAATAGATTCTTTTCTTCTGTATAAATATCTTACTTGTGCTCCTGATAACAGGCAGTGCTGGGTCCTGAGTTCAAGGCTTGGAGTTCTGGTCAGTCTGAGACAACATGCTTGCTGTTCTTGGAAGGAGGTGACTTTGGTTCTTTTACAGTGGCACCTTCTCTCTGCTGCCTGAAACAGCAGTTTTGTTCATGAACGACTGCATGTAAATGCATCCAGGAACTCTCTTGGAGCTGATTTGGGTCATGTCAGAATCAAGTTTGGGGAACCAGTTAGGAATGAAGAGATTAATTCCTCCTCAGGGGAGAATCTGAAGCTATTGCTAGGCCACAGTTCAAGAAAGGAACTTTTCATGTAAGCAACTACCTGGTGAATTTAGTGTATTCTTGCTTCCTATGCCTGCAAGTATATGAAACCATGAACAGCAGTATTGTAGGGTACTCTCTGCTTTCACATCTAGGCTCAAGGGTGCATGTAGTGTTTGTGCAGGCAGTCTTCATTTATCAGGGAAAGAACAGGAGAGGATTGACAAGCATCCCTCTGTGAGTGTGTAGAGTTAATCTGTGGTGCCAGTCTCTGGTTGATGTTTCTTCCCATTTTCTTTGTCAGGTCGCAGGCTGTACAAGGATGGAGCCCTGAAGCTGCTTGGCCGTCTTTCTCTTCTCTCTGAAGATGTCCTCCTGATGGCAAATGGCTTACCAAATCCTTTTTGTTCATCTGATCATCTCTGCCTGCTGGCTAGCTTTGGATTGGAGATCTCCAGCCTCAGAGAGAGTTAGTGTTGGTTCCCTTTCCCTAAAGAAAAGTTGTTCTGAATACAGCAGTTGAGACTCTGGATTGCACAACCTGCTTGCAAGAAAACCCTTTTCTTTGTCATGCCCTAAAAGTCCTTTTATCCCCTCACACCCTCACTAAATGCAGGGATGGGAGAGTTGGAGCACTTTTTGCATTGGTATCTTCTGCATCTCTGCAAACCTGAGCTGTGTTCCCAGTGGGCTCATAGGTGTATTCAGGCATTAGCATCTCTTAAAGAGATCCTTGTTCCACTGCCTTGGTTAGCAGGTGTTATTGTGCTGCAGGAACCAACATAACACCCATGGTTATTTGTCCCTGTGTAAGATTTTCAAGGAGCTGGAAAAGAGAGGGGCAATGCTATCTGCTTTTGGTTAGTTTAATTGCTACCAAGGAGCATGGAATGTGTATGCTAATACTCTTTTACACCAAAACAAATTCTTTTCGTTCTTTTAATTTCTCAGTAATAGTTCAGTACTTTCAGGGCTAGTTGTTGTGTTGCCTTTTAGATTGGATCTGCTAACTGCTTAGAAATGTCTTTTACTTAATAATCTGTAAGGGCTGACTTGCTGACAGAAGGGTTTGTGTGGTGTAACAGTTTCTACAAGAAACTGCTTGCTGTGACTAATGGACCAGGGAATGGGATTGCCAGGAATGGAACCAGTGGTTCTACAGAGCCACTCACAGCAGCTCTTTCAGCTGCAGCAAAAGCCTAGAAGCCTTGGGGAAGGCTTCCTTCCTTTCTAGCAGTCTCAGAATGGTACCTAATATGTCATTTTTAGCAAAAATATTTAGGACCCTCACAGTGAATATCCTGTGGAAAAAATTACCCTGTAAGGCATGATAACCCCAGAAGGCTATAACTCTGGTTGTCCCAAAAGAGAGATGAAGATGGAAGGCATGTGAGAGTCAGCAGAGCCATCAGATGGAAGAGCTGGTCTTGTCACTTGCCCTGTTCTTTGTGCACTCCCTATTGCAGTCAGCCTGCCAGGGGTCAATAGCCAACCTGTAGTATCCATCTCCTGCTCCAGACTGAAGTCCATGCTGCATCCTTCTGCACCCAGCCATGTTTAGGTGTAGATAGAACCCTTAGGATCAACTCCTGACTCTTGACATGCATTGGGAGGACGGGGAGGGCTGTGTAACTTGGAGCCAGACTGCAGTCGCTTGGATCCCAGTGTACCTTTGGTGTCCTGCTTTTTGTCCAGTACAAAAGCAGTTGAGCTGTACCTGTTCCTAGAGTAAATTCCCCAGTTCAACCTGACATTTGGTGCTCAGTTTTTCCCTAAGAGATGAAACCAGTCTTGGCAGAAACCAATATTGGCAGAAACATTATGAATCCTCTGTTCACAAACAAGGCAGGAAATCCAGTCCCACCTGAGGTTTTTGCAGGAAGGTGCAGGAGACTTGAAACATTGTTTGTTCTTCATGCTCTATATTGAGGGACTTTGGTATTTTAAATGTTACTTTCCTTAATGAAAAATAAAATACTGTAATCTAAGAAAATACCACAAAGTAACTGTGGCACCTCGTATTTCTGGCTGCTGAACCTCTGAAGACTTTCTGGACAAGGTTTTGCTGGCTGCAAGGTGAAAGAGGGCAAATTGACTACACAAGAAAGTAATGAAGGTTGAAGAGAGGGAAGAAATGAGGCAAGACATCCCTAAATCCCAGAGGTGGCTTCTTTGGCATTGGGCTCGCCTTGCTCCCTCCATCCCCTACCTCCCCCCCCCCCCCCGCCCCCCCGCAAGATTTGCATTCAGGAACCCTTGCCCTCCTCCCTAAGAAAGGAATACTGCTGATCTTTTACAGCTCACTTCTGTAAACTACAAAAATAAGGTGTGTGTGGGGGGGTAGGGAGTTATGTTCTGTGCCCTTGTGAGCATGTAGGGACTGCATATTCCCCTCTTGCCCTGCCAGATGGTGTGGTATTTGTCTGGTGATGTTTGGATGGCTTTTGCTACCATTTGTGAGTTTCTGTAAGTGAACAGCAGTCTTGGGGGAGTGTGAATAATTTTGCCCTTAGGTAATAGATCTGGCATGGCACTGGTACATGGGGGGATGGATGGATGCAGAGATGTGCATTTATATGACCATGTTTATTTCACAGTTTGAATGATTTCTGGCATGTACTCTGACTTTGTAAGTAGTTGTATTTATAAAGGGAGGGAAGAAAAGGGTGAACTGAGAGCTTTGTTTTCTATCTGGCTCAAAAGGGTTGCCAGAAGGTAGCTTGGTTGCACATGACTCCCTCCTGCTGTTAACATTGTAATAGGAACCTTAGAAGACACTAAAGGTTTAACAGCAACCAACCAAAAGCACCACAAAAAATTTTGTGACACATAGTGTTGGCACTTAGAACTTTAGCTATCCTGAGTCTGAGGTCAGCTGGTGAGGAGGGGTGTGTGTGTGTGTGTATGTATGAAAGCTGCCCATAAGAGAGCCAGACTCAGCTCCAGCTCTCTTGAGACCCATAAGGCGTGCACCATACACCAGCAGATGAACTGGTTGCGCCTGCACTGCCTGAAGCACCCTGCCAGTCCTGTGATACAACTCAGGTGGAGGACCTGTGTTCCAGTATCACAAGTGCTCTTTCCATTTTATATAAACCAAAACCTTGGCTTGTGGGCAAATTGCATGGAAGCATCTCAGGGAGCTTTTAAGGTTCCAGCTATATGTTGCTGGAAAATCTAATGTTGCACAGGTCAAACTAATGCTTTCTCTTTCCATGCATGAAATAATGTGGTATGCACTTGGAATTGTTAAGTTTTTGAACACTGAAGATCGAGTCATGTGCAGAGAAACACCAGGACAATGCCTACTAGTCCCCTTATTCTTCTTTTTGGAGGTTATAGTGTTCCCAGGGTGACTTGCAGCTCTCAAAGCCCTGGCTTACTCATGATTTGTTGGGCACTCATAGCTGAAACTGTGGCAGAAATGCAGGACCATGGCTAGTGACTGTATAGAGACACAAAGGCAGAGTTGAAAACTTCATCTCTGTGTTTATTTTGACCACTGTCACAGGACCTCTGGTATGGACTCTTATGGAGGTGGTCTGTTTTGGGAAAATAAAAACCCCTGTGTTCTAGAGCAATTTGGAGTTAATATTAAATGGATCTGGAGACCTGTGAGTGCCTCTTGACTGTGTGGGATTATAGGAGAGGTTTGGAGGTGGGGTTGGTAGAAAGTTCCGAACTGTAAAATTGCAACCAGCATATAGTTGTTGGGAGAAAAATAATGTGTTTTGTGATGCTTTAAGGATAGCACCCACACATACAATCAGAGCCTGTGGTAATGAGCATTGTAATGGGATGCAGAACTGAGATTCCAGATGTAGCTCTTAAAACTGTTTCTGGACCTAAATGCATGATGAGTTTTCATTAACACAACTTTCTGATGAATTACAGAAGGATCTGTAAATGGTTATGAAAGTAGAACAGCAGTATCTGCAATGCTCAGAAAGGGAAGGTGTCACAGAGGTAATTACCAGCTACGTGACCTTAGTAGTGATGTAGAGTTCAGGGAGACCGGTGCTTAGGGGAAGTGATGCCAGAGACTGCTGGCAGTGTGTGTACATTCCCTCTTAGCAGCCTCCTAAGCTGCAGGAGCATGCAGCTGTTGAGACAATCAAGTATTTCACTGAGTATCTTTACTAAAAAACAGTTTAATTTGCGCCACAGCTGCTAGGCTGTATTTAGTTATTCTATTTAGATAGAAGTTGGACTTCCTTCATTTTCTCAGTTTTAAGTTCAGTGCTTCAGGAGGTTGCCCTTCATAACCAGTTTTCCCAATTACATGGGATGGGAGGAGTGGTAAACAATATAATTGCTCTATCTTCTTTCCTCATTGTAATAAATGAAACTTGGCTGCTGTTTGAGGTCTTCTTTCTCCATGCCTTTTTCTTATGAGCTATCTCTCCAGCAGCTGTTTTCCCATGACTACTCTATCCAGTTATCTTTCTGAGTTACTGATGTTTATTTTTTCTGCAGCTGTATTTCTTCAGTTAAAAGTCATGGGTGCAATTCTCTAGGGCTAAGTGTTATTATAAATGCAACATATAAATGGTGTCAAGATGTAAGATAGTGGGTTTCCTCAGCCCTGAAAAATTACGTGGGAGGATTGGGAGCTCTGGAACCAACACATAGGTGGGAGTAATGCTTGTTATATAAAAAAAAAAAACCTGGAGTTTCAGATTTATTGTTAGTGCTCTGTACGCCACCTGCTTTGTGAAGGCAGAGCTCTGAAATATACTTGACCTTAGTTTGTCTGCTCTGAGGAGTCTCCAAGAGGTCGTAAGAAGTTCAGCATCTCAGCGGATCAAGGTATGAGTCCTGCTCTTGACGATGTGTTGATGATGGTGTTGGCAAACAGTCTGCAAAGCAGGGTGTTGCTGCAGTCCAATAACTGCTCCCAATGCCACCACCTCAGTATTGAAGATTTATTGGATATACTGTTTAGATATTTGCAGACATATCCATGGGTCATCCAAATGAACCCTTTTGTTGCTTACCTCAAGGGGGAGCACACAAGCCTTAGTGGGATACCATCTCCTTTCAGGCTTCCTGTTGTGCAGACTAATTGAATTGCTGGCTGTGACCTGCTTCTTACCAGACTGTAGCTGCCTGGCCTGTAGTGCTTCCCATAGCACTGTCATGCTGAAATGCACAAGCTGAATTGAATATTCTGCGTTGTGTTTCTAACCATGATACTGAGTTTCTGAAGGGAACTCACCTGTTACAATGATAACCAGGATGACAGATTAAACAGCTGGCATGCCTGTAACTCCTTTTGTCAGCTGTAAATGTTTGGCATCCCCTGTCAAGACAAGTTGTCCTCCTGCTTCCACTGAAAATGTCATTCTAGTCTTGAAGCTATTTTTCTATTTATTTATTTTAAAATTTATTTATTTTCTTTCAGATTTAGACTGTACATTCTGTGCTCTTGTATAATAGCTGGAAAATTTTTTTGTAACTTTGATAAGACAAACACAGCAGCTTTCAAGGTCCAAGTCTAGCAAATGGGAGGACTAAGCTAGACACTGGCTTATGCTACAACAAAAGAGGTATTTGTTCCATCCAGTCTTTAATTTCTATACACCAGAAAAAGAACAAAAAAAAACCCCCCCAAACCGAAGACCAAAAAACCACCAAAAAACAAAACCCAAAAAACCCCTTGGCTTCAGACCTTAGCAATTTTATTCAGTTTTTTGTTATTTTCTTTCTGGATGCAAAGCCCTATATTTATTCTATATATTTAGTTATTGGCCAGTGCCTGGAGCTGCTCTTGAACTGGGAGTAGATGAATGCAGTAGTTATTGTTATTTCTCTCCTCCTTTCCTCCCTTAAAATGAGGTTAGAGATAAGATAGCACTCCCTCTTTGCCAAAATAAAAATATAATCCAGGAAAACAAACCTGGTTGAGTTAACTTAATTCTGTAATGGCCTGCTATCCACAGCATGTCATATGCCTTTGCCTGCCATAGTCCTGCAGTTGCTGCATGAATGGTGCTCTTAAGGCTCAGTGGATGAATTTCTGTGTGCTTTTAGACATGTGAGAACCTTAAGTCTTGGGCCTCTCAGTGTAAAAACTGACAGGGTGTGGTTTTTTTGTTTCTTGGGGTTTATAATTTATTTTCTGCTTCAACATATTGTTTACCCTTCCCACAAGAAAGATTTTCCACTTAAGGTCCAAGCAGCATAATCTCTGACTGACTTGAAAACTAAAACTGCAGGAACAACCAGTCACAGGGGAAAAGCCTGATGTAAGAGGGAGCAGAAAGTCTGTGGCTGCCTCACTGTTTTGCTGTTCTCACTCCACCCTGATCTACACATCCATAGGTGATATAGGAGTTACCTGATTTAAAGCAAAATCTATAAGGCATGGAGCAGAGGGTGTTTTCAAGCAAGCATCTGAAGTAGATGCTTAGAACTGTGCAATTGCTTTCCCTCAGGGCAGAAGCAGTTCATGTAATTAACTTGGCTAAGATGGACTATTGCATGCGCCTTTCTCTTTGGAATAACAGGTCAGAGAATGTTTATTCCTTTCCTATACACACTGTAGGCTTGCCTACATACTGGCCTTGGTCCCAGCTATTACTCATTTCCCTAGAGAGAAGGGGTATGTTATGCATGAAAGATGATAGCCTGAATAAAGTTGGATCCCCTTGCTGGGGATCCTTGCACTGAATCTTGCAGCTGACTGTCCTTTATTAACCCAGCATTTGTCTTGAGAAGTCCTGGTGAGGTCATTAGTCTGGAAGGTCACTAAGCAGACTTTGAGGAGAATTGCTTTCCAGGCCAGGAAGGGAGACTGAATTGTACATTGACAAGTTGAGCAGTGCAAGAAGAGGTTTGTATTAACCCTTACGGCATTGTTTGGTACAGTATTGTAAGAGTGAAATTTTTGATGCTGCCTGCGCTGATTTTTTTTTCCCATCCAGCCTGACTGATGGCAGTTCAAGAGGGAAAACTTGAATTCCTTTGCTAAACAGCCACATACGTACTTACTCTGGCAACTGCCTCTGTGTGCACAGACATACTCACCTATTCAGATGATTAAAGGAGGATGAGGGTTCTTCCATGTCCACTAGTGTAGCAAGTAAAGGACATCTTCACATAATTTGCCTGATACCATCACTCAAGGCTGTCCCTTTGACTTCCTGCTGACATGTAACGGGAAGGTTTAAAGCAAAAAAAAGGACAGTACGGACAACTTGTTTTCTCTGCACAAGCTGAGAGCAGTACAGAGGCAATTTTATTGTCTAAGTGTCAAAGGAAGATGGAAGAAGTATCAACATGAAGGCCATGGGAAGTGCAGTAAAAACCTAAATCTAAATAAAAATTCTGTGTTGGCTACATAAGAACACAGAACCACACTGATTAATTACAAAAAGACACACATGATCCTGTTCTTAAAGAAACAAACTTTCAATTTCTTAGTTCTGAGCTGTACCAGTGATAAAGATGTAAATGGTTTTGCAGCACCTATCAGTGCTGGAGTAGAATACCGGTGTGCATGGAAGGGGACCGCTCTGGTCCCACTAGCACCATCTCAACCCTGACCTGGAGGGAAACCTCTGCTCTGCAGAGATTATGGGGGATTCAGGAACCTTCTGAGCCTAAACTGAGTTGCTCTGGAGCAGAAAGGACCAGGGCACCACTGAAGGAGAGTGGCTGTGATACAAGTAAACACCTGCTCAGAAGACACACAAAAATACTAAATTCCCTAAGGAGTTCAGCTTGGCTGTAGAGGGGCCATCTCCACCTTGCTCTGGGAGAGCAAACATCAAGCCAGAATAGCACTTGCTTTGTTAAGTAAAGTTATAAATCCATAATGCAGGTCTAAATGTTGTCAGGACAACAGTGCAAGGCCACTGGGATGTGTGGTGTTATTTCAGCCAGACTTGCATACACAATACACCTGGGACACCCCCTGCCTATACCTACAGTTTGATCATCAGGACCACTTGAAATGCTTCACTCAGAAGAAGCAGGTAGCTAAAGCAACCACCTGAATTGACTAGCCAGAGCCACTGGAGCAAGGTCAAGCCAGTCTAATCCAGACTCTTGCCCTTTGGCTAACAGGAGCTTTCTTCTGGTCATTATGGTTTCTTAAACTCTGAAATTTTAAGGACAGTCATATTCCAGTCTATACCACACCACACATGAGTCTGCCTTAGGGGGCAGGCACCTCATTAAGGCTTTCACCTGAAATACTTAAAAGAAAATTCATCCTGTTAAGCAGATTTGAAAACAGCAATACAACTACTATGTGAACAGAAACTATGTTTCGACTACAGTTCTGGATTCATTTATTCTGATAGATCCAAGGAAACAGTACTGACCCATACCCTGGCCCACAAATAAAATAGTAACTGAAAAAAAGCACTCCACTCCCACCTAAAACACTTGCTAACACACACCAATTTCCTAAAGACTCCTTTAGCTTCTACCAGTAAAAAAAAAAAAGGTTAGTATGTCACAGACTGATGGACACCCAACCCTGCTCCTTAATGTACAAAGTTTGTATCAGAGTGATGCTGTAGCAGAAAGTTTTGCTCAATTAATGAATCTGTCCATTAAAAAAATTGCAGTTGGCCAGGTATCAAGGGACTTGTCTACATAAAAGTATAAAGAGGGGCTCTTATTTCAAGGTTTGCATTACATTTAGAATAGTTTTGCTAGTAATAGGTCAGCATTTGTTGAAGTCTTTCAAAGCTCACCTCAGCTTCACATACAAAGCAGGCAGTGTCTATACATTCCTAGTGTACAAACACAGTTCCTTTCCACAGAGCTCACAGGGCTTGTACTGCAGAACAGATATCATGTGAGACTACTGAACAGTGAAATTTAGATCACAGAGCTACATGAGCGACCCTATTAATATTTAACATTAAAAAATTAATAGGACTCCTTGAGATCCATCTTCCTTGTTCTGCAGGCACTAAAGGAGTATGACTTACATTATCTTTCCTTCTGTGTAGCTCTAAAGCCTGCAGAAGTGAAAAAGACTCTCATCACCAGCCTTTTTTCCTTATGGTTAAAGGCAGGCAGACCAGAAACCAGACCAAGTAGGTGGGGGAGGAAAGAAGTCGAAGTGCTAAACTTTGTCTTGCACTGTACCCTCAGCTTTCTTACAGCATAAAGCTAGATTGCATTAATCCTCTCTGTCATGGAAGGATATGGTTTTGTTTGTTAGGAAGGAAGCAAAGCTTTGTATTGAAGTGATTCATCCATTACAAAGATGGGGGGAGAGCAAGAGCAAGAAGGGGAGAACTCTATGGTCCTTTTCCAGTTTCTTGTACCATCTCCTGAAGTGGAGATACAGAAACAGTAAGGAGCGCGAATTCTACACAGAAACACAGTAGAAGGCTTGAAATGGTAACCCTGTCTCTGCCTGTATCCATCTTGAGAAGTTAATCAACATTAGATACAAGCAAAGAATTAAATACTTCCTAACATATATAATTGTGCAACTAGATCTTGAAAGAGGATGTTCTTGTCTAGCTGCAGCTGAGGATTAAGAGACATTGAACTCTACCTGTCATTCATATCTTAAACATCCATTTCCTTTGCTTTTTCTAAGCTAATAGCTTTTTCTAAGCTATTGGCCTCAGTTACATCCTGCAGGAAAGCTCTTAATTACAAAGTCAAACAAAGCACTTTGTTTGAAGCCATTCTGCCCTGGTGATCTAACACTGCTGAACACCCCTGTTGCCCTGCGCCCAAGAAAGCATCATTAACTTGCCGCTGACCCCTCACTTGTTTCATCTGTTGTAAAGTCTTCTTCCCACCCCCACATTTCCCCTTTCCATCTAAAATAGCTCAAGTCTGTCCAGTTATTTAATATTCTCTGTATTAAACTACTAATTATTCTCAAGAGCTCTCCAGTTACTCTGAATTAACTAACCAATTGAATAAACAAAGTCATAATTAAGATGTATTCTAGGCATCTTTTATAATTTTCTTTAAATTCTGGATTTCATCCACTTTAAAATAAAACCTGACAGTCAGTTTCCCCTTGCTGACTGCTGCTTATATTTATCATATGATTCACAGTGGCATCTGAACTTTTAGTCTGCTGCATAGTAAACATTATGCAAAGGCAGTTTGTGGTTTCCAAGTGGCCCATATTATCTTTTGACATATTTAGTGTCTGGATGCTAACAATGATGTAGCCTTTACAGCTAACATCATTGTTAGCATCCAGACACTAAATATGTTAATTTACAGCCACACAAAAATGACCAGAGGACATGTTCAAATGGGTGCTTGGGTCACTGCTGCTGTTAACTTCAGTTGTTGCATGTAGCTGTAATATAAGGGAGGGGACAGATGTTGCTCTGTACTGTGGAAACTGGCATCCTCTTCTGGATTAACCTTCTCTTGGCTCAGCAGCAAGTTCTGCCACCTTCTTACAGATTTTCCTCTTGGTTGTAGAGCACAGCAGAAAAGTACAGACTACAAAGGGAGATTGGAAGGACTGACTGCAGTGGTATGGATACATCTTGCAAGTTACATCACTATTAAGGATGTACAATTAGGAACCTGTAAGGTCTGAGTTAAATCGCTTGTGGGTGGTGCTTCGAGGATTAACTGCTTTAACTAGGCAGAAGAGCTGATTTGTTTGGGGTTAAGAACCCATTCTCTGCCACCAAAATAGCTCTACCTATTATGAGGATGTGGCACAGGAATACTGTAACAAAAAAACTAGTAGAGCTAAGCTCCATCATGTTTCTAACAAAGAAAAAAAGGAAAGAATAATCTCAGTTCTAACAAAATTAAATATGTGGTATTTCAGAAAGTGTAGCTCCTTGTCAGTGCTGTGATAAAACAAGACTGTTTCTCTCCAGGATACTCCCACTCCCAAGCTCAGTTTATTCATCCCCCAGATCCATGCATCCAAATCACTTTAAGACCATGCTGTTCTGACTTCTGGAAATCCCACTGTTCCCATAGCCTAGGCCTCAAACAGAGATCCTGACAATACTCCAGATTTCTGACAAGCATTACACTGCTGAATCAGTAGTACAACACTCCCCCAAAAGAAGCATAGGAAGTAAAGGCCACAAGTGGCAGAAAGGCCCAGCCCAGCCCTTTGGGAAAGGTTAGTATAAATGGTGCTATTACATACTGCAGCTATCCAAAGAGCCAGAAAACAAGCACAGCTCTGGCACTGGGGTGGGAAACTGCTTTCAGGAGGTTCCAAAACAAGCTGTCAGGAAAGCAGCTGCAATTTCCTTGAGCAGAGCTTCTCACAAACAGGTGTATGCAACTCTGGCACTAACACAATAGGGAGGAAGGAGCAAGAGCCTTGTGGAAAGGAAAAAATGCTTGTAAAACCTGTTCACATTATTACATTCTTCTTTAACTTTTTACTCTTAAAACTTGTACCTCAGTGACTGAAGTGCCTGCCACAAGCTTTCTGAGTAGCAGCCATCAGAAGTTAGTAGAGAAGGCTGATGAACAGATGATGTGAAGTTCAGGTTCTCCACCAGCCCCCACCCACCCCATCTCCATTACTAGAAAAATTGAGCTCTCTATGCCTGTTTTTATGTAGCAGTGGTATAGGCATATCCTGATCCACTCAACCACCAAAGGGCCTACAGCAACAGTTCACTAGCATTCCACTGTCTACCCCCTCAGAGACAATGAAATACTTTGAAATAGGCAGGACTAAACATACAAGATGTGTTTTTTCTGGATAAGAATACTTTGTATGGTCAATAAATCAGGCTGAGCAAATTGAGACCTACTCTCACAAGAGCAATGATAAACAAAGTGTTCATAATGACAAAACCAGGAGTTTTTGTACAAGATTCAGGGGCCATCCCATTCCAGCATCACTTCTCCCTCAGCCCTGCAGGCCTTGCAGGGGTTGAAAACTGTGCACACAGGGAAGAAGTACTGTTGACAAGATGCTCCATCTACTTGCTGTCAAGGCAAAGATAGCAAGTCCACTGACCCCACTCACTTAATATTCTTCCTGAAGTGAACTCCCACTAATGTACTTATTTTTTTCTTTTTTTCCTTTTTTTTTAAAAATACTTAAATGAATTAAGATGGTCACCTCTCCCAGAAACAGGCAGGCGAATCCTCTGGGACCCATGGGATCCAGCTCTGGGACTGGCCCACTAGTAAGCACCTGGGAAAATCAGCACTCTCTTTTGCTCCCACTCCCCTGTTCCATTTGTCAGAATCACTGCAGGTGGATCCAGGTCCCAACTGTGGCCAGCAAGAAGTCCGTGGAGCCAGGCACACAAGGCACAGCTCTCTTCATACCCGGATCTGGTACCCATTAAGGTCTGGCATGGCTTTGGAATCGGCAGGCTTCTTCTCACCAGATGGCCTGTGAGCAAAGAAGGTAACAGCTCTTCAGAAACTGTTTTCTGTCAGGTGATGCTGCAGATAGAGATGGCAGCACAGGAAAAGGTACACAGAGCTTCATACTGATCCTGCACTACTGAGGACAGGATTATTCTGCAGCCTCCAGTAATTCTCCCAATGATCTCAACAGAACAGAATGCAAGTTAGGAAGTAGGAGGTCCACTCTGGAACCCTAGGTTATTATCAGGAAAACAACCTTGTTGACAGCAGAATAATTTTTGGAATCTCTTTGAGGCACAGGTCTGTGAGACACTGGAGCTCAGACCCATGCATAAAGTTAAAAGTCAGCTACCAACATCACTGTCTGTTTGAGCTACCTCCTCCTCCCTGTCAAAACAAGCAAGCAAAACACCCCTCAAATCCCTATGCAATGATAAACTCACAATGGTACTGACTAGGGAAGAATGCTACTGCAGGGCAGAGAAATATCCACTGTTCTAAAGAAACCCAGTAGGACATCAGAAGGATCCAAAACCAAATGGCAAGGTGGAGTCTGAGTAAAACAGATAGTCTAGATAGGTCTCCTGCCCAGCAGCCTCACTCACCGTCGGTCCCCACGGCTGTTTCGCCGATGGGGGCTGGCCTGACCTCTTTGTGGGGAGGAGACATCTTTCTTTCTGTCCTTGGTGGGAGATGGCGGTCCAGTTCCTTTCCCAATCTGCCAGAAAAATAAAATTAAGAGCTGTATGAGCAGAAAGTCAATGTGAGTAACAAAGCCTACAAAACCTAACAATTATTTATTATATGCAGAAAAAAAAAGACAAAAAGGCAAGGCAAGTGCATCAAAAATGCAAAAGCCAGAAAAAACAAGTTACAGTGACAACTATGGCTCCAAGGACTGTATACAGTCCAACCTAATCACAACTGCAGCACTGCACAAGGATCCATTAGGGGACCAGCCTGTATAAAGTGGGTGGTATTCAGTAAGAAAGAGGTCCCAGCCTCCAATTCACTTTCCACTCCACACATCGAGAAGTAGAAAGTTTTCAGTCACTGCATTCCCCCAGTACACCAAGCAGCCAGGCAAGGCAGTGGATATAGCAGTGAGTTACTCCATCCTTGCTGCTTACCTTCAGCCTCATATCACGGGCATGTCTCTCGAGCTCTTTGCGAAAGTCTTCCCGTGTTAGCTTGTCTAGATCCAGGATGGAGTGCTTCCACTCAATCTGCTCCACACTGTGTGGGTCATGGGACACGCAGTGGCCCAGCTTCACCTTTTTCAGAGTGTGCCAGCAGCGGCGATAGGCCTCCTCGAAGTCAAAGATGAGTTCGCTCAGTGTGCGGAAGACAGGTGCTTTGTACATCAGCTCCTCGCGGCGGCTGATGCCCAGTGCCCCATAGCGGCCGCCAAAGTTCACCCCCAGCACGATGTGTCGGAAGTAGTTCCCTGAGAAGTGGGTTTTGAAGCTGATGGGGAAACGGTCCAGTGTGGTCATGTTGTTGGTGAGGTAACTGACAGCAGCCATTATTCAGGAAATAACTGGTGGTAACAGTTTCCTGACAAGACACGTCCTACCTGCTCCAGACCCTCCCAGCCTGCTTAGCAGATTCCCCATTGATTCAGGCATCACATAGACAGGATTTGTTCTCCAGGTCAAGAGCCCAGCTCATTGCAAGTTGCCCTACTTTCATCTGGGTTACGGAGAAAACAGACTTGGCCTCTTCAAGGAGACAGTCAACAAAGAGAAGTTAATTTTGATGCAGAAGTTGCAATGCTAGCACCTTAAGTGTACTGTATTCCATAGCTCCCAAACTGTTAACACTGCAGCATTATTCCTTGGTATGTTTTAATCTGTTTCACTAGCTACTGTTTCATACACCTTCAGGATAAAAACTCACCAACCTCTACTTTTGAACCATTCTCTCACCATCTCTGCCCCTCCAGGTGCATGAAGAACCTACAGCCCAAGTACCACAAACTAAATCTGGAAGATAGCTAGGAAAGATGTGTACTTAAAGATAACACACATCTAGATCTAATAAAGGTATTGCCTAAGCTAGTAAGTGACATACACCATAATTAGAAGTTGGGGAGGATCCATAAGTTATTTTAATGCAGAACACATAGAGGCAGTAAGGGAACAATGCTATCCACAAAGGATATCCTAACTTAACTCTAGCTAGTGTTTTTGCTCCTCTTTAGATGCTCTTTTGTCCTTTATAATCTTATATGGCTGACCAGAGCAGCACCACCCTTCTTGGTGAAGGAGGAGCAACTGCAATTCTCTGATACTTTAGAGAATTGCTTGGATTTGGATTTCATTGGTGGTCTTTTGTGGGAGAACTGGGGAGGAAAAAAAAAAGGAATGAGGGGCTTGGTGACAATAGTATCACCACCCTCAAAGCATCACAAGCAAGAGAGCAGAGGCAAAAACACAAGGATGGGCAGACATGCACAACTCCAAGAGGAAAGGATACATTCCCAGGATCACAGCTTCCAGGCATTTTATTGGCAGGGCCTCTTTGGTCATTTCTTTGGCCAGGTCCATCAGCCTGCAGAGTAGGACAAGGGAAAGATGAGGACAGTTAGAGGGCTTGTGCTATGTACTGTGACCAGTTCAGCCCTTTTGTACTATAGGTAGGTTTCCAGGAGAGAGGGTGGCCCACAGAGGACAGGGAACAGAACAAATATCTTTAAGAAGATATTAAATCCAAACCAGGTCTCTGCCACATGCTGTTGTTACTTCCAAGGAATTCACTTCAGTGAGTTGCAGCAAAACTACTTACTGGCCAACCTGGGTTCTCAGGGAGACCACAGAACCAACGTCTCCACAAGTAAAACCTTCAAAGTGTTTGCCACACGAGGCTCAAGGACAATAAGGCCTTTTTCTTGAGCATTAACCCTAGTCTCTATTCAGTGAGTACCATGGAGGAGACATTGCATTGATTACTAGGACTTTAGACCCACATAAAACTATGGACTAGACCAATAGTAAGTCAGTCTTGGGAGATTCTCCATATGCTCTTCAAGAGAGTCAATGAACATCAGGTGCTTATTGCCAGGAACTTCTGGGGCAAAGCAGTTCCCAAAATCTTCAACGAGGAGAATACCCTTTCTCATTCCAAGTATGAGTCACCAAAAGCTTAGTGAGCCTAGATTCTGCAAAAGCATTCACAGGAGCTATGAAATCAGACCTGTAAAGATAGTTGGCTTTAACAAAGTTTTTGTAGAGTAGGACCTAATTTCAGAATCCCTCAGAAGTTCATATAGTTACATTTCAATTAGAAGCAGGCAGAATATGCACATTTTTGCAATATATTATTTTGGGTCCACTCGATTTACTGATTCATGACAAAAATACTCTACTCTTGAGAAAGACCAGACACAGCTATGCCCCAGGCAACAGACAATAAAGTTACCCTAAGCAGGATGCAGCTGCAGTAATGAAAGCCCTAAGTGCCATTAGACCTTGGGCAGGGCATGGAGAAAAAGCAGTGTGTATAGCAGGGCTCCAACAACAAGGAAAGGATTAAATGTTGTAGAGGCTGCCAGCACTTACCCAGTCAGAGGTCTGCTCTTCTTAATCTCAAAGAATTGTGTCCCAGTGTGATTGTACCTGGCAGCAAGAAGTTAAGGGCTTGGCAGCTTGGAAAGTAGAGTTTGAAGAAAACTTGTCTGAAAGATGTTCATGTTATTTACTATTCTCACAGCAGAGTCATGATCCCACAAATGTGGCAGCAACACAAGAAAATCCCTACCTCACTTTCCTGCATTTCCCCCATTTACATGTCCTCCTTATTTCCGCTGTATTTCCTTGTCAATTCTTCTCTTCCTCATACCCACACACGGGTTTCCACTCCAATTCCCAAAGGTTTATGCTGACAGCACATGCTCTGCTCAGCTTTCCAGTTACCAGGGCAGAACAGTTTGATAAACCTCTTCCTGCTCCAATCTGCACATAATACATGGAGCAATGAAACATTCAATCTTATTCGAAGATTGACTGGGATCCAATCCAGAGCACAACCACCCTGGATGGGTGAGAGGTGCCAAAAGGTCAGCCTTCTTACCTTGAATTAGGGCTGAAGCCAGAGATAGATCTATATCTCATCAGTGAGATTAGACTGTGTTTGCATGGCATATACCTGCTCTTCAGCACAACAGGGATGGAGAAATCTCATTCCCAGAACACAGCCACACAGGCAGCTCTGCATATAAAGGGGCAGCATATCACAGATGCATAAAAGCAGGGTGGCTGAGTGTTGTTTAGACAGAGAAGAGTGATTGAGGAGGATGACCTGAGAAGGTTTGCCCATCACAACTCACCCACACCTTAACAATGAGGTGATGCAGTTTGCAGTACATCTGACACTTGGCTGTCAGGATCTCAGATATGTGTGTTTTTAATGAAATACCACTGTAAAGCCACTGACCTAGAAGAGTGGGTTGTGGGGAAAGGCCTTTGACAACATGCTCATTTGTTACATGCAGTGAACAGAACCAGAAGGTAACTTGGGCAAAAAAAGAAAAGAAATGGAGCAGCAAAACAAAACATTATCCCAAGTCCAGCTTCCTGTTTTCAGGGAACAAGTTTCAGTTCTCCTCCAGCTACAACAGGAGGAGCTTTTCTGTTTGTCACAGGGAAAGAAAGTCCTCTTGCTCTTTCTTCTGGGTTATCACACCAGTGAGTAAGGTAACAGCAAAGGATACTGAAGCTCCCTGATGTAGCGCTGCACAGCTTCCAGGCGCTCAGGGATGGGGGTGGACGGCTGGAACACAGGCACACTTGGTATGGGAATCTGAAATGAGGAGCAGAACATAAATCACTTCTTCCAAACCTTTCCAGCTTCTTGCTGAACTCAGTGGCACATAGCTACAGGGAGCATGTTCCTCTGAAACCAGACCCTTTTTGCTGCCCAAAGTGACCACAGAAGAAACATTCCTCTATTTCCACAATGGAAATTGGGAAGGGATTCAGAATGAGTTATCACCACAGAGCTGCAAGAGAAACTATGTGAAAAGGTCTTGCATTTATGCAATGTTACATCAGACAAAATAGATAGAATTAACTGACAAGGCAAGATACAAGACAGGAAAGCAATCATCTGAGGGAGCGTGGCCTCATCTGAGTATTGAAACTGAAAGGCACAAAACAAAAATAAAAGAAAGAGGCAAAAACGGACAATGAGTTTTCCAATATCACCAGAAGGTGGAACAGTCCTGCAAGCAAGGGTAGAAAGGTCCTTCACTGCTTCCTGGCATTTCAGATGAGTTGGCACTGACTAGGACACCGGCTTGACAGCATGACTCCCTGCCCTGCAGTGTCTGGTGTTTTGAATTACATGATCAGAGAACGACTTCTGGATGTTCACCTTTCAGACTGCTGTCCCATTCAGAGACCTCAGCCTTACGGGTCCAGTCCGATTTTCCTCACCATTTTCACCATTTGCTCTGCACGGGATAACCATAGTCTTGTCAGCAGCTGAGAAAATCTCATTCCCAGAACACAGCCTTTCTAAGGAAAGAGAAGGGACCTGTTCCACAGGACAAATAAAAAAAAGACACAAGTTTGGGATGACTGATAGGCTTGGAGAAACAGCCCACCATTTTCTCTCTGAAAGATAGCTCATACCTTGTATGCACCTTGCTAATATCAGACTGCATCTTTTCTCAGTTGTTTGGCTTTTAACATTTCAGTTCCTCCTCAGACTTCCCCCAGAGCTGGCCTATCCACAGCTATGAAAGAGTGAGTCAGAGCTAGTTCTTCCTTTGAGCCTTCCACTCTGCTGTGCACAACTGCCTCTGCTGGACATGGTTTCATAGCCAGTGGTACTGCTTAGTGCACCCTTCACGTGTATTTCTGTGGCCACTCATTTCCATACACCTCCTTCTTCTCTCCTGTGTGTTGGTACAAGTGACTGGTGAACCAGGTCAAGCACCTGGAGCAGCTGAAAGCTGAGCCAGCAAGCATGGGTAGTTTTCAGCCAGATCAGTTCCCTTTCCTGGCTGGCCACATGGTTGCACTCTGCTTGTGCTCCCCCACGGTACAAGGACCAGAGACCTCTTAACCTTGAGATGCTGCCTCTCACATCATGCAGAGGCACCGGCTGCCTCACTCGCAGGGGGCAGCACAGGCACGGTGGGAGCAGATGTGAAACTGGGTTTGTTCAGCTGCAGCAGGAGCAGGGAAGGCTCCAGAGAGTGGCACAGGAATGGAGCCATCTCTGGTAGTGCATGAGCTGAGTCAGTTTGGATGCTGTGAGCTGACACACTGAGTCATAGGAAATAATTTCCAGGCAGAAACAACGAAAGAGGTAACAATCAGGGCAGGCTGACTATTTAATTTTGGCTTTTTTCTTCAGCATGGAGACTTTAATGCTTCTCAGCGGAGACAGACATTAAGTGCATGTTGACAGCAGAGACTAATGATTCTGGGTAGTTCCTCCTCCCTTTACTAGTACAGACCCCTGATCTCTTTTTCCTCAAAGGACTGCGCAACACTGAGACAGCATAATGGCAATCAGTTCAGCAGGGGACTAGTTAATGTGGAAGAGCCTCCTGCACCTCAAGTAATTAAACTGATGAAAGTACACTGTGCACTCTCTCAGATCTGGGCCTGCAGCCCAGACTGGGCTACAGTTTCTTTTTGCATCAGGTCTATAGCATTTTAATAGGACAATAGAAGCAGAAGTAGAGGAATAAGTTCTCCATCCCTCAATTCCACATTGACAGGAAGAGATCCTTATACGTTTTTCTTCCCCAGCATCATCTAGGGCATATCTCCAAAGAGCTATAAATATTAGTTAGCTTTCACAGTCCTTCAGAAAGCAGAGAGAATTTATTTATAACAGAAAAAATAGGCAATCAGATCTATTTTGACTTCCCTTTAGCTATTATGAAAGCCCAAGAGAGCCCAGATTTTCCAAAGTATATAACCTCTGCCAGGCTTAGCAGACCAAATGAACACACCCTTGATCCCTCATCACTTGTGTGGAGTAGCTGCATCACCCCACTCCTAGATTCCTGCACCCTGGCAGGCTGTCTATATGCATGGGATTGGCACTCTGCTTTTAGAAAGGGGATTCTAAGAACAACCAAGATTTTCATGTACAAGTGTGCCATGCTGTATATGAGGAAAGGCAGATGGGAGCGAGGCACAGGCAAAGCTCCACCCTTATCGGGATCACAGAGGTGCTCCTCTGGCCAGCCTAGTTTAGCAACAGTTTCTTTTATGGTACTCATGTGTATCCAAGCTCCTCCCTACTCTTCCTTCTGCAAATAACACAGGAGCAGTATCAGCCTTGGTTGAGAGCCTGACTGAAAAAAACCAGATTATTTTTTTGGCTCTCTTGTTCTGAATCCATTAGATGCAACTCTTCCTGTCTTTGCCCTCATAACCATCTCATTTAAAATCCATGATTTCTTTATGAGCCAAGCACACATCACTTTGTACTTCCAGCTTGGACCCATTTGATGGTTCCAGCAGCCTGAAGCAAGGCAATACCCCACCCTGTTGCTGGAAAGAACACAACCTACAGGAGAGTGGCAGTCATCCCAAGTCTACTGGAAGGAAATAGAGACTAGAGGAGCCCTCTGAGCTCTCAGACTCCAGTGAGAGACACAGCCCCTGAAGCTGATCTGTAAACATGTGTCTAATTACAGCCTCCTCCGGTCATCATTTTATAGTATTTTAGTTTATTGACAACTTTTTTGAGAGCTGTTTCCCCCAACAACCAATGCTGGCTATGGTCCATGGCCAAAATTTTGGAGTAGGTAAGTCACTGTGCCATTCCCAACACTTAAAAAGGACTATTCACCCTCCAGCATGGAGAGAACCTGGCTACCTGGCTTTTCAAAGGAGCTAGCCTTGCAGAGTACACTTACTACTCTGATTCTCATCTGTTGCACCAGCCTTTCAAAGAAAATTGATGGCACAGAGACAAGTAGTGATAAGCACCCCTCAAAGAAAAAAACACATCCCTACAGGGGAGAAGGAGCTAAGGAAACAGAGCTCATCCATCCTTGTGGTTTCCTGAATTCCAGTATCCTCCCAACTATATATGCCGAGTGAGCTTGGGAATGGCATCTCAGACGGCAGAGTGCTGAATACAGTTGTCAGATCTATTTCCCAGGGGTGCTAGCAGATGCAAAAAACCCCTCAACAACCCAAAACCCAACAATCCTCAAAACAAAACAGCCCAAATTTGCCTCTTACCACAAGACCTCAGACCACTGGTGTCCCCTAACTGTAACCCTCTTGGATGAAGACTCTAAAGTGAGAACAGGGGAACTTCTTCACATAAGACCAAAACAAGGGACTGAACACTGTATTTCCCCACCCATCATTCACTGGAGTCTTGTTTGTCACCTTCTTTCTTCCATTTCCTTCACCATTTTTGACCAAATCAATCCTTATGGTTAGGAAATTAGGTAGTGTGTGTTCTGACTGGTCTGAAACATGTTTTCAGCCTTCACCTAGGCTCAGGACAAAGTCACAGGAAAGGAAGGAAATCTGAAAAGGAAGGAAAAGTCTAATGGAGTTAGAATAGGGACTGTAATCAGGACTCAGGATTTGTTCCAGCTGCTGCCACTGATGCCTCTGACTCTACTGCACAAAGGATGTTGTATTACATGCTTCTCCAGAATTCCTCATGGAAAGCAGTATGGATTGTCTGTGTAGTATATAATAGCATGTTCTTCCATACTTCAAATTACCTTCCCAAGGAGGTAAGTCCTTGCTAAAAAAAGCCTGAAATGAAAAAGCATCATCTTTTTGTATCTGAATTTCCCCTATTAGAGTGATGGGAATACTCTTATAACCCACCAATGGGGTGACACACCAAATGTTTGCAGTGTCTTTTGTTCACAGTATGCCAATAAAAGGGAGAGATTTTTCTCCAGCTAAGATGCAATACAGATAGCAACAATCACAAGAATTCACGCCGAAATGTTTCAGTATGGTACAAGGCTCAGTGAAATGGTCAGTGGTTCCTGTTTTCATAGAGTTCTCTGCAACAAGGCCAGAACATGCTTGGAAATCACACCTGACCCTATACCAGCAATAAGCTCTGCAAGCGCTTGCTAACTCCTCTTAAAAGGCTTGGCATCAAAAGTCTTTTCTGACAGACACAGTTCTGTTCCAGAATGCCTTTTGGTGTGGGAAACTGTACCCAAACCAAATTTCTTCAGGTGCGAAGTCTCACCTCTGTCTGTCTCAATTCCCCGCCTCCAGTATTTGGGCTCTTCTAAATTTAACTCTCTTCATCTTTTCATCATTTATCCAGTCTTTCCCTTTAGCCACTGCCCATTCCCCCCCTTTACCCTGCAGGCTGCTCACACATTAGCTACCTGAAGTCCGTTTTCCAGCAAGGCCGCAGAAGAAGAGGGTGCTGCTGGCGCACCAGACAGGGCAGAGCCCCGCAGATGCCCTCTCGCACTCCAAGTTATAGTGTGGCTTTGCTTCCAGCAAGTGCAGTCCCGGGGCCCGTTTTTCCCAGGGATCGCTCCCGAGCCGGGGAGACCGGCCTCCTAAGGGCACAGGCGGGCGCCTCCTCCCAGCGGGATGCCGCCGTTTCCCCCTTCCCTTCGTCCGCCCGGCGGGGGACGGTCCGCTCCGGGCGCTTCCGCTGGGACCCCGCGCCGCACCAGCCCCGGGGTGGGGTGGGGGGGGTCTCACCTTGGGCAGGTCGGCGGCGCCCCGGATCCTCTGCGCCACCCGCTCCCCCTCGGGGTGGATCCTGCCCACATGCCGCCACATCCGCTCCCAGGTGGGCTCATCCACGGGCAGCCCGCCGCGGTTGACGAAGAAGGGGACGCCGCCGTCGCGAAGATCCTCCTCGCCCTCCTCCTCCTGCTGCTCCTCGTCCCGCGGTGCCGCCGCCTCGCCGGACGGGGGCTGCCTGGCCGCCGCGGCCCCGTCGCCCCCCGGCATCGGCATCGCCGCGCCCGCACTCAGCGCCTGCCGCCCGCCGCCGGGCCGCCGGGGGCCGCGCCCCGCATGGCCGGCGCTCCGGGCACGGGGCGTCACCGCCCCCGCCTCGCCCCCGGAGATATCAGAGCGGAGGGTTCGCCGCGAGAAGGGGAGAAAAAGCCGGGCGGGGCGGTGCCGGGTGCCGCATCAGGCCGCCGCCGCGGCGGGGGAGGCGCCGGCGGCCCAAGCGCCCGCGGCAGTGACGGCGGGCACCGCGCGGGGCGGGCCTGCCGCCGGGGCGCCCCCGCCGCGCCGCCTCCCGGGCGCTCCGCGGGGCGGGCGGGCACGGCCGCCTCCCGGGCGGGGGCTGCATGCGGGGGAACAAAGCCCGCGCAGGGTGGGGCGGGGCGGGGCTGGGCCGGGCGGGGCCGGGCGCCGCTCCCGTCCGCCCTGCTCCGCCCTGGGCCGGCTCTCAGCGTGCGCCCACCGCCGTAGCGGGGCCGGGCTGCCGCTGGTGGGGCGCGGCCGGGCGAGCAGCGGTGTCGCTGCCCGCGGGCGATAAGGCAGATAGGGACGATAAGGGAGGCGGCTGCGGCCGGGCGATAAGGAGGCGGGGCGGAGGGCGGGAGCGGGCCCGGGGGGGCTGGGGCGGGGCCGTGAAGCGGCTGCTGAGGGGTCGCGGTGGGGGGCAGCGGCGGCCACGCCGGGGTCTGTGCTCGGGCTGTGGGGGCGTGAGGGACCGGCGGGGCCGGGCCGGGCCGGGCCGGGCCGGGCTGGGCTGGGCTGGGCGGCCCCGCAGGCCATAAAACACTGCTGGGAGCCAGGGGCAGGTGTCCGTGTTGACATAGCTTTGAGGAACGGAAGAGCTGGGATAAGCTTTCCAGGTAGGGAGCAGTGGGGGATGGAGGCCGTATTCTGATGCTCCTGTAGCACAAAGCAATGGTGAAGGATGGGCTCTTGTGGAACCGCCCGCTTATCCAGGGATGTGCGATACATAGCCAGTCCCCCTCAAGGGAGGCGCCCACCAGGACTCTTCTGCCTGGCGAGAGGCAAAATACACCGTATCTAAGGTCTGGAGATGCACCACAAGTAGAAGACTGAGTGTTTTGCTCTGCTTCATCATCTGGTTTTGTTTCAGCTCTCTTGTACTGAGAAGTGTGAACTCTCATGGGAGGTTCTCCACATGCTGCAGGAGATTTTTGAGCATGTTCTCCACTGTGTACCTGCTGCAACGGTTGTGTCCTCATCTATAAGAGCCAGGTTGTGTCTCTAACGCTGGCTGTGTTTTCTCACCACCCTGCGGTATTAATCCATGTTGAAAGCTCTAACATATAAGCATTCTGTAATTTAAGCACCAAGTACAAGAAATGTGTACAAATTACCGGGTCAGCTGCTGAGGTACCCTCTGAAGGGCATCTCAAAATACTTGCATTTAGCACTCCAAACAAAAGGCTGTGGTTCAGCATCAGTGTGGGTAAATACATGCTGGTTGCCATGGAATTTGTTGTGCCCTGAGAACAGGCTATAGCATTTACAGAGCTGGGTAGAGGATTTCAGAGAGAAATTCTACTTCTTCTGTGGTGCTCTGTAGGCTGTTGCTCACATGAGATAATTTCTGAAGGCACAATACTTGAACACAGTTTTTTGTTGAACTCAACATTGCCCAAAATGCTGAAAGGTTGATTTTTTTTTAAAGGAAAATTAGGCTAAATGTGTATCCCTGCTTCTGCCTTCCAAACAAATCACCAGCATCACTTCATAGAGCCTACATTAACTTCTGTAATACTTAAACATATATGTCACTGAATAAGGATTTCTTTTGAATGGGGACCTTAAGCATTGCAGATTTATCACCTCTGCAAAGTTTTTATCGTTTTTATTGCCTTTGCCTTTTACTTGTGAGCAGTTGGTGGTTGGTTGAATTTTCCCCCTTATATCTAAAGAGGCAGCAAAGCCTGTGACAGGAATCACTCCCCAGCCCCTGAATGGACACAGGAACAGTTCATAACTTCCCATGTCCTCAGTCCCTCTAGAGACATGGGATTGGGAGTGTGCCAGTCCTGAAATGGCAGAGGCCCATTGGGGGCATAATCTGCATTTTGCTTGAGGGGCAGGTGTATTTCCAGTAACAGCACAGAGGAAAGGACAGGGAGCAAGAAGTTTAAATGCTTCTTTTAGAGCTGTATTGCCTCCCCTGGCTGAAATTAGGCACAGCTGTCCATAGAGGCAAGGATGCTTGTTTTGATTCTGAGCTCCAGCACTAATTCAGGGCTGGTAGTTCATATGGCTTGCTGTACCTCAGCTTTTCCACCTGTTAGAGGGAAATGCTAATAACCCTGACTTGCAGCCAGAGATTTTGTAAAGATTAGTTGGCATTTTTGGCACATTAACAACTATTCTTTCTTAAACATAAAAATAGTTGTAGTAGAAGTGAAATACAATTCTTGTATGTTTCATGTCTTAAAATAAATTCTCAAATCTCAGCTGGAGGAAATGTAGCTGATAAGTATCAACAGACCTCAAAATAAGCTTATCAAGGGATTTTTGTTTCTATTGGATAGTTATAAGGCAGCATCCCTCCATTCTGACCATCACTTAAATAATCGGTCTATAGCAGGAGGTCTGTATTTTAAGTTAGTACCATGGCACTAAGCTTTGCCTAGCTGAAAAAGGATAGAGCAGAGCCATGCCAAGAGAGCCAGTGCCTGCAGTGGGAACTGGACACAACTGAGGTGACAGCAGAGGACAGAGATTCACTTCCCCTTCTGCACAGCTTGTGCTTCCGTGCTATGGGGGGCTGCTGCCTGCAGTGCAGGGTGTGTAATGTGCATTAAACATTGCCTTTCACTTCTGGCAGCACACTGGCTAGGATGATGAGGGACCAGAAGGCATGCAATTTCTGTTTAATAACAACATGAATTGTTCATTTACCTGTGCTCTGTAGAGGAAGACTGTGCAAGTGCTCTGAGAATGGTTTAAATGGGTGAAACTTTGTTAAGACAGACTTAAGTTTTGCTGTCAGTGAAAAAATAAAAAACATTGATAAAGGATTGAAATAAAGGCAGAAATTATTAGACTATATAAGTTATTTTTTTAAGATATAAAATATTTGATAAAAGTATGCAAGTGGCATGCAAACCATTTGAGAACTAAATTCTTTGCTCTGTTCTCTGAGGTGGGAATTTTGTCTCTATTAGAGAGGATCTGATATTAGTTTCTGGGAACATGGACTATATGGATAGTGAATTATATTGTTCCCTTTCTTTTATAATGTCTTCTAGACTTTGTTAACATTGAATTATTTTTACTTCTGACAATCATTTGTTCTTATGGTGTAGTTTTCGGTTGTTTGTTTTTGTTTTGGTTTTTGTTTGTTTGTTTGTTTGTTTTTGTCTTCAAATACAGTGTCTTTGTGATCTTGCATAAGACCATTTAAAACACTTAGCAGAGATTTCTTCTTAATGGCAGTTTTAGGCCACTGTTTAGTTACATTTTCTTAGTGTGAACTGGAACATTGCAAACATTGTTTTTTCCCAAAGTACATGATTCAGGGTAACACTGAATGTTGCTTAGAGCATCATTCATAGAGTAGGGATTGTGCTGTCTTTACCCAACTTGGCCTAACTTTTTGTCATCTAAGGTTCTCTGTGGCACTAACTTCCTTCTTCTGTAATTGTTTTGGACTGGGTTCCCTTTTCTGTATTACTGAAAGAGCTCTGTGAAAAACCTCATGTGACAAATCAGCATATTTCTGAATTTATTTCCCAGAGTAATTAGCTTTGAGACCCCTTCCTTCGCCCTTCCTTCCCCCTTCCTGCCCCTCCCTTTTTTTAACTTTTCAGTTGAAGATAGAGGTTTGAAACTCATTGTCTAAATGGTGTTTATTGATGTGTTTTCTTTCCCTGTGTTTAGTTTTCTCCAACTCACAGTACTCCCTTTAGCCTATTCACACAAATGTCTTTATGAACAGTGAAATTCTCTGCTGTGCAGAAGCCCCTGCTGAGATCACTGTGCTGCTGAGCCGTTTGCATGTGCTGCAGTAGACCTTTGCTCTGAGCAGGAATTCTACCTTTGCCCCTAAAGTTGTTCTTGCCTTGGCTCTAGTCAGGACTACCTATGCAGAAAACAGCAAAGCTTTTGTTTTTTGATTACAGCACATGTAATATTTAGTCTGTCTGGGAGATCAACCAGCAGAGCAGTGCCAGAATAGCCCTGTTTTGTTGGCAGCTAGGAATGACTTCAACAGAGACTGATATAGTGACTCCATACATTTTTTTCTTCATTCAGGTGCAGTCATTCTGATTTCTTTTCATGTGTAGATCACACCTAAGAGGAGACTTAGATCCAGTCAACCTTTAAAATGCCAGCAAATATTTATGAGACTTCTGTATTTGTCATAGAATCATAGAGTGGTTTGGGTTGGAAGGGACCATAAAGATAATTTAGTTCAATTCCCCTGCCATGGACAGGGGCACCTTCCACTAGATCAGGTTGTTCAGAGACCCATCCAGCCTGGTCTTGAACACGGATGGGGCGTCCACGACTTCTCTGGGCAATCTATTTCAGTGCCTCACCACTCTCACAGTAAAGAATTTTTCCCTAATATCTGATCTAAACCTACCCCCTATCAGTTTGAAACCATTCCCCTTATCCTGTCACTACAAGCATTTGTAAAAAAGTCTTCTCCAGATCTCTTGTAGTCACCCCAGCTTTGCATACTGAAAGTGGGTCTACAGGAAAGACCACAGACCGATATGATTGCACATTAAACTTTACTGAAATGAATACAGCTATAAATATACCAGGTATAAAGGACTGTACTTAGCTGGGAAGGAAAAGGGCTTTTTTTCTGAAGGGACTGTGGAATTGCAAAAAATTGTACCTGTTTTAAAGTTCATTAACTTCTCCAGTGAGCTTTTGAATAAAGGTAGAATTTTATAATCAAATTCCTAATTTCCTTTTTGTCTGCCTGATATTATTTTCTAGAGATGGAGAGGAAATGGGCTCCTATCCCATAAAACATTTTTCCTGCTCTACACTGATACAGAACAGACACTTCTGAAAGATTTAACTGGAAACAGAATGATGAATACACCAACAAACAGGGTATTTATTTTTTTATTTTTGAAAGAACTGCTTTCAAATCCCAACAATGCTTTGTGTGAAATAGAAATCTAAATGTAACATTCCTCAGCTCCAAACTAATGTGCTGAGCTTGGTCTAGCATGTGAGCCTTTCTTACAGGGGTTACAGTGACCATTCAGTTGCACATGAAAAAGACACCACTTCTGTACTAGCTAGGTCAGGAACTTATGTGGAGCCATAGGTTTAATTCCCCATGCCAAGTCTCGTGCATGCAGTTTGAACTTCTGTCTAATCATTAATGCTGCAGATTGTCAGTACATTGTAGAATTGGTGCTGACATTTTTTATCATTTTCCAAGTCAAATTGATACTGATCAGTTTTCTCTCCACAGCTTGGTCCTTAGTGTCTCTGGTTCTAACTTTCTCATTTAGTAGTAATAGATTTTTAATTTTTTTTCCCCCCTGATACCTAAGATAAAATCATTGCAGGAAAGCAACTTTCAAGTGCTGCATGGGTTTTAGAGTTCTGTATGCATTCCCTCCTCTCTGGTACTCAGTTCTGTCTGCACTTCCCTAGTTTTCTTGTTTGTATGCCTGCAGCATATTTGCAAAACATGGAAGTGCTACTCTTCTCACTCTTCAAATGGAGAAAAGAGATAAAGAACCAGCAAGTGCTTTTATTGTTGGTGAAAAGACACCTGAGCAGGATGTGTGATCACTGATGTCATGAGCCAGGCAACCACCTCCATGCAATGACACCTTAATGTACCAGTACTGACTGGTTCATACAGGTTCAGCAGTGCTGTGTCATGTGTGTTTCCTGGCTTGGGAATCTGCAGCTCAGAGCACTCTGCATTGTTCTCTGCTGTGAACTGTAAACATGTCCTGAATGGCTTGTCCATGATCCTGCAGGAAGACAGTGGCAGACCAGGGACATAATGTGAGTTTTCTCCTAAGCAGCAAGCCAACCTTCTTTATTTTGGTTTCTAGGCTACATAGATTGTAAGTGAATGAAAATTCTGTGCATGTGGAAAGACTTCAATATTTTTTGGAAGTAGGTTAATTCCTATAGCATGGTAGGTTTGAGGGTCTGGAGAGGACTGATTACCAAAGGATTAGCTATGCTAAAGAAATAGTTTATTGTCACTTTTGGAAATGCTTTATTGATGTTAGAGTAGAAATGCATAGATCAGTTGAACTATACTGGTCTGCTCTGTTATGTCATAAACTGAAAAGAAGATAGCAATTTGTTAATATTATAATACATTGAGGAATGTATTAGAAGAGTATGAATAAAAAGTTTCATGAAAAAAAAGTATCTGCCACTATTAACAAATGGCACATTGTTTTCATCAGTGTTAATCTCCTGGCTCTTGATTTCCCCTCCTTCCCTCTTCCTGTTTCATAGTCTTCTCATATGTTCCCTAGTTTGCCAAAACTTGCTAATCTAATAATTACACTTTCACATTCAGTTTTGCATTACATTTTTTTAGGCATCATATGAAATGTTCTTAATGCCCCACAGTGACATCTGTTTATACAGGGGAGAGAATTTATCATTGCAGGTTTTGCAGGTAGGGCTGGGGTTTCATGAAAGTTAAGGTATAGTACAAAGAGCTGAATTCATTTTTTAAACTGGCTGTAAACTAAAAAGATATCTTTTCCAAGGGAATATCTTACAAGGTAGAGAGACAGCAGGTAGGTTTAGATACTATTTCTACTCTGCTTCACTAAGAAGAAATTCTTTATTATGAGTTGTGGCTGCCCCCTTCACAAAAGTGTTTAAAGAAAGCCAGGGTGCAAGGGGCACTGAGCAGCCTGTTCTAGTGGAAGGTGTCCCTGCCCATGGCAGGAGGCTGGAACTGGATGATGTCTAATGTCTATTCCTGCTCAAACCATTTTAAGATTCTATGATTAGGAATATACTGCAGGGGTCAAGGCTCACACTTTGGGAATATAGTGAACTTTGCAGAAGCTTAAGAGGTGATTCTTTCCACCCAAGCTTTTCACTTTGTTGCTGTTTGAATTGGACAGTTGATAAGTTGATAAATTGAACAGTTAATAAGTCTGTGCCCGTAACTGTGGAGTTGATCTTTTTACCCTCTCCACCTGCAAGTGGTGCTGAATCTGTCTCAGCTTCAAAACGTCTTTACCTATGTGTATTTCAAAGCTACTTCAGGCTTACAAAGAAACTGTATTTGGAAAAACTTTGTGCCCTATGGGACATGTTCTGTTTTTGTCCGAAGCGATCCTTTAGTGCTTTTTTTTTGTTTGGCTGGTTTTTTTTGTTTGGTTTTATTTATTTTTTGTGGGGGTTTTTTTTGTTTGTTTGGTTTTTTTTGGTTTTGATTTTTTTTTGACGTTTTATTTCCCTTGGGAGTAAATTACCGAGGTGGTAGGCATGGGAGAGAAATGGGTTGAGTGACATCTAGTGGTTAGGAATGAAAATGTGTAGCATCAAGTCTTCTTCCTTCAGGACAATGAAAAGTAAAGCAATTCCTAAAAATGGACTGGGATTAACTTAGAATCTAGAAAACCTGAAATTTAGACAACATTTCCAATAAATGCAACTTCTTCTTTCTGCCTCTGTCAGCAGTAACTTTCCTGAATGGTGTCTGATGCTAAGGAATGGCTTTGATATCTGGTGCCAGGGCCTGGTTACTTTCAACCCATTCTAGTGTCTTCTCATGTCTCTTTCCCATTTCATTGCTTGTTTGGTTTTAGGAATATTTTTACATGACCCTCCTTTGCCACAACCAGAATGACTTTAGGATCCTACAGTTTTCTGATTATTAAATTTTTTAGGCCATTGGAGAGAAGTGATCTCATTAATAGTGCAGTTGTGAGAAGCTGATCTTGGTAAAGATCTGCTGTTTTGTACTGCTGAGAACCCAATTGCCTTATTTGTTACTCCCAGTTTTAGAAGAGTTGACACTGTCCACTGTTCACTTCCACTGGGAAGGATTCTAGTCCAGTTCTCTGCTATCTCAGCCTTGTCAAATCAATTCTGTCTAAGGGTACAGAGTGGATTATACCTTTATGATGCCTGGTGGAGGAAATGGATGGCTTTAATAGTTTATTTCCTCTTGTGATTTCCAATGATTTCTTTTCTAGGCAACTGGACTAGTGTAACTCATCTTGCTATCAAATGAATACTTATGAACAAATTCCAGCTGGCCAGTTGCTGTTGAAATGGGAGCTAGATAAAATTTCTATCACTGTAGGGCAGCGTTTGTCTTCTTGTGTTATACAACACTATGCTTTCTAGTTATATTTGGAATGCTGAGAAATGAGCTAATGTATGGTCATATTTTTTAGATTTCAATGATGAAAATGTTGTGCCTTCCTACTTGCCTTGCAGGTTTCAGAGAAAATGGAAACAGATTTTTCCTCAAACTTGAGAAAGGAGTGGGCTCCACTAAAATTATATCCATCTTTCTTATGGCTTCCTGGGAAGTCACAAGCATATTCAGAAATCCACCCACCCATCCACTATAGTATGAAGCTGGGTAAGTTATTTAGTCAAGTTTAGACTAGTGCCCACTGCATATGTTATGGAAAATTCTGGGAAAAGAGGTGGCATTTAATACATAAGAGGAGCAGTAGCTATTGTCAATCCATCTGGTGTCACAACTCTTTGATTGGGCCTTGCATACATCTACATAACTCTGGCCAGCTCAATTTCCTCTCAGTACTTCAGGGGTGTAGAAATGGAGAGAGGAACATAAAGGACATGTGGCACATGTGCTGTGTGTGTTAGTAACATATCCATCACAGCTGTGGGAGCTGAAAGGAAAAGGAAGGAAGCAGGTGAAATCTGTTGTGCTCGGAGGAAACCAGCATGTGTTTGAGTGCTAGCAAATGACAGATTTTTTCTTTAAAATTCTCTTCTCTCATATTGTGAGAGTGGGACAGGCATGCCATTATTAGATACCACCTTTATGAAGCTGTAATTTGAGCTTACTTGTTTGGTTGCAAGTTTTGGGGAGAAATTCATACTGTAACAGGGACAAAGCCTGGTGCCATCGCTGAGTTCCTCTGGAGCAGGGAGTATTATGGACAGGAGCTGCATGTAAGGAAAAACAGCAAGGGAATTTTTGCAGAACTTCAGTAGTTATAGCTACCAGGATATAACAGAAACAATTTTGAATTTAGTTTCAATGCTCTTTGGGGAAGAAGTAGTTCTTCAATGTGTATGCCCATTGCATTATAACTTCTGCATACGTTTCTAAAATACATAGGGTCTGACAGAGATTCCAGGGGAAGCCATGCCAGCTGTGAGTCTGGGCTCTTAGGCCTAAAGTGGCAATGATTTTCTCCAGTCATGGCTTCATGCATAAAAGTGTAAGAAATACCTTATTTTGTCAAACCTAAGGCCCACCTAGACAGGTATCTTTGCCTTGGACAGTAACAGCAGGAAATACTAAATGGAGCTGGGACATGATCCTGGCCATTAATTTGTGCATTCCTCTCATTCTCCCTCAGCATCCACAGTCACTGGATTAAAATCTCTAGGAGGTACACCTGTGGCCACTCCCTTACCTATTTTGGAATGGCTGTCCATAAAAAATTCTCTTTTTGTAGCCTGCTTGTCTCCTAGTACCATATGACCAAAATTTCACTACAGTTGTGTTTGGAAAATAAATTTTTTTTTGCTTGTCTGAAACCTATCTTGCATGCAGTTTGAGTGAGTGGCCATACTTGTAGTATTACAAGGTTTGATAGCTAACAATCTGCTCTCACTTCCTCAACTACCTTCATGATTTTGCAGTTCTCAGTTGTATCCCACTCAGCCTGCATGTCTTCAAATTAGGGAGAGAAATCTCTCCTCATAATGCAGCTGCTCCGTCCCCTAAATTCCTGCTGTACAATTTATGTGCTCGATGAAACATGAGTGCTTAAATGTGGATACAATTCAGTCTCTCAGTTGCTGCATGTCCCAGCTGTCTGTCACAAGGCAGAACTGGCTGCCCAGTTAAAACAGCTAGAGTGATCCCAGCATAACTCTTTTTTGAGCACCTTCTATCTGACCTTTTTAAAGCTGTAGCAAGCAAATTCCAAGAACACTTGTGGGATGAATGGCAGCAGCTTTCTCTGTTTGTAGGTGGCGCCTGGCCAATTCACAGCCATCCCTACGGATGTTCAGCTTTTTCTTGGCCTGAAACCAACTGTTACAAAGGGCCAGATCCTCACTAGTTGCTTGTGGAGTTTCTGGTCATTTGGGTTATGGTGCTGGCCAGACAGCCATTTGTACTTTTTGTAGTGGTTCCTGCTGGTCTCAGTGCTGAGCAAGTAAAGTAACTTCAGCTTCTTGGTGGTTAGTACGCTTGCTGTATGTGATGGGATATCCACAGTGAGAATGTAGTCAGCTGCAGGGCAGATACATGTAGCAGCCAGACTTGGAGGCACTTGCACTGATTTCATCCAGGACATTGATGCTCTCTATCCTGAGAAGTGGACCTTTGGAGGAAGTTGGTGCTGCAGGCAGCATTTATCAGTTCACTGGTCCCTGGAAAGGGTGGAAGTTACCTTCCAGTGGTGTGGTTATGATAAAACTGGTTATTATATGTTATCATTCTTGACTTCTGGCAGTTTATTTTATATTAAGATGTCTTGGTTTATTGAAAATAACCCAAATATTTTTTAATCAATCAATTTTAATAAATTGATGAGTTATTTCTTTCATTGATGACTGAGTTGGCAACCTTCTGAGTTGAGAGCTCTTCTTGGGAACCCATGCAGAGGAAAGGTCACTTTCTCAGTTTTAGATCCTGTAACTGATTCGACTGAATAGCAAAGGGAAGGCCAAAATGTTAAATTTTATTATATTAGTGGGAATCAAATGGTGCAAAAGAAAAGATAGCTAAGACTAACACTTGGTATAACTATGACTAGTCTGGTAGACAGAAAACTGCAAGTGGAAATTTGCTGTATTTTTTCTCTTTTAGAAAAGTAAAGATTTAAAGAATGGAACGGGAACAAGTATTGCTTTTGGATATGAATACAAATCACTGAATGTGCCCACCTGCTCTCATCTTATCACTGATTTTGCCATATTCATGTGTGAGCAGTGTGAGCTACAATGTCTTGCATTGCAGTGACCCTAATTGTGTAAGGCATGAGACACATCCTCTCTGTGAGGTTCTGTAAACACAGTGCTGTGCAACCTGCAGCACATTTTCTAGATGTATTCTGAATTGGAGTGTCTTCCTGTTTGTTAATGTGAATAATACATTCCAGAGTCCATCTCCCGTGTCTCTAGCTGCTACAATCTCCCTGCCAAGAATGTAACCTTGTTCAGCCTTTGCACCAAATGGTGTCCTGGAAGCTTTGTAGGTCAAGCTAAGAAATGACTACATACCAGAATAAACTCTCACAGAAAACTAGCAAAGAATAAACACATACACAGTTAGTTTACCCCTGATCTCATGTCTTTTGTTCTCAAAACACCTTCTATATCTTAGAATATAAAACTTGTCACTATCAACTGTAGACTCAGCATAGTTATTATAACAAATGATAATTTCCCTTCTCACAAACTTTCACTATTTCACACTAGCAATTATCTCTCTCTTTTCCTGAACACAGAGAGACCAGCTGCTTTTTCTCTTGGATGCTTTACCAATGCCTATCAAAGTCAATGCAGAGTTCTTGTACTCAGCTGTACTCAGAGGATTTTTGATCTTGCAGGGTTGGTTTTTTTTTTTTTCAGTTCTCATGTTTCATCTAATAAGAGCTACTATGTTGGTGAACAAACACATCTTAGAATAATTTGCAGCTAAGCAATGCTAATGCTGTAAGGAATAAAAGTGACTCAGTTGCTTCTGTGATGAAGGGCAATTGCTCCCTCTGCTGTGCAATTCTCCTGCCAGAAGCTCTGCACTTGCAGTAGTCATTCAACTTTGCTTTTCCTGTGACACAGTTGTGTTGCTGGGTGTTGGTACCTTGTGCATAGTAGAAACGCCTTCAGCCTGCTGGCCACACTGCCTTTGATGCTGCCTGGGATATGTTTGGCTCTCTGGACTGCAAGTGAGTGTTGTCAGTTCATGTGCAGCCTCTCAGTCACCAGCACCCTCAATTCCTTTTCTTTCTCAGCCATTCTCAATTCCTTCATCCCCCAGTCTGTGTCAATATGGGGGGTTGCCTCAGCTCAGGTGGAGCACCTTGCACTTGGTTTCATGAGGTTCCCATGGACCTACTTCTTGAGTTTGTCCAGGTCCCTCTGGATGGCAGTCTGTCCCCCTGGCATGTCACCTGTACCACTCAGTGTGGTTCTTGCACTCCAGCTTGCTGAAGGTGCACTCAGTGCCATTGTCTATGTCATTGATGAAGATAAAAAACTGTGCTCATCCCAGTCATCTGGACACCACTTGATCTCTGTCTGGACATTGAGCCATTTTCCACTTCAGCCAATTTCTCATCTGCCAAACAGTCCATCCATCAAATCCATACCTCTCCAATTTAGAGAGAAGGGTGTTGTGAGGGACTGTGTCAAAGGCCTTACAAATGTCCAGATAACAACCATAGCTCTTCCCTTGTCCACTGATGTTGTCCCTTCATCAGAGAAGGCCACTGGGGCTCATGTGTCTTCTTGTTGACAGATGTCCGGTTTCCACTGCAGGCTGGGGACTCCTCACAGGTGTATAGGAACTGCATATTTATCATGTTCTACTTGGCTTATGATGATAATGGGATCTGGAATGGATGAGGGTATTGGTGCTGTTTTTTGATTTGTTTTAAATACAGCAATGCTTGTCTTTGAAGTTAATGCCTTAAAAATCACAGTGTAATACAGCCTCACTGGAATATCTTCTTCCACAAGCCACAGCTGCTTACTTTGAAAGTTTTAGAGCAGGCTCCTCTCATGTGCACAGGATGTAGGACTACTTTATTCTTATGCCTTTCCCTTGGTGTCCATCTTTGGTCTCTGTTCACAGTAGCACAGACAGCAAGATGAACTCTTTACATGCCTTTATTCGGGCTGACTGTTCCAGAGTTGATTCTGCTCTGGGATTGCACATTCAGTGACTGTGAGGTAGTGTAGGAGACAAGTTATCAGGTAGACTGGCCTTTGGTCTGACCCAGAACAGTTCTTGTATCTTCTATCTCTGTCCTCTCTGTTGGGTAAACTTTGCCAAATACCTTGTAGGTCAGCTGAAGGCTAGCCAAAGGTATAGCCAAAGAAGAGAAATGTTTCATTTCAAGACCCATTTCAATGAACATTTTCTTTGTAGTCACCAGACATTTTGCTTCTTTATTTGCATTGACATGGCCATAGTCTTTGCATCTGGCTTTTACAGGTATGAAAAGTTTGCCCAGAGGTAGATTGTATCTGTGACAAGTAAAGATCCACTCTCTGTTTTTATTCACCTCCCCTGTTGTATTGCTGGGGTTTTTACATTCTATGGACTGAAAATCAAACAAATACTGAATTGAGTCCACTGATAATAAAAAATTATCTCACAAAGACAGGCACTGAGGATATGTGTACTTGAATAAGTGATTAGCAAGAAGACCTGTGATATCAGGCCAAGGAGACACTTAACTTGTAGGTGGTTTGATTTTTCTGCATTTTTGCTTGGTATAGTGCTGTGTTTGCTGGAAATGTAAAAAGTGAAGATGTAGAAAAATTTAAAGATCAGGTAGTGAAAACTATGTTGTTTTCTTTTAGATTTGGAGGGGTAAAATAATGTCAAAGTAGCTGAAGAGATATTTCTACCCAATTTGCAAACTACAGTCTGATATAAAAATTCCTTTATTATTGTATCTACTTCTTCTGTTTCTGAATAACCTTCAAGAGTGCAACGAGTTCAGAACTGACATAAACTTAGCTAGATGTCAATGTTATTTGGATGTTTCATATTCTGACACTCTGAGAGTACAAGGTTGTGATGGCTTAAAAAGTTGAATCTGAAACATTGCTGAATGGTTATATACATGTAAAAATATGTGGGGAGGTGTCAGCCAGAGCACACAAATGCATGGAATCCACAGCCATTGATTAAAGTTATGTTGAAATAGTGTGTTTGAGTGTTTGCCCACCATCATACTTAACTTTTCTTATGTTTAAATGGAGCTTCCTGTGTTTCACTGTGTGCACATTGCCTCCTGTCCTGTCACTGGGTGCCACTGAGAAGAATCTGGTTCTGTCTTCTTTCCTCTTTCTGAATAGGCATTTTTGCACATTTGTAAAATTCTCCTTGCATCTTCTTTTCTCCAGGTTAAACAATTTCACCTCTCTCAACCTCTCCTTGTATGATAGGGGTTTCAGACCCTAAATCATCTTTGTGGCTCTCATGCTGGGCTTGCTACACTATATTCATGTCTCTTGTTCTGGGAAGCTCAGTCCTGGACACAGCACTCCAGGTAGGACCTCAACAGTGCTAAGCAGAATGGAAGGAACACCTTCCTCAATCTGCTGGCAATGCTTATCCAGTTCTGGAGGCTATTTGCCTTCTTTGCCACAAGGGCACATTGCTGGCTCATGTTCAGTATCTCTAGATCCCTTTCTTCAGAGCATCTTTCCAGCTAGTCAGCCCCATCTTGCACTGGTGTGTGGGGTTATTTAACCCTTGATACAGGATTTGGCATTTTGCTCTGTTAATTTTCATGACCTATTGACCAGGGTCCTTCTGATGGCAGCACTAATCTCTGGTGTGTCAACCACTCCTCCCAATTTTGTACCATCTGCAAAATTGCAGAGGGTGCACCCTGTCCCATTAGCCAGGCCATTAATGAAGATGTAAAATACTACTGGCCCCAGTATCAACCCCTGATGTACACTATTAGTGACTGGCCTCCAGCCATTGATCACAACCCTTTGAACCCCTTGACAGTTCAGCAGGTTTTCCACCTTACAACCCATTTATCCAGCCCATGCTTCATCACCTTCTGAGGAATTTCACAGAGTTAGCTAACAATTGCCAAGTATGAATAGGAAATTGAATCTGTTCTTCGAAGATATATAACATTTTTATTGGCTAGACAGCAGCAAAGTGTTTCTGCTGAATTTGTTTGATTTTCAGGTAATGGAGAAATTCACAACTCCTGCTTTGTTATTTTTTCATGGCTGAGAGCAGTGTCAGATTAATTTTGTTGCAAAGAGTGAATTGATCACTATTCACTGCATAGATGATTCAGTGAAAGTGTGAATTCAGTTATATAAATTATTTAGTTATATGTGTTGCATGTAGAAAGCTGTGTGAACAATATTAATCAAATAAACCGTGTGAGGATTTCCCTCAACTTTAAAAATAGTTTTATTTTCAACAATTGTCCTTTTTGTCAGGTCAGATCATGAGTGAGCTGATGTGAATGGACTCATATTACTGTGTCACCTGGAGGGCAGAGAGTTTTGCATGAGATCTCTGTACAGAATAATAGCAGAAAGAGAATTAGTGCCCTTTCTGAGAGCACTTGTTTGATATCCTAATCTCTTGTGTGGGGGGAATCAAGAGCTGTTTCTAGGACCCATCTAACTGATCCACAGCTAGATCTCAGAAAACCAGCTCCTCCAAACTGTGTGAGGTCTCCACACACTTTGATGCTTTCCAAGTGAATTTTTCACTGTTATGAAGATGGCTGCTTGCTATTTTAAAGTGTTACTTCTGATTCTCAAACTTGGGAGTGAGAATCTGTTCCTGTTTAGGTGTTGGATGATATGATTGAAACACTTTTGTCCCTAAATGGAAAAAAAGGTCAAAACCTTTCAAAGTACTTCTTCCAGGAGGCTGATGCAATGCAGTTGGCTCTGAGATAAGCCTTATGCTAAGAGATTCTGGTTTTGGAAAAGGACTGTGCTTGAATATTGCAACTCTGGACAGTCTTTGTTTGTAAGACCTATGTGATTTCAGGCATTAGTTGCTGTCAGACACAGTGAGAACTTAGTGGACCTGATCTGTGAAAGCCTGCAGTGAGCAGCTGCATTGTGAGCTCTGCCAACAGGCTGAGGTGCACAGGCAGGAGGAATCCAGAAGCAGTGCTGCTGTTCCAGCTGCCACCAGGTGCTGCTCTGCAGGTAGCCTTTCTTGCTCTCTTCCTGCCGCCCAGGCTGGGTAGAGGAGCCAGCAATTAGAGACTGTTGCTTGCAGTACTCAAGGCTAGGCTTGGGCTTAGACCAGGCTCCACATGTCTTGTGAGTCAGTACAATTGCTCCCAGGAATAATTCTGTGTTTCTCCCCAAGCAGAACTCAGCCTGGTAACCCTTCAGTAGGCTCTGGCCTGACCACCTCTAGTACCCACTGGTTTAAGCACCTCTAACCAGCTTCCTTTTTACCACGTCTCCGCTTTCTCTATGGATATGTAGGGCCTGCCTATGTACACAATGCTTGGTACTAATGGAGAAGACAATGAAAAAGTTATTGGAATTGCTTGAGTGGATGCTGATCTATTCTTGTGATTGCCTCACCCCTCCATAAAGGCAGGCAAATACTGAGAGTAGCTCTGGATTACTAATATAAAAACTGAACTGTACTTGCCTTTTCAGTGTACTTTTGTTGATTTTGAAACCACTTTCTAGTGGAAGATTCTCTGTCCATGGCAAGGAGGGTGGACTAGATGACTTTAAGGTCCATTCCAACCCAAACCATTCTATGATTCCATGAAACTGTGTGGTTGTGAATAGGTTGACTGAAAGATCTCATTAGAAATAGTGAATTTAATGTGGAATGGTCCCACAAAGCAAAAATGGAGCTTCTTGGCAAGAAATTTATTCCAAAACTGCATTATTTTTGGCTGGAGAATGGAAGCAACATTATATGTGTTACAAAACACAGGTAAGGAAGTCATTGTACATAGGTTCCAGATCAAGACTATCCATATGGATTATTCAGTGGATTGTTTTATTTGAATATAATTGGGTAACAGAGGACAGGGGTGAGCTATCAAATGTTTGGAGACAGTTCACTAAGGTGAAATTTATCTTCATGTCTGCTTGATTTTGGTTATTTTCTCTTCTGTAAAAAAAGTTTAGTGTAGTCTTGTGAATAAGGCGATGGTACTTCTATTAATTGACTTCTGCATGTTTTTATTCCTTTATGAACTACATTATAAACCTATTTTATTTTCAAAACTATTTTCATTAGAGTTGTGACTGTTTTCATTATGGGAAACAGTGGATTAAGAGAAAATGGTGAGATTATAAGTGACAGGTCTGAAGCCAAAGAGGGAATTGTTCATTGAAACTACTGGTACTGAAGGTTTCTATCAATTCTGACCACTTGTGACCAGGAATTGGTTTGTGAGAAGTTACAGAGAGGGCAATACTGAAGAAAATATGGGAATTTGGGAAGATTAATAGGTTTCTTGTCAAAGAAGAGCTGAGAAATATGCAGCCTCAACTTTGTGGTCCTCCATACTAAGGAAAAAAGAAAAGTATTTTTCCAGAAAAAAGTATTAGCAGACGTATCCTGATTCTGCCATCAATATCAAACACTTTTTCTTTGTGTATCAGTTTCTTCTTTGCAAAATGAAGATAAAGGTATTGGGCAGTGGTTTGAGATCTGCACCAGTAAGTGCAGGCTAACACTGCACTACTCTCCTTTGGTGCTGGATGCTCACTATGATGCAGGACTAACAAGCTGCTGGCTAAATGGTTGTAAGGACATAGGAGCATATGACACAAACAGTGACATTTCTGATTTTGCATAAATTTATGTAATTTTTTCTGTTTCCTTTTATATTTCTTTCCCATGGGAGAAAATTAGGCAATTATTTTTTCCAGTGCTGCTACAATAAGCTACAAAGCTGATTCTGATGAAAAAATAGACTATGGTCTCTTGATGATTGATCAAAGCAGGTGATTTTGAACTTGGTTTTAATCTATTATTTTAAAAATATGCTAAATAAAAAACCAATTGAACCAATTGAATAAGTTCACATTTGTTTTACCTTTATAGTTCTTAATGGTTTTTTAAGAAAAATTATATTTGCTGTAAACAAGTATATTTGTAGCTTTTACTCTGACTTTCACAGGCCTGTTGACATCACTTCTAGAACCACTGCACATAGGAGTACAGTTCACATGGTACCACCTAACAGCTCTGCTCTTTCCCAGAAGTGTCAGATCTCCTGTGTGTATGTTGGAAAGGCCTCTTCTGTGTGGGTGTGAATGGATTCCATTGGTATTTATGTATGGGGGGTAGAAAGGGACACCAGAAGAGAGTGAGTCAGAGAGGGCAAAAATGCATGTCTGAAAGTCTCTCAAAACCTGATTAACTCTGGAGTCAGTAATGCTGTTGCATCCATAAGCATGGATATATTAGCATGTGAGGCAGACACATTTGTTGAAGGCCACCAGGCCTCCAGCAAACATCAGGATCAACACTGGGATGCCAAACTCACATGGTGACTGAGGCAGTGGTGGCCGCTCTCTGCAGAAAGCAACTTCAGGTTCAATATCAGCTACAGTATTACTTGAAACATTGTCTGAACCCCTGCCAGCCCTTGTTGTATCAGTACAATTTTCTGTTTCTGGTGGAATGGCTGATGTTGTCCTCCCAGCTGTTGCTCCAGTCTGGGAACTACCAGTTAATGTTTTGTTGTGAGCTTTTTGAAGGGAAAATATTGCATGTAGTTATCTGTTATTGAAATTAACAGCTCAATTTTATTATTAACAGCAGCTTTATTGAAAAAAAAGAGTGTTCTTGTAAATATGGGTTGTGATGTTTTTCTTGCTTCAGCTTGATATTTTCAACATATGCAATGAGTAATCCAGGCACACAGATACATTTGCCTAAGTTCCTTAGTGATTTCTGGCAGGTAATGGGATCAGAACATGCCTGGAGGACCACTCAGGGTACTTCAGCTGACACATACAGGGTCTGTATGTCATGGATGGGGCCTTCCTGTAATGCTGTTCACATTTGTAAAATTAATTATACAGACTTATATAGACTAGTCAGGTTATTTTTCTGGGTGCCACATTTCTTGGGTACTAAGATGTGGGTGGGTTGGTGGGTTTTTTTTCTGTGGTTGTTTTTTTTTTTTGTGTGTGTTGTTTTTGTTTTGTTTTGTTTTAATTTGTCAAGCTGGATTTTGGATAAAAACTACAATTTATTAAAAGTTGGCAATAAAGCATTAAAATTTTATTAAAGTGTATGGAATATGTTAGGCACATTCACTAACTTAAAAATTATTAAATTTTTATTTTAATTTATTTAATTATTTTTTCAATTTAATTTTTATTTAATTAAATTTTATTTACAGGCATTTTATTAGTATTTGGACATTTCCTTATTAGATAACTAAATCCTGAAGAGCAGAATTAACAGTGACATGCAGGAGGACAGAAAATTTTATATGAAAGAAGGAAGGACATCAACAGATGAAAATAGTGTTAGAATATATAGGGGACTAGACTGGAAGGGCTAGTGGTAGATGCCACTCTCTTCTCTCTGGCTCTTAGATGTGACTGGAAACAGGTATATTAGTTTCCTTCTTTTTCACTTCCCACGTGAATTTCAACTGTCATTGAGTTAATGCATCTGATGAAAATGGTCTTTTTTCACTTTCCAGCTAGCAATAGCAAAACTAATTAAGGCACAATTTTTTTTTGTACAACGAGAGCTGGAAGTACTGGAACAATGAAAACACAAGGTTTTGTTCTGTGGTGAAGACTGGAAATATGCTTGTCACGAATAACTATGGTTTATAGGAATGAAAGACTATTATGTAAATTCATATTTGTCAGAGCTGCAAAATGGAGACTAAGTACCAGCTCTGCTGCCAGTGTTATACAGATCTTTGATTATGAAAGGCTGAGTTCTGTAGAGCACACCAGTGCACAAGAGACAGGCTGGTTGGAGAAAAAAACTCAAGACTTTTATTCCCTGCAAAGGCTGTTCATTCAAAGAGGTGTTCAGACTGCTGGGAATATCTATTTCACCCTAGGCATGCTTTTACTGTGTGCTTCACAATAGGGCATAGTTTTAGCAGTCCTCTGAAAATTTCAAATCTGCATGAAACATGGCACAAGCTTGCAATGATGGTAGGATGGCTTTCAGGAGATCAAAGAGCAGCTTTTAGTATTCAAATGCTGTGACTGTGTATCCATAAAAAAAAAAAATTCATAAAATCATTAACCTTAAATTTTAATGGAAAAAGCAAAACCTGTTAGTTCTCCAACCCTTACAGTGAGATTTCAATTGACTTTGAGGCAAGGATTTTGCTCAGTAATAAAACTGTTAACTGATTCAGTTGCTACAGTAATTACTTGTTTATGTTTTGCTGAAAGGTGGTCTAGCAAAGAGGAACATGTCTCTCTGCAATTTTCAGTATGATGCCTTTGAAAAGCCATGTATGGGTAAATTTAAAATTTAAAAGAAAAAATATGCTATTTTATTAGCTAAAGATTTAATTTTCCTTTTACTATTACAGCATAAATGTAAGCACCTTACAATTACTGAAAATATTCATGATTTGCAAAGCTATGTAAGGCAGAAAAAAAGCTAATTTTTCTATTAGCTGTGTCTCACTTATTCACTTCACCATTATGTGAATTAATCCAACATTAGGCACCAAAGCATCAAATGTAATATTAACTACTGGGGGATGCTATTTGCCTCATATTGCTCACCTACTGTAATCTTAAATGAAAACACCTAATAGAATCCAGCTCATGAGACAACCCTTCACTGACAAAAAGTCAGTGTTAATTCAGGATCTTCCCCTTGATTGAACAAGTCGCTGTAGGAAACTGAGTGGAAACAAAATTTGCTGCAGACCTCATAGTGAGGAAATGCTTCCCTGGATGTATAATTCCAGTGTTCATGAGCTCAAAGATGTGTGTGGCAGATGTGTGAGGAGAGAAACAAGGTGTCTAAGTGCACAAGGTTCACCTCATAAAGGGAGTTCTCACACAACAATGGGTTGTGTTATCTTCTGTGATGGCTACAGCTGATCCTTCTCCTGACCCTTCCTTGAATTCACTTCTTCCTTGAATAAAAATTATCAAGTGCATACATATTAAGGAAAAGGGGTAGAATGTTCCAAATTGATTTTATTAGCTAATTTAAAATCTTAACCTATTTGAGATGTAAAGGTCTAAAATACTGTACTCATAAGAAGTGCTTTTCCAACATTCGTAAGTGAATTCAAGTTCTTCATTTTCCAGGATAAAACTTTGAGAGTGCTATTACAAGAAATACAGAATGAGCACAAGAAGAAAACTGTTGACACCAAAATCACAGATTTGCTCACTTACCTTTGTTCCACACCAAGCATCATCCCCAGAGAAATAATTTCTCTCTTGTCTTCTTTTACAAATTAAATCCATACACAAAGCATTCTTTGTTGATGCTCTTAGTCTATTAACTTCTCATTTGTAAGTTTGTGGTCCCCAAGACAGATCAGAATATTGGTGTTGTGTGTGTCCTTGTGATTCAAAAGACCTTCAGCTCTGTGGGGTTTAACCTGTTTTACTTAAGGGAGGCATGGCTGCAATTGTGTACCAGGTTTTTCCTGTATTTTTCCCACATGATTGTGTTTTGACACTCAAGACAAGTCCATGATGAGCAATGGAGGATGGGAATTTGGTGACTAATGACTTTCAATTCCTTCTGCTGTTGTGTGGGCCTGTAAAAAGAGAAAATCTTAGCAGAGCATGTTGTTCAGTACCGAGGTAAGGTTTGGATAGGGTGATAGGGTCCTTCCAAGTCTTGTGGTACCTGTCTATCTGAGTTAAATGACACCTAACCTTGGTCAGGCCTGGAAGGACACTTTTTGTTCAAAAAAAGAAAAAAATGTACACGGTGATAAGACCATTTCCTTTCTCACAGTGTCTCCTTTAATGTCAGGCCTGAAATATGAAGTCATTAGGGGATATTAAAACAGTGCTGACAAACTAATTAACAAAAGACATTACGCCGGATGGGCTCAATTTATCCTTTTTAATGGTTCTTATAAATGGGTGCCGCCAATTAAAATTAATAAAGATTTACCAGCGATTGCCCAGCATACACTGTTAAAGAGCTTCACTGAAGGTCGCCTTAAAGTCAGCCTTGTCAAAGCTGCACGTTCAGCTCCCAACACCAAGCCATGCTGAGCTACTCTCGGTTACATTTTCCCAGGCAGTTTCTCTTTCTTTGTGTTTGGCTGAAGTTTATACACTTCTGTCTCTGCCTGTCTAAAATCTCATCCATCTGCCTGTTGACTCTATTAAAAAATATCCCCCCCATGCACTATTAGATTTGTCACAGTTTCACAAAGGAGAATCTCAACAGTCAGTATAACAAGAACTTTGTTCTTTCCAAATCTGTCTGTTATGATGAAATCCTTGACTAACATCTTTCATTTTAAACCACTCTTTATTTTCTTGCTGTCAAATTAAGGTACAACAGTGTCCCTGCTTAGGGGAAGAGTATGGATGATTGAGAATGCCCTGTGTGGCTATAGCTTTGTTCAGTCTAGACCAGACTGAATTCTGCCAGGCCATGCTCTTATGGCTTCCAGCATTTCTCCGTGTGTAGGTGATAAGATACTAAAAATATGAATTATGAATGCATCAAGGGAGAAGGCTGCTATTACCCCAGCGACTAAAACTTGGTGACTAATAATAATTTCTTTGCAATCTGTCCACCAAAGGAAAACAGCTAGGAGACTAGCCATGCAGCCACGAGCTCACCTCTGATGTTCTGCCCTCCATTTACATTTTGTAAGGCAGTGGGCAGGCAAACTGGCTGAATGCCACCCTTTTTTCACTCTTGACAGAAATGCTGTCAGAAAGACTGCTGTAAATGGATGGATGGAGATGCAGCTGTAGCTTGTTGTGGACTACGCTGGCAGGTCTGTGGTGATCTCTGTGTCATGGGAATGTATCAGCTGTAATGGGCAGGATACAGACTATGGGAGAAGGTGGAATTTCTGCCTAAGAACTGAATTCTCTGGCACAATCTATTGGTATTGCTACTATTAAGGATTCCCCAGAAGGCAGCACTAAGGGCCAGCTGCTGTTGTCTTCTCATGCATATTTAGATCTAGATTATCAGTGTGAGATGGCAAGACATGCTGATGCTTTTGTAGAATAGCAAACAGTTCTAGATGCATTACTTTTCAGTTCCTGGGAAGCAACTGCTGTATGCTGGAAGGAGGTCCCCAGAAACTGTATCTTCTGTTTTGTTCTTTGTAAAAACATTGATGAAGTGCAGTAAATTAACAGTTAAAAAAAGAGAAAAAGGAAAGAGACCCATGGGAGCAATGCTAAACATGGTGTTACATGAGCTAGAGAAACAGCTCAACTGATTTTGTGGGAGACCACCTCAGATTGCCACAACCAGGGAAACTGACCCTGCTGGGTAAGTTGATGAAGGTTCAGGGAAGTGAGAAGGATTAAATCTCTGAGCACTTCAAGAGAGCTGAAGCTTCATGTTGGTGTATAACTGTAACTGTCTCACTGGAGCTGGTTCCTTACTTTTTTTACTTTTGCCACCTCATTCCCCCATTTTGAGTATGCTAAGCACGTGCGGGAAATCTATATATTATATTCCAGGAGTGAACATGTCCTCCTTGAGAAGCTTAAAGGACATGATAACAGAGAAAAGATTTGCAGATTTTCTGAGCAGGAAGAGAGGGAGGGTGTAGGAAGGAGAGGAAGGAGAAAGAGAAGAAATAAAACCTAAAGAGGAACTGGAAAGAAAGTTAAACTGAATCATTGTTACTGAGTAGTCTTTCAAATTGCTCTTAACCCTTGTCTGATATTTTAGTAACTCCTCGAGATGAACAATTATGAATCCTTTTCTCACTTACAAGCAGTATTCTTTGGCGGAAAGGTACATGATTTTTTCCTATTAGGAGTATGACACATGGGGACTAAGGGTCAAACTTTGGATTTTAGAAGCAAATTCTCTGCTCTATTGAAACAAATCAACTGCAAAATTATAGGATTAGAAATGTGAGTTCATCCAAGGTTTTTCAGAAATGACTTGTGGGTTCAACCTGTCTCAATTTCTGTATTTATTTCTCTTATATTTGCTGTGTGAAAAGACATCAGACTCAGTTCAGGAGCACAGACAGGGTACAGTGGTACAGCAGTGGATGGAAACTCTAAAGCCATTTATTCTAAGTGGAGAAGGGCTAAATCTGTTACCAAGCTTCCTGTAGAGTGTCTACAGCTAAATCTGATGATTTCAAAACACATCTCATTACAGAGCTCTCAGAATTCCTCTTCAGTTGACTGAATACCTAAAAGCCCCAGTAGATGCAACATCTATGGGACCAGTTGCCAACACAAATTCTCTGTTGGTTTGTCTAATGAGTCCATATTTCAGTTGATGACAAGAAGGTATTTGCACACCACTTCAGCGTTGCTTTTAGTAGTGTGCAGAGTCTGTACTTCTCCTATTCCTCTTGTTTAAAATCTCCTTTTCTGTAGTGTTCACATATCCTTGAAACAAGAATTTTGTTGAATACAGTTACTACCTTGTGTCCTATTACACTTAATGTGACAGGACTATAAATTGTTTACTGTCTCATGGTAAAATTTTGGCACAGATATTTATGGCAGAGCTCCTAATCTTTGTAAAACTCCTTAAATGTCTTTTCCTGTGCTATATGAAAATAAGCATAGTCCTTTAAGCTTCTGATGCCTAATAATGGTGCTTAGAACAAAGATTGTCTTCAGATAATTAATATTTCCTCTTAATTTTCTTTCTTCTATTTCTGATGCATATGTAAACAAGAGCTTTGTAGTGTCCCTGTAAGCTGTTCCATGTTTGCTATTCACTTTTCATGTTAATCTGGAGAAGGGAAAATGAAGAAAGACAATCTTTAGCATTGTCTAATTTCAGAAATATTCACCTAAAGGCATGAATTGTATTTTGTGTGTTAAGACTTCTCTTACCCGATCCTATCCTGCAGCAGAGGATGTTGCATTTTTTTCCTAGCTTTGTACTACTCAAGCTTCTTTAATTTCCAGTTGCTTTCCAGGTTTGCTTGAGCTAGATCCCCAATAAAATATCAAGTTAAACAGGCAGAAAAAACAACAGGTGAGAACTCAAAGTGAAAAGCAGCAGAGCATTGTGATTTCAAAAAATCTAAATAGCAGGAAAGAAAATGGAATGTGAGAGATTTCACTGTGTTATCAAGTTTTGTTCCTACAAACAGTGGCTATTCTGGAGCTTCCATGGCTTCATCTCCCACAGTGTGTAGAGCTGGGGGGACATGGTGATAAATGGTGGCAGATCTCTCAGTACTCCTTTGGATCTTTGCATCCTCATGGGCCATGTCACCTAAACTGCTTGGCATCTTGGAATCTTCTCATGCAGTGAACATACAAAACCCACTGCTATTCAGGAACAGCCATGTATAAGCTTCAGTCTTCTCTGGCTTGAAAGTTTGCTTGTGTACATTTGGGCATGAGCTCTCATCCTCCCATATGCAGTGACTGCCAGCCAGACTCTTTCAGGGCGTGTTAGAGGGGAATATTGGGGGATATGTGCTGCAACCTGGTTCCAGGCTGCTAAGGTTTTCAGTTTCCTCAAACAACCCTGCACTGAGGGATCACGAGCTTTTGCCTGCACTCTTGATGTACAGCACATTAATCGTGCCCTCCCTAATTCCTGCTTCAAGATAAATCTCTTGCGCTCCCATTATTGGGCTAATTGCTGTGGATTATATGGCAGTCAGTTGCTCTTTGGCAGGGAAAGATTAATGGAGGACACTTCCTTTGTTTTGATTTCATTTGCTAATTGCTGTATGGAGAAGTGGTTATGTTAATTCATCCTCTCCCCCTGTTAGATAGCAGGGTTTTGTTTAGCATGTGCTGGGAGAGGAGTAGTTGCCAGGAATCCTAAACGTTTCTTTGTCTGGCTCTGTGGATTTGGGACAGTTTTAGCAATCAATAGAGAGAGTGCTCATATGTTTATGTGCTTTTTTCTATGTTTCCAGGCATAGGATGTGCTAATTACAGGTGCACAAAATAAGGAATAAAGAATTTTCTGCATTTTTGGTAGGGCCTGAATTGTCTGGTTGGTCTCTTTGTACCTCTGTCAGACTCATGGCAGAAAGTCAGGACCCCACTGAAAAAACTGGGCCTTTTAATTGAGCATGTATGTCACCATTCTGGCCCCTGGACAAGAGGCAGAGGCAGAGCCTGTGAGCAGCTAAGCACCTGGGAATTGAGTATTGTTACTAGCTTGGTTTTATTAGGTAATTTAAAAAACAACTGTCACCAAGTGTGCAGTTTTCTCAGCTTTAGATAGATGCAGAGGTCTGAGAGAACTGGACAGATAATTTTAAGCCATTCACACTTGTTAACCAGAAAGGAGTCCAAGGCAGTCACTAGTGAATGAAAATTGTTGCCATCTGTTGCTTGTTCTTTGGCTTTTGCAAAGTGTCTGGATGTCACTCTTTCCTTCTGAGACAGGTGTTTCCCACTGCACATCTGCAGTCCAGGATTTGTGCTAACTGCCACCCTCACCACAGCAGAGATGCCTCAGAACAGAGATTTTATTTGAGTAACAACTGAAAGGTGTAGTTGTGAAGAATCTGCCCAGTGCCTTCTATAATTTAATTGCTCTATGAATAAATGAGACTCCTCAGTCTCCAGAGTTATCAGTTTGACAGTTTTTACTAGAATAAAATTCTTTTGATCCAGTGGCTGCAGCTATTAATTTAGGGATCCAGACATAAAGGCTTTATTATAGAAGACTGTCAGTCTTTTTACCAAGAAACCTCTCAGCCAGTCCTCTTAGTTTGTGGAAGATGAGCAATCTGGTCATCTTTAGATCTGGATGTTTCAAAGACCTTTAAATTGAGCACAATAAAATCAACCATGGACAGTGACAGAAATAATTGTGCTAAACTATTTATGTTTCTGATTGTTTGTAGCAAAATGGAGGGAGAGGATTTAGTTATCTTTGGATTTATAAACTTATTATTATTATTATTATTATTATTATTATTATTATTAAAATTCCAGTGGAAGACTATCTGTCTTCACTTTATTAGACTATAGAGCATACTTACCTGCTCGAGACTGTTCATTATTTTTCTATTGCTATGATAACATTCTCTTTTCTCTGCTGGCGTCGAGCAGGCAGAAGGAGGCATTTTGGGGCCTCTCACAATTTTGTTGCTCCATTGTTATTGCTATTGTTTCAAGGTAGGCTCCCTGCATTGTGTCACTGGCAATTTCTGCTTTGCCTCCATTACTTTTTGCATCCTTTTTAATCTTCTCCCCATTGCTGTGAGCTTAGCCTACAGAGGATCTTGGCTGAGCAGTAAAATTCCACTTCCTATAATGTCCATACTTCAAATAACCATGCAATGTCATATCTGATCTTGGATATTGCTGGATTACAAGTTAGGATTCTTCAGCACTTCCTTGATCTTCTTCAAAAAAAACATACTTTTTTTGTTCAGTGTGCATCCTGTATGCAAACTGTCAAAATTGCTTTGTGTAGGTCTTCAAATTGTATTTCAGGTCTCCCAGGAGGATTCTGATTTCAAGAATTTGCCAGGTGGTTTTAAGACACTGCCCTGTTTCAGGTGTCTCAGGAGATGGCTGGGCAGGCTAAGCTCTGCTCTGTTATAAATAGTTCCATTTGGAGCACTTGGAACTTCTCCCATGTCAGGTTGACAAACTTCAGCCTCTAGCAGGTTTCTTGGTATTAGGTAGTCATTGTCTGGAGTGGTTTTCAGAAATCTCTTCACAGCTACTGAGAGCATTAGAATTTATCACTCATAATGTAGCTGGGAAAACTGCTTTATTTTGCCATATATATCACTGCTATAATGTTTCTGTAATTGTGAGTGAGGGTGGGGGAAACATGAAATGTTACAGAATGTTTCATGTTAGAAATGAGTTTGAGATAGGCTGTGACTAGGAGTGTTTTACAGTGGGTGCCTGAGAGAAGGCCCACTATGAACTAAGTCATGTGGAAATTATTCCAAGACACTTAATGTATTTTGCAATTCATAGTACTTATTATCTATGGCTCTCAAAGCACTTTCAAGAAAGGTTAATGCTGTGAGAAGCCTTTAACACAGGGGCAGCTGTTTTGCATGGAATAAACTCACAGAATCACAGAATATTGAGCAGGGTGAGCTGACTGAGAAATACAGAGAGGAAAGTTGGTTAGGAAAAAGATGAGGCTCAGCTCCTCAGATGATTAATTAATCTGCATTGCGCATGGTACTCATTTGCTCCAAATAAACTGATTTTGCTCCAGGAGTCCTAGCTCTTAGTTAATGTCTAAACTCTGGCTATTGCTCCCTACTGTGAACCATCAATGAAACAGTTGCAAGGCTAGATAGGAGAGACACAGTTCAATAGCAGGGAACAATAGCATCAGCACACCAGGACCTCTTCAACCTAAAGGATGCAACAGCCAGAGGCCTGTGAAGACCCTTATGGGCCTAAGAACAACAGATGGCATTGCCATCATGGCACTGAAGCCATGAAGCCTAAAGGCAAAGTAGCTAGTGCTCCCTTGAAAAAGCAAAGAAAAAAATGTACTACAGTGACCTAGCACTTAGCTAGAAGTGGCCTTCATCTTGCACGTGTGTGTGCATCTGATGATTTAACTGAGTTTATAGATTTTTTAGTGCACTACTGGAAACATGAGCTTGCAACACAGGTTGCTGCTGGGAATATGGTCTGGCATACACCAGTCATCTGGAAAGGAGTTCTTGATGAAACATCATTAGCAGTGAATTCACCAGGAGAGCAGAAATGATTTCCATAGACCACAGAATGAAAACCAATCATGCTAAGTATTGGTCCCAGTTCCTGGCAGTTTCTGATAAACTTGAAAGCTGTGTAAAGGGAAGGGGTTTAGGACATTTAGTCACATGTCTCTACTACTTTGCCAGCTGTTTTTAGTTCTAGTAATAACTGATTCCTCAGGGTGACTTTCCTGATCTCCTAATCTTTTAATTAGCCAGAACTGATAACAAGGAGGTGACCTCTATAGACAGGGCAATGGAAATTATACTGAATCCCAAACAGAGGGGAGACTTACACTGTTTTAGAGTTGAAAACTGTTATTATTTAAGGTATTGTGCATTGTTCAGAATGTGGCATTTCCCCTATGAAATGAAACACAGGTGGAGGACACAAGCATGCATCTTTGAAAGACACCTAAGGTATTAATAATGTACGTGCTACAGGAACAGATAATGATAATCCCATGCATGCCCACACTACACAGACATTTTATTTGTCCCCCATTTATTTCTGTAGAAGAAATACCATCTGTAGCAATGGAGGGACGGGGCTTTTTGACAAAGTCTCCTAACTGCACCAGATATTTGGGCTTCCTCTGCCTTATTTCCCTTCCTGCTTCTGTGCTAAAATTTGCTTATTCACTTAATATAGAGTATGACTCCCAGTGTTTGTTGAGAAGTCACTGGAATCTAAGCATATGCTTTTGATGAAGCTGATGCGGATTACCTAAAAAAGGAGAGCTGTCTCTGCCATAATGCTCTACACTGTTTCATCTTCCAAGCCAGCTTCCACAGGAAGTGAGCTGCTGGACATCCTCCTTCCCAAGTCAAAGAACCCAGAGAAATTGGTACCTGCTCTCTGATGTGCAGGTCACACTCTTGTGGATCCTTGTAAACCAGCAACCTTGTAAAGCAGGAACCAGCTAATATTCTCTCAGTAAGGAAGGCAGTGGGGAATACACTGTTATGTACCTATCAATATGTAAGAGAATATAACAGAAAGGGATGTACTTTCCATGCTTTTCTGTTTCCTCTTTGAAAATAAAAAGAAAAATCTGGGCAAGGAAATGTAGAAATTATCATCATGGTATTTTTCTGCCTCTAAAGTATGTGATGGGTGTTCCAGGCAGTTTTCTCCTCACTGAGAAGAGACCTAATTTACTTCTCCAGCAGTGCTGCTACAGCTATGGCTTTGCTTAACATGGCTGTGGATGGCTGTTGTACAGCTGTGATGTACCACTTCTCACCAGCTGCTGCCCTGGGGGGAGCCCATTCCCAAGGCTCAGTAGTATCTGTGCCTTATTAGGCTGGAACTGCAGGAGGTATGGGAAGCCCCTTTATGTTATGGTACTTTGCCTTCCAAGGAGGGTTGGCGTTGAGCAGGCAGGAGGCAGACAGGGAACTCAGTGGTGAGTCTTTCATGGCAGGATGTGGAGGATACCAGGTTATCTTGCAGTTTTGAAATAGATCTGTGGAGCTTTTGTTTTGCTGCCATTCCTATCAACCTGTGTTTTAAACAATTGTTAAAGCTGTGCTTCCTGCTTGTTTTTAGAACAGCAAGCTAATTGGGTTGTACACATCCAGTGAGGTGGAAATGTGTGTGTGTGTGTTAGTTATTCTTTTGATTTACTTATGCAGAGGAGGTAGAGATGAGCCATGACCACATGGATCCAGTCACTACAGAAGCACAAAACAGATTGACCCTTACCCTAAGGCTGTTATTGTTTGTATGTAACTGAGTTGATTCTTAGGAGAAAATGATGATTTGTCACAAAGTATTTGAAATACTTGAAGATTCTTCCAGCTCTGTAAGATATATGAAATTATCAATGAAGACTATAATGCCGAGTTGTGCAAAACCTTGGGTGATTACTAGGGCCTGATTGTGAGAAATTATTTATACCATGGTAGTTAAGGAAGTATAAGCAAAGTAGTTCCATTATTTCCCATAGTTTCAGAAGGAAAGCCATTAAAAAATTAAATTTGTTGCAAAATGAAATTTAAATTGCAGAATGCAGCAAGACAGTATTCTTAATACAGGCCAGAAGGGTCATATCCATTGATTTTTATTTTTCTGCATGGGATGTTGCCATCTGAGAATATTGTCATGTCCCAAGCTGAATTCTGAAATAGGGAATTTGCAAATTCATTTAATCAATCTGTAATTATTGATTTGGTTTCAGAGGGGAATGTATGGTCAGTGAAATGACAGGCTGGCTGTACTTCCTATTCTCCTCCCAGAACCTAAGGGAAGACCATGATAGCCCAAGATTATTGCCAGAATCTGTCTGGCTATTTACAATGACTGCCCTATCTTCAATGATTCCTGCATTGCAATAAGGAACAAAAAAAGATTTCTTGTTCTCATGCATGTTCTGTTCACTTGCTTGAAACCTCAGAAAAAAATTTTCTCCAATACAGCAGCTGGCAGGTGTCCAAAATGGATTATAACCAGAACCACTACCCCAAGAGAGTATCTGCTCTTTCTGGGAAACAGAAAATGCACATCAATCAGAAAAGCCATAAAATGTTAGTAGACCTGACCACAGATGAAGCCTTCTGGCCGTGATACAAATATAACTATGTCATGCAAAATCAGTTCTTGAGCTCCCAACTCATCATAAGCAACAAATTCATCTTGGGTAGATGCACCTCTTCTAGCTTGTGCAACAGGATAAACCCTACTGTTCCTAAACTGTCTATGGCACATTTCCTTGACTGATTCTGTTCCTGTCATCAGTTCATTGGAATGTGGTTACAGAAATAAAAATATGTGGACTGAAAAAATTGTAGTGCCGACACAGTGAGAAATACCACCAAGTTATCTGTAAATGAGTCAACAGAATCCTACAGACCTGTCAAATTAAGACTGGATAGATCAATGAGCCTGAGAGAGGAGAGTACAAAGGAACATAAAATGCCCAACAGAAATCTGCTCACACACATTTTAAGCCAAAAATGAAGAAAGAGGTTCTGAAACATGTAGTGAAAAGATGAGGCTGGTAAACAAATAGAATTGAGGTAAAGAGTGGGAGGGAAATATACCTACTAATACTATAAGGAAGTTACAAGGGAAGGGAAGAGTAGATTCTTCAGTAGATTAGAAGGATTATATTATCTGAGGGTATCACTACATTTTTTTCAAGTCACATGGACAAAGCATCAAAGAGACAAAGACTTCTTAAAGACTAACAATGTGAGATCAGTCTACACAAAAGACAGGAAAGAGTTCCCAACAATCAATGTAACTGCTAATAAAGTAGCACAGACAAATATATTTAGGTTTTATTTGAGCATCAGGTAGTGCTTGCACATAGATAATATGGACAATGGGATCTCTAGGTGAAGAATCTGGGGTCTGCAATAAAAGTGAATGGCTCCAGTGAGGGATTCTGAGGGTCTGCTTTTACAGAGTACTCATCTTCAAATGGTTTTGATCTGCCATACCTATCAATAAAAAAAAAATTGAGCATGCTCCACAAAGCCTGGGCCCTTGGAGTTAGCTCCTGAATCTGCTAAGCTCTGAAGGAGTTGCCTGATTTTCTTAGCTGATGCACACCCCTTGCTTCAGCTGGGATGAAACCCAGGATAGACCACACTCTGCTGGAGACACCATAAGGCCAAGGGAGACACTAGGGAAGAAAAGTAAACCAGTAAGATTGATGTCTCCAGAGAAAATTCAGCTTTCAGTGCTTAGATAACCACTGCTCTCAGAGTACCCTGCCATTGTTTGGGTGGATATTTGCTGGGAAGCATTTTCACTGTTCTTGCAGTCTATGGAAGAAAGAAAATTATTTATTCTAACAGATAACAGTTTGGACACAAAAATAACCATTTCCATCTGGCTATAAATGAGGTACCAAACCTTTCATTAGAACACTTATTTTTTGATCTAAAATACTAAATCATTCAACCTGTTGACTATTAAAAGCTTGACAGTTTAAGATACAGAATCAAGACATTTCTGGAAGCTGGAATTTTCTCTCTATAGACTGTTCTAGTCTTAGACATATATAATTTATGATTTTTCAGTATGATTTGAAAAATGCAGTTCTTCATGGGTTTTTTTCTCTGTTTAATAAAATGAATGTATTTTTGAGTTATGTGATGGTATATTTAATGTTTGGTGATAATGTGATTTCATTTTAACTGCCAGCTATCTGAAAGACACATCTAAGTGATTTAAATGACTCCTTTTTAGCTGTAGCAATCTGGGAGATCAGCCCGTCAGGTAGCAAAAGTTTAATTTCCAGTGTGTTTACATGCATAGGCCCCTTTTTTCTTATTTTTCCTGTGTGCCAGGGATCAGGAAGAATGTTAGTACCTAGCAAGACTTCTCAATTGTCTGGAGTAAAGAAAGAAATGGCCTCTGCATTTGTTCTTCTTAATTGACTTCTGTTTTCCTGAGTAGAAGTTTAAAAATCCATTGCAAATCAAGAGTTTTCTCACTGTTGAGCAACATGTAATTCCAGGAAGATTAATGTAATCCATCAGATCCATTCTTTCGTTCTTTGGATTAACAAATTTAGCTAAAATCTAATTTCTTAGTCCAATTTTATGTCCACTCCAGGAGTTTGCAAGGTTATATGGATTCAACATTCAATAAGATTGAAGACTTAAACTGAGGAACAGAAAATAAGATCTTAAGTCTCTTTTAATCTTGTTGTGCGATTTTACATTTTGAATTTCTGTGGAAATACTGATTTTATTTTGGTGTTCACCATTGAACATACATGCTGGTATACTCTGTATGATAGTTCCCCTGACCAACAGGATAGATTATACCTATACCACTCTGAGTCAAGCAATAGTGCAATTTAATGTGCACCCATTTAGGATCCTAATTTTTGCATTTTATTATACTAAAAAAAATAATGGGTTCATTTTTTATCAGAAGATTAATTTGTGTCAAGATCTAATTGAATTAAAATTGGAATTCAATTACAATGCACAAATAGCTTTAAATGTTTTATTTTTGTTATCTATCCAGACTGTTGGTGGTAGTTTTACTTAAAGCTTTAGAAAATATTTTTTACTGAAAACTGAGCATTAAAACTCTGTCTATACTTAGGGAATTGAACAGGTTGTTTCTGTTTGTTCATGTCTTTTGGTATTTTAAACTAGCTTAATTTCCACTCTCACATGTTACTTTTCTTAATATTTTGTAAAAGAAAAATAAACTTTCCTGGCTTTTCAGCTCCCAGTTGATTTTTCAGCTTTCAGTGAACAAGTCTTTGAACTGAACTAGTTGAATAAACCAAAATATTTCCCTATACTAAGAAAAAAATTGTCAAAATAAGATTCCTATCTTTTAATAAGCCATGAATCTCGAAGTTTGGACAGTGGATTATGTGGATTTAGTGGTTTGGTTTAAAGTGCCAGCTGAGAACCTGTACTACTTGCTCTTTTCAAGTTGATTTTTAAACAGGTATTGAAGAAAAACCCCAAAGGGAATATACTTCTGCACTTCAGATGCTTTGGTTTACAGTCCAACAGAAGTTTAAATTACCTATATTTGTAATGTTTCCTGCATGTCCATGACAGCAGCAGTGGCTGATAAAGGAGCAGGTACTGAGTAGGTTACATGTATACCTGTTACACTGAAAACAGTAAAAATGTAATCTCCCTCCCACTACTGCTGGAAGATAGGTGTTCATAATTTCATTATATTCTTTCTGCCTACCGGTGAGTGTGCTTTCTTCCAAGCTAATTCTAGTTGGTTTTTTCCCTCTTCATTGTGGAGCATGCAAATAGATTAAGGAAGCCCATTATATTCCTGAAGCCTTGGTTTGGCCAAAAATTAGATTAGAATTAGGGTGAAGATATTGAGGTATTGAATGGTACAAATCCTGACTTGTAAAACCAGCCCTAGACTGACCATTCCAGTGTCTCTTCAGCTATTCTATGAAGATGAATCGTGTTCATTCAAAGAGAGGCCATGTTCAGGTTTTCTTAAAATGCAGCCTGCATCATTCTTTGCTTTTTGTCTCCTGTAAGGCCATCCTCTTGCATTGTTGTAATACTGCTAGCTGAATTTAGGTTTTTTTTCTCTCTCTTTATAAATTTCTACTGCCCAAACAGTTGACAGCAGAACCCAGCCGTGAGTATTGTGGAGTAATCCCAGGAGATGAATGGCTGTCCCTCTGTTTCACACTGGAATGTCTGTACCTCTGTACCCGGGATACCTGCTTTGTACTGTGAACCCTCTCTTCCTTCCTTCTGGGTTCCACTTTTGTCCAGGGAGCCTTCCTGCTTTCAGGCTGAGTACCCCGGGTGAGTATGTAACATTGGTTTTGTTTGGTTTTTTTTCCCCCACAGCTCCCTTTGAATTCTCTCATTTAATGCCCGGAGCTCTTTTCAGTCAGCTATTCAGTCAGCAAAATTTATGACTACATACTGCTTTCCCTGAAGTTTTTCCCGTAGGTGTGTTTAAAGCGTGGTTTGAAGGAAATAATACTGGAATCATCTACCCAGGGAGGTCGTGGAGTCACCATCCCTCGAAGAGTTTAAAAAAAGACTGGATGTGGCACTTGGTGCCATGATCTAGTTGAGGTATTAGAACATGGGTTGGACTCGATGATCTTAAAGGTCTCTTCCAACCTAGAATTTCTGTGATTCTGTGATTCTGTGAAATCAGGATGGTGACTCTTGCTCTTTTTATGATGAATAAATGTCTCTCATTCACAAAAAACCAATAACAACAAGAAAACAAAAAACGTGTTCCCTGCCCTCTCTCCCTACTCCCAGAAAAAAAGCCTGCATCCTTTGCTAGGTTTCCTATAGGAGGGCTCTTTGGAGAGGTGGAAAACAGGGAGCTTTCACCATCCTTCATATTAGAGTTGTTGAAGCCTTTTTATCCTAGCCAACAAAAACTCTTTACTGCGTTTTTCACTGCTGCTTAGAAGCAGGGCAAAGTTAGAGCCGTGTGCTTCCGCTGCCGAGGAGAAGCAGGAAGGGGCTGAGCCCGCTCCAGGGCTCCTCGGAGCGAGGGCGCGGAGCTCCCGCGGGCCGCTCCGGGGCTGCCGCTCGGCCTCTGCCCACGGGGCGGCGCCAGAGCACCGCGCTTGGCGTGGTGGGGCCGCGGAGCCCCCGGAGAGCCGCGGGCAGGCCCGGGGTTCCCTGTGCTCTCAGTGGAGTCCCGCTCTCCCTGCCGAGGGGCGGCCCGGGGGCAGGCCCGGGGTTCCCTGTGCGGTCAGTGGAGCCCCGCTCTCCCCGCCGAGGCGCGGCCCGGGGGCAGGCCCGGGGTTCCCTGTGCCCTCAGTGGAGTCCCGCTCTCCCTGCCGAGGGGCGGCCCGGGGGCAGAGCGGGGGCTCCCTGTCCCCTCAGTGGAGCCCCGCTCTCCCTGCCGAGGGGCGGCCCGGGTTCCCTGTGCGGTCAGCGGAGCCCCGCTCTCCCTGCCGAGGGGCGGCCTGGGGGCAGCGCTGGAGGAGAGGACACCATCAGGGAGCCGCTGGTAGCCCGGGCGCTGGGCTTTCGCCGCTCCCTGGCGCGGCGGTTCTGCGGCTGCCCTGCTCAGCTCCCTGCTCTGCTCCCTGCTCTGCTCCCTGCTCTAATCCCTGCGGCGTCGCAGCCGTCGAACCCGGGGTAAGGGAATGCTGCGAGCTCCGTCTGCAGCCCTGCATTTGTTACCCGGCGGCTGGGCAGAGAAAAGCCGAATAGGATAGCGTGTCTGCCCTGGGAGGCTTGTCACGTCGCCCCACACAGTATTCGGGTGCTGCCTTCAGCCACCACCGTCTCTCAGCGTACCAACCACCTGCCAATCTCTTCTGCATTGTGTTTCGATGCCACATTTAAAAATTACTCAGAAATCTGGAAAAGCTTTCCAAAGTAATATCTTTAAACAATCTTCCTTTTCATCTGAGATTGGCAGACACTTAGTGAAGACCAGTCCAGGATCCCAAGGGTGTGAAACAACAATGCAACCATTTCATGTTGATTATGGCACAGACTCATAGAAATATACATGGTATAAATCTGGCCCAGGTTACTCCTGTAGCTATATGGGAAGACAGCTGGGAGAGCCTGATTCTGCATGATGTCTGAATAGATAGAGCATATGAATGTTGGCTACTTTGGGGACCACTGCACACTGGAAAGTACAGTGGACATCTTTGAAAATCACTGTTTTATTGTTTCCCTCCATTAAATGCCGCTGTTTTGCTAAACAGAGATGTAGGGAAGCTCTAGTGTGCCTGTTGCCATCAGTTCAGTGTACAGCAGCTAGCTTGGTGGTGAGGCACGAGGAGGTGCTGGTGGATGGTCATGTAGGGCAAGGTGGCAAGGGAATCCTTGATTATAGTTTGGTCCTGTGTGTAGCTGTGGTAGAGAACTGATCAGGCCTCTGCATCTGAGGGAGGTTGAATAGAAGACAAGCTAACGTAAAATGTATTGATAAAAGGTCATTCTATTGCATGAAAAGTTGGTGCTCAGGCTCCACAAGTCCCAAGTCCACAAGTTCTGTCTCCAGTGACACTGCCCAGATGGTGCAGCTCAGAACATCGATGTTCCTGCTGGTGCTGGCAAACAGGCTGAGCTCAGAGCCGGCTTTAGCCCAGTGTATTCTTTAGCTTCTCAGACTTAAGTTGCTCTGTGGAACGTGAGGGAGTGTGGAAGCACCTGGGAATAAACACATCCCTGGGCACCAGTGGAGAGTGTAAAAAATAAATGGCATGTTAGTGAGAAAGCAGCTTAGCAGTTGTGGTGTTGAAGAGCGTGTACTCCTACTTGCTTGCATAGCGGTTGATAGCTCAAGCAAGGTTGTGAGTGGCTTCCTGTAACTTGTCCAAGCACCACTGCCCTCTGTCTGTCCTGCTTTCTGTCTCAATCGAAGGTTTTGTTCCCAAATCCTTGCTGTATAGCCATTTAGTAACAGATGGTCATGGAAATGCTGAGTGTTCAGATGCAGCAGAGTGGTAGAATTCCTTCATCTCTTGATGTAAATGCCAAAAGCTGCAGAGACTATAGCAGTGAGGAGTGGGAAGGGCAGTCTGGGGCTTCAAGCTTCTTACAGGAGCTACCTGATGACACCAGTCTGTACAGTTTTGAGGCCCTCCAGGAAACTGAGAAACATGCTGAGAGATTGAATTCCAGAGTATAGATTTCTATTCAGGGGATAAATCTTGCAGAAAACTCTTTTGCTGTCTGGTGCATGAACCCTGATATCCTGCAATCCTGTAGTATCTTTCTCAGAGCACCCCAAAGTACTTAGCTATGTTTTTAAATGCTTCACTGTCCTATTAGTTCATCCAGAGTTTAAAGTCCTAACTGACTGATGGGGGCCAAGGCATAGAACTAGGTTACAGGATTGTTGCAAGGTCATACTAGGTTATTAGCTCCCATTTGCTGGCTTAAAACTTTAAAGGTTTTATAAAGCTTCAGAGCTTAAATCCCCTTTCAATTCTCTGTCTCTGTGATTTTTGCCTTTATTTATTTAAATGTAAACCTATTAAATCTCCTATGGGCAGCCTTTTCTGTATGTAGATCACATAATATAACTCATGGTGGGAGGAGGCTTCCAAAGCTGTACATGCTAGACAAAAATCCTGCTGAGTTCTGTGTATTTATTTAACCTCTGCAGAACCTGACACATGCAGAAAATGGTTTTGTCCTATGTCTGAAAAGAACAGTGTGCTTGTGAACCGTGTGAGGATCCATTGGTGCTTCTGGTCCATTCGTTACCACAAGTGAGTGTTAAACAACATTAAAAATGAGAAAATAATTTTAAATAAGCAAGTCGTGGGTCTTAGGAAATCTCTGAATTACTGATACTAGCTTTTGTTCCATTTGGGTATTTCTTTACTGTTTCAAGGACTGTAAGATCACCTGGAGAAGATTCACCCTGGATATGGAACGGAAGACAGCTAGGGAGGCTGCAATTTCCTATTAGTACTGTTTGGTGGTGCCTTTGGGAAAGACAGTGTCACCATATATCTCTTCTCTTGCACTTCTCCCTTTCCCAGCCATGCTGTGACTGCATCATGCCCTGCCTTTGTATGCCAGAAGTCAAAAAAGAACAAGGGAGTAATAGGAAATCTGATATAGAAGTTGCTAAAGAATAGGGATATAATTAATGCCAGTCGACATAGTTTTATGGAAACTAGGTCTTGTCAAACAAACTTGATCTCAATAATGTAATCTCAAAGAATGGATTGTTAAAGGCAATTGTATAGATGTGAGGTACTTATACTTTCATAAAGCATTTGGCTTAGTACTGCGTGATAGTCTGGCTAAAATTTTAGTATTGCATGATATCAGTGAAGTGCCTGTTAAATGGATTAGGAACTGGTTAGTGGAGAGAGCTCAAAGGCATAATTTGTGGGAAGTATCACTGAATGAGAGAGTGTCCAGGGGATTTGGCAAGAACTGATATCAAGTTCAGTGCTATTCAACAGGTTTGTCTATGATTTGGAAGTAACTATCAAACCTAGCTGAGTGTTAAGTTTTGCAATGTCACAAGATAGGGTGATAAATAATGAGAAAAACTATAATATAAAGTGATTAGCATCACAAGGAAGGTTAATTCTACCAAAATGTGTATTAGCAGTCGTGTTCAAAGTAATACACTTGGGAGCAAGTATCTTTCAGTCCTCCATTCTGTAGCTTTATATTAAAAAAAAAGTTATTGCATTCCTTTGAGTTGACCACAGGATCAGGAGGTGGGAGTGCTCTGTAACTTCCGTATATGGCACTGGCAGACTGCTAGTAGAATGCCCCATATACCTCAGTTTGTAGTTTTTAAAGGAAAGTAGAAAAACTTAAGAGATCAAAGCAGAGGAACCAAGATGATTTGGAATGAGAAAATCTAGATGTCAGCTAGTTTCAAAAATATTGAGAATGGTAGTGCAGAAATACCTTAATGGAGAAAAAATGCCAGGTGCACTTTTACCCGCCCCCCCACCCCATGATTAGAGGACCCTTTCAGGACAACAGGAACCAACATCTGGAACCTAAAACAGTTTGTATTAAAATTGCTAGAGAAATTTATATTAAAATAAGGTACATTTCTTTCAATAGAAGAGTGAACAAATATTGGAAAGACTTAAAAGGATGCTTTTTGTTTTGCATATCCTTAGCATCTCTCCAGTGCCTTAACGAAAGAGTCTTTTAAACTCATTCAGATCAAAGTGTAATTTTGTGGTCTGAAATGTACAGGAGGGCATCCACATGGACTTCACTCCTTTAAGTATGAATCTATGAAATGAACACGGTACTAAAGTTTCCTGTTGGCTAAGCATCATGTTTGTCTTTGCATCATATGAGGTCATAGGCAGCACTGCAGTGTTTCACTGTGCCCACATTCAAAAAGAACAAACCACATGACCAGGTGATGTATTCTGGATACATATACACACACTCTATATCTGTATATAACTTGCAAAAATCCATTGTTCTTCCATCTTGTGCTCCCAAGCCATGAGTGAGTAAAAGCCTTCTGTTGCTAACAGCTTAGGCTGCATTTCCAACCCGCTGCCTTCAGTCATCTTGCCAAGTCAGGTAGCCTGCTGTGTTCCAGTCTTGTTTTCTGGACCCTTCAACTACACGGAGAGCTTCTGACTGTTCTGAAAACTTTGTTTGGTCCATACTGCTCTATTTCCCTCTTCCTCAACCTAGAGTTCAGGTAGGCTGTTTCTGGCCTTCTCTACTGGTAGGCATCAATGTGGGGAGCTGTGAAAAACTAAGGAAGTCTCAGTAGGTCCAAGTAAGGAATTGCTCTGTTCTGTCCCCTTTCTTTGCACCCATGAGTCTGCAGATCTAGGGGAGAGGCACTATTAGAAATACCCAGAGGCATTGGACAAAAAATTAATAAGCAAAGATGGTAACAGGCACACAAAGATATGAGATAGAGGAAGCAGAAAGAACCGTATGAGGAGGCTGACAGGAGGTCTTTCTAAAATTTTTTTTTTATTAGAAAGTTTCAGGAGAATAAGAAAAATTGTTTGCACCCAAAGCTGCAGTTTTGATCACCCAGAGGCTTATGTGTCCGTCTCATAAAAGAACTGCAACACCATCCTGCTTCTTACTCATAATGGACATGGGCATGTGTCCTCTCCTCCTGTTTTGTGCTTCCTGTGGAGTTGGGTTTGCTGAGTTCAGGTAACAGCTGATCCTGTTGTAGATATGGATGCTGTGTTCCTGGCAGTACCCCTGCGTTCCCACAGTGGCTGTGGCCAGGGTTAGTGACCTTTGCAACAGCTGTGTGCCCTTTACCCTTGCCTTCATTCTCTGTAATGGCACTACCACTGATTTAATAGCATTAATGTTTGAGGCTCTCTCAGATCATTCTACTTCAACTGGCCTTCTTTTATCTTAATTTGCCTGGAAGAAATGGCAGCTTTCCTTGTTTTTTGCTAATGAACCTGCCTAGAGCAGCTTTGCAGGTGGCAAGGAAAGCGATGTGTCTGTGGCACAGAGCAAAGCCTGCCAGTGTCTCTGTGAACCAAGACTTTTTCTCAGGTATGTTTCATGTTCTCAAATCCAATGAATTATTTTGTGAGTCACATTTTTTTCTGTTCCATGTGTGGTTAAATCAGCACTCTGTAAAGCTTTTTCAGAGGAAGAGAAAAATATTTGGCTTGTAGGATAGACAGTATTGAGCTGGTCAGCATTCTTATGTGAGATACTGCAAATATTTACTGCAGCAAATCTGAGCTGGACTTTTCCACAGGCTAGTGCAGCTGTAGGACTGTAACAGCTGTAGGACCGATCCCTTGCCAAAGAAGCACTGACTAATTCACACAGAATGAAAAAGTTCCAACAGGAGAGACTGTTCTCAGAAGGAGAAATTGCACTATTCAAAGTATTTAGCTAAAGGAGGAGCTAAAGTCAAGTTTCAGGTCCAGAAAAGTAGACCAGGAACTCAAGCCCAAATCCCTTATATCTGATGTAGGTCTCCTTCTACATGCAGGCTTCTGTGCTGCCCAATGCAAATTTGGGGAGCCAAAACATGTCAATTCAACAAACTGAGTATCTCCCAACAAAGCTGGTTATGCCAAAGACACAAGGAAAAGAACTCCACAGCCCATAAGCAGTTCTGTGGATGAGATGCTTGGGCAACTATCTAATTATCTCTCTTAACATCTCCCTCTGGAGATGAAGATGTTAAGAGAGATAATTAGATAGTTGCCCCAGCATGGGCAGACTTGTGGCAACTGCTTAACCCATGTCTTTCTTTTGAGTTCTTACAACTGTCTTTTGTGTTTGGGCTGCAGCATATGGCAAAGGAACTTTATGATTCCAACTTTATTTGGAATCATAGGGAAGATTGGGAGGTTTAAATCATTCTCTATGCAGTCTATGCCTGCAAAATACCATATTCCCTTTCCTTTGCCAATAGGAATGGAGCTGTGTTTTGATGTGTGGTGCTTTTATGTGCAGACATGAACTTTGGGATTTTAGCACGTATGGAAACAAATCCTAACATTATGTTTGCTCTACTTTTCCTGTTTTCAGTGCTGTTTTGAAGCAGTTCCTAGGACTGTTTATTTCAGATTCATAGCTGCTTCTTCTTTGTGCCCAATTGGACTGGGGCTACGAATCAGTGCTATCAAAAGACATCTGAGTATGTCTTTAATTCACCACCTTACCCTTCCTAGAATTATTGTTGTGCTTGCTTGTAACTGGAAGGATGTGTTCTCTCCAGACCCTTGGTATTGCATCATGTAAGTGCAAGGTCACTTCTACAGCACTGGTTTTCATCCAGCTCCACTACTGCTTGTAAAGCATTCTCTAAAAACTGCTTGGCCTTTGGAATGAGACAGTCTCAGTCTATTGCCAGTGGACATCTGGATCAGAGTCACGGCTGGCATTGACCAGCCCCCTTGACAGTAGTCTTGGCAAAGAAGTCAGGAGTTGAACAGACCATTAGATAATTAGAATCTACTCCAGTGCCTTGCAATTAAAGATCCTAAAGAAATGGATGCAGACGGTCCTCTTGTACTCATAGAAGTAGTAAGTCCGTAAGTCCAAGTCAGTCCATAATAAGTAAGGAGTAATAGTGGCTCTAAAAATGTTTTGTTTTCTCTGACACAAACCCCAGTGTGTATGGCAAGCTTTTGCAGAGTTTCCTGACCAACTGCTATCTCTCCTAGGGGGCTTGCAAAGCCAGGAGGTTTTTAGAAGACAGGCCTGGATCGTTCTGTGGCTTGTTTACCATCCATATGATGGTTAAATGTTTTGGTTGTAGAGTTTTCTATTGCTAGTTGAGGAATCAGAGAGAGTATAGTTCTAAAGTGTAAGCTGAACTTTAAGATATCTTTTCTCTCTTCTCCAGGTTGAGCACAAAAGAGTGGAGAGTTTTATAAGTCTGAGAATCTGATATTAAAGTTGTTGTTCTAAGGAATCAAAGGGAATGGGAATTGATCATAGCATCTGTTTTCAACCTTTTTTATTTTGCTGGTACTTCTAGTGAGAAATCTCAATCTTTTCCATTTCCCCTCTGCCCTCTTGCTCTCCTGTGAAAGTGAACAAGATTCATAGCTGGGCCTACACACTTAGAGAAGTTTGAAACTAACACTGAAATTGAAGCTGGATTTTCTGTAAATATTCCTCTTAGCAAAGACATTCCTAAATCAGAGGTGTTTGTGTTGTTTGCAGGTCCTCAGATAAAGTGTGATGAAATATGAAGTTGCTAGTCAGCAACAGCCTGTCTGAATGGCCTTTAATGAGGCTTTGGTGGAGAGTGTTTTAAGACTTTGTCTTCAAAATCAGAGCCTTTGCCTGTGCTGTGTTAGCACCATTTCATAGCCAGAATCTGTATGAAGAAACTAAGCACCTAATTACTGTCTGGTAATATGCAGAAGCCCTAATCCAGAGGGAGACCTGACTAACAGGCCCAAAATTTATTTGGAATTAAAGGTTAGGATACTCATGTTAATTATAATGTTGAGCTGTTTCAGCAGTAGTTTGTAGTGCACTTTTCTCTCTGCATCAGTCCTGTGCTACATTTATTTCCTTTACTGATGGTTTTGACTGATACAGAAACTGCTAACGGATTTCTGTAGGGAAGACTTCACACTCCAGATAGAATCACCTCCCAAAATGAATATCACTTTTGTTGTTACAGTGACCTGTGACAGAGACATTATTTTTACTTTAATTTGTGGCTTTTAACAGGGGAGTTAAACAGATTTCAGGACTGTAGTTCAAACAGGTATGCATGTAGAATATTTTTCTCACATGAATCTTGCTGATTCCCCTCATTCTTGATTCTCTCTGCTGTTTGCCACATATCATTTCAAGAGCTAGCCCCATCTCTGACTGCAGCTATTTGTTATCAGTCCCTTTGCCTTTACCACTTCCATTTGTAATTTAAACACCCTAATTTAATAGGTTTGTCTCATTATTTTGATTAATCATATTAACTCATATTAATTAAGAGATGGATTTAGGTAATGACAGAGGTTAATGGAGTCAGTTTTCACTTTCCCCTGGTTTTTCAGGGAAGGGGGGACTTTGGTAGGAAGAGAAAATAGAAAGAGAGACTAGAAAGAGTGAAAAAGAGAAACTATTGGGGGGAAATCTCAGTTAGCAATCAGAAATTCCCTGCTAATTGAATGTCTGATTTTATTAATGATGAAATTTATAAAGGTCCTTAAGAAAAGAAAAGAATTTAGCCAGTTCAGCAGTTAAGTGTGAATATTAACTAACTCCAAGATAAAAGTTAAAATATCCATTTTCTTTTCTTTTCTTTAGTTCTTTAAATAAAAAGCTCTCTTTGACACTTCATCCCATTAGAGCTCTAACTTCCTTTGCCATCCGTTGCTAAATGTCTGGAGACCATGCAGAGAATGTAATGCCCTGTATGATTTAAGAAATGCTGACCCTGGAGGGCAGGAAGTTAATACATGGATCACCTTAATGCTTATTTTCCTTGATGCTTGCTCTCTGATGAGGCTTTGGTAAGTGGGAGAAGGTTTCCAGCTCTGCCCTACACTCTGCCTCTGCTCTGTCACACTTGTTTCCCTGAGGCTTGAGAAAACACCAACCCCGAGCAGAGTGTCAGATCCAGACTGAACTTTGTGTTGGTGCTGTGGGCTACATTTCCATCTTCACAAAGGCATGGAGAATCCTTTGCTTGTCCAAGACCTCCATGGCAGGGTCTCATGGTTATTATTCCTGGGCATGTGCAGACTGTTCCTAATTTGTCTTTTTCCTGTTTGCACCAACACTACATAGGCACAGAATCCCATTTGGGGAGAGGAACTCTTCATAGCCCATTGTGCAAATAACAGCACGAGGGCAAGTCAGTGGAAAGGTCTTTCTTCCTGTCCTCCATGACACTTCAATTGACATGCTTCAGTTGATGTTTGAACGGAAAGTAATTTTGGAGCTGGAGTCAGTTGGTAGTGAAGTGTGGGGTAGCTGTGCAAGATGCCAGAGCAAGCAGTGAACCTTTTTCCTTACCAGGGAAGACATTTCCATGACAATAGTAACATTCCAATAGTAATGTTTTTGTAAGAATGGTAACAAGTTGTACAAAATTTAGAGACTTAACCATACAGGAACAAAATCTGTTATGCAAACCCTAAATTAATAAACACAAGTAAGCACTTGGTACAATTTGTCACAAATCTGACTAAAAAAAAATTAGAAGAAAAAAGTTGTTTTGTGAACCAACTGTTACCAAAAATATTTTAACAAAGTTGACATCTTTGTATACCCTCTTCCAGTAAATGTTGCTGTTGAAATGTGGTACCCATAGGTGACTTGTGAAAGGTAGCCAGTAAAGTCTGTAAGACCAGGTTCTGGTCTGAAGAGCAGTACACTGTCAGCCCAAAGATTATAGGGCAATAAATTACAAGGCAAAACACCAGGAACATGGAACATTTCCTGTGAAGTGTTTGGGGAAATACCCTTTCAGTGAGACCAATTGTGTCATTGTATTTGTGTTAAATTGCTGTCTGTGGAAGGACACACAGTACCTCTTGAGTATCCACACTGTGCATCTGTGGGACAGTCCTTGCTCTCAGCTACTTTAAAGTTTGCAACATAGACAATCTCGTATGAGTTTTTAATTTCATCCAGCTGAAGTGCTAATACCTAACCTGACTGCCACTCAGAAAAAAATTAATATTTATTCCAGAAGTTGATTTTCTGGTGATCTCTCAGTAAAATTGCGGAAATCTAAAGTGGAATTTTTCCATAATCAGTATTTCAAAGGGGATGAATTTGACACAATTTTGCTCAAAATGCACTAGATGAATTGAAATCTGATAGACTAAAGACTGACTGACCTTTTTTGTGACTTTGATGAGAACATCAAAAATCAATTTTGCTTTATGTATGATGTTCCAGAACAGGTAAAAAGATACTATATTTCAAGATTGTTGGCAACTCAGAAATGTTGACTATTTCTATGAAGGTAGGAAACACTATAAAATTAACTTTCTATTTGTTGTAATTTTGTTTAATATTTGCTTAATATAACCATAATTAAACTAAGGAATGATTTCTGTGCAAAATGGCAGGTGTCCTGAACAGTGGAGAACCATGAGTTTGAAAGATCCACATGGTATTCCCAGTTCAGTATCTTTTGGCTTGCATATAGAGATATAAGCCTGTAGGACTTGTATTTCAAAAGCATGAGGTTCAGAAGAGAGAGAATGGTGGGTATGTACCATTAAGGGAATTCAGAAATAGATGACTGGGAGCATCTGAATGCAGCCTGACATTATGAAATGACCCAGCAAAATTTCACTAAATTGGGAATTAGAACAATGTAACTGGCAGCATGTTTTTGTTCAGAGAGCTAAGGTCTTGTTCAAGCAGGGAAAGCCTCTCAGGCAGACTTTGTCTCTGTGGAGTCTTCCTTTGTGGTTACTGACCCATCACAGCTTCTTCTCTACCTGGGAGTATTTCTAAAACTCCAGTCCCTGAAATCCTGCTTTCCCTTGAAGAATTCTTACTTTATTAAAGCCTGCAAAGCTTTCATCTCTTCAGAAAAGCTTGAAACGGTAGAATATTAATGGCTCAGAAAATGTAAAAGCCTGACAGGAAAATATTATACTTGTATATGGATGTGTGTGTATATGTGTGTATACATATATGTAACAGTCAACAGTACCTTGTGATGTTTTAAGACATTTGGGAGATTATTTTGGAAACAAACTCACACTTGAAGTCTTTCATTTAGCAAAACAGTCAATGATCTCAGTGAAGGTTCAGATGGACAGGACATCAGGAACAATATTTTCATTGTGGTATTGGAAGGACTGAAATACTCATTTTTTGAGACTCCTAATGGATACTATTTGAATTAATAAGTGTCTAAAGGGCAAGTTTGAAAAAAAAGCTTGACTTTAAAGGTTAGGATTTTTTTTCACACTCCATCATTTTAGTTTGAGGTAGAGATTTTTTTTAATTACAGTAGACGTACAACCAGAGATTTGCATACTGAGAAGAAGTACTAAATAGGCAAAAGCAGATTGTACTGTTGGACTCTGACTACAAATAAAGATTGGGGAAAAAAAAGAGCATAGAAAAATCCTATAAATAGGATATTTTTCACCTAAATAAACCCTGTGGTAGTTTAATCCTGACTTTTTTTGTGTTGAATTTACACCAGATGAAAATCAGTGGAGTTGCTGCACAGAGTACAGTAGCACAAGGTTAGAACCAAGTGCTGTATCATAAAATATTACATGTAAGTGTATACATGCTTCTTTGTGGGTGCACTGTATCTCTGTGTCTATGCATATTCAAGTGTATATATTTCACAGCTGCTGTCTGCATAAGTCACTTCCAAACCCAGCATGCGTTCATTTTCATAACTTTTTGTTCTATTACAATATTAATGGGACTATCAATGGGAAAGGACAAGAGAAGCATTTTTAATGTTTATCTGACAGTTGCAAATTTCACTTGAGGTTGTTTACTGGGATCTGATTGTTGGCAAAGAGGAGTAGGAAAGGCAGCAAGATGAATGGGATCACAGGAAGAAGAGATGTATTTATGGGTCCTCTTAGCACCATCTAAGAGTAATAAAAAGTCCTGTTTTACCCCTCCTTTACCCAGTCTTCAGTTTAAAACACCAAAAAGTGAGGGATTGTTTTAATTAACTTCAATTTAATCCAGGTGGCCTGTTCAAAGTGAAACACATTGCATTTAAATATGTGAAAAATAGGGTGTATATGTATATTCTCATCCAATATCTTTTCCCCAGTGGGAAAAATGCCTGCAAATAAAGGAGAGTTTGTGGACTTGTGGATGAATCTGCAATGTGATGTCAAACTGTGTACCAAATTGCTGTCAGAGCTTGTCTTTTTTGACCTTCAGTTCTTGGACTATCCTAAGTGAGACTTATTTTGTTATGGGGAGAGCTAAATATTTTCCCAGTTTTACTCTGCAGCTTTATGAACTGGGGCATTGCACATCCAAATATTTTGCTCTGCAAAAAACATTACCTCAGACAAAAAAAAAAAAAAAAGGCAAAAAAAGAGCCTCCAAAACAACAAAACCAACAAACAATCTTGGAATTCCATTTGTATGTTAGTTTATGTTTTAAACTGTTTGAGTTTTTCAACTAGAAGTTCAGAGCACCTGACTTTCCATGAGCCAATGTTTAAGTACAGAATCAAAAATTTATAGACTATAGGTAGCACAAAAATGGTAGTGTGGTAGCCTAAGGGTATTGTGTTCTGTTCTGGTCACCTCTGTCACAGACTACAGCAGAAACAGAAGAATTCCAGAGCTAGGTAAAGAACAGGCTAAGTTGTTTGGAAAAACAAGCTGTTTATCTGTAGTGATAATGTGAGGGAAGAGTTTATTTTTCACACAAAATGAAATAAATTTTAACTAATTATGTGGATTTGAACTGCTAAATTTTCATTTCCTGAAATCACAACTTGTGTGGTTCTCTTGCTGTTCTTCTCATTAGGCTGGGCTTTTTTGGTGGACTCTGTCTCCTTTGATGCACCTTGACTGCTCCACTAAGAAACTTTTGTGAGGACTTAGGCCACTACTACAGAGCACTGTGGCAGATTTTTTCAAACAAAATGTATGAAGTTTCTACAGGAAGCAGAAACTTTCCCCAAAATTGTAATTATGTCACAGGTAATTAATTTGGAGGAAAGCTAGCAAGAACTTTAATTTGTCAGTGTATAAAATAATAATTGTCATAGTACATAGTACATGAATTCTTACTGTGCTTTATCAGTAGGGAAAAATAAATTTGGGAAGGGACAGATACAAAACCCTTGAGGGGGAAATCAAACAGCTGTGCAAATTGGGGTAATGGATGACTTCTACCATTTGCTGTCTTTTGACAAAGCAGTTCTCAGATGGAGTTAGAGTGCTTTGTCCTGCACTGAAAGTACTGTGGTAGAAATAGGCGTATCACGGGTAGTACATGGGAAAGACAGCTTGGATGGGTAATGAGGGAATTTGACAATGAACCAGTCAACCAAAACAGTGACCTTTCCAAGATGCTGTTGTGAGCTTGCCTGATCTATGAGCATTTGGGCTGGATTGTTTTGGTAGGGACTCCCTTTTCTGGCCTGTTGTCCTGCCTTTCCTGGATCCCTCTCTTTCCTATTCTGTGAGCTGGGGAGAGCCATGGAGGCAGACAGTCTATAGTCATGCACACAGTTCAGCTGCTTGGAAAACTGTCACGTGGGAAAAAGGGGAGAGGTGAGAACGTGCTTCACTGCTGCTTGTGACAGGAATCCCAGGGAGACACAGAGACATCAGTGGAGTCTACACATCACTGCCCGTTAACTCCACTCACTGTTTATCAACTACCAGCACTAATTTCTGTTCAGTGTTATGTTTGGGTTAATTACAGTTAGGTTCCTTTCAGTAGTTAGGTTAATTACAGTTGTGTATTCCCTGTTGTCACTACCCCCAAAAGAGGGTCTGATCCTGGCTCGGTTTCCTGCCTTCAAAGTCCAAATTCAAACTGGGACTAAGGTGGTCTGGGGCAGTGCTTTGTTAAAAAGCCAATGGAGCATCAGCTGTGTTGTAGGTGTCTTTACCAAAAGCTTCCCAGCACTTTAAAATCAGTCTAGTTTTAGTGTGTCCCTGTGTAGAGATCCTTCCATGCACTGTACACAACAGGCAGTACACTTACCCCTGTGATCCATGTGCGGCTCTCTCTACAGTGCCACTGGTCCCTGCTTACCTTGAGAGCCGAAGCCTCCTTATTTGGAAGATCTACAGGAAAAGAGGAGTCCTACCCTTTAGTTTAATAGTGAAATTGTTGGTATAGTATCCAAACATATATTAACTGGCTGCCAGGGCCAAACCCACTGTAATATCTCCCCAGTTTGCTGCCAACTGGCCTCTGGATTCCAGTTCTTTGTAGCAAGATGGCCTCAGCAATCTACTACCATAAAGGTGGCATCAGCAGTGCCTTTATTCTGTCATGCAAATGTCTACTTCTTCAGTCCCAATCTATGAATCTTTCTAACCTGATTCTTCTGGTAAGAAACTAGAGTGTTTTTTGGTCATAGACACAGACCTCTGCACAGGGGACCGTCTCATCTATTGGTCTAACCATTAAACTGAAAGTCCCTGTCTAAAGACACAAGTCCCCCCTCAGTGCAGTCAAGTCACTTGACTTCACTGTCCCAGCTTTTTCCTTTGGGGAAAGGAATTCAGCTCCTTCTTGCAGGGCAAGGACTGAGGAGTGCAGCTGACGGACTGGCAAATGAGCCTACTGGAATGGAGTAGGCTCATTTCTTCCTCTTGGTTGTACCTGATCCTATTTTTAGGGCGCCTGTGGTAAAAAGTACAATCCGGGGACAGCACCTCTCACAGCAAATGTGGCAAATATTTGGTAGCCTCTGGAAAAAGCTCTGCAGGAGTGCTTTCAAAAGGTGCCTTTATGAAATAAGATAATACATAGGGGAAATGGAGAACAGTTACATGCTAAATTCTACTGTACTAGAACAAGGCAGAGCTCCACAATCCTGACAGGAGGTTGGTTTAAAGTAGATAAACTTCTGTGCTTGGCTGCTGGAGGCTGTGGCATCTGAGAGCACTAGGATGTTTAAAGAGGAACTAAGCAAATTTGTGGATAACAGACTAATTAAATTGGTGCCAAAGAGAACTTGGGGAAGTACTGCTGAATGTTACAGTTCTGAAGGAAGAAAGGAGCTGCAAAGATGGAATTAGAAGAGATGGTACATGGCTCTGCTCAGCTTGCTTTGTTTTGGAGTGTTGTGTATGACAGAAAACTGGTGTGACAGGACTAAACATGAGGTGACCTGTGGGCAGAATTACCAGAAGAGCTTGTGATCCCAGTGGCCTACATGGGTTTTATGTGAAAGTAAATACCTCTGCTGGCTCTGAGGTGGGTGTAGCACTCGGTGAATTGTTTCCTCAGGGTGATATTGACTGACATTATTATTTATGTGCTTTAATTTTCCTTAACATATCCCAGGTTGGCTGGTGGATGAAACTGAATGGACACCAACAACATAAGCCCATGAAAAAACATCTTCAGCAGTGCTATGTGTGCACCAAGGCTGGAGCTTGTTCTGTGGCTCAGGATGTTGGGACAGACTGTGTGCTTTCTGCTTCTTTTTATTCTTCTGAAGCCACTTCAGCAATGAGCACTGATGTGCAGTAGGCTCTGCTGGAGCATGCTGGCAGCAGTGATTCTCAGCTGGGTGACATGATCACAGATGGTACCTGTTCATGCTTCATGCTTATCCTAGAAGCTTGTTTCCTAGGATCATCCCAAAATGTTGAGAACAACTATGTTGTTAATGCAGAAATATTATTGCAAAGCCTTTGAAGCTGTGATGCTGCAAGTCATGTTCCATGTGCTTATGTGAAGCTCTGCTTTAAGACACTTGATTCCATTTCCAGGTCATATCCTGAAGTAGTAAAGATGTTTGCTGTATTTATTCTCTCTTTCCAAAGGAATGTCTTGCAGCTGTACACAGCTCTTCTCAGAATAACCTTTCATAGGACACAATGGGGAAATTTGGGAGTTATGTTTAATATATTTATAGTTACATTTATTCATATTCATAGAGTGCTTTGCAGGCATTTACAGTGCATTTTCAGATCCTGCTCCTAAAATAAGAAAGTGTTATGTCTAACTTGAAGGAAGGAGAGTAAAGGTAGAAGAAGGCAAAGGCTTTTGCTCAGGATTACCCAGTGACTGCAGATAGAGTCACTAGGCATTGACATCTGAAGTCCGGTGCTTTTATTTGTGCCTCAGAATTTGGCTAAATTGCTGCTGGCTTGGGGAATCACTAAATAGTAACTTTGCTATGCTTGGTAGTAATAAACATACTCTCATCTGTACTTCTTGGGAGGATGGCACTGGAGTGTGCATGATGGGAAGGTTGTACAGACTGGCGAATAAGTCTCTAGGTTTCACTGAGTGCTGGGTACATGAAGATGAGAAGAAGGAAGCACTCTGAAGTATCAAGTTGAATTTAGCAGTTGAATTTTTTCTCACTGGATGTTGTAGGTGACCAAAACTATAAATGATATTAGGTATTCAAGTCCATTGATGGGTAATAAATGGAATGGTTTTAATACAGCCTTTGGCTTTATTAACTCCCTAAAGGACTGGGTACTAGAAGAGTACGTAGACACTTTCCCAAACACCTGGCACCAGCTGTTGGTGAGACAGGATATTTGGTGTGATGGACCTTTAGTCTGTCTGCTCTTATGAACTTCAAAATGCACATTTTGCTATGGCAATCAATATAAGCTGTAGTCTTGAGAATGATGGATAGTTAGTAATATTAAAAGCTATGACAAGGTCCTACAGCAACTCTTCCACTTCAATATTCCTTGCTCTCTCCTTGCAGCACTCTATGCAAAAGCCCAGTTCTCCACTCTAAGAAGTTGATAAGTATCAGGTAGCATAGGTCTTGCTATCAGAACTGGTGGTAGGGACTTGCTCAATCTGTGATTACATAAGTCATACTGATCTCCTACTATGCTGTGCTCATGAAATTGCAGTGTTTCAAAAGCAGTTTGAGATCCTTTTATGTTGATACATGAGCTAATGTTAAACATTGTTGTTCTAGACTTTTACAAGTATGTTAATTATATTCTGTGTTCTCTAAGTGCTGTTACAGCCATACTGTTCACTTTCTGTCCTGACTTTTGCTGCCTATGTTGTGAAGTAGCCTGACATATATCTGGTTTACAGGTGTCAGTGTTTTCAAGCAAAGTGAAATTATTCCAAGCTCTTTTTGAAACGAAACACTACATGTGCCTAGTACATAATAAGCCTTTTTTCAAATGCCAATTGAGCAACAAAGCCTATGCCATCTCAGTGTTTGGTATACTTTTGAGAAGTCAAATGGCCAGTATTAAGAAAAGCATGTATTCTGCATCAAACGTGTAAGACAAAATGAAGCAACTGGGGAAAAAAAAGCTTCTCAGACCCCTTCCTTATTTTCAAAAGTCTTAAATAAGTTTTAATTTGAAATCTGGTGTTCATTTGTGGGCTAGGCTTGTAACATTCAGGTTTGTTTCTGTGACTTACATGGCTGGGAAAGGAAGAAATTTTTGAGCATAGTGAAGTTTTTCAGAAATCACACACCTCTGTGTCTGCTTGGGAAGAATGTAAATGTGGCTGTGTTTCCCCATGATTGTCCAGAAGATAGCCTCTTCGGCATTCCACCGGACGGCCACCTGTCTGCCTGTAATAAATGATGGCTATAAAGGGAAGTGATTGCAGCTACGATACAGCCAGAGGCATTTGTTTATATTCTTATAATATGTATCAGATTGAATAGAAATTATCACAATTGACAAATGGAGAGTGAAGATAGTTGGTGGGTATGAGGAAGCTCAGTAAGAGCTGGGCCAGCTGCAAACTTTCTCCAGTGAAGGCTGTCACCAGAAGCAGGTGTCAAGCCAGCTAGTGATGAATGGTGAAGCTGGAGGCTTGCTTGTGTTAATGATCCACATATCTTTGTATAGCAGCTCACAGTCAGTAAAGCCTTTTGTTGCTACTCAGAAAGGCTCCTGATGGGTAAAGGCTGTCATTTTGGGCATGGAGTCTGTAATTCAGTAAATGGGAGGCAAAGCAGAGAAGTATTCTTGAGCATTTCTCCAGAAGAGTAGTACGGACATGCAGTGTTTTCCCTCATAGTTTAAGCGTTGGCAAGACCAGATGGCTGAACCCAAGCAGAGCACACCTGGCTGGATGCAGAAATACTATTATATGTTACTGTAACGATAATACTGTTGTGTGAACAGGGGAAAGGGATATTCCTCAGAACATTTTCAGATCAATAAATTGCCTTACATGACTGCTTTCCTGGATGGCTGCTACTATTTCTCCCTCTTGTCTCTGTGTAGATGTAACTCTTCCTTCTCCGGATCAAGAAACTCAGTATGTCCAAGTGAGAAGTCTAAGAACTTATTAGTGGCCTGGAGAGAGAAGGTGCATTCAATCTGAAAACACACTGAATGTTTTAAGCTCCCAGTAGCATCTGATCTTTTTTGCCAAGTCTTTGGAGGGATACTGGAACTAAAAAAAAATCTTGGACCAGAGATGAAAAAATGTAATGCCTTAACCCCAGCTGTCAGTGAAACACCATCCATATGCTCCCTTATTCCCCATAACAGGATGAGGGGAGAAAGGATGAGAATCAGAAGAGTAAAAGTGAGAAAACTTGTGGGCTGCGATAAAGACAGTTTAATAGGTCAAGAAAAAGCCATGCACACAAGGAAAGCAAAACAAGGAATTCATTCACCACTTCCCATGGTCAGGCAGGTGTTCAGCCATCTCCAGGAAAGCAGAGCTCCATCATGTGTAATGATTACTTTGGAAGACAAATACCATAATTCTGAACATCCCCCCCCTTTCTTCTTCTCCCTCCCCCCCTTATATGTTGAACATGATGCCAATATGATATGTGATGTCCCTTTGATCAGTTGAGGTCAGCTGTCCTAGCTGTGTCTAACTCCTTCTGCATGCCCAGACTTCTTGCTGGTGGGGTGATGTGAGGAGAAACTATCGGAACCAAAACAGCATAAGAAACAATTTCTCAAGACAAGTAATAGCACCTGTGGTGCTTGACATAAATATAAAACAAGAGTGGACAAATATCTAGAATATATTCAGCTGGTAGAAGCATATGCCCTCTATATGCCCTCTATGATTTGCAGGAGAGCTTTTTGGATTCTACATGTGAAGATATATTCCTGCAGATACCTGTAATGATGTGCCATATTCTTATTTCCTGTAGGAAGCTTTGGAGGTGGGGTTGTTGAAAGAGATGAAGTAGGAATGGCTGTGGAAGCAAAATGCAGGTGAGAGTGCTACAGAACAGGTCAGTTCCATTCTTTGTGCTTTTTTCCCATTTTTGTATGAAGGAATAAAGATAGCATCACCATCTATCTTGAGTAGAGAGAAACCCTATGGAACAGGCAACAAGATCTAGAAGAACTTAATGTCTTCTCACCCTTCTGTTGGTCTCTGAAGATGTTCCATATGGGCCAAGTCTATTTGTGAGTCTGTGGGATACAGAGCTGACTTGACAGAAAGCTCCTCAAGAGAGAGGCTCATCACATAGCTACTGTCAGGAGTAGGCATAGACTGGGTTATAAGGTGCCATGTGCTCTTCTTCTGTTTACTAAAGTACTGCCTTGTGCCTGGTAAGGGAGGCTATCCCCTAATTCTTGGAGTCTTTCCTAAAGCTGTCTTTTCAGTTTGGTAGAAAATGTATGTCCCAAATATGAGAACTCATTACTCCAGCTGGATGATAAGTTCAGGGAGTGCTGCCAGTCAACCCTATGCAAGGACTTTGAACTTGGAAAGGAATGTTCTCTCTCTTAATTTTCTGTCCAGATACTGAATACTACTAGGGAAAGGGTTATACATGAGCTGGGTGATTGAAAACAACATTACAGAAAAGTGAAACATTTGAAAGAGACTCCAGTTTTTTCCTCATGCATTAGCTCTGCTGACAGCTGCTACCTTAGGTTTCCCCAACAACACAGGAAGCTGCTGGATACAAATAAACTCTTTCTTTTATTATGCTGCTTACAGTTAGAAGATGAATGGTTATTTGTCTGGCTTCAAATGGAACAGCAAACTGATCTGACTGCAGACCCATTGGCTTTGGCTTGCTTCCTTGTCTTAAATTTCTTTTCACACTTCATGTTTGTGCAGTGAGAAGGCTCCTCTCCAGGGACCTGGCTTAGATAGAGTTCACTGCTCTACACACTGCTGTCTGCTCTTGCTAGGACAGAATGTTCTTTGCATAAATTCATAAATCACAGAATGCCTGATGTGATCAATACATCCCTTCCATATTGAAATTTTGCTAATCAGCTTCTCCAAGAAAGTAGGAGGCTAAACTTGGTACACTTCAAATCCTGTTATGTCTATCAATATGCTGTTTCAGGAGATTTTGGCACAGATGCTGGCACTGTAAAGTCTCTAAAGCAGTAATTATGATGTGTTTCTGCTTATGAACCATTGTTCAACGGTAGGACATTATTTTTATCCTAATGTTTAGAATGATGTATTTATTTTAAGTTTAATGTCACAGCTATGGGCTTGTATTCTTAATTCTGCCATCAACTCCTGTGCTCTGGAGAAATCACTATTGGTCTCTGTCCTGTACTTTTGATGGAACAGCAATACTTCTGAAACCACTCCAAAGTCTTTAGGCAGTATGAACCACCCAAAGAATGTTTTGTGAATAAACTGCTTGGCTAAAAGGTAAAGCAGAAACTTAAAAATCCCTTTGTTGATTTCTTAATATCTTATTGTTTAAAAAAATAAAAACCAACTCTCCTTCTTATAAAGCTTTCAGCAGAATAATTTTGACACTTGTTTTAAACAAGCGAAAATCCTTACAATAGGAAAAAAGCTGTTTATTGCCTTAGCTTTACTATACTTTTCTTTGTGTGTTACATTGACAAATTCATGTCATCTTTTAATACCGAGAAGCACAAAATGTTGTTTTAAGGGTGAATCTAAGGCAGTCTGAATTTATTCACTCAGACCTGGTACTGAGGTCATAATAAAGTACTTATAACTTTGCTTAGATAAGTGCCACTCTGTTGAGGTATCAGAAGTAAGGTCTGTGCAGTTTTAACAATTTAATTAGCTACTGGCAGTAATTAGGTGTTGCCTCCTAAATATATTTGTTAGCAGGTGTGGACATACCTAGACTTGTGATGTGTGATTGGGTGAAAGATATGTCTTAAAAAAACCCCAAAACATTGAAAACCAAAATCACGTAACAAAACCATCAACTCCTCCTCACCTTTGGAGGTTCACTTTCAGATGTTTGATGGAACATTATAGATCTGAAGGGCAATGCTGTTGCACTCATCTAATTGGCACTTCAGTAAACTTAATGTGCTGCAGCTTCAGCATAGCTGTGCTTACCCACTTTAGAGTTTAACTGAGTATTATCCTTCATGTTCTTACTCCACTGTCTTCTTGTAGCTGAAGTTGAAAGTGTCTACTTTCTACTGCCATATTCTTTTGGGAACACTGACTTTCATTCAGAGATACACTTGAGCTACAGAAACGTTTAAAATTAAATAGAAAGAGATAACAGGCGGGCAGTGACAGCATATCTCACCACTATAGTGCTAAATTAATTAAACACTGTGCACTCATTAGTAAAGTTATGGAAGATACAGGAGGCCATAATATATATTGATTACATAGCTGCCACCTGGATATTTTTCTAGCTGCAAAGGCTTTTCCCCTAACACAAACTGCTGTGGGTTGGGTGTGAGTTTTCTTTTTCCAATCAGGACTTTTGTACATAGAATAATGGCCAAACTCAAGTTTGGAAAGTCCTCCCTGTTTCATCAGCATGGATGTATGAAAAAAAACCCAGTGGAGAATGAGAGGAACTGAAAAGGATTAAATTAGTCTGTAGAGGATACTGTCAGTGGAGGTAAAAATGAGTGTAAGCTGATAAAAGCTGTTGTAGTGCTAATGAGAAGCAATGGGCTGAGCATGGCTGCTCAGAGTGCTTCCTAGAGAAGAATGTCTTTACTCTGCTGTTGGTTGGGAAACTTTCCATCTTTGTCCTCTCTATTCACATTGACAAAATCCATGGGAACTTCGTCAGTATGAAGCAGCAGTAAATGTTTCAACAAGAATTCATGTTGCTTGGTATCCTGTTTGATGATGACACTACTGCATACTTTGAGAAGAACAGTAGCATTTGGAAATCTAGCATTTGGGCTTCCCGAGCCAAAAGTTTCCTATTAACTGCTGTGATGAACTACATTCAGCAAAGCAAGAAGGAGAGCTGTGTAACTTGGATCTTCTTTGATACTTGAAATATACTCAGAAGTGAAACTGAAATACCTTTAGTCAAGTATAAAGGTTGTTGTAGGGCAACAGTGCCCTGGCTATTTTGATGTACTCAAAAGAGCAAAGTTCATCTTTAAAATAAATGGGAAGGAGTTAAATGAAACCCTGTGACCAGTAAGAAGGTAGGACTGGAAAATACAATCTGTATGGAGCATTATTTCAGTCCAGAAGAGGTCTTGTTTCTTTGGTGTAGGATATGAATCACACACACTCACACACGCTCCCAACTGTGTACTTATTCTCAAATTTCAATCTAGATGGTGACCTCTGCATTTTGTTCTGTTGCATCCCAGACATCCTGCATGCAGGTGAGTATTCTTCCCATACAGAACTGAGGACACTTCTCTCTTGAGTAAGTCTGAGTTGCCCCTACCTGGGCTGCTGGATAGGAGCAGGAGGTATAACATCTCTGATCCTCCTTTTGTAACAGTTTTGCCCCTTGTGACGGATGTGTCCCATGGCAGTATATCTCAGCATATCCTTGGTGCATAATTTGCTGTGGAGCTGAGTTTTAACAGCGATAATTACCTTCCCTGTTGTTTTCCAATAAGGAGCCACCACATGCTTTACATGGGTTAATGAATTGAGTACCCCATGTGACATCAGTCTCTCTCATTATGTTTGTTCCAGGGGAATGAAGTAAACTAAGCATTATGATGTGAATTGACAACAACTTGTAGCCTAATGCAGACCACACAGCTCTTTCCACTAAATGAAAGGGCACATTCACTCTGAGCTGGACAGCTTTTGGGTTCTGACTTGCAGCCACTAGCTCGTGACATTACGCAATGCTTCCTCTTCTCCTTGTCTCTTTCTTTGTCACTTTGGCTCTTCCATCTGTTCACCTGAACAAAATCCAAGAGAAGAGAGTTAACAACAAATAATATGGGGTGGGAATCTGTCCACTGCACCCTCTCCCCACCCCCCCCCCGTCCATACAAGATTGATAATGAAACCGATACCTTTCACCAGCGTAATTTTCATATTTAATGAGCGTGACTCAGAAACTATTACATTAATTAGTCAAATCCCACAAACCGTTAATGGTGCACGTGGTAATTAATATTGTATTCAATTAAAAGATGACCTGTTTCAGGTGCCTTCCCCTGGTTTGGGGGGCTCTTTGCAGACAGCGTATGTTCCAATGCCTGAGGCCAAGCCTTTCATTTTGTTCCAGTGGTGGGCAAGGGAGGTATTTTTTTTCCTATTTGGATTTTATGTTTTTTTTCTCCATGAACATATGCTGGTTTCTCCCCCCAGCCCCCGCCCCTCCATCTCCAAACGTGCTGCTCTCACTATACAGACAACCTGCTTGCTGTGATTTATGGGTTAGCGCAGCGCGGGGCTCACAGACTGGAAAATTTCCAGTTTACACAAGAATTCCCTGAAAAATGAGCTCGGTTAATTTATTTCTTTCATTAACGAGTTTGAACTGTGAGATAATCTTTCTGAAACCCTCTATCCTCGCCTTCACAAACACTGAGAAGCAAATAGGGTCCCTGTTCTGCTTTCACAGGGCTCAAAATTGCACCTTAACTAGCTGTGGACAAGTATGTGTGGTTGAAACTTATTTTTGAAACTTATTTAAAGAGGAGAGGGGTTTTTTTTCACCTGAAGGTGTGGAGGTCCTAAGTCCTAATGTTTAAGCTGCAGTTCCGCTCATCTGAGTTAATCACTTCTATATCCTGCCTTTGGAGTTGCTGCTCATTGATTCTGTGGGAGGAGGGTGCAGGCTTTAAGATAAGCCCCCTCTTGTTCAGCTGTGGTTCACTGGTTGCCTAAAATCCACAGACTTTATCCAGCAGTTTCCTGTGCTTTTTCCTCCTGTTCAGTATGAGGTGAGGAGTTGTGCACAGGTCCAGTCCTGATGCTTCTGTCTGCTGATGTCATCTGAGGACCACTGGTTACAGCTGGGGTTGTTTCTTCATATCAGTTTGGGCCATTCCATCAGAATCATTAACAATATAATTGATTTTCTGTGGTATGCTACGACTACTACCACCACCATTTTTATAACAACAACAACAACAACAACTATTATTATTATTATTATTATTTATTAATTAATTAGTTTATTTATTTTTGGTGTGTGTGTGTGTGTGTGTTTTGTTTGTTTGGGCTTTATTTTAGCTTTTTCATTTTTCCTCTGTTGTCCTGGTCACAGTTATGGTATGTTTCCATGATACTTCTACTCCATGTTGAATGCCTTGGAGTTGTCTAGCTAAATCCTTCCAAGATCTTGCTTGAGGTCTCTCTGATTTTCCTGTGTTCTGATGTAAGAAGGATGTGGACTTATTGGAGCAAGTCCAGACGAGGGCCATAAAGTTGATGAGAGGACTGGTGCCTATGAAGACAGGCTGAGAAATATGGGGCAGTTCAGCCTGGAGAAGAGCAGGTTATGTGGAGACCTCACAGCAAACTTCCAGTATCTGAAGGGGGCCTACAGGAAAACCAGAGAAGGACTCTTCATCAGGAACTGCAGTGATAGACCATGGGTACTGACTGAAAGAGGGAAGATTAGATATTGGAAGAAATTCTTTACTGTTAAGGCAATGAGACACTGGAAGAGGGTGCCTTTGGAGGCTGTGGATGCCTCAGTCACAGCAGTGTTCAAGGCCAGGTTGGATAAGGCCTTGAGCAACCTGATCTAGTGATGTCCCTGACCAGGCAGGGAGTGGTGGGGACTTGATGATCTTTACAGTCCATTACAATAACTTAACATTCTGTGATCTTGTGACATCCACCAGGGCAAAAATAAATATTGCTCTAACGTTGCTCACTTAAGTTGAATTACGAGGAACCAGTGTCAGCAGTAAAAGCAGCCTTGGCTAAGGCTGGTTCCAAGGAAAAAGCTGTGGAGGAAGTCACGTTGTGGCAGTTTTGTGTTCCCCTTGGGAGGCCTTTTGCAGCTGCAGTGCGCCTGGAGCTCTGGGCTTTGTGGTTTTCAAAACCCTAACCCTAGGCTCAACCTTAACTGTAGGCAGAGCAGTTAAAGAGCCCTGACCTAGGTGTCTCAGAAAAGTTGTGTATGTAAATGAATAATAAAATGTCATTTGTTTTAAAATCATCCTTTTTGCTCTCTAACAATTTGGTATCTTGTTTATCCTGTGGGCTTTCTCCTGAATCACTGCTCTCTAAAGAAATTTCGTGGTTTCTGTTGTATTTTTTTTTAGTGTAAAAAAAATATGTGTAAATTTCTGCAGAATGGAAGGTAAAAATATGCTAATCTTGAAAATATGCTATTTTGTCATAGAGTTTGAATGAGAAATGCATGAAATATCACTGTGGTTGTTTTCTAAATAAGTTTCATTCTCTTTTTAGATAGTTTTAAAAAGCCTGCTTTTAAACAAATTAATACTGCTGTTTTGTAAACACATATTATTGTCCCTTAAATCAAGAGAATTTACAAGTGTTTGGACTTTCGAAACAGTATGTCCGGAATTTGTGGGTTCCTTTATATTTCCACTGAGCCTCCTGACAATGGGTTTGATTCCTGTGGAAGTCTCTTGTGATTCTTTTGTGAATATTTTTAGGAATCGAGGTACTCTGCAACGTAGCCTGAGAACTTAGTATGGATGATGCAGGTATGCCAGTATTTGATTTCAGTGCCTTGTAGGGCAGGAAGAATGTTGCCTTCTCTTCTTTGACAGTAATTATTATTTACTTTATTAAATACCTTTAAAAGTACCAGCTGAGTAAAGTATCATGAACTCTTTTAACCTGCATATACTTCCTTGTGAAGGGCAGGTTATATAGTGACCATTTTGTCCATATAGCCTTCAATGCTTTGTGTCGAACAGAGAGACAGATCTTTGATGTGGAAGTTTAGCTTAAATTTCTTCCTTACATTACTGTGCTAGACCATATGGTTAGAGGAAAACAAGTGAATTTTCTCTTATTTTCAAGGGCTTGAGTTTTCCACTGAGCAACTGGTGATATTGATTAAGAAAAGTGGGGGCAGGGCAAAGTTGAGCACATATTGAAGCTGGGTTCCTGTCTGTTCTCTAGAGACTGAAGTTAGTGGGGTAGCATGTGAAGTCCCCATGGTGAACAGCAACAGTCACTGAATGTCTGCCAGTTGTGGGGGGAGAGACATATAAATGCACGTATTTCATAACAGGAAAAACATAAGAATTCTCTAAGTCTTGCTGACAGTGCTTTAGTCTCAGTCTGAGGGTAAGCTCTAAGATAGGTGAGTAAAAAATTCTTTGATCATGTATTAAAGTGTGGAAGGTAACACAGCTGAACTGAGGAGAAACTGTGGGATGGGTATTGCTTGATAAACTTGGGATGAAAGAGCCTTTTGCATTTGGGTTTCTTATCCTTCTCACTTAAAAGGAAATAAAAATGTGAGTAGGAATATAATTCTTCTGCTTTCGATTCCTAGGACAGTCCCGCTCCTTTAACGTAATTTGCAAATGAGAACAGATTCAAGTAATACTAGTTGACAATCTCTCAAAAGAATCAGAGAAAGAAAATATGATTCAGTTCTTCTGCTTGAGAAAAAGACATTTCTAGATCAAATTACATTAGAACAATAGATAGCTGCTTCTTTCATTGTAGAAAGTACCTTTATTTGATTTCCAAAAATACTGCCATGAAGAACTGAGCATATTACTTGCTAAGTAACTAATTTGGAGGATAGATGAAAACAAATAACTTCGATGTACCTACATTTTATTTTTTAGATTTTTCCTCAGTTAGTGAACCACAAGTAATTGGACTCAATATATTTATAAAAATGAAATGTCATTCTAGAACATGGTTCCACCCTGAGGCAGTTGTCTGCTTTATCTGCTTGCAAGCATGATGCTTTGTTTTTAGCAGCTCTATCACAGATACCTTGCAGAGGATCTTTGTATGGCCCATGCACAGTTCTCAGCCTTCAACTGTCATAATTCAGAAGGGCAACAGGGTTTTAAATATTATTCATATCTGAGTTTTACCCTTCTTAAATCTTTTTGCCTTGACATTTCTTTTTGCTTCATACTAATTTTCTCTTGTAAATGGCTGTTCTTGTTCCTACATCCATTGAGGTCTAGCTGGCCTGGGGCTGCTAATTTGTGCCTTTCTCATTCAACAAGTTCTTCAGGGACCTCACTCATTCTGTCTGTAGGGAGAGGGACATTTTTCACCGCCACTGTAATATGCTGTAGTTGAGCTTCTGGAGGAGTTCCATTGACATAAACAGTTCTGTAAACCTGCCTATAATACATCCAAAGTGACAGGCATGTAAATATAGGTATCACTGCTAAAATCTGGTAATGCAAAAACCATAAGGATGCTCTGAGAGCATAATGTTTCTGTTACTAGTTAGCTACTTTTTGTGGAACAAATCTGCAATTGAAGAACACAGATGAAGAACTTACTGGCAGTCTTCTCCCTTATCTTTTCTGTTCCAGCTCCAGCTGTTTGTTCCCTGGATGCTAATACAGCAGAGTCCATTTATAATTTCTGTGGCTCACAGTCCTTTGTCTGATATCTACTAAATCTTCTAGCCCTGAGCCCAGAGGCTTCTCATTCATATTTTTTTTCCCACTAGAAACTGAATGAGTAACTCCTTGGCTGATGCCCAGTTTGTAGCTACCTGGAAATCTCCTGTTTTGGGAGTACTTGCTTTTTAACATATTTACATATCTTATTTCATATGTAATGTAGACAAGGACACTGTCTTGGTTTTTACCAAGAGTCCTGCAGGCCAAGTTCTGGCCTAATGGAAGATGCATGAATGCCCTACCTGTGAACATTTATGTACATCCTCATGACAGGTTTCTCTTGTTAGAACAGTTACCCTTTCTCTCTGTTCCAGCTGAGGCTCCTCTCCATCATCTCTGTCGGTATTGATCACCAAAATTGTCAAGACAATAGTAGCCGTAATCCAAAGCACATGATTCTCCTAGTTCAAAGGAAAAGATGTCTGGGAAAATGTTGGTTTTTATTTTCTTTTTCTTGTTTACAAAGAAGGTACATAAAGGCAAACAAACAGGGTTTTTTTTGCACTGGTATGACTGGATAAATCCCAGCCTGAGTCGAAGTTGTCTCTCACCTTCCTCCTGAAGCTGTCTCTCTTTGCTTCCATGACTACTTTCATCTGCTACTATAAACATATCCACAAATATAGGTGGTTGCTGTTACATTTCATTTCTCCGGGCAATCTAAGCAAAAGTGACTCAGATTCCAAGGATTATCCTTTCTAGCCCCTCATCTTGGATGGAACATCTAAGCAAGGCAAATGTAGTGGCATGCAGGATTAGGCTTGGAGTTTGCAAGGAGCCTCAAGTAAAACATCAAATGATCTGAAACTTTCTAAGAACCATTTTGAAACCCTAAAGATGAGAATCTTCACATTGCTCTGACTTGCTCCTGCTTGCTCCTCTTGTAGCTGGGTTAGAGGGCATAAGATTTGGCTTGCTGGACATGGATACCTTTCAGAAAGCAGGAGACACTGCACTTTCCCGATCACAATGCTGAGAGCTGCTTGTGAGGATGGCAGTACCCATGCATGAGGAAAGCAGCTGTGAACTCTGCGCATCTGTGTCTCTGTGTATATCTTGTGTGTGTGTGTCTCCATTTCCAGCACAGGAGAGAATCCAACAATATTTCACCCAAATGAGAAATGTTATTCTGCAGATTAAAGCCACGCAGTGCCTGGTTTTGTCTTTATTTATGCCTTTCTATTTCCTTCTTTGCTGACATGGGTGCACATGCCGGGAAGCACTGAAGGACATAATTGGCGTTGTGAAAAATTATTGGGAAGCCAGGACGTTCCCTTGCAGTGATCCCCCCCTTCTCTTTCCCATCTGTCACCATCTAATGTGACAAAGTTTTTATCGGGCATTGAGGCAGAGGAGATTAAAAGTAAATACTGCAATCAGGAAGCAGCTGGGGGGAAAATGTAACACATTTCACACTAAGCTGAACAGCTCATCAACTTAGCCTTGTATATCTACAGTGGATGAGAGAGAGGGAGGGAGGGCTGCAGGGGTATGGTGTGGTTCAACATGCTTCTCCACACTGGGAGTCTGAAGACAAACAGGACTTGCGCTTTCTGGCACTTGCTTGCTTTGGGAAGGAAAAACCTCAGGAGCCCTGTAGCTCTCCATTTGCTTTTGCAACAAGCTCCTGTAAAACACAGTTTTCTCAGTCCTCAGTTCATGTATTTTTGAACTCCCTTCCTGCTTTAGTGATGATCTGGGTGCTATCATGTCCTGTTCAGATAGGAGGCTTTACCAGGCATCCATCTCTGGCTGTTGTGGGCATCCAGATGCCATGCCATCTCTGGGGAGGAAAAGCTTGTTGGCTAAATGGGAGATACTACAAGGAGATACAATAATGTTTCAGGCTCATGAAACTGGACACTGAGATATTTAGTATGCACTGTGCTGGACACTGTTCTATTCTGTCCAAATGGATCTGCCTGCAAAGGCCAAGAAACTGAAAACTTTGTATCATATTGCTTTATTCTTATTTGTGTATATAAAACTTAAGTTTGTCTTCCAGTCATATTTTCTTCTTACAAGACTTTTGGAAGTATTTGTTTTCATTCCCAAAAATGGTGTCTACTTCATTTTTTGCTGTGATGATATCATATGAGCTCAGTGCTGTTGAACCTAAATAGACTGGTGCACATGGAGGACTGTGAGAATCTTCTTATCCCTAGGATAAACAAAGCTTTGGAAAGTGTTGCAGACTTCCCTAGTATCCCTGCCCCTGTGAATGTGTCACCTGCTATGGAAGGTCAGGATCATCCTACTTCAGGAGAATCTCAGTCTCCAGCATGTGTTTGGTCCTTGGCTTTATAGCTGAGTGCCAATAAAATCTAATCTCTGTCATTTTGGCTGTCATTTCTTGTAAGGCATTTTTTCTTCAATTTTGCTGGGAAATCCCTGTTTAATTAATTTTATGTGATATCCTTAATTTACAATTACTTTGTCATTTTCATGTCACTTGCTCTTCAGTGTTGATGAAATGGTCCTGTCATTGTTGGCAAGTTTTCTAAGGGTAAAAAAACCCCTAAAGTCTTTACAGCTACTTGCTGAACAGTTAGATTGAACATAGTGTCTCTTCACATGGAGGTCCTTTTGCTGTACTTGGTAATCTTTCAGGATTCCAAAAACTCTAAAACTATAGACAGCCTTGGCTCAGAGGTAAGTTATTGTAGCTTTTGTAGTTTATTTGTAGTTTTTTAGTGGTGGTCTTCAGTTTCTAAACATTCCTAGTGCAGCTGTGGTGGGGAGCCTCCTGTTTTGGCCTTATGTTACCTTTTGGTGCCCTGCTCTGGTGGTGTCACTCTGGGGCCATCCAGAAAAACTTGACCAGGTTGTAGAACGTATGCCAGCATTAAATATTTTGTCCGTATAATAACACTTTCATTATTGGCTAAGGAACCCTTTTATCTCTGCAGTGTGAAGGTAATGAGGTAAGGATGTCAAACTGAGAAGCTTGACATGATCTAACAGCATGCACTTGCACCCCAGAAAGCCAAACGTAACCTGGGCTGCATCAAAGGCAGTGTGCCCAGTACTCTTCTACTCTGCTCTCCTGGAACACTACTGGGAGTCCTGCATCCAGCTCTGGGGTCCTCTGCACAAGAAAGATGCAGACTGGTTAGAGAGGGCCCAGAGGAGGGCCACAAAGAGGTTGAAAAGGAAGGAGCACCTCTCCTATAAAGATGGGCTGAGAGAGTTGGGGTTGTTCAGTCTGGAGAAGAGAAAGCTTTGGGGAGACCTTAGAGCAGCCTTCCAGTATACCTACAGGCGGCTACGAGAAAGCTCAAGAGGGACTTTTTACAAAGGGATGTACTGATAGAACAAGGGAGAAGGGCTTTAAAGTGAAAGAGGGCAGGTTTAGATTGGATATTAGAAAGTAAATCTCTGCTGTGAGGGTGGTGACCCACTGAAACAGGTTGAGCAGAGAAATTGTAGATACCCCATCCTTGGAAGTTCATAGTCAAGTTGGATGGGGCTGTGAGCAAGCTGGTCTAGTGGAAGGTGTCCCTGCCCAAGGCAGGGAGTTGAAACTAGATGATCTTTAATATCCCTTCCAATCCAAATCATTCTGTGATTCTATGATTTACAGTAAGGCAAAGGGCCATTATTATACTTTCTTCAGTATCCCTGCATTATAAAATGTAGGTAACTTACTGAGATTTTTTTTTCTGTAACTCCTATGAGACCAATAACTTCTTGCTAGTGTTTGGCAGCTAAATTCTCATAGTGCTCTCTGTAACAAGCCCTCATTATGGATTACTCATATGCTCTTCTATTGATGCAAATATATGCTTTATCTTACGTCAGTGGGCATTGATCTGGTCTTCTATGTCATTGTTTTTCCAAACATCTGATGGGCACTGTCATCTTACAGACCACAACTGGAAGCTTTGCTCTTATAGTCTTTCCTCTCATACTGGCATCAAAGCCAGAAGGAGAATAAGGAGCCACTGTCATGCAGAACATAAGATACAGAGGAAGTAAAATGAGGAGGGAGGAGCTCGGGCAAAAGTGCTGGATGGGCAGAGGAATGTGTGTGGGAAAGATAAGACTGGACTATGAAACCCTCTAAGGATGGAAGGCTTCTGTACCTACTCCTTAAAACCTCTTTTTGATGTCCAGAAGATTTTACATCTTTTGGTATTATGTAAGGTATTGGGCAAGCTGCTCTGGCTGACCAAAATAGAGATGGGACATGCATAACTTGAGGACTGACAGCAGCTGCATTGGCCTTTACCTATCAAGAAACTGCTGGATAAATCCCCCTATGTTTTGCACCTGCCCCAGGAATATATGTTACATGGGACCTTTCAGGCTGATGCTGTCAATTCTCTAGATGGATTTTTTGCCCTGTCTTAACCTGTGCCATATTTCTTTTTAGCTCTGGTACTAATAAACGATATGGCAAACAGTCCATATTGTAATAAAGGAGGGAAAGATTTTTTTCTCTTTTTATTTTTGACTGTACTTATTCTTGCAATATATCAGCTAATTCTGAGAGGCCAAGAAAAAAAAGACAATGGTCAACAACTGGAAGTTTTATGTTAATTCTGGGACTAGATGATTACCTTTTACATTCAAATATCTGTGAGCTATTTCTTTTTGGGTTTCAAGAGAACAAATTTTGGTTAAAATCCCTGAGGACCTGGGTCTCTCACCCACTTTGGATAATTTGGCATGACTTGGTCTTTGGTCAGATTAGAGCCAACATTTGTACTGCAGCCATTTCAGAAGTGATATGGTGGAGAAAAGGTAGGTACTCAGCTTACACCATGGCAAGAGCCATGTCTGCTAAGAGTCACTGTTGGCCTCACACTTTCACAGGCACCATATTTATTAGAGAATCTCTGGGTTTTTTTTGTTTTTGTTTTGGTTTTGTTTTTAATGTACCTCACTTAATTCTCTGACAAAGTCATGGAGGTAGAGATGGTGTTGCTCCTTTAAAACTTTTAGACTGGGTGGAGAAAATATTTGAGTTGATTACCTATCATCTCAGTCATGAGTTCCCGGCTTCACTCTGTATGTCTTAGGTTTGGAAATGTAAAGGCTAGATCCCAGATCTGAGATTCCCTTTTGGTGGGGAACAACAGCAGCTGATCAACCCAGGCACATACCTGGTGCATTTCCTTTCCCACTCCAAGTTAAACAGAGGAGAAGGGAACTGGATGATTTGCTTCAAAATCTTAGTGCAGAGCATCATATTGTGCTCGGTATTTGCTCAAAATTCTTGCCAGGAAGTTTCCCTGAGTATTCCTCTTGTTTAATTTTTTTTGCAACCCTTAAGAAGCACAAGGAACCTATATTGATGGCTACTGATGTTTCATTGCTAGTAGTTTTCTGTTTAATAGTATTTTTTAAAACAGAAGGAACTGATGGTTTTTAGCAGCTACTATCTGAGGGTGCAGCCATGTGAGCAGGCAGACTCAACTCTGGGTCATGTCCTCTCCAAGGAATGCTTTACTGCAAGAAGCCTTATTAGAAGTAGTGCAGAAAGTTGTACTTTTCTAGGGTTAGGTGGATGCTCTCCTGCTAAAGATTCTGCCTTTTGGATAAGACATAGAACTGAAATTATGAACTCTTTCATATTTTTATAAGTATTCCCTGACTCTCTGCTGGGTGTATTGCTTGTGCTTTGTTTGGGCAATACCAAGTACTGTGATGAAGTGCAAGTAACTCAATGGGATTTATACGAGCTTATGAAGCAGAGAATAAACCCCATAGTTTGCACAGTAAATCAATTTGTAAAGTGCTTTGGGATCTTTCTGGATGAAAGGCCCTATATAAATGTAAGCCATGACCATTCATCATTATTGAATATGAAATAGAGATATACACTCTATCAAGCTAGAAGCAATAGGCTTGGGCTCATGATTGCTCACAGGACCCAATCAGTCATCAGATCATGACATAATGCAGCTAGAATAAAAAAGAAAACCCACAGCAAATCATTTCAAGCAATGCAATTAATGGGCATCCAGTATAAATAGTGATCTCAGTCAGGAAGACTGGGCTTTTCCTGAGCAGTAGAGTTGATGCCAGAGTGTTAGCAAGGGAAGGAAAGATTCCTTACCAGCAGTACACCATGTAAACCTACAGCTAGATAAGAAAACGTACCTATGCTTTTCAGAATTGGCTTTCCATTTGGGAAATGAAACAGAAAATGGTTTTGTAAAGAAAGTGTTAGCTTTTGTTCTACAATGTGCCACAGAGACGTTAATTTTTTGCATCAAGTTGTAGTCCAGGCACCTAGTGTTGTTACCTAAACTTGGTTGTCAGATGTAGCATCTGTGGCTCTGGCAATGCAACATGCACATCCATGGCAGCATATATAATCTGTTTCTAGTGCTTATCCTGGAAGATACTGACTGCTGTCATCTGCACTGTTTTGTGACAATTAAGTCAAAACGTAGGCTGCTCCAGTCCTCTGCTTCAAGAGCCAAGCAAACTGAAGGCTTTCTTCACTTGTGCTGAAGTTCTTTCTGTCTGTATATTTGCCTTCTGAGGCAAAGCAGTACTTTGTATGAACTTCCTCTCCTCCTCCTTTTGGTTGTGGTGATGCACCCATCTCAGACTGCTGTGATGCCATGGATATAATGTACTCTCATTTGCTGTTTGTTTGTTACCTAAGAGAGATTGAGCTTTTATAAAATAGAAGGGAAGGAAGTGAAAACTGAAATAAGAAATATGAAGGATCCCATTTCTTAAAATCTGTCTTAACACTGATCAGCTTATGAAGAATGGGAAATTCCCATCAGCTCTTCTACTGCCATGACCACCAAGGTGCAGCCTCAGATTGCACATAGTCTATAGTGCCTGCAGCTATCTTCATCTCTTGTACAGGCTTGCAGCTGACATGTTCTGAAATCACTAGATGGAGAAGATACAGTGTCTTAGACTACCCTTCTGTACCAGGGGTGCTGCTAACACAATTCAACATCCCATCAGAAGTATGACTGTAGGGAAGACAAGTGGAAAAGGCCTGCTTGTCCTCACTGCTCCATATTGTGGTGCCCTCTCTGGAGAGCTAGACTGTTTTCTATTGCTTTGACAAGATAGGCCATCTTTCTTCTCCTTCTATCTCTGTTCATTTAAACTCAGAGTGAGAAGATGAGGGGAATGCTGAAGTCCTGACCTTTCCTCCACCCCTCACTCCCCAGCCTTAGCTAGATACTGTGAACCAGGGACCTTTCTTTTGCCCACAGGCTAGAGGTTGTGGTTCAAAGATATGTCCATTTTGTTTCCTTTGACTCTGCTAACAAACATTTGGACCTTGTTCCCTCTTTCCAGTGAGGCACAGGTGATCAGGTTGTCCTGCTACATCTGGTCCATGTGGCCTCAGAGAAGGCAAAAGTTGTGGTGTCTGATACAACCATTTCAGGGTCAGATACTGCACTAGGAAAAAAGTAAAGTAGGAGGTGGGGGAATACAATTTGTAAATTATTCCTAAATATGCCCTAAATTGTCAGTTGCAAACAAATTCAGCTGCCCTTATATATGTTTTCTGTTCTGCACATGAGGTGTATTTTCTGACCTTGAATTACAAATCACATGTTGATTTTGTGGTGTTGCTAAGGCATATCAAAATGTGTGTGTAATTTTTGCAAGAAGCATGGGTTAGAATCCATGTGGTTAGAGAGCAGCTCTGCAGTAAAGGACCTGGGGGGTCAGGTACACAAGTTGAAGATCAATCAGCAGTGTGACTGAGGTAGTGAAAGATGAGCACATACTAGGTTGCATCAATGCAATTTTATTCAGCAACTCAAGGAGCGATTATTCCCCTCTTTTCGGCAATCACAGGACTGTACCTCTAGTCCTGTCTTCATTTTTGGGCTTCTTGGTATAGGCAAGATGTTGACAAAGAAGAGCAAGCCCAACAATGACAAAGGTGGTTAGAGGACTGGAGTACATGATATAAAATGAGAGACTGGAAGACCTGAGTTTATTCAGCTAGGAAGAAAAAGCTAAAAGAGGTCTAATTGTAGTCTTCAACTGCCTAATCGATAGTCAAAGACAGAGAGAATCCCAGAGAAAGAATGAGGCAATGAATACAGCCTGCAATAGGGGAGTTACAGTAGCTCTAAGGAAAAGGTTCTTCGTAATGGGAGTGGTTGTCTTCAGAAAAGACTCAGTTCGCCCTGAGCAGTCTGATATAAGTCTGAAGCTGGGCCTGCTTTGAGCACAGGTTGAGATCAGAAGACCTATAGGGTTCCTTCCCAATCCTAATTTTGTGATTCTAAGTGTAATTTATAAGACAACTACACTAAATTATGCAGTGAGCCAAGTTGAAACATGGACTAAAACTAGTTCTTTGCATTAGCCAGAGAAGTGGATAAAGACCTGAATTATGTACATGAGTTTTGGTTTTTTAGTCTTCTCTTGAACTGAATCAGAAGAATATCCTGAAGAAAAGGCTCCCTGAAGTCAAAACATGCTTTATTTGGTATTATACAATGGGTTTTTCTTGATGGATGGTTGCATGTGTATGAGCTGCCCTCATACACCTAGCTAATGATGAGTTTCAGTGGCATTAATTAGAACCAGAGGGGACAAGTGTGCCCCTGTGAGTTTATTTGTGCTTGATAACTACCTTAGAGAACTGAGTAGCATAAATGAGGGATCATAATCAGAGCTTGAAATCCCTGCTCTGTAAAACACCCTACTGAACAGAGTATGCCATGAAAGTTAGGTTTGCATTCAGACATTGTTTAATGTCTTCTTGATTGTTTTCGTGCTTATTCTGTCAGAGGGAGTATCAGAGTACCATAATCTTTCTTCAGTTCTGCTGACTGAGAGAGCTTTTGAAAACAGAAATCCTGAAGGAGTTCCTCTAGTTAGTGCTAAGTTTCAGGTAGTATGAGAAATGCATTTGTACTCTCTTAGTGAATCTGTTTCCAAATGTTTGCTTATTTTTATTCATGTTTTGCTTACCATCTTTAAAATAGTCTGGGTAGGACTTGATCTTCTGCAAGTTGTGGCCACCAGTGTATCCTGTGTCTTGGCATATGCAAAGCAGGCATAGGGAAAACTTTCCTAGGGAGCCTGTGCCGCAGTGAAAAACATTACCCATAGATATGATGGAAGTTCAATCCTTGGAAGTTTCCAAGACTCAGCTAGACAAAGGCACAGCTGACAAGTTCTAGTGGTGGTAGATGTCCCACTTCAGGACTGGACTAGATCTTCCCCAAAGCTTTCCTCCAAATGATTTGATGAGGTCACTGCATCGTGATGATTCCTTCTCTCTCAAGACTCCTGTTCTCACAGGAAGAGCAGATATGTTCATAGAGTAGCCAGTTATCTTGTATCAAACAATGCTGCAAAGACAGCTTGAGATGAGACAGGTGGACTGCGCTGCACCTTGGGGCTGGCCTGGGTTTGCTGGAGATGGTGTGGTGTGAAGGTGTTTTAGGTGCTGTATCTAGTTTTTTCTGGGAAAATTCTGGCTTGCTGCATCTCCACATCAGCTTCCCTCCATGTTCTCACTCTATGTGTCAGAGTCATGGAGCCAGCAGCAGCCTTGGGAATTGCTAGAGAAATCAGTGTATGCTTCTCATAACCTTGCACAGCTCAGCCCTTTCTTCCACTTCACTCTGGAGTTTTTGGCCTCAAGCTTAGAACAACCCTGCAAAGATCAAACTGTAGTGGGGAGCAATAACCCATTCTCTCCTGGAGATCAAGAAGAATATGAAGGACCCATGGTTCACCCAGCCTAACAGACAATTGATGACGCTTGCAGCACTCTCAAGCCCTGCTGCAAGGTATAATATTTAATGGGACAACTAAGGTCTGTTGGAGACAACTAACTAAACTGATAGATGACCTCTATGTCTGCTAGCAAAATCAATGTTGGTTCCACTTCAACATTCTTGTCTGAGGGTGAGAGCAGTTCCTGGTGTTTTGGCTGGTGAAGGTAGAGAAGTGGTTTAAAGTGCAGTTTTGGTTGAACTGGTAAACCCTTTTCATGTATACAAGTGCTTGTGTCTTATTTTCAAGACTTCATCACTAGGTTTGTATGGATGAAAAAGTTTCACAAGTCATTGCCTGAATTATCAAAAATTAATTGTTAGGAAGAGCTTCACAGCCGTGGTGTATTACCAAGTCTGCAAACAGACATATTCTCCTGCTCTTCTTGGGTTTGATAGACAAAACCATGGAGACTGGCTGACCTCACATTGCTGGACCCAACAGTGAATATGAAACCAGTTACTATATCACAGACCTATTCCATTGTTTTGCTTTTGTGCAGTAGGTGCGCACTTGCTGGCTGAGTGCTTACCCAGGTTTCACACTAGGATCTCTGGAGGAACATCCCAGAGTTCTCCGTGTTGCACTAACCCGAAAATATCTTTTTAGAAATTAGTTTCTACTGCACCATGCAAGAACTTCCCAGTCTCTCCTGAAGCTGTGTGCACAAGTGCTCTCTGTGTGCCTGTGCACTGAATCCAAGTGTGCTTTCCCTTCAGCCCATCCCTGCCTATTACTGAGCTGTGGGACAGCACATGTGCAAGTGCTCTTCTGCTTGTGACTGCATTGCTTATTGCAAGAACATTCAAAGGAAGGTGATGGAAATGTGATTGAGTGATTTAACTGAACAGTGCAGTGAGCACTGAAAGTTTGTCAGGCTTGACATCTTCCTCTGTTTAGAAAACGGATCAATTCAAGCATTGGTGAGCCATGGCAAAAAAACACAAACCCAAACTTGTGCAAATATTGACAAAATTATGTTTCAGGAAACACAGACGTTGAGACTTGGAGGTAGCAAAACAATCAGCCCTCAAAATTATAATATAATATAATATAATAAAATAATATATATAGATAATATAATAATATATATAGATGATAATTGCTGTGCATGGAGACTATGGGAATGTTAAATGCTGACATGAAGAGGGGCTTCTTTAACATATTGTGGCCACAGGATTGGCTTCAGGCTGTTTGGGGTGATCTTGTTGTGCTATGTAACTATATGTGTGCTGGCATGGCAGACTGATAAAGAGATCAGTTTGTGCTGAAATACATGACATGCTCACTAAATCAGTAACCATAACTTCAAGTAATCAGCTCAAAATAGTCTGGAAAAAATCACTTCTTGTATGTACATATTCCACCCTCACCCCTCAGCTGCAAACCACCTTGTAACACATTTGAAGAGAAAAAGCATTACTTAGCACTTTGCACAGAATCCAAAGCTATTCTGTGGCACATCGTAAATTGTTATCTGTTGTTAAGAAGTTATTGATCAGAACTCAGGACCTTTTCCATTTATACCACAGCTTTCTCAACATTATAACAGAGATAAGTTTTATGCCCACCTTGGGCATGCCCCAATCAATCCTTAAAATGGAGTCACAGGACACGCCACACCCTAGTGGACTGCATGGCCTGTTCCAAGACTTCCTCTGACCCTGGGCTTTTGGAACTTTCTTCACTCTTATCTTCTTGCCTTTTTTCAGAAGCTCACATGTTCTTGGTGTGGCGTGAGCTTTCAGCCTCATTACCTGTAGAAGAGGTAGATATGCCTGATCTGTTAACGTCTGCTCTGTCCCCGTGGGATCCTATCTATTGCGGTATGTCCAATTGAAAATTGTAATTACAGTTATACATGGGAGAGTCAAACATATTGCAGTATAGGTCTACATGGATACATCCTATGTTAACCCAATTTCCAGGGACCCTTTGCAGTTGTAGAAGTTTTTTATAATTTGTGTTTCCATTATCAAATTCATCTGACTTTTAAAATAACTGAATTTTCCTGTAGTGTTGTCACAAGAGGGCAGAATCGGGGTTTGTACATGCAGAAACATTTAGCACAGCTGAACAAATTGCTGTGTATCAGCTGAGCTGTGGTAACAGCTGTGTGCACAACTAGCCTGCAGCAGACATGGAGTAATTCCACTTAACGCTGTCTTCTCCTAGGTTAAGTCAAATGACCTTGCATTTATCACACGCCAGAAGCATGCACATGCTCAATTATGAAGTTAGGATTATATGCCACAACTTCTTAAGGCTCAGTAACTTAATCCTCTATTTGGGGCCTAAAGGCTGTTTGTGTACTTTGAATGGGCAGCTTCCCTATTCCCCTGAAGCCAGACTGCACTGGCCGTCAGAGTAGCAGAGTCTGCTCTTTGAAATGCACTGAAGAATCTGCAGCTCATTTCCTTACAAAAAGCTGGTTTTGGACATGTGGGACTGTGTGGGTAGCCCTGTCCCAACCAAAGTTACCTCCACCTAGTTACTGATAGCTTCCCAGCATGAACTACTTCCATACCCATGGCTGAGTTATTTCTACCATTGCAACAATCTCAACTTAAGGGTGACTAAAGTTGTTGACTCCAATCTGTTTGGCAACTACAATAACCACACAGATCACTTTGAATTAATTCATTGGCAAATACATAATTTAAAAAAATTATAATATTATAATTATTATATATAATATAATAATATATATAGATAATAATTGCTGTGATTTTCTTTCCCATTGTTACTGGACTTTGAAACCACCTTTCAATTATAAAGAAACCACTCACAACTTTGGAAGTAATAAAGCACTCAGTGAGAAGTACCTACTGAACTAGTCTGAATCACTCTGCTTTCTAGGTGAGAGCCATGAGGCTGTAGTCCAGAAGGGACCTAAAAACATGTTCTTTATGATGGCTGTCTTTACTTGCAGGTGGCACAACTATAAGGGGTGCTGCATGTAGTGTTTTCCTGTTGATCTGCTTGAAACTACAAATGAAAGGAAAAATTAAAAAGGGACTAAGTTCAAAAAGAGACTTCACCCCTGAGCCATCCAGGTTCCTGAATGAACCATATCATAACCAATCAAAGACATTCTTCCCAAATTAGCATATCTTCTAGTTTGTTAAGCAGAACCTGTAAGACTCTTAAATTAACATCTTCTACATTACTACATACAACTACATCTGCAATCACCCTTACTCAAGAAGCATCTCTAAGGAGATTACATTGCATGGTCCCACTTTGCAATGGAGAGGGCACTCAAATAGAGGTGACTTGTTGGTGGAATTTGTAGTCTCTGGGAACAGTGCCACTGGACAGAAGAGGAATGTGTGAAAGATTTTACTCTCCTGTAGTAAATTAGGAGCTTGTCTTGAGAGCAAGTTGCTCTCCTTCAGGGCAAGTTTAGATGACCTCAGTCTGAATCATGGATATTGTTCCTTCTGTTTTCCCTTTTTCCCAGCTGCTGCTGAACACTTGAGATAGCACTGGCTTGTTATCTGTTCCTCATTGTGGGTACAGAGGAACCTGTGCTCTGTGTGTGAGCATGCATGTGTGTGTCTGGCTGCCTGTCATTACAGCACTAATGGAAATACTGCACGGATCACAACTCTCAATTAGCTCCTCGGGAGATTGCTGTGACAGCCAGTTACTGAACAGCAAGGCCTGAAGGAACGAATTAATTTGTAGTACACGGCAGTTGGAGTCAGAATGTTAGCAATGGAATAAGACAGCAATAGACCCTGATTAGACTTTGGCTGCATGGTGCAAGAGATGGTTACCTGGGGCACTGTTACCTGTTACCTTTCTTTTTTTCTCTATTACTTCTCCTGGAGTTAGAAAAGTTCTTGGACCATGAATGAATGAGTTTAGAGCTCTTAGTTCAGTTCTTGGAATCACTGTCTGTCTGCCTGAGGCTGTTTGGCAGGCAATGGGCTTTCATTCAACACAAGGGCATGCTGCTCTCCTCCTGGCCTGGAGCCAGGCCACAGCTACTAAGTGAGTGGTATTCAGGGGAGGTAACCCGATCTTTCTGTCCTCTTCAAACAACAGCTCTCTTCCTTATTAGTTCAGATAATTGTGTATCACAGAGGGTGTTCTAGGCCTGCTGCACCAGGGGATGCTGGTGTCCTGCCTTTGCAGTAATACATTTATACACAGACTTAGAGGAGCAAAATGTGCTTGTTAAGGCAGTCTTGGCGATCTTTTTAGACAGTGTGAAGTTTCCATGGCTTCTGCTCACAAATAGCCACATGTTCCCTGTACCCTGGTACCACACTGTTCAAAGATTTCCAGTCTCTTATTCTGTCATTCACAAAGATAAGTATTAGCTTTTATCAATTATGCAATCACTTTTTCTTAGAACTTGATTTTAACATCTTTTATAGAGATAGCTTATTTCTGTGCAGAAAGGATGGTGTCCCACTGTGACAAATTCTTTCTTTACCCTTGATCAACCATTGAAGAGCCATGTGAAGCCAATCGAGTTTTGCATGTGGTACTTGTTTTAGCTGGGTCAGATCTGACCCTCTGAACTGTGTGACATGCAGTGCTGGGAAGGAGTAACATGGAAATAAAGGAATGTTCACGGAAGATTCCTTGTGGAATGTAAGAAACATTAAAAGAATGTTTCTTATGAAATTGTGTTGCTCTGGCAGGCTAAATTCTTCATGTTCTAGAAAGAAAGATTTCTGAGTGGAGAGGGAAAGAAAGTAGTTAACTGACAATGCAACCCCAAAGGACGGTTGTCCTCTGCTTATCTGGAAAAGGACATGGAAGCAGCACCAGCCAAGTCTTTTTATATCATCCTGGTTTTTAGGCACAAGAGAAATCTTTTGTTTTGACTGACTTCCCAAGAATCATTCAGTCTGTGGTCCCTGCACGGTCAACCAACAAATGGAGCAGTTAACATGACCTTTGTTAATAGAAGGCAGGAAATCAAGCCCAAGCTCCTCTCAACACTGGTGTCCTTGTAGCTTGCAAGTCAGCAAAGTGGTTGTAAACGGGTTGGCAGCTCTGGCAGTGCTCCTCCTGTGGGCAGTATCACATTGATGTGCTTTTCTTTTCCTTTGTTTTGAGTGCAAACAAAGTCCAAACAGTTGATCTTTTCCTCTGCAGCCTGTGTCACTTCTTTGATCTTTGTGTCTGCTGTAAGTATGAAGCATGTCCCTGGCTGCACGTTCTGGCCAGTAAGTGGTGCTCCCCCCTTCCTTCCTGTGGCTCCATTCTTTGTGCAGAGCTGAGAGTGCTGTGATGCACTGCTGGTGCTTTCAGGTGTGTCTCACCCAGACCAGTACATCATGCTTTGATGTAGTGTATGGATACAATAATGGTATTTCTTAATGGGACTCCTAATGGTGTGTTTTGAATGACACTTCTTGGCATTATCCTGTTGTCTTATATACTGCTACAGAGGCCCTTGGATAGATTCCTCTGATGCAGAGCACCAGGGGAGATGTGTCTCAGCTCAGCTGGATTTATGTGTGTAGTGTTGAATGTGAAGAGAACATTTATGTGGCTGGCATGGCTATAAGGAGACTAGAAATAATGGGAAAATGAGACTTTGTGATTTGGTAGATTTTGGATCCACACACCCCAGTACTGTATTCTTGCCAGTTGAAGAAACATGTTTCTTTGCAAGGCTATGTGATTTGGCTAGTTTATAGGATATGCCTTCTCCACTGGCCCTTCAAAACAGGATCTTTTTAGGGACATTATTCCACAATGAATTTGGATGAACTCAGTTGTGATTTTTCCAAACTTGATCACTGTTGTCCTGGGGTTTTTGCCTGGATATAAAATTCTAACATTCTGACCTGGTACCTGTGTTGAGTTTGTTTTTCTATGTAAAAATCATGACACCAGGACCAAGGTAGAAGTAGTTCATCCTTAAGTGGTGGTACAGTTTTTGAAAGTAGCAAATAGCTACCCAAATAGTTATGTTGCAGAGACAGGGAGTAAGACATAGCTGAAGAACAGGGAAGAAGAAATGGACTAAAAGAGAGAAGCAAAGAAGATGGGAGTACAGAAAGAGAGGAAAATTGATAAATAAAAAAAAGGGAAGTGACTAAAGCAAGAGAAGAGAGAGGGAGATTCTCTCCTGATTAGAATTCATGAACTCCATTCTTACATTAAGTCTATATATGACACCTGGCCTTTAATGTGAAGCTGCCTACGAGCATTAAAAATTAAAAGCAGAAGGTAGGATCCATCCATCTCGGGCAGTGCTGCTCCCCTCCTATCTGAGCTCTGCACAAAGCTATTACACATTGATAAATTATTTTGGGTAATAGCTGAGATATTACATTGTTTCTGAGTGAAGGTAAAATCTCTCCATGACATGGGCATTTATCAGGAGCGCATTTCATCCTATTTATTATGGCCGAGACGAGATCGCAGGCTGCGGGCAGAGCTGGCACGTCGTGCTGATCACCTCCCCCATCGCCTCCCTTCCCTCTGTCACTTAGATGATGGGATATTGATGGAGCTCATGACAAGTTAATTATTAACTAAAGATATGCAGTTCACCTTTGCCAGGGGAGGGGGCATAGAAGAGAGCAACAATAGTTCTTAAAAAAATAAATATATCCATTGTATCTTAGAATTCTTTTCTCCACCTTCCTCTCCCTTCTACCTGTGATATTTTACAGTCCTCCAAATAAATCAGATATGTTATATGAATACCAGTATGGTCTAGAAAGCCAACAGAAATAGAAGAAGCTCTAAGAACTTTTAGTTTTCTTCAAAAAAATGTACACTAAACTTTTTATCCACTAACTTGGCACTGGAAATAACTAGGGAGAAATTTTTGTTGTCCACTGAGTAACAGTAATTTCTCTGACTCTTGAGAGGGCCAGAAAGCAGAGGCATGGAGTTTTGATTCTGTCCAATAAATGAATACATTCTTTATAAGGAAGAGATGTCTTGACACCATCTGAATATTTCAGATAGTCCCTTCCACCGAGTGCTGGCTGTTCCCCTGGAGGCTGGTTGTGCAGGAAGGCAATGGCTGCAAAGATAACGCCTGCTTGCATGCTCATCTGAGCTCCCAGGCTAAACAGGATGAGTTTGCCAGCACATGAAGGAGAGTTGCTCAGTTGATTGGTTCTGATCCTGCAGTTTGTTGACTAGGTTGGAGCCAAGGCAGTAAAAAGCAGTGAGGTGCTGGAGGTAACTATTATACCATTTTACACTCAGCTGCTTCTGGTTTGCCCATAAAGTATCTTAATATTATGTTGTTCAGGTAGTTCTAGAAGAAAGGAGCCATGGCTGTTATCCACCATGACAGTGGTCATTTAGAAAATAATCACAAGGCAAAATAAAACAGTCTATCAAAGGAATCATTCCCTCCATATGGTCACTTAGCAAGACCTGCCAAGTAAGTTTTCACCACTTAAGAGTCTTTCAGGAGAAAATGTTTGTTTTTCAAAACCCAAGCTGCTCTAGATGCCAGCCTAAACTATAGGCACACCAAATTTCACACAGGTTAGATTTGAGCCATATAGCTCATTTAGGACCCATCTAATTCCCTTCCTTAAAGAAAGCATAAGATCATTACTTCTGCATTGGGGAAAAAGAAAAAGGTTATTTTTCTAGTTGTCCTCTTATGAGCTGTGGTAGGGGGTGCAAGATCACTACCTTTTGTGTCTGCAACAAACTGGTCTCTCCAGAGTAAAATTGTACATACTTTCTTCATCCTGTTCTACTTGAAGTATTCCAAACCTTGTGAAAGCTGCTGGTCTCTATTGTGTGAAACATATATGCCTGTGAAACAGCACTGATCAGGGTGAGGGAAAGCTAGCTACCATTCTTTGAAATCTACCAGTTCTGTTCCCTTGGATTAGTGCCTTATACAGAAATTTCAGGAGCAGACATTTTGTTTTACTGATTTTTGGCTTCTCCAATGAAATCTGAAGTTTTGGTTCTGGGCTAATCCTGAAAGGAATCCTAATTCCTTTAAAAAAAAAAATTAAATAAGCGTAATTTCCTATTCCACAGCTCTGAGGACTCTCTCTTTGAAAATACAGATTTCTAATTATTTGCCTCAAAATGGCAAATTTTAAGTACATTTAAGCAGATCAATTTGGATTCTCAGGTGTAACTCTTCATCCATGAAACTATATTAGATACACATGCATTGAAATTGCTGCATATAAAAGCAAAACTTTCAGAGCCTTAATTTGCTTCATATACTTTGGCTTTTTGAAATCTCTGATAATCTAGCTGCTTGCTATCAAAGGTAGCAAAGAGAAATGGGATTGGGCTCCCATGTACAGATAAAGTGAGTGCTGTCTGAAACATGGTGGGTAGATTAGCTCTCTGGTTTCCAAGTAAAAAACTGCCCATCACTGTAGTAAGGCTAATCTCCCTGTCCTTGTCTGGTCATAGTGATCAGTTTGCCCTCTACTTAATATAATAAGATATATAATAAAAATGTATTAACAACTGAGAACCACCCTCATCTCCCTTCCAAAACCCCTTGGGATCCTCCAAGGTTAGAGGATGTGCAGTATACTCACCTCAAAGTAAATTCATGATCATTATCTTCACCTTTTATTGCACACCTTGTCCTTGTCTGTTGCCTCTCTTGCAGCTGCCTTTTACTCTGGGCCTCAGTCTCTAGTCCCTGTCTGTGCAATGTAGCAATGTTGACATCACTGGTAAAATACTGATGGTGTAATACCTGGTGGTCTCATTTATCTTCCAAAGATACCTTTCTAGTGAGCTTTGTGAGAACCACATCAGGCTGTGAACGTGTAAATACGTGTTCATGGGGTCTGGGCTCATTTGCTGTCTGCAACTCCTCCAAAGGCAGAGGCTCCATCACTGTTTCCAAGCAACGTGCCCACCTGCTGGTTTTGGTAATGACAAGGCTTATAGCTTTTCCCTAACTTTTTACTTTACCTAGACTTTTCTCCTAGACATCTCATAACTCAAGCTGTAATTTCTTATTCAAAGAATGCCTCTCACACTAACATAGGTAAGAGCAGGAGTTCAGTGCTCCCAAGTTGTTTATTAACACACAGCTCTGTGTTGGTATGAATAAGGAGGTGATGGAGAAGGGGCTCTGCTTGAACTTGGAAATCAAGGCATTGAAAGCCCATACGAAGAAGCCTTGTATTGAGAGACAATGGTATGAATATATTTTTGTTGAGGTCCAAAAGTACCTATCCATAAAATTAGCATTTTCTAGCAAAAATATGGTGATGCATGGCCGTATTACCTGCTGGCTCTCAAAATATAAGAGAAATTCTGAGTTAAGCTTTACTGACTTAGCTCAGTTTTGAATGTAACTCAGTGTGATTTAGCTGTAAGTGACAGATCTGTACCTAGAAGAGTGTGTTTGGCCTGGCAGTATGGCAAATGTCACAGGGCAGAGAGCAGCAGCAAATCAGACAGACCAAGACTCATCAGAACAGGGTTCCTTCCCAAGAGCTAGAATGGAATGTGCAGTTTAATCAGTTCTGTGTCCCGTTGTATGTGATAGAGTTTTCCCTGAGTGTGAGCTGTCAGGCAGGCAGCCTGCTTGTTCCACAAGGCTTTATGGCTGTGCTGCCCTAGATGGGAGGTTATCCTTTGCTAAAGGTTCCTTCTCTTTTGTTGTGACTAATGCAAAATCAGCTGAGAAGGTGCAAGGACTCCAGGCAGGTGGAAAGTTAAGGAACCACTGGACTATAAGGTCACATATACTGAGACTGTATATGTAGAAGTTGTGCAGGGGCTCAGCTATTGGTCTCCACACCAACATAGGTCTAGATCTATCCTTGGACCTGCCTTACGTTTTTCAATTGTGCCAAGCTCCTGGCATTAATAGCAAATGAGGTAAAGATTGGACAAATTATTTGTGTTTGGAAATATTACTTTGTCATCTTTTCATTGCAGTGAATGTCCCCTTCTTCCTTTTATACTCTAGTTTAAACTAATGGAAATAACAACTCTTAGTTTTTCTTTTCCTGTTATTTATTCCTCAATATCCTCAGCAATTTGCACTTCATGTTTCTAACTCATGAGGGAAACTTAGCTAATCTGTCATTGGTGTCCTTTATACTGCTTCTTTTGTATTACCTGAAATGACTGGCAAAACCACTTCATCCTTCAAATCTTTTCTTGTGATCCACTTCAGTATTTTGATGCTTTTAGCAAAATAACTGGTTCTAATGTCAGTAAGGAACTTGGTATTTATTAGTATGTATTTGTCTTACAATTTTATATTAAAAGCATATTTTAAAATTATTTTTTCTTAAAAGTCATCTACTCTTGCTTCTGGTGAGTCTGTCACTGTAGGCCACCTTCTTTCTGCCACCTGTTTCAGTCTGGCATGTTGTTCTTCAACTGAGTCTTCACATGGATTTAAGCAGTAAAGGGAACAGTGAGACCTTGTGCTTGAGGGAGGTGCAGTGGCTTTGAGTGGTATGGTACCATAAAATAAATCATTCCTACTAATTATGTGCTCTAGGCCAGACCTGGTGCTGCCTTCCAAACATGGCAGGCACACAGTGAAATATGACGTAGCACTGTGCTCATTCCGTACACCTGCAAGCCTTGGGCACCCCCAAGCCCCCCACCTTCTCCCTTCCATAGCATAAATGGAGGATCATGTTCCATATGCTCCCAGGTCAAACCCAGTTTAGGCAGCTTGGAGAAACACACAACAACTTAAAGAGTTAACCCTACAATAATTGTGAGGGAGAGGGGAGAAACAGTGTAATGGAGGGGTGAAGAGTTTCCATAAACCCATTGCCTCAGCTCAGAGAACCTGCTAAGGGGCAGTGGTCAGAGAGAAACAGAAGGAGAGAGAGAGATATCAAGTGTAGTAATCAGAATGAAAAATGGAGCTCTGGTTACTTTAAACAAGAGCTAATTTATCACGGGAACGAGTGGATAAGTAGCTGAGTTTCAGGCGTTCAGTAAGTTCCCCGTTCTGCTCCAAAAATTATTCCACCCCTGTCTCCATGCTCCCATAAATCATCCCCTTCTTCACTTCTGCTCCGATTACCAATTACTCCTGCCTACGACACGCTTTCCCCTGCCCGACACAATCTGATGGGCCCCTGCCTTTTAATTTTACAAATGCTTTTTCCTTCTTGCTTCTCAGCTCCCTGTCCCTACTCCTCCCCTCCCCAGTTTCCCTCTGTATCTTTGTTTTCCCTTTCCCTTTTCATCTACTTTTTTTTTTTTAATTTGAAGAAAGGGAGGGCAGTAATGTTTTCTGGCACCTCCCCCCATGAGGTTGACTGAGCTGAAGGAGAGGAATAGAAATTAATTATTTTCCCAAACCTGAACTCTCTTTGAGTTTGTGAGTCTTCTCCCTAAGCACATGATGAATTCTAGATCCAGTACAGCTGTATCAAAGGTGAAAGACTTGTTCTTGAAAGGATATGCTGCTTTTCGTTGAATCTTTGAAGGAAAATATAGGGTTTTTTTCCTTTTTTCCCTTTTCTTTATTGTACACAGAACTTTTTGCAGAACAGAGATATTTTGTGAGCTGCACAGCTGCAGGCAGAAGAATTTTAATTTATATTGTATTGTGCATTTTTTCTGTGTATGCTTCACCACTGCTAATATTTACTCTGAAGTACTTCTAGATAGCTGTCATACAAATGCAGGAGGACTGGTCTGTACCAAAACCCTGATAATTTAGAAAAGGCTCACACAAGAACCTTTTGTTGGCTTCAATGACTCCATACATGAAATCGACTTAAACTAAAGTTGTACTAATTAGCAAATATCTACTTTAGGAGCTTGTGTTGAATTTATTGAAATAGCTACACCTTTCTAATATAAAATCCTTTGATGCTGATAATGAATGGTAATCTAGTGTATCATAAGTCTGGTGCATTATTCAGCTGCTGCATATGGATGCACTTGGATTGCATATATAAAAATCCTAGAAAAAGATTTCTAACATCAAAGAACTGGCATACAATAATGTACTATTTTACTTCTATACATGTTCTTTTCACAACATGAATTATTTCTGAATGTTTGCCCAGGCTGCAATTAGAGTGTTCGAAATCACAGTGCATCACATTTATGAGTTCAGCATAGATAGACTCAACAGTTCTGTTTGATTCTAGCAAAATAGTTTCTGGATGCTTCATTAATTGAGACTTAAATAGCCTGTGTTCAGGAGGGCTAACTTGCATGAATCTAGTTGATGTTGGCAGCTGCTAAGTTGGAAGAGCAATCCCAACTGAAGGGAAATATTTATGCAGGCCATCAGTCTGGTCTAATGTGCACAGAGCTGTTATTTCCACCTGTAAGACATTCAATGAAATTGCCATGAGACTTACTGAATCTGCAAGGAGAAAATTCCCTTGCCCTGTTGAGAACAGGGTAGGCAAAGTGACAGCTCTGCCTGCTCTGCTGCAGAGAAAGCGGCTGTCCAGAGCTGATTTTTGTGCAGGATAATGGATGGAGGAGATGGATTACCAAGTGATAAATCACAAAAAAGAATTGGCTGGTGCCAGAACCCATGAGCAAGAAAATAGCTGGCACGCTCTGCAGTGGGTATTACCATCTCCATCTAAGGAGCCACAGCCTTTATGCACAAACAGTAACACAAAACAGGAGTTACAGTGCAGTTTCTTGACATAAGACTTGTACAGCAAAACAAGAATGGCAAAGGGAATACATCAGTTCATGTTTATTGGACAGTTTATCTTTTTCTCTTCAGGGAAAGCGTTGAGGAAATCCTCTCTGTTCTCATTTCCCCCTTTTATTCTCATCTTTATTTATCTTGTCTTTATTCACATTCTTTAAAGCCATAAGTGTTATTTTTCTGACCAAGGATTCTTGCAGGAATCTTTCAATAAAGAAATAGAGAAGCTAACCAAGCATGACTCAAAGTCATTCCTATCCCACATGATACATATGTAGTCCCTCTGTCCTGTCAGGCAAAGAATGGCTGCTGGCATTCACTATATAACTCAGTAATCAATAATACTGCTCCACATCACCCTAAAGACCAGTGATAGTCTGAGTTTAGTATACTCTAGCCTGGGAAATCCCTGCATAAAAAAGAGTTACTTGGAGATGGTGGAAATTTGGCTTCATCCTACAGCATCTTCCTGCAATCCAAAAGACAAGATTATGTTGTGTACTTTAAGTGCACCCAAAAAGTGTGAAGAGGTGCACTTTCTACGTGAAATCCATTTCCTTTAGGAGCAATACAAGGTAATTCTTAATTCTTCTATTGACTGTGCGCATGAACACAGAGCCAAAAAGAGCACCATGCTTCTGACGTGCAGGGACAGTTGCTGGCTCCAGGTCAAGACTTGTCAGGATGAGGTGCATTCTGTTTAGCTGTCTTTAATAACAAGACTTTATTATCATTAAAAGCATAATGAAGAAAGATGTTGTTGGTATTGTTTTATAAAAAGCTGGTTTTGCTGAAGAGAGAAGAATCACAGAATCACAGACTGGGTAAGGTTGAAAAGGACCACAGTGGGTCATTTGGTCCAACCTCCCTGCTCTAGCAGGGTCATCCTAGAGCACATGGCACAGGGTTGTATCCAGACATTTCTGTAATATCTCCAGTGAGGGAGACTCCACAATCTCTCTGGACAACCTGTTCCAGTGCATAGTCACCCACACAATAAAAAAAATTATCCTGCACATTTTCAGGGGGAATTTCCGTGCATCAGTTTCTGCCTGTTTCCTCTTGTCCTGTTCCTTGGTGCCACCAAGAAGAGTCTAGCTCCATCCTCTTGGCACCCTCCCTTCAGATACTTACAGACATTGATGAGACCCCCTTTCAGTCGTTTCTTCTCAAGGCCTTAACAGGTCCAGCTACCTCAGTCTTTCCTTGTAAAGAGAGATGCTTCTCTCTCTTAACCATCTTTGTTGCCCTCCCCTGGATCTGGTCCATGTCTCTCTTGTACTGAGGAGCCCAGAACTGGACACAGCACTCCAGCTGTGGCCTCACCAGAACAGAGGGATTGGATCACCTCCCTCAACCTGCTGGCAATGCTCTTCCTAATGCACTCCAAGATATTTTCAGGTGTTCAATACTGGGCTAGCATCACAGTGGAAATTGTACTAAAGTAAATTGAATTATTCCTGACTTGGGAGTATTCTAGTGTGCATGGCCTGTGTAAGCATGAAGATGACACTGATGATCCTGTTTTGATAGAACTGTGGCAGAAAGTTGTTGGCAAAGAATCAGGAGGGGAAGATACACAAATGACACTTGTGCAAGGTGTTTCCAACATGTCAAATTTCCTGAAAAGTGCAGCAAAAGTAGAGCTTATGCAGCTCTCTAGGAGGTGCTAGAAGTCACCAAAGGGTTAATGAGAGCAAGTCTTTGAAGTAATTTTTTCAGGACAGAAGTCCTTCAAACTAATCTTTTCAGGACAGTTGTCCATGGACACGAAATCTTAAAAGTTTTCAATATAATGTCTAAAGACTTGGTGGCTTGATACTTTTTTAGTAATTGTAGCCTGACACTGTTGTTTTTAATAATGTAAAACATTTGACCAAATCTTGAAAAAGTCATCCATTACACATGGTATTAGCCCATAAGGTGTTTCATGACTTGTAGAGCAAGTGAGATTCACTCTACTTGGGCACATGGATTAACATCAGACACACCAGCAGGCCCTCACCAGCATGTGTCACTGACTGTCTCTTTTCGACAAAGATCCTTGAATCTTTACCGATATATTTTGAACATAATTTTAAAAGGTAGTTTGATAGTAGATTAATCTTTCAGCTGGCTCCTCCCAAGGACCTGGCATGTACTGAACACTGACATGACAGATCCACTACCTTGCTTTGCTCATTGTTGAAAACTCTGTGTGTGATTTAATGTTCAGAGTTTTCTCCAGAAATCCTTACTATTTCACAGCAGTCTCATCCTAGAGAAAAAGAGAGTGACCTTAGTTTGCCTTGAATCAAGCATTCTTAAACTTATGTGTATTAGATGCTCCGACAGGTACGCTGTTTTATGGTCTTATGAAATTTGCCATGGAAAGAACTTTTAAAAGAGTTCTTTTTTTTTTTTATGAAGATTTGGCTGCTAGAAATCTGTGTTTCCTTCCTGCAGCTTGTGTTTTTCTAGGACAACACTGATGCAGTATCAAGGCAGTAAACATGCAGGCTTTGTGGCCAAGCCAACAGTTGTGTTGCATAATCTGAAACCTGGTAGAGCTACCTAAGACTGCAGTAAGAGACAGCTGGGCTTGCATGGACTGCCTCCCACCTCATCTCACCTTCCTTTGGATCTGATAGGGAGCTTTCCCAGGGTCCCCATCCCTTTTGTGTGACACCAGCTGTCCACTCTCCACTTCAAAATGCACTGACTCAGCTGGTTGGCAGCAAGAGCAAATCTGAGAGTTTCGCTGGTAGAACTCCATTCAATTTGAGGTGGAACATTTTTTTTGAAACCTAGATTTGATGTGAGGTCATAGATGTGCCTGAGGCTTTCTCTGCAGAGCAACTGTGGCAGAAGTAACAGCCATCATGCTTCTCCTGGCTTTCTGTTCTCAGTACAGTCACCTTCCAGTGAGAATACTTTGCTCAAAATCCTAGACAGAAGATTTGTCCCTCCCATCTCAGCTGGGTGAGTGTTTATACATCAAGAAGAGGGCTGAGAACTTCCTGTTAGTTCCATAGGTGATTGAATGTTTATGATATCGTCACTGTGAGAATGAGCCCTTCCCATATTGAGATATCTTCAGGCTAATACTACCTGCCACATCCATTTTGTCTTGAAAACAAATCTCACTGAGGAAGGTTATAATGGAGCTCTTTAACCGATCCCCTCTTATGTCCATCACAACAAAGAAAAACCAATTAGGCCTTACTGCCTGCTTGCCTAACCATCACTTAGGAAAGAAAGGAGCTGATAAGATTAGGGATACACTGGGATAGAGGAAAATGGCTCTATTTCACACTCCTTACCTAGAAAAAAATACCCCTTTTATTTCTCTTGGTTTTCAGTGACAGTAACACTGTAAAGGGACAGGACTTAGAACTTGATCTGCCTAAAGTATAGTTTGAATGACTCATCTAATGCATTCAGTCTCTTCCTACTCCAACACTTATCTGCCATTTTCTAATTATCTGACATTGAATTTTCCAAATAATACTGTATACTTATTATTTTTTTGAATGATTTTCTGAATAATTTCTGAATGATTTCTGAATAATTTTCAATGAATTTTCTTAAAGAAGCCCATTTTACTCCCCCAGAGGAAGAAATGGAGTTTATGTGTGCTATGAGGAGAGGAACACAGTTTCTTCAAGCATACAGCAATATTCCTGCTTGCAAAAACTTTAGTCAGAAGGACAGCAAGGTACAGAGATACAAATGTATTTCAGAGGTAATACACCATGAAAACTTTTCATTTAGCATTTTCTAGAAATTGACTCTGGTATTTCTAATGACAACCACAGATGTAACACTGACCTGTCTGTAGTCTTAGAGCAGCAGAATTTAGCTCTGTTGTGAGCAGTGTTAACACTCAAGTCTTCATTAACAGAGAGTACTGGGATACCACAGCCACAGATAATAGGGAAAATGGAAAGCACATTTCTGAAATCTGTCTTTGAATGTGTTACCTTTTTGTTAGCAGTTATGTAGTTTTGGAAGCAAAAAGAAGCATTTGTGATATTTTAATTGCAGTTTGATCAAGTCAGGAGGAAAGGATGCAGGTTTCTATTGAATCTGTGACTTCCCAGAACAGACATGGAGGGAGGCAGGGGAACAGTTGCATTGTGCCTGCAGCTTTAGTCAGAGCCAGACACATGCAGTAGAGCATTTCTTACTGACAAGACACAAGGAATCAGAGTACAGCATGATTTTGTGAGACTTGATTAAGTTTACTCATGACAAGTAATGACAGCTTTATGAAAACAAGCACATCAGTTTTGAAGTCATTAGGCTTCAAGTACTCACACCTTCCCATATGGGTCTAACCACCATTTATTTGTAGAAGTACAGGAGAGATAAATAGCTGTGTGCATACATTGCAGCATGCACTGGTGGCCAGAAGTTTTCAACAGAAACCAGTCATGTGGTGCACCAGAGACCAGCTATGGCTTTATGACCTTAGAGGTTCTACAGGCCTCATCTATTTGTTCTGGAGGAAAAGCCTCCAGGGTTTTTGGTAATAAGCTTTCAACTTCTGATTAGAAAAGATTAAGAGCTTGTGCAGCTTTTAGTGAAGTAGCTGGTGCTTCCAGGTGCTCAGTGCTATTCTGATTTGAAGCTTGGCTAGACTTTGGGGTAGCCTAGCTCTTTTTATTTATGTCCTTATTAATGAGGATGTTCTGGGTGGAGATTTTTTATTCCTTTCTATAAACATGACTGGATTTTTATAAGAAGACGTGTCCTGTAAACTAACAGATAAATGTTTCTTGTGGTCAATTCAAAATTTCCCCATGGTTCACAGTACAGTAATGTGATGCTTTGTAAACCAATAGCCTGCCTAATTCAGCTTTCTCAAGTCTCTCCTGCTGTGGGAGGGCATTTCTCAGGCTACCTATCAAGCTGAGTTTTTATTATTGTTAAATGCCTTCATCCCTAAGTGCTAGAAATCTATCTCCTTTAATTCAAGACACTAATATCTCTGGAGAAATTCTTTTTTATATTAAGTCAAAACAAGAAAAGGCTAGATAAAAAAAAAAAAAAAGAGAAGCATGAAGAGTCTGGTTATGCAGCTGAATTCCCCAAGAGTGTGTAAGAAAATAGAACATTATGATAAAGAGACCACTGCACATCACCACTGGTCACCCCAAAAAGGGGACAGAATTGCCTAATATTGTGCTGTAAACCATATACCATTAGCTGGCAATAGGGATTTTTCTTTAGCTTACACAGTAGTTTTGTACACTTAAAGGAAAAGGACCTGCACAAGAGCAAAACAGAAGATGGGATAAAAAGCAAGGAGATAGCTGGCTTTGATAAGATAACTGGCTAGAGCTTGTTTATCATGAGCTCAGAAAATCTTTAGATAAGGTGGCACAAGGTGATTAGTGGAGGAATCATAGGGGTGACTGAGTTGGGGGACAGCAACAGGTGCTGCTGAAAGTCAAAATATTATGCTGAAAGGAATTTTTCTCAGAACTGATCTTCTCTTCACCATTGGCCTTGGACGAATGATCAACATAGCCATGAGAAAAGGTCCAAAGCCAAGAGGCATTTTCAGCATAGAGATGCTTCCAGTATAGAAATGAAGTTATTGTGCAATAGTCCAAAAGCCTGTTATGACCACTCCTGAAGCAGCACATGCAATTCCAGTCACCACCACCCCAGAGGGATGAGTAACAAAGGGAACTAAGCAGAGAAAGGTACTGGGATGACCAATAATATGGAGAATGTGTTTTGCAAGATAATAAGAAATTTGCTAGTTCAGCCAGGCAAAATGAGGAAAGAGGGGATATGATTTCTATCAATACATCAAACTGCAAAACCCTCAAGAGAGAGAACAGCTATTTAAGCTTAAGGAAATGTTGGCACAAGAAAAAATGGGTATAAACTGGCTGAGAATAAATTAGCCTGGAAATTAAACAAAGGTTTCTAGCCATCAGAAAGGGAAGTGAGATTCTGTAAAAGACTTCCAAGGGAAAAGGAGCAGAATAAATTTTAAGATAGAGCTTGATCTTTTATGAAAGGTCTTCTGTAATGGAAGAGAGTAGTCTACATGACCAAGGAGCGTCTTTCAATCTGTACTCCCACTCCACTCCCCTTTCCTCATCCTACACTGTGCCATTTCTCTTCCTTGGTACCCTGAGCTCCACCTGCTCCTGCTCTGAAGGCGCCATGGATCCCTTATCAAAATTCTGCACTACAACAGGTTGTTTTTAATCCTCCCCGTATCTCCCTATTTTTTTTCCTTGCCAAGCTTGCTGGGCTGTAATGTTTCCCTTCGTGTAATCCATCACAGACACAATGTCGCTTGTGCAAATTAAAATGCACCTTGGAATAATAAAAAAGGGTGAGTTTTTTTTCTTCCTTCCCAGCAGCAGTTCCTCAACACAAACCATTTGTCTCTGGAAAGAAATTCAAGAATGTTAACCCTGTGTATGCTCCTATGGGGTACCCAGGACCTCCTGTGAGAACAACACTTAAAGGAGACCTTGCAGTTGTGGACCTTGCAGATGTGGACCTTGCAGATGTGGACCTTACTGATAGCTGGAACTGTAACCCACTACTTTTCTAGTGAAAACATTGGTGGTAGGGTCCAGTGTAACAAATTAAAGATACTCCCTGTCAGGACAAAGAGATACAATCCAGGAAAACTACACAGCAAACCTTGTGGTACTCTACAGGACTAAAATTGGATATTGGACATTGGGACCTTTAGAAGGAACCATTGGAAACTATTTGAGTGGCAAAAGAGTCACCAGGTTATCCCATACTGATGTACAGTTTTGGAGGCTATAACTGGCTCATGGATCAGGCACTGGTCACTTGTGATATAGAAATAAACTTACAATAAACCACTGCTGAATGAATTCCATCCTTGATGAGATGCGCATGTAAAAGGTTATGTCAAGGACAGGATTTTATATTTCTTCCTTCTTTCATTTCAGGGGAGGGTGTGAATTTCTCCTCAGTGGCATATAAATTCCATTAAGTTAAAGATGCATTTTAAAAATCCATTTTATGTGGTAAGAAAGGTCCAGAGTTGGATTGAGAGGTAGGCAGGCACTAGATGATTTGAATACTTGGCCATAGAGGTGTTGTGGCATTGCACAACTATCTAGGCTGCAATGACATGGAAATAGCAGTGTGGACTGTAGACCAAGAGGAACTACATTCTCTGCACAGAAGCACTGGTGCTTTGATACAGGATGCTTTCACAAGGTCATTATTGAGAGATAGGACATCTTTTTTGTTTGTGGCATAGGCTTTTCGCTTATGGCTTCAGATTTGTGCATCCTAGATTTTGCTCAGACACAGATGGATGATTTTTCTTACTTCTGCCAAAACCTGTTTCATCTCCTATCACAGATGTTGTTTTATTTACTATCATAGTAAGAGGGCCAGTGGGTCACCTCATACTTCCACAGAGTCAGTATTCTTTACTCTCCAGTTCCTCTCTTTCTTGCTGTTTTCCAGTTTAAGAGCTCACTAAGCTCTTCAGTGTGCAATCATATTGGGAACTTATGTTGGTGTACACTTACATGGCTTTCCATGTCAGGCACAGGGCTGGAATCATCCACTTCAACATGGGGAGAAATCATATCCCCAAAACAGGAGCTAGACTAAGCCATGAAGGATGCAGAAAAGACAGCTGGTGTGTGAGAGAAAAAGAGGACCAAGCTTGGCTGGAAAAAGGAACTCAAAGCTTCAGGTCTCCAAAAGAGGGGAACATCTTCATTGTTCTTCATCCTTACTTGGAATAAGACCAGTAGTGCTTAGACGAATGGGCATGTATTCAACAGTTTAAAATGCACAGGCATACTGAACATCACTAGCTAGGCTTCCAGAGGAAGCTCTTCTCTCTTTGGAATGGCCTGATTTTGCCCTCATAATTTGAGGTTTTTTATTTTTACAGTTTTGTAGAGCTTGGGTAGGTGGCTGGAATTCACTCTGTAGAGTAGCAAATTCTTTTTCTATATTGTGTTTTGTCTCAGTAGCAATGCAGTTCTATTTTTCATTTTCTTTAGGGGTCTCAAACAAATGACATAAAATCTTGGGGGATTGTTGCTTTAGAATTTTTTTCCCCAAGTTCTTCCTTCTGTGAGTCTTGCTGTTTCCATGCTTCACCAGTATAATCTGAAAATAATAATTCCAAGTTCAATCTCTTCTCAAAATTTTTGTTGCAAAAGAAATAGTGCTGTTTTCTTACAGTGTGATTGTCTTCCTTAAGCTCCCTCTTATAATTCAAATTTCATAATTTAAGAACCACCCATTTTCTGGTAAACTTTCTATCTCCAGTGGATACAGAGAAGATTTAAATTCCTCTAAAGCCCAACTTCCAAAGGAAACAAGGCTTAAGAGATCATACTGTCTGTCCATGATGGTCTTTATCTGTCTATTTCACTCATTCCTCACAATAACTTTTGAATTGAACCTCTCACCCACAAATAAATACACCTGAAAGAGATGCAGGGATCTTAAATGTGCTAGGTCCCATGAATTTCCCTGGACAGAAATGACAGTTTTTCAGTATCAGCTCTGAGTGAAAGATTCCTAATCTTACCACTTGCTAGAGAGACAAAAAGTCCTGAAAAGCGGATGCATGAACATCTTAGTTGTGGGGAAAACTCTGACTGGAGTTTACCTGTTTTATATGCAGCATAGTAAATTCAACACAAGACAAAAATCTCTAGGAAGCTGGGATTCATTCATCCCCCTGCTCACAAAACTACTTGAAATGGGTGCAGTAGGTGCTTTCAGGATTCCCCATACATGCTCAGTTGAGTTCTACCTGCTGTGTGAATTTGTAGGTTTTTTCTATTGCTTTCTTCTAGGCTGAACTTGCCTTTTCCACTGAATACTCACACTTTTCCCATTTTGCTTGAGCTCTTAATCATAGGGTGTCTTTAGCAGTGCATTCTGTTTAGGTGTCTGTGTCCATGGTCATCCTTCACAGCAGGAGGGGAAGTATCCAGCAGTGCTCAGATCCTAAAGAAGACAAGTCCAAGCTGGTGTGGCAGAACCTTCCTGCTTGATGGGGCCTTACAGAGTTGTTGTCTGCAGTGAGATGAAAGTGTCTACCTATTTTGTGGACAGTTAAATATGTGGTTGGCTGTGCTGGTTTGGGCTGCAATAGAGCTAATTTTCTTCACAGTGGCTGTTACGTGGCTGAGTTTTGGATTTGTGCTGAATGCAGGGTTGATAATAGAGAGATGTTTTTGTTAGGGCTGGGCAGGGCTTGCACAGAGCCAAGGCCTTTTCTGCTTTCCGTACTGCTAAGCTGGTGAGGAAGCTGGGGGGAGACTCAGCGGGGACAGATGACACCAGCTGATCACAGGGATATTCCAGACCACGTGGCATCATGCTCAGTATTTGAAACTGAGGGAAGAAAGAGGAAAGAGGAATGTTTAGAGTGATGACACTTGTCTTTCTGAGTCACTGTTACATGTGATGGGGCCCTGCTCTCCTGGAGATGGCTGAACACCTGCCTGCCATGGGAAACAGTGAATCTATTCCTTGTTTTGCTTTGCTTGCGTGTGTGGCTTTTGCTTTTCCTATTAAACTGTTTTTATCTCAATCCATGAGTTATCTCACTTTTCCTCATCTGATTTGTCCCTGATCACACCTGGGGGAGTGAGTGAGTGGCTGCTTGGGACTGGATCGCTGGCTGGTGTTAAATCATGACAGCTGGTAAAAGTCTTAGGTCAGCTTGAGAGAGAGCATCTGCTAAAGAAGGAGATTAGAAACAGTATGGAGAATACGGAGTTGAGAAAGCTTGTATATGAATCCTTGCTGTGTTTGGCCTTGGAAGCTCCCTTCTCTTGTAGTGTCTCAGTTTCCCCAGATGCAGGCTAAGAACAGTAACAGCTGTCTGTGTCTCTTGCCATTAGTGGAGTAAAATGAGATGTGCTTGCCAGTGGAAGAATCACTGAGTATTGTTGCTGTTCTGTTAAAGAGAATTGGGACTTTAGCAGGATATACTTTCACTGGAGTTTAGCAGGAATTACTTTCCAGTGCCCCCTAATATTGAGAGGAACAATCTGTCAGAACAGTAGTGTTTGAAAGTCATTCCTGGCTCAGGCACACAGCTTCACTGGGTGTCAATGTTTTCTGTTTGATTCAGTGTGGGAACAGGGCCAACTTGGGTCATAGAAGGAGACAATAGAGAGCTGGTAAAGGCAAAACTGGGCATGATACCCCATTCCATTCTTAATTCTGTGCTGGCCAGTAACCTTTACCTCACTGCCAAGCCTTGGACTACAACAAGGGCAGCTACACTGAGCAGAGCACTTATTCACCAAACCTGGTCCTCAGGATGCCTTACAGAGGTGATTGCTTTGGAAGCCTTGCATTCACTCGTTACTGCCATGGCCCTGGTGACCTCCTCCTGTGAGAGGATGGTAAGATGAGGTAAGTCTCAGGAATGGATTTTTATGCTCCCCTGCAGGAAAGCAAAGCTTTGTGTGGAGTCTGAATCTGGGGGAGCACTGAATGGTATTGGACACTGTGATACTCATCTTCTGTAGTACTTTTCCCAATCTGTCTTACAGCAGTGTCCCATAGTACCCTTTGATACTTACTAGGGCAGTGTGAGAAATGATCATCTAGAGCTCTGTGATCCACATCCTTTAACAGGTCTTCTGCACTGGCATCCAGTGCTGTCCTGACCCTGTCTATTGAATTCAATGCTCTATGGAGCAGCTGAAGTTCTTAGCTAACTGAAGAGAAATGATTGCCTCTTTCTCCCCTGCCCTTTTCTGCAGGAACCTGGAGAAGATGAATTGGTCTGTTGATTCAGAGCAGAAGTAACTTGATCGTTGTGTGCTTCTCTGGAAAATGACCACACTGCCCTGTGCCCACGTCTTGGTGCTTGCTGGTTTCACTGCTCTGACAGCATGAAAGATGTTTGGTTTGTTCCTAATGCTGTTGTCATTTATCATCCTCTTGTAAAGTCAGAACCTGCTGCTCCCCCTTCCTCCCTCTATGTTAGGTTTTCTGCTCCCCCTCCACTCCTGCCCTGGTTGAGAAACTGCTTGTATGCCAGAAACAAACTGTCTGTCCACTGGGTACTAGAAAAGACACAGGATCCTTTTTGCTCCCTGAAATCACTGTTGTGATAAATGGTGATGGTTTGAATGGGTTTCAGCTCTTGGGTTTTGGAGGAGCAGCTCCAATCATGGAGTGGAGAGCTGATAGTAACCTTATTTTATCCCATAAAGATGGTAGTTGGTCCTGAATCCAGGGCACTCTTCTACAGCTGATGCCTGTGGAAGGACATAATCATTCAAATGTTAGTGATGGTGAAGGGGAGGCAGTGTGTAAAATCCCTGTCCTTCTGCTGAGTAAGTATCTCAAAGCTGCTTGGACTATAGCATGCATGTGTCAGAGCTGTGGAATATGTGGGGCTAACACATGACTGAAAGAGCATCCTGCCATCTTCTGTCTTGTATGCATGTCCCCAAATAATTCACAGGCAGCCCTCTAACTGCAGATCAACGGTACATCAATTTCTGTGGATAAGCTGAAATATTCAGAAGGAAGCAGAAATATCTTATAGGACTTGGAGATGACAGGGTGAAGGAAGGAGACTTACCATTAATCCCTTCATTCTCTCTGGCAATGTTTTCAGATAGCAACAGCCTGAAACCTACAAAAATGTAGTTTGGGACTAGAGGTAGGCAGCACACTGCTACCGTTTGTGGTGTTAACATGGACTATACTGAAGGATGTATTTCTCCTCCCTTCCCTGTCTCACTCCTGGTTCAGCAGTAATGATAAGTCTCATCTCTAGAAGCCTACAAACATTGTACTATGTTTCTAGAAATGTTGTGTACTCCCTGTATGGGATTCCTCACTCACCTTGCAGAGCCAGGCTGGGATGAGCCAAGCCAGACTGCTTGCAGAAGGACCAGCTCTGTGAAGTTAATGATAGGAACTCCTGTGTGGGAGGACGGGGTCTGGTGTCTTCCTTGTGATTTAGAGGAGCATACATCATAAATCTGCAGCTGGGATGGTGGCACCTTCTCTGATGTCAAGCTCTTCATGGACCAGAGTGGCCTAAACTTTCTAGGAAAGCAGAAGTTACTTTTCACTGTCTGGTGTTGCTGGACATTACTTCTTATGTGAATTCTTTGTAATTCCGTGTTGCTTGGCAGCCAGATGTGCACTTGTGGGAATTGTTGCATCAAATTGGCTTCCTAACACAGCACTAGCTTTGCTCTTGCTAGATGGAGAAGGATTTTGATAGGTATTGGACCTCATGCAGAAGCCCATTTTGATATAAAGTCTTCCTGTAAGCAGAATGATTTCATTCCATGGGCAGGCCATCATCCCTTTCCTATACATCTGCCAGAGTTGCCAGCATTGGACTCTTACTATCCTTATTTATAGAACAATATAAAGATTCTGAGCATTTTACAGATACATAAAAGAGAAGATTCTCTCCCTTCAAGATGTTGACAGTATCTCATATATATTGGAGAGATGGGACAATAACTCATGTTCTGAGGAGGGCTAACAGTGCAAGAAGAGCTCAGAGCAGAAGTCTGCAACAGGAGGCTGTGAGAAGAGGGGAGATATTGGCAACAATTTGGTGCAGGAAGCAGGTGTGGGTGATGTGGCCAGGGACATGATGAGAAAAGCTGAGAGAAGGTGGCAAGATAGAAGTCTTAGGACTTGACTAGTAAGATAAGGGGAGCTAGGGGTCAGTAAAACTGCTACTGATGAACGGATTAAAACCAGCCTAGCAAGCAGTGCTCCATTCCTTTTCTGCTCTCAGCACTGGGAAGATTGAGAAATTCTGCACCCTTCCCACTCTCCTTCTACTGCTCTGGTTGCTGAGAAAGAGAGGAAATTATGTCAATGACTTCAGTAGCAGTACTTACAGTTTGTCTGCCAGAATGGGACAAGGGCTGAAGTTCACCTGTAGTGGGTACAATGAGAGTTGTGGTGTTTTTTCCCTAGTGACTCTTGGGCTCCGTGTACGATGTGTTTCGCTCCTCCTTCATGACATGCTAAACAAATAATTGTTTCTATGCAACTCTAGTTTCTTGTGTTAGTTTGTGGGTCCCTAGGCTTGATGCAGACCCCTGTTTTAGGTCCATATAATCTTAACAATGGTGGAGTTGCATGGTTTTTTACCTCTCCTTCATGGACTCATGTTCCCCTGTGACTACAAACGACAAGTCAGCAATGTCATCTGTTCAAGTCAATGCATGTGGTCTGCACTGACCTTCCTCCACAAGTATGATAATGATTGTGGGAGAAGGCTGCAAGTTTTGCTTTTTTGTGTGTCTGTGGTAATGGGCAACAGCTGCTAGACTGAAAGAAACCCTTGTCCTCCCCCCTCACCTCCCTCCCTGACTTTGTGCCCAACTGGGGCTAAGTACTCCTGCTGCCTTTTATTAATCTTCTCCTGGGACAGCACTATCAGCAGCCCATCAGCGTTCAACATGCCCTCAGTCACTAGTGCTAACTCGATTAGGGCAGTGAGGAGTGACTTACAGGGGAAGCTCTTCTCCACAGGCTGTGTTTGCATGCAGTGATTGATGCTGGTACCTCCTCTAAACACATCCACATTTTGCATTTTAAACAAAGCAATTGCTGCAGAGCTGCTCTCTGTTGCTCTGTGGGATTCCCAGTACCAGTATAGGAAGTACCTACTCTTTCTTGAAATGGCCTCTCCTTCGCAGAGGTCACTGCAGCAGGATGAGGAGAAGGTCACTGACCCCACCTTATGTTTGAGCGCATGACACTAAAACCTGTTGTGTGTCCTGTCTTGTGAAGTGGCTTGTGGAGAGTTCTGGGCTGTGGGGTCAATGTCACACAGTTGGTAGACTTTCACCAAGAAGATCGAGCTCATGTGGAGTACATAGCCTGAAGCGTCCTGAGTTTCCTTCAGTCTTTCCTTGTCAGATTTCAGGCTCAAAGTATGCTCCCACCATATTCACCATTGTCTCTGTCTTGGGAATACATGAGCTGACTACACCATGGAGCACTGAATGAATTGTGTGTGTTATCCACAAGCATTTTTCATATTATATGTATGTATTATGTGTATATATTATATGTGTACACCCCTCTCCCATATATATGTATATAGAAAAATCCATCTTGCAAATTGTCCAAAGAAGCAACAGGTGCCATACTTTATTACAGCTTTTACTGTGGATTTTTAAGCAGGGTGTATCCAAGTGAAATTCTAATTTGGAGGGAGGTGTCCTAAGCTGTATCTCTGAAGAGAAAAATGTACAAGGGAGGAAATGGGTGTGTTTAACTTCTGTTTGAAAGAAGGACAAAAGGAACAAAATAAAAAAATCTGTGGTGATACTGCTGGTATCACAGATTGCTTTGCGAAGTGGCAGTTGTTTTATCTTCTTTACTATATCCTAAGTGTTTCCTTTCTTTCAAAACAGAAGTAAATTTGCCTGGAAAGTAAACCCCTTTGAACAGCAGCAGAGACTTATCTGTAGTTGGGTCTGTGAGTCCCTTGGAGCAGGCACTCAGTCCTCCCCTTTGTCCCTGGGGTGCAGGGATCGCTATGGAGGCTAAATAAACAAAAATCACTTCCATCCACTGTCTAGTGGTCCCAGAAAGAATGGCTCTAGAGGCCCAGTGCTCTTTGCCTTGCGTATTGCCAGCTGCACTGTGAGAGTTTAACACCTTCAACAAAACTCAGAGGCCTGCTGACACAGTGTTCCAGTGAGGCCCAGAAGAGTTTTGATAAGGTTTAGTAGGAAATACCTATTTTCACTCATTCCTGTCATTATTTTATCATCTTTGTGCTTATCTTAAAGGACTTGCCATGTGCTGCTAATTCCCAACTCCATGTCTGAAAACTTCATGGTTGTGCAAAACCAGGCACTTCACCATTGAGCTCACACTGTCTGGCTCTGTAGACGTAGGAGCTCCACAGTGAAGGTGGCCCTTTCATCTCCTGCCACACCGTATTAATTTTGCAAATGTGACAAGCTCAGCTTTGCAAAAATAACATATTGCCCATGTCTTGTTCTATTTAATATTATATTCAAACGGTCCAAGTGCTCAGCAATGTGGGCTGGGGGAATGGCTCTGCAGACTGTTTTGTCACTTGAGTGGCGGCTGGCTTCCAGGAGTAATTATAGCTGTTCTGTGCTGTGGTACATCAAACCTCTTGGGGATTAGTGAGGCATCAGGTGCATGGTGACTGAGAGGCAAGAATAGAGATGGTCCAGTTCCCAAGCCATAAAGGTCATAATCTTTAGAAATCCTGATGTCCACTTAGACTTTGGACTACAGTAAAAAGGAAGCATTGCAGTGACCTTGCAGAGAGCATTCTAATTTTCCATAAGTCCAAACAGAGAAATTTAGACCTTAGGAGTTAGAAAGTGAATTGCATTGCCATCATGTGGATGCACGGAAGCTAACGTCTAGTCAGAAAAATTCTAGAACCTTCATTTAGTAGTTAGAAATAAAACCAAAGTCATGATAGTTATGAAAGTTGTTAAGTCAGAATGCTTATCAAAATGTGGAGTGAAATTATAATAACAATTTAACTATGGTACTGTCCAAATAAACACTGAAGTTAGTTTGACCCAAGTAATAGGGGTTATTAGTATGAATTAGAGTCTAACATGTTCATTAATGTCACTACTTAGTGACATTTGAGGCTTACAGAATTAAGTGTTAGAAATATTAAGTAATTAGAAAATGAATATTCAAAATAGCTAAAGTGGTATGGGATCAACATGATTCTTTTATGTGTTCTTCAGGGTGGTATTTCCAGACACAGAACTGCATGAAGAGGTGTTAGGGAAAATCCTATCTGCTCTGCTTGAACAATTACAGCTGTTAAAAGTGGTAGCTTCTTTCATTTCTACTTAAGTAAATGTGATTTTATGTAGCAATTGCAGTACGAGAAGCAAACCTGCAAAATTAATGAGTGTTTATTAGGCTCTATATAAGCTTAAATTAATCTAAGTCAACAATGGCTACTCAAGATAGGGTAGGTTTACAAATACTCATGGTGCAAAGATCTAAACAGAAAATGAAAAACTGTAATAGTGCCTGTCTGTGCTCTTTCAGGGCATGTCCACTGCAGGCTGGGTGCCTGCGTGCCTCCAGCTTAGAGTTTTGCAGGACACATACCTGTGCTCTTGAGTTTTCTGATTATGATCTTCTACCACTCTGCCTCTAGCCTCTGATGTTTCCCCATGGGTGAGAACCTAGCATATTGCCTGGCTGTCCCAGAAGGAACCCATGCTGGTTTCTGTCTTCTGCTTCAAGCTGCCCCGCTCCCAGTTCCTCAAGTGGAGCATGCTCTGTATCTGTCACATGCTCTGCTCCTGACTTGTCACCTCCTGGCTGTGCCCTCAACAGCCTGGCCATAGCTTGGCCAGCATCTTTCATAGGTCACTGCTACCTCCCACGACTTGTTCAGAAAAAAGTGTTGTGCTGCAATGCAAAAGCAAATCCTAAGTCAGGCACAGAACTGAGACACTTGCTGGATCATTCTCTTCAGTGTATCTTACTAAGGAAACTGAAGAGGTGATCTGGCCTTTCATTTCATCTTAAGACTCCATCTGGATCAGGAATCATATAAGGGTTTGTGTAGAAAACTCTTTGCTAGAATGTTCTTACAGGTGGTTGCATGATCTTAACATGGTAAAGCACAGTTTGCAGTAGTTTAAGCACTTGTCCTCCTAGAATATATAGTTCTTGTCTGTTAGGACTGGGGCAAGTGAGAGACTGATGATGGATCACTGGTACATCAGGTAGGATTTCTGCTATTGCCACTTTTCTCTGTAATACCCACAATGGCAATAGAGTTATGACATGAATAAATACAAATATTTCCTCATGCAGTTTTCCCCTGGACAGAATTGGGTGGAAAGAAGGAAGAAGAAAAGCCTTTTATTTCTGCAGGACATAACCAAATGCACAAAAAGTAAAGAGGAATAACCTAAGCAGGAGAATTCAGAAGAATCAACAGGATTTTTAAAGTAGTGAGAAACAGTGGAAAGAGGGCAAGGACACTGGAGCAAAACTAAATGAATTCTTTGTGACAGTCCTTCCCTGTGATTCTAATTTTACTTGATAATTCAACCAATTTACCTGATTCAGAGTAAAGTTCAGTGGTCTGTGACTTGCCAGATCATCCCAAATGCCTTTTTTAGAACAACTTACAGCATTTGCTACCCTTCATTACTCCAGTATAACAGATGACTTTAATGAGAGAATTCATGTCTTCAGCAGCTCAGCCACTTCCATTCAAAACTCCTACAGATCTCTTGGATGTACATGATGCAGTGTGCTGGTGATTTATCTGTTATTTAGCAGCTTGTTCCAACATCTTATCTTCTGACACTTTTGACTCAGAAGGTGTCTCATCTTCATTACTTGGAAAGGGTAATTCTAGGAGAGATGTCTCTCCAGTGGGTCTCTCTCTCTCTGGTGCAGTCTGGCACAGAGGAGTGCCATCTTCTGATGTCTGGGCAAGTACTTGTCTTTAAGGCCTGCTTCTCTCTCTTGTGTGCTGAAGAGACTCAGCCATTTCTTCTCCACAAAAAAAGAGCACTAGGGAACCACATGAATGTGGGAGCAGGAGACACTCTGTGTCTCTCACAAATGTGTATGAGTTGAGCTGCATTTCAGCAGCTGCAATTTTTGCTGCTGGGAAGCAGTCCCAGAATTTCTAACACTCCTCACTCCTTCTTTGGATTCTTTGCTCCTGGCTATCAAAACACAGATTTGGGGTAATAGGTTAAATTCTGTTTTTTAGACAAAGAGATGATTAGATATTTGGAAGATTAGATATTAAGAAGAAATTCTTTACTGTGAGGGTGATGAAGCACTGGACCAGGCTGCTCAGAGAAGCTGTGCCTGCCACATCCCTGGAAGTGTTTATGACCAGGCTAGATGGGACTTTAAAGCAACCTGATCTGGTAGAAGGTGTCCCTGTACATGGCAGAGGGGTCTGAACTAGGTGATCTTCACAGTCCCCTTCCAACTCAAACCATTCTTTGATTCTTTGATCCAACAGAAGATAATATTGTGCCCATGTCTCCCTACTCCCATTAAGAAGTGGAGGCTGGGGACTGTGAAGGGGAGAAGTAACAGAAGAGGGATTGATTATTTATTTATTTAACCTGCTTAGCAGCAGTAGCTGTGAAGCATAAAGTTATCTGCAAAGGATGATTGATTCCTCAGCAAAGTCTGAAGCACAGAGAGGCTGTGGTACTGCTTAATGTTCCCTTTGTGTTATAATTATATATTTTTCTCTCCTGTTTGTTTCAGAGTTACTACGTGTTCCTGACTTGCTGGGTAGCTGGTTACCTGATGAGTGCTCATGGAAGAAATGATTATTTCATTTCTCCATCACGGGTAGGAGGTCATGCAGATTCTTTTGTGAAGGACATCTAGCCAGGTCTGCTCACCTTGTGAAGCATTGCCCCAGTGCAGATTAGCTGCTCTCCCTTGGCATCTAGAAGGTGAATTGCAACTATTCATAGACATAGCCCAGACAGTTTCTGTTGAAGTTTCTGTTCTTTGACTTTTTCGAGTCTGACAGATGAACAGTTTGTGCCATGGAGGGTGCAGAGCCAGATTCAGTGAAAAGGGCATTTGCTGTGATGACCTGTGTGAGAATTAATGTAATAAGCAGAGTATGAGACTTGCTACTAAGGAGGTGACAGCATCAGCACTTAGCATGATGTCACTGACAACTTGGGGGTAGGTTATTTATTCCTTGTATTGGAACAAATAGCACACGCAGCAGGCAGCTGTAGGTAGCCTGCTTGTGGAGATACCTTTGCTTGTGAAAATGTCCAGAGGATTGACAGGAGCAGCTCAGCAACAGGCTCTAGGACACACAGCAATCACAAGCTCCAGAATGAGTCATTGTTGCAGACTTTTGTGAATGTGCTCCACGTGAAAGCAATACCCAAAAACAATTGTCAGTCCGAGTCCAAGCTAATTCAGCCAACACAGTGATTAGGTTTCCCAGAATTTGAGAGGTCCCAGGCATCTTCTATGTTAGGTTTTCAGTCACTTTTTACTTATTTACAAGCCCCATTCCCTGGGGAAGAAGAGGTGAGCCAGGGGCCTGCTGTGTGCGTAGTGAGCAGCCATGGAAGGAAAAGGACCCTGCCCAAAATGCTTGCGATAGGCAATGGATGGCAGAAGGAAGTGCTGAGCTATAATGGCTCAGTGTGCTGGGCAGAGGTCCTATCCAGCTGCAATCTCTCTTACAGAGCTCAGAACACACTCAGGGTATATTCCTCTCACAAACTTTTACTCTGCTTGCAGCACAGTCTGGTGGGCTCAGAGGAGATCTGCAAAATGGTGTCACATTTGCTTATCTATCAATTAAAATTCTACATAGTATTTTTATAGTTATGATAATAACATTATAATTCTGGTAAACTCAAAACATTTTATTTGCCTGTCTTTGGAGGTTTTGTTTATCCCTTACTCATTTACAGATGCCAGAACCCAGTCCTAAGGTTGTCCAGGCATTTTCTTTTTCTTTTAAAAAGGTGGAGTGGTCTCTTGATTCAAGCAAATTGTGAAACAGAGCCTAATGTATGTCCAGGCAGGCTTTGTTCTTTTGCACTGGTTGTTTCTCTCATGTTTACATTTCTAGGCACATTTAGAAGGTGTCTAGGATTTATTTATGAAAGGTTTTTATTTTCTGTGATAATTTAGTGTGAATTTCATAGTGTTTCTATAATTGCTATAGCTCAGTTTGGATTAATAACTATTTGCAAAGGAAACACAGCATCGTGGCAATGCAACTGTTCTAGTTAAAGCACTGGCAACCCCACATGTGGCTGTGTGCTGCTGCATGGCCTCGCTGGCTTATACTGGCAGGATTTTGAGGTTCTCTTGAGTTGTGCAGTGGAGCCTGAGGTGAATGTGGTATTTCTCTGATTTGTCCAATTAACTAGAGCTGCTGCAGCAGCTGCTGTGATCTAATCTGGCTGTGGACATAAGTTTGAGAATGATAGGAAAGGATAGCATGACCTAAAGGGCATCAAAGGTGTAATTTTACAAATATCCTCCTGTAGTTCTTCCTTTGGTTTGGAGAATGACGTTTGGTTGACATTGCATTTCTTGCAGCACTGGAAAACCAGGACATCTGAGGAAAGCTTCAGCAATGGGGAACAATAGACACTGTTAGCTGGGGTGACTCTCTTTCCAAGTGGAATGTGTTCAGAGCAGTGATCTGGCTGCCAGACACAGGGACTGTGTTTCTAAGGAAGCTGGAACAGTCTATCCCACCAGAGGTCTGGAGTTCAGTGTGATTGGCTGCCACAGGGGATGCCACTCATGGCCTCCTCATCCACATGTTTCTGGCAGGGTGCCAAAAACAGGACAGGAGGAGAGAGCCAAGAGAAAAAGAGACTGTCTAGTAGTGTAAAAACAAACAAACAAACAAACAAACAAAAAAATCCAAGCTAGCCAGGGAAAGAGGCTGGATCAAAGCAGGAACCTTGTGATGAGAATTCTTAGAGCTGTGATGAAAAGAAGAAATGTGCAAAGGAGTGATTTAGGGTTTTCTGCAGCTAGAAAAAGAGAGTCTGAGCTAGAAGAGCTCAAGACAGCAGAAGAGATGGGTGTAGCACCCCTCAAAGCTGATGTGTGTGCCAATGCTGGAAGCATCACTCCCTTAGGACACTGCTGAATTTTTGTGGTATAATGATGAAACCAATGGGGCACATAAGTGATTACTCGAGTCTTGGTTACAAGGGTTCATTAGGTCAAAAAATATCTGATGAAACCATAGTTCCTAAGACTGACCCAGAGGATCATTGATTTGTAGTAGCATTAACTACGGACAAAAAAACCCAAAAAACCAAGGGTTTGGTTGATGTGTTTGTTTGAGTTTAATAATGTAAATAGTGATAGAAAATTATTTGCAGCATTGACTGCTTTCAGTGCTGCAAGAGAAAAGAATTTGCAATGCTGGAAATGCAGTTATTGAAGGTGGTTATAATTTTGGCTTCAGCTAAAGAATTTTCATTCCAAGTATAACACTCTCCACTCCAATGTGATTATTTATAACTTAGGTATTGCACTTGAATTAATTGGCATATGGTGCAAATTAACCCCTCTCAAAAACATGATTTATGTGCTTTGTTCTAACTGATCTATTAAATGCAGCTTTGTTTTATGTTGATTCTTGCCAGTTTAGACAAAGTGATTTGAGTTTACACTGTCCTGGCTTCTCTTTATCTGATCACTGCCCTGCTTTTTATAATTTAACAATTGCAGTTATGCCAGGGATATATAATAAGGCTTATTGAAAATATAATGCCAGTTTCTTAAAATCAGAAAAAAATGTGTAATAATTTCATTCATCAAAATAATGAACTTGTTTCTGAGCCTTTTTATGCAATGGTAAATGTGCTGAATTTAAGTACTAAAAGAAGTAAGAGGTAGGTATTTCTGAATTAAGCAAGCTGGGACTTCTAGACAGAAATCAACTTCTCACTGTGCAATAGGAAGAAATAAATTAAAATTATTTTGTTCAATATGTCAAGGAATGCCTTAAAATATGCAGGGTTTAAAATAGTAATTTGTATTATAATAAAAGGATTACATCAGAAAGAGTGCCTTATTTTCTCTGTTTTTCAGGTAGATGAAAAAGAGATTGAGGAAAAGACTACATCCATATAAAGGAAGAAGGATTCCAACCTGTTATTGTTGCTATTATTAGGGAAATGTGATTTAAATAGGCTAATCTTATTTCTAAGTTACTTTGAAGGCAATTGTGAGCTCCAGTAGTGCTGTGAATGAGAACATAACTTAATATTGCAACGGGTGTGTACATTTGTGTGTAGCTAGCTACAGCAAGAGAGGTCTCTATATGTCTGTGGACCTCAGATAGGGATTAGATTTTTGTACTTGTCTTTAAAACATCAAGATCAAGTGATGGAAGGCAGCCATTTGCCTTTCTCATTGTCACATTTTCCTAACTTAATTGGTGCTGAGTGTACCCAGGGAAGGTGTAAGGCTGGCAGCCATACTTCCTCCCTGAGAAGAAATGACTGCGGGTGAAAACAAGACACCTAGAAGATTGTGAATGGTAAGGAAAATTGAGCAGGATCTTTGATCCTTAAATTGCTGGAAGACTTAATTATACCTCTTTGCCATGTTTTTACATTCTTCTCTGGTCATCTGCTGCTGGCCATGTTAGCAGAGAGGGGTGGTGGGATAAATGGGTCTGTGGTCTGAACCAAGCCAGGCGTTCCTGCATGTGCTCTGTGTGCTGCCAAGAGATGGTTGCAGTAGGCATGTGACTCATTATATTTATGAAGGACTCTGTGAAGCACTGAAGTTTTTAGCAAATCTGTGATATGTCACTGGTAGCTGTTTTCTTTCTTCTGTTTTTCTTGCACAAGATGCTTTGAGCCTCTAGCCAGTTTTGATCTTTCCTGTGACTTCACTTCTACTTATAATTATTTGTATGCTGCTGCTCTCAGCACACTGCTAGGTTAGTCCTCCTGCTCCCCAGGCACAGGTGTTCTGCTTTTCCCATGGTGTCATTTCAAAAATGCTGCAATGAGAGAAAATGTCTTTCTAAAGAAAGCCAGGCACACAGTGTAAGCTCTCCAGCTTTCCATTACTGGAAGTTGAACATTAAAGTTTTCTGTACCTCAGCCAAAGTTGGCTTTGATTTCCTGTGTAATACCTTGGCCTGAAAGAGAAAAATCATCATAGAATGATAGAATGGCCTGAGTTGGAAGGGACAGTTCTCTTGCAAGTTTTCCTTTTATTTTGTACGTAGGTAGCCACAAAAAACTACTGCACTCATGTTTTAACATCTGAAATTTAAGCACATATCCCAAGAGTTAAGCATGCCCTTAATTTTGGTGGGAGGAATGTGTTTAGAGAGCTCAACATTGATTAGTAAAGAAACCTGTTTCCCTCTCCAGCTAATCAGAGAAATTAGAGTATTTTCCTAGTATTTCCTGTGAAGCTCATCTGTAGGAGGGTTGGCCTCAGTTTCTCTCAATGCTACATGGGCTTACTATGAAGACAATCCCCTCCTCTTTCTTTCTTTAATTCCAGCGTGAGTGAACACTAGTAAGCAAAGCAAGGAAAGCCTCAAACAAACCTAGACAAAGAAGGATGCCCAGGAAATGCCAGTAAGGCAGCCACAACTTTAAAGTAAGGGACTGAGGAATGCAAACAGCCCTTAAATCGTGTTTGAAGAGTGGTGCTCAAGCTCTCTGTAGTCTGCCAGCTATCCTTACTAATCTCTTGACACCATCAGCTCCAGTGCCAAGGAACTTTTCAGAACCCCAAAAGCCACACATTTACCTCCCTTTGCTATATTTAATTTGAAGTAGGATCCATTTTAAAGTCCTACTGAGGTGGCCAAATCCAAACCTTCTGTGAATGGCTACAACATTGAGAGGACTTATGCACAGAATGTAGGAGGGCTGTGTGTGTGACTGTAAGCTGCTATGTGAACTTGGAAGGGGATTGTGTTGGTTCCAAGACTGCATCTGTCACAGTCAGGGTACTGCTGATGTGGGGCTGGGGGTAGCTGTTTCCAATGTAGAAAAAGCTTCTCACACTTCATGTCCCACTGCAGCTCTGTGCTCATCTTGTTTTTTCATTCAGGCTCATTTTTAGCCCTTGGCCTTTCCCACTGGCCACCACTAATTCAGCCATCACCTCCTCTTCAGAGGGCAGGCTGAGCAGCCTCTTGATTGCCTGGTTTGATGCATCATTAGGACATTAGCAGTGTTGGCTGAGGTGTGTTGGAGGTGCTTAAACAGGGTGGGATGGTGTCTGGTACCTGATAGAATCAGAGGTAGAACAAAAAACTGGGGTCCTTGTTTCTCACATCTCTGCCCCAATTAGCAGAGTGCATTTCCTTCTGCTTTCTCAAGCAGCTATGAGCCTTCCCTCTTGTGCTGCCTGACCAGCAGATCAATGCCAATGCCACAACTTTAGCACTTGCATCCACTTCATAAGCACTGGACAGCTGCTGTAGTGCTTGCAACACTCATGATGTCACTGCTGGTTTTAAGCCAGTGGTCTATTTTATGATTAGAGGTGTTTCTTCACTGGAACAACTTCAAGATTTTTTCATCTCTAGCTCCTGTTTATCCCTTGCACCACTGAAGTGTAGAACATGGAAAGAAAAGGAGTGAGGGGGAGAAATAAACTGGTCTGTGGCAGAGACTGGCAACGGTGCCTGTCTTAAAATTTCTCAGCAAAGCTCATCTCACAAAAACTCAGAAGCTTGCTGAGAATTTTTTTTTATATATGGGAAAACATGAAATGAACATTTCTAAGTGAGAGGGCTGGGGGTTTCCTGCTCTTCCTTAGCAAATACAGACAGATCACACTTTCCCCCCACTGGCCTTTTCTGTGGAGCCATGTGCCTCCTGGGGGACAGAACAGAGCAGCTCCTAACACAATAAACATTACTCTGTCTGCATTAGTTTTTACATTTCTTTGTTTTATTTCTTGTTTTGTTTGAAATGACCTGTACCACAGGAATACAATTTATTTAACAGGTTGTTATTTTTTTAGGAGCAGATAATAGTTAAGTAGATACTGTTTATTTCACTGACTGTCTATGACTACCTGCATCATTCTCACAGCCTCTGTCTCTCTCTGGCTTCTCCATGTAACCCAGCCACAAGAACAACAGAGCAGCCTTTGGCCATATGATTGATTATAGCTCCGATTGGTAATAAAAGCTCAACATGTTACATTCTAGGGTCTTTCTCAATTAGTTGCCCCTCTAATAGCTGCTTACATGTTTCTGGTGAAGCATGTTTTATTTTATATATTTATAATAGTTTAAAAAAAAAGATGATATAGCTTACAAAGAGAAAAATAATGCCCCCTTAGCATGAGCAATACTGCAAGGTTCTGATTGTTGTGGGGATATTTCTTGTAGCTTCACAGTTTTGCTGCGAGGTGTAATGCCCAAGTTTCCCTAGAAACCTAAATTCAGAGTGGTAATTTACCTTTTAATTGATCCCCATGAAATTTGTTTTGCATTACAGGTCAGACACTGCTGTTCCCAGAGAAGAATGTGCCCAAAACAGAAGAGCTGGTCACTTGGGAAGAACTGCCTTTTGTAGTAGCTGGCAGGTATATGGTTTCTGTTATCCACACATGCAAATCAGGGGCTGGAGCTGCTTTTACCATAGTTGCTGGTGTTGATTTATTCACTGTCACTGCTATACTTACCTCTACTGCTTCTCTTTTCTTTAAGTCACAGAGCCCATCCGTGTCCCGAGGCTCAAGCTCCATCATCTTTTGCCCCATGAAGAAGGACAGCTGTATGACACTGACTCTGTGAATCCTATATTACAAATGAGCAGCATAAAGACTACTGACCTAAAACCCATCTCCTAGTTCATGTCTCACCTTCCATATCCCCAGACCTTTTTGTAAGAGACTGTGAGCATTCAAAGACCTAAGCAGTTGCTGAAGCTTTATTTCCTACTTCAAAGTGCATTGGGGGGACTACACTGTTACCCTTCTCTGCAATCCCAGCCCATTGTGTAGCTGGAAATGCTCCTCAGCTGTGTCAGTGTGATAGTACTACTGATGCACAGCAGATGAGAGTAACTGGAAAGAGATTATTGTGATTCCTGCACTTGTTTGAAGGGCTCAAGAGACCTGATCTGCTTCCCAATTTAGGATGGTACAAGTCTTTTAAGGGTTAAATCTAGACAGGTGTTTGTGTCCCATTTCCTGGGAAAGAGTTTGCATTCCTTGGTTAGAGAGTTTAATATATCCTAAGTACTGTCTGCTTCACTTCCCATCCTATTTCAGAAGAAATGCAAACACTTCCCTGCATATTATCTTCAAGCAATGGAGAGTATTTGGATGGGGTCCAACATTATGCAGCTTTAATGGAGAAAGAAGTTCCTGGAAAAAATGTATTTGGTATCTTCATATTGCTATGCCAAGGCAGGAGTTGCCTCCATCCCATAGCCCTAATCTAAATAGCCAGCAGTCTCTGTGAGCTAGAAGCTAACTCGGCAGCTCTCCATAATCATGTTTTGTAGATAGTTTCCTGTTATGGAGAGCAGGCCTGAGTTCAAATACAGCAAAGCTAGAAGAGCCTTTTGGGGTTGTTTTTGGGTAGTTTTGGGGGTTTTTGAGGGGGGAGATTGGGTGGGTGTGTTGGCATGTGAGTAGTGACCTTTCTGGCAGGGCCCAACAGAGTAAGAATTGCTTCTTAGGATCTTTTCAGCCCATTTTGGGCCAGCTACCTTTGCACAGCAGGCTGGGACACAATGTGCAGCAGCTCAGCTGGGTGGCACTTGGCAGCATTGCAGCAGTGCTCGAGTGAGTCAAACTTACAGGTGATAATGCAACACAGCACATCTGTGAAAGCAATTCTACCACAGCCAGAAAGAGTTGCCAGAGTGCAGCATATGGCAAGCTGGCTCTGTAATGGTGGCATGCATTTCACTTTGGTCCCTCAGTCACAGATGGGTACAGGGATCATGAGTGCAACCAAAAGCCTCTCATTTTCTCCCCAGCTGCCTTTGGGAGGGAGTGGGAAAGAGAAGCACAGGTATCCTCTTGAAGCACAAGGATACTGTGTAATTGCTACTGCTGTGAGCAAAGAAGGAGTCCCAATTCCAATGTGCCTTCTGCCCCCAAGGTCTCTGGTGGTTTACTAATATGCCTGAAGTAAGACAATTCCTTTATCAAGTGAGTACAAAATGAGTGACTGTGTAACATAGGAAGAAGTCAAAGGAGATGAAATGGAACTAACTTAAGTTCAAGGTGTGGGCTGGCTATGAGAGCTGAGAGGTCACCATGCCAGCCCCTCTGTGTCTGAGCCTGCCAGGGCAGGGGTCTGCAGTATTGACAGCCCTGCTGGGACACACTCTGCTCCAGCAGAAAACAAGCACCCAGTGTTTCTGATCACACACCTCAACCCTGGTTTGGAAGACTTCCTCCTGAGGGCAATTCACTCCTCTTACACACCACCTTTCTCCTGGGGAAGCTAGGAAGGGGTGGAAGCTTGAGGAGAACAGACACAGTAGAGTTAGTGGTGTCTCAAACGTAGATCAGAGGTTTTTTCTCACCACAAGCGTCATGCTGTTGACCACAAAAAAAGAGAATACATTCAGGTTTTGTCAGCTCAGGATGGCTTAAAACTAAGTGACCTAGAAAATAAAGTTTCAGAGAACACCAACAGTCAGTTTTGTCAGTCACCTACATTCCCCTCTGGCTACTGGGAATGCAGCAGTTATGGCTTAGGCCGCATATCTAAACCAGGTCTTGGAGACAGTAGGAACCTGGTTATATAAGAGTAAATAAACACTCCCCCTGTACTTCTCCCACCACCCCAAGGTCAGGTGTTTGCTTTCTGATCAGCAAGAGAACCTCCTACCAGCCCCAGGTATAATCTATGCTAGCTCTTTTCCTGCTGTTGAGGATAATGGGATGAGGCAGGGGAAGACAGTAGTTGGAGTATCAGGGGTTTCATGCCATCCTCTAATTTATTTCCCTAGCCTGCCACAATAAAGCAATCTCTCAGGCTCTAGAGCTGCCTCCTCTGAAAAGCAGTGCCCTTGATTCCTAACTAGAATTTGGCAATAAGCCTAGTCTCTGTGGAGCCAAAGAGCTCTAATGAAGTCTAGGAAAGATCTGGTTTGGGGTGTATTTTTACTTGGGCAGTAACCATGCAGACAAAGCCTTGTGTTCTCTGCCACAAGGAACAGGTGGGGAATGGCACTCAGCTGAGCTGAAGAGTCAGGTGTGATACACTATGGGGTGAAAAGTGTGGAAGAATTGTAGTTAGCACCACATAGGAGAGGATGCAGAGATTATCAAGTCAACCCAGCACTGAAGTATAACATCAGGCTCTTCTCTCTTGCCATTTGGGAAAGACTTGCATTTTCTCAGGGACATACATCCTACCTCTTCAGGGGCCTGCAGGGATTGTACACAGGAGGGACTAGCCAGGCGTAATGACACACTGTACAAGGTCGCAGAATATCTTACACAGTTAGGAGCAGCTTTCCCAGTAAGAAGTGGGGCCTGTATGTACAAGTGTTAGAGGAGTCTGGGAGGCAGCCTTTTTGTTCAGGAGAGGTCCAGCAGCATTGTTCTCCAAAGGAGCATCTACTCTATGGTAAGAGGAAGAAAGGTGTCAAAAAGAACCATGGCTGCTTCCCTTTCTAACTGACCCCTCATAACACCAGCAGATAAAGTTTATATTTATTCTATTCTTCCTCTCTTCCTGCTTCTGTCCCCACTCCCCTCCAGAACTGGCAGAGGGTGCTGGGAAGCAGGCAGCCTGGACAGCGCTGAGAGCATCACTGATCAGAGAGGCTGAGCCCCCACGATGCCTCAACAAGTGCAAGAGCATAATCTGGTATTTCCCACAGAGAAAACAATGAAAAAAAGAGAAACAGGTGACTGATTAAAAGTTTCCCCCCTCCTGTACACAAGATTCTGCAGTCACACCGACAGATAGACATTAAATAATTCTTCCGTAATAAATGATTGGAGATAAAAGCCGGCGGTGGCTGCTGCTGCTGTTTGGATTGCTCCGATGTCTGCGTCTTTGTTTCTAGTTTGTTCCCCGGCCACTGTGGGCTGGTGCTGGGGCTGTCAGACCTTTGCCTCTAGCATTTCTAGGAAGAGTTTATGCATGGGAACCTTGCCCTGCAGTTTGATGCTGTAGAAGTGCTGCACAGCTTTAGCAGCCGTCTGCCGCAGGAGGGGCAAGGTCAGGAGCAGCTTGCCTGCTCGCCGGGGCTCCTCATTGCGCTGACTCAGCTCGTAGTCCTGCAGGGCTTCGTGGAGAAGGTCCTGGAGTTTCTGCACTGCATCCATGTCCTCTATGTGCATGGAGTCTGGGGTGAGGGAGAAAAGACAGCAAACAGACAAGTCAGATGTGAGAAAGGAAATCCTTTATGGTTCTGAAGCTAATGATGTTTTCTTTCCTTCTTATCTGTTCTTGTGGGGATTTTTTAAGTTGTTTTTGTCGTTCCCCCCCCCCCCAACCCACCCAGGCAGGGGGTGAGGGGTGTTGTTTGGCTTTTTCTTAAGCAGAAAAAAACCAGCTAGCTGGCAGGTGTTGTGCTGCTGCATGAAGTTTGGCAGCAGCCCAGTGTGTTGGCCCTAGCAGTGCAGGGACAGTAGGGTTGCCAGAGGTAGGTGGGTGACACACGTGCCCTGTGTGCTGCCCATTTTGCCAGCCACCCCAATGCAATGCAGGGGTCAGGCAGGGGCCTTTGTGATTTGCACTTTCACTTGCCCTCCATGCTCCTTATGGGGAGAGTCACCCTGCAAGGGGCAGCAGCTGCTGTTCTGCCGCTTGGGAGCAATCTCATTAAGAATAATTAACGCTGCTACAGTGCTTCATCTGTCTAAACTGCCTAATTGCTGTGCAGCTGCTAAGGGTATCAGCAAGACAGAAAAGCCCCACAGGTCACAACCAGTGCGCCCAGGGGTGTTGCCAGACCCACCTTTGTGCATATGCCCCTGCTTTCAGAGACTGCCAGCAGCTGCTCAAGGAGCTTCCTGCTGAAATAAAGGAATCCCATGCCTCCAGCAAGGCCTCTTCCCTTAGGCTGCCAGTCAGATTTCTATGAGCTGTTGGAGGGGCTACAGGGTTTGCAAGGCTCCTGGTGTGTCTGTGAAGTGAAGGTAGCTAGCTGGTAAGGACTCAGTCCAGGGCTGAGACAGAGAGCCAGACTGAACACAGACTGCTAAACTTGTGGGTAAGTCATGGTGTGAGAGGGCAGCACCAAAGAGCAGAGAGGCACAGCATCACCAAAGGTTTTCTCCCTTTTCATCTTGCTGATACGTGCTTCTTTCTTACAATTGTGACAGAGCTGGAGACACTGATGCCTCATCTTCATTGTTCAGAGAATTTTAATCAATACTGAACCTTTTGATAAAGGTTCCTGCCACAAGGCAACAAATCCAGAAGCAATGCCAAAGAGACAGTAGGGCAAGCACACATGCACACATGTAATTGCACCGCCTACCATCACAGCCTGGGCTTTGCTTTGTGGCAAAGTAGTCTCAGTGTAGTCTCAGCCTACACACACACACAAATGTGAGGACATGGGTTCCCCAGAGTGACAGCAGTGAAGAGGAGGAAAGCTGACTGAAGTGCCAAAATCTCTCTAGAAACATGTGTCATCTTTATGGAGAGCACAACACAAATTAGAGACTGTGAATTTTGTATAATTCATTTATGGTAAAAATGCTATTTATGATGCATGATTTATAAAGTATTACAACAGTTGGGAAAATATTATGTCTAGCAAGAAAGCTGTTTAAGAAGCTGTTCAGAAGGAATGCACTAATTAAGAAAGTATTAAAGGGAAAGTATTAAAGTATTAAAGGGAAGTATTCCCAAGAAGCCTACTGAAGAACAACTCTTGATACCATTTACACTTCTTATCCAAGAGACCAGGCAAAGAAGCTCAGAAGAGAGCTGCTAGGTCATCACAGTGACCTGAGCTAGACACAGAGGTTGATTCTGAAAAGCAAGGAGGAAGAAGCATGCTGCCAAGTCAGTCTGGCAACTTCTCCCAGCCAGGTAGCACCTCTGAAAAATTTCCATACACAATCCAAGAGAAGTGAGTGGGATCTGTTTCCTGCCAAGTCACAGAGGTCATTTTGAAGACTGGAAGTATCAAAAGCTGGAATGTCTTCTATCCTTTCTGTTTAATGTCCTTCTGGCTAGGGGCACAAAGGAGAGAAGTAATCACAGCCTGTCAGAGTTTGCAGTTCCCAGCGGGTGCTAGAATTACCATGCAATGAGCCATGTTTCAGGGTAAAGTGGGTGCTCTGCTGTACACTAGACAGAATCCCAAAACTGCCCTTCTGCCATCTGGCTTCTGTAAGGTGACAAGACTTAACAGCAGTAAATAAGTGCATACAGTGAGAGAAACTGGGGAAATAAAGCTCAAAGACTACCCCACCACCACCACACTGCTGAAAGAAGCTCAAAATTGGCAGCTGACTGCAAAAAATAAAACAGCATTGCAGGATTAATTTCCTTGCAATCCATCAGTGAACTGGTGTCAATGGCATTGATAAACTGTTAATTACGAAATCAATAGCTATGAATTTTTACAGCTATCAGAGCACTGAGGTGGGGGCAGGCTGCCTGACCATGTCCCTGAGGGTCAGCTGGCCTAGAAGCTGGGCTTCATACCAGGAGCCCTTCTCCAGCACTGCTGGCATGGGGTACAGGGCAGGTGTGAGAATGGACAAGGCCCACTGCTTCCTCACCTCTGTTCTTGCAGCTTCTGACAGGAACAGGACCCATTAGTACAGAATTTGCTATGCATCCCTTTGCCAGGTCCAGATATTGCTCACTCCATTTTAGCATTAAAATGCATTGCAGAAAAAAAAAAAAAGGGGAAATTTCAGCTGCTCTGGGATGTCCTAAAATGAATGTGTGCTGTATGCTAACCTAGAGGGCTCCTCAATACATAGGTTGATCTTTTTTTTTTTTCCTAAGGAAAGAGGACCTAGGAATGCTTAAAAATGGACTGCTGACTCTGAAGGGTAACAAATTAGGTCTACATCACCTCTACTCTGTCAAAAAATGGGTGATCATATTGTCTGGGACTTGCCTGCTACTCTGGGAATTAAGAATTCATCCCTCAGCTCTCTAGAATGCACTTACTAAATGGAGATCCCTGGAATTATCTTTGCCAATCCCAGCAGGTGTGTTGTTGGTGTGTCACACCAAGGACTCAGAGATCAGCCTGCTGTCAGCTTCTTCTCTAGTAAAAAGTGAGTGAGCTCCCGCTTCTATTTTCATTTGTTTTAATTTCTAGAACCAAAGGGTCAAGTATACACAGGGCTGCCTAAGTCCCTAGAACTTGGATTGCATGAGCAATTACACCCAGAATTTATCTGTGTGGGAAGGAAGGCAGAAAGCAATTTTAGGCAGCACAAGTTCTAATCTTAAAGATGAATCTGGTGTTCATCTTTAAGCCCTATCTCTGATCCAAGGGAGCTGAAGCCTGGCCCAAACTGCTTTCCTCCCATTTTAGGAATTGGCTGTTTGCATGCAAGCACACACATGCAGGCTCTATAAGTTTATCCCTGTCAAAAATACACTAAGAAAAATAACTGGCATTAAAAGAATGTGAAGGTTCAATGTTAAGTTACAACAGAAAAATACACTTGCCCTATTCCAGCTTCCTTTCCTGTGTGTCATGAGAAGCTTTAATTATATGAAAAACAAAATCCCCATGCTTCACTTTCCCATATTTCAATACAAATAACAAAACAGGTCTTTTGTGCATTATGCTTCTACATAGCTACACTTCTAGCTGCACCAGTGAAGTCAGAGTCATTTTTTCCATCCAGCTGAGAACATGCTTTGGCCTGTGCCTCCTGACCCTTACCTTGGTTTCTTTTTTCCACAGCACTGGAAATGGAACCCCAAAGCATCTGATGAGTGTTGGTTGTTCTGCTCTGTCTTTGCTGAGTGTTACTCCACTCCTGTGGAGACTGTCTCATAAGGTTTACTCTGGGCTTAGTCCTGAAAGCACAGTGAGCAGCAACAGCATAGAGTGCTTCTGTTGCACTGTGAAGAACTTGACAGCAGTGTCCAGAGCACGGGCCAGGTAAATGTCCCAGTGTGCCACTTCTCCTGTCACAACTGCTACCTTAGACTTCAGCCTCTCTGAGGAGCCCTTCTCCCTGTTTAGTCCTGTGACCCTCCTGGTAGACAGGTTCTTTAACAAGTTGATTACATCACCCATAGCCACCATTGCACAGAGGAGAGAGGCTAGCCTTGGCCATCTGCCCATCCTGGTTCACTGGCAAAGTGAAGGCAGCAATTAAAACTAAAAAAGCACTATATGAAAAATTAAAAAAGGGAGCAAAGTTATGAAGTGCAGAAAAACCATAAGGGAAATGAAGGACATAGGAGGGAAAGCAATGTCTAGAAGGGCTAAGGACAGCAAAGAAGTTTTATAAATATTTAAGGAATAGAAGAAAAATGATCATTTGTAGGGGGGCTCTTTTCATCTGGAGATTATTAACCTATTAATAGCAGTGCAGAGTAGATAGAAGTCCTCTGTGAGTATTTCTGTCTTTTTTGGAAAAGAGAAGCATTATATACCTGTGTTATACGAAGGTGATAAAGACTTCATAATCTGTTGTTTATGCAAGAAGATATTAGAACTATTAGGACAAACTTCACAGAAATCAGCAGAGCTGGATAACTTGGCTTTAAGAGTTCTAAAATTGCTGGCTGGGGGTCATCCAGGGCAGATTGTAAGTCTGATCATCCAGGCATGATTAGTAAGTCTTGGTATTTTTACAAAATTCAAGATGAATGGAAATGTTCTAATGATGCACACATTTTCCTAGGTCTTACCTGATAATTTCTATGCTAGCTTGATGTGAACCAGGGCAAAAGAAAGGAAAAAATAAAGGTGACATTCAATTAAGACTAATAAGATGGCATTTATAAGACATGTAAATGTGGCACTTAAGGACATAGTTTTGTGTTGGACTTGGCAGTGCTGGGTTAACAGTTGGAAGTGGTGGTCTTAAAGGTTTTTTCCATCATAAATTATTCTGTGATTTTACTGCCAGTCAACATGATACTTGAGAAGAGAGGTCTTGTCAAACAAACTTGATTTCATTCTCTGATGAGATTACAAGTTTGGTTGATAAAGTTAACTGCACAGATATAATAGACTTAGGTTTTTATAAAGCACTTGGCTTAGGACCACGGGACATTCTCATTAAAAAATTAGCACTATGCAATATCAATAAAGAACACTTTCAATTGATTAGTAACTGGATAGATGACAGATCTCACAGTAGCTATCAGTGATGAATCATCCCTGAAGAAGGAGTTTTCTCATGGAAATCCCCAGGGATCAGTAGAAAAATCAGCTGCTGCTCAACATTTTTATCAATGAGCTGTAAGGAAATTTTTTTTATTTTATATAGCTATTGCTAAGGAGTGGATGGATGGCAAACAGGGACAGAAAGGTGTAAAATGGTGAGGCAGCCTCACAGAATCCTGGACCACATCCTTACACTTGAAATAATATATCCATAGCCAAGGAACATGACTATGGAACAGGAAGTTTATCATGTCAAGCTGTCAGATATAAAAAGACCCAGAGTCATAGGATCCAACTCAACAAAGATCATTCTTTCAAGGCTGAGCTCAAGCAAACAAACATTAAGACATGATGCCTATTGTTTTTGTTTTTTTTAAACTGAGAGAATGAGTAATTATTAGAGTCAGCTGCCAAGCAAGATGAAGATTCCCCCTCTTTTAATCCTCCCAGTTTCACACTGGGTGTTTTTCTGTAAAGTGGCTTTAGCCAAACACAGATACTGGTTTCAGGGCTGGGCTGCAATGGTGAATTCTGTGACATGCATGATGCAAATTTGGCAAAGGGATCTGATGTGAAACAATGAGACTCAGGGGATGTAGAGGGAGCCCTTGTTACGCAGTAGCTTTAGCAGTTTCCCTTTCCGATGGGACTCCTGAGCAAATCTGTGTCTGGCTGGCTTTGATACAATGCAGCCTTGCTGGATTGAGAGCTGCAATCTACACCCACACTGTCTCCCAGTTAAAGGGGGATTCAGTGTCTCTGGTACCTCAACATCTCCAGGACAGGGTCAGGCAGCCCCAGCCCCGCAGCTTTTTGAAATTGGGATGAGAGTTTCCCCATTTGCTGTATCTCACCAACGCTATGGAGGTGGATGCAAGTGTGGCTCACTTTTCTGAGCCCACGGCACTGGAGTTAGCTTGCTAGTGGAAAAGGCCTCCACAGACCCTTTTACTGCCTGAAACCAGCAACCAGTCCATCCCTGTCTGTTCCACTCCCTCCTACAGGGTCAGAGCACAGCTGGGGCTCTAGCAGCAATAAGCCTCATTTCTCCCTGCTTTCCAGCTTAGAGTGGAGCTTTGAGAATATTGCATGACACAGGCAGAAATTCTTAGACAGTAGGCTCTAGTTTCCTACCAGGTAAAATAACAGCATGAGCCTGGACTGGCTGGGTGCAAGACTGGATGGACCAGGGCTGTACCTGAGTTGGCAAGGGCCAGAGCTTTGAGTGTGACAAACTCCTCCTTTTCCACCTTGAGCTTCTTATAGCGGCGCACCAGTTGTAGGATGGCCAGGTAGAGCTCCAGCAGCCCTGTCAGACGAGAGTGCTCTTCATCCATTATGTAGTCCTCAGCATAGACCAGCTTGTCCTCGTATGGCAGGGAGCGGTACACAATGCCCAGGATGAGAATTTCCATCCAGGCACTCTGCAGAAGGCTCATCTGGTCTCCAAGGGAGAGGTTGGAGAACCCTAACAGGGCAAAAGACAAGCAGGGTCAAATGGGTGTGCAGCAAAGCCTCTAGGAGACTAGGGTCCTTAGTTTCCCTGAGATCCAAACCACACACTCTTCCCTACTGACTTGCTGCTTTAAAAATACCCCAAACAACTCACTAAAGGGACTCTGTAGCAATGAGCATACATGGACCTTACCCTTCTCTTTGCTCCTATGCCCACCCACAGCCTCAAACAGGAATTCTGATGCTCTGATTGCATTTATGGGAGTCCAAGGTTGGTGACAACCTCTTTTCAATGACCACTGCTTCTTTCATAGCAGCAACTCTTTTGTACCACATTGCCTTTCCTCTCTTCCTCAGTATTGCAGCCCATTTAGTCTGTCCCAGCTGAAAAATGAGCAGAGAAGAGCTCCAGATGACAGAAAAGAGGGCTTCTGATGGGATAGGAGGGAATGACACAGGCCTGAATTAGAAGTATACTACAGTCTCATATTTTGGCAAAGATGGGAAAAAGTCCTGCCACAACAAAGCACCAAAATGTGTTCAAAAATGAATATCTTTGTGAACAGAATTCTCCTTTATTCGTCATCCCACTCTGATTTCCATACCAGCAGCTCTGCCTACAACCCTACCCAGAGATAAAAATACCTTTGTGGGGACACTGAAGTACCTAAATCATAGCCAAACCTGGTAGCAATGGGACAAGCCCCTGTGAACCAAATATTCTTGCCAAATAGAGCCTGACAGCCTGACCTTGACAGCCCCAGAATCCACTTGAGAGAGTGGAGAGGACAAAAAACAGAGGCAATGTCCACCTCAAGGCGGGGAAAAAAAAGTGCATGGGAAGGAAACCTGTCTGTTATGCCTTCCATACCTGGTACCCTTGAAGGCCAGACCATGAAAGATCCTGGGAGATGGGCACTCTAACAGTCATTACGAACAGCAATGTCAAACACAGTGTGCTGGTCCTCTCTAGGCAGCTTTTGCCCACCATGGACAGACAGAAATTGCACTTTTTTTGGCAGCCCCTTGCTTCCAACGGTTCCTAGGGCTGTGAAAGAATGGGACACCCAGGCATGCCTCAGCTGGAAAGGTGAAGCCTCTCCAGGCAGTTTTCCCCCCAGGTGCATATGAAGCCTTGGGGATCACCAAAGACCTGTGAACTCATGAGCCTCCATGCAGAAGCCTCCCAGCTCCACTGGCTGCATGCAAGGCTCAGCTGGGCTTCTTCATCCCACACCCCACCCTGCTCACAGCTCTTGGCCCCACATCGGGGCTTATGTAGACAGCCACCATGATGATCATTTGATTTTCTCTTGTTATCAAGTTGGCAATTAACAAAAGAGCTGATGATTGCTATATTGACTGACTGTGGGATCTCTTTTTCTATCTGCACTATCTCAGCTGGGGAAGGGAAGGCAGAAGGGTGGGTTAGTGGTATTTTATTTATCTCTACGCCATGTTTTGTGTTTGTGTTGCCAGGGGAAGCAAAGGGTGATAATGGCCTGGCAGCCCTTGGACATCCAATTTCCCTTATCAGGCCACTGAATAGAAAAGAGGCCCCAGGCCACATTAATTAACAGATACCAATCAGCTGTCACGTGCTGTGTGTGCAAGGTCTGAGGGGAGCAGTGGGTGGGAGGGAAGAATCAATAAACCATTGGGGAGGAGTGCCAGAGGGAACAGCTAAAGAGGCGTCCAGGCTACTGGCAAGAAGAGCTGCAAATCCAGCTCCATGACTGTGAGAGTGATTCCTGTACAGCACAGCCTGTGCTCCACAGAGCTTTGATGAATCCCACCTCTTGCTTGGGCTAGCCTTGTCCTTTACCTCATCCTTCTGCCTCTCATGCCCTGCACTCATAACTGTGCTGCTCTGGAATGCAGCCCTCCTGACTCAGTCCAAGTGCAAGCTGCTGCAGCTCCAGTGCTGGGGATCCTGTCTCCACAGCTCTGTCTGATGGACAGGGAGCTGATGAGAGTAACCCTGAGATTAGAGTAAAGTTGCACAGCCACTGCTCCACTCTTTAGAACCTGAGATCTCTCCTTTGGTCATCCCTCTCCTAGCTCTGACCATGGAGATAAGTCCAGCATTTAGGCTGCTGCCTTAAGTCCATTTTCTGGATCAGTCACAAGGCCTTTCTGCATCTTCATCCCCACCTGGATTACAAAGGGCATTAGGCCATTGCCTCATTGCAGTCTGCCAACAACATTTCTTTAAGATTGAGAAACAGTCACATAGCAGAGTGAGAGGATCCAGGACAGGCATGGCTTGTACTTTTCTGCTACAGAAAAAGCAGAAAAATTGATTTAACTCCAGCAGTAGCCTGTACACACAGCATCTCTATTAATTGCCCTTTCCCACAGGCTGTTGTGACAAGTAAGAACAGGAGATACCATATTTTACCCTTTGCCAGGAAGAACAGAAGAGCCAGCTGCAATTGCCCCACCCACCTGGGAAAGCCCCTGGCCAGAAGCACTCCCAGGTAGCCAACAACTCCAGCTCCAGCAGGCGAGTGGGAAGAGGGAGCGCTATGGTGTCAAGCCTGGACTTGAAATGTCTGACAGAACTGGGACCCTTTTCCTCCAGTGTTCACACTTGTGGAGTGCAAGGGCTAAAGAACTGGCCCTGAATCACTGAAGTAAAGGGGAAATCCTATGACTCTCTTCATGCTGTAAGAGTTGAGATCAGGGAAAGTAAATGTTAATTTCACCTGGCCAAAATCACAGGCTTGCTATTTATTATAGGATTGTAACACTGGGGAACCTCTAGTTGTGAAATTATCTGTCATCTTACAGCTCCCAGGAATTGCTAAAACACAACTGCTTTGCATTCTTGAGCTGTTGATGGCTCAGCATCCACAAAATGCCCTTCGTGATCCGTTTCATGCTGCTTTTCTCAAGTCTGACCCTGAAAGGTGCCTAATCCACCATTGCCCCAAAAGAGAGCCCCTGGCTCTAGCACAGAGCTGCATGCATGTTTCCCTCCTTCCCAGGTGCCCCTTGAGAAAAGCTGCTTTATTTGCAACAGCTGATGTGACATTCAGGTTGGGGATTTTTTTTTAATTTCAGGGTTTTTTTATTATTATTTCAGTGGTTTGGCAGTGGGAGCTCCCAGAATAAGAAAAAAAAATCACATAATTTGTGGCAAGTGGAGTTCATAATCTGTTAATTTATTATCATTTCTGTCATCCTGGAGGGCCATTAGCAGAGGTAATAAAAGGAGATGTAATTATAGGATCTGAGGCCACTCCAGACACAGCTGCTGTCACTCCACTAGCCATATTTCATTCTGTGCTACTACTAATGTCTTCCTGGTGAGAACAGCACAACAGCTACCCTGGGAGAGCCTTCATCATCACCCCTCAAGAGAAGTCCTGTCACCCTGCATCAAAGCAAGAAGAAAAGGAGGATGTTGTTCCAAGACAATTTCCATGGGGGGAGAGTGAGTAGTGGGGAGGGGGCCTCATACAGAAGGGAACAACCCCACATTGGCTAAGTGTGGCTTTTGAGCTCACAGCTAATAAGGCTATTGAGCTAATAACATTTAAACATGATTAAACATGTTTTATTGTTATTATAGGAAAGTGTGTTTAAGTTTTACTGATTTTATTTGCTAATACTGTGGGATAGAAGGTTGTGTTGACACTTGGGATCCTTCAGGGCTGGTATGACTTTAATGTCACATCTTTCTTTACTAATTCCAGTGTGAATCCAAGGCAGGAAAGTGTGACTTTTTCTCCTTTCTCCATCCTTCTCTGACGAATAGTTTATGCACAAAGGAAGCAATGCCATGTTTTACTCAAAATTTTTGGAAGGCAGAAATACAGGGCATAGATAATTTAGACACCTGGCAGACTCCTGACCCTGCCCTGCTCTGCCCCCTTGCTGCATAACTCAGTATGCTTCATACTTGTTGCAGAACTACAGAGTTTTTGTTTCATTATTATGAACTGTCTTTTATTATCTTTTTTTCTCAGTACTGCTCTCTTATGTAACAATTCTTGAGCTCTTGCCTGTGCACAGTCCTGTTATAAAATACTCCTGCTGGTCTGAACTGTGCCAGGCTGATTACTGTGGCTGTTACTGTGTTGTAGGGCCTTTGATAGGAGAGGAAAATAGAAAAATTTGAGATGATGGCTGGTATGTCCTGATTTCAGAAAGGAGAGGAAGAGCCCCTTTCACAGTGCAGGAGCAATCTCTACTATACTCCTGTTCTGGGACAGTATTGCCAGGATGGAAAACTCTGTAGGAATTCGGCTCTTCCCACAGCCACAAGATAGGGAACTACAGTAGGGCACACTGTGTGAACAGATATAGCCAAGGTTAGAGGGATGTACAACAGCACCTCACTGGACAGCCACAGCACCTAATTGCATTGCATTAAATCCATTCCTATAACACGCCAGGTATTGGGTTAGTAGAGCAATCCAGGCTGAGTTCTCTAATCACCACTGTAACCCCACTTGTGATGAATCAGCCCCAGATGGATTCCAGCACTAGTGATGGTTATAATCCCTTCAGATAGGGCAGATCTCATGTAAGAAGGGCATCACCAAGATTAACCTCTTCTCAGAAATACTGTCCTGAAAATGTTTCTTCAGACTTCAGAGTCCCATCTCATAACAATCCATATTCCATATAGCCCATAAAACCATTAACTCTTGGGTCCCAGGAGAAACACATTACAGAAAAAGAGAAGCAGCTGCCAAAAAGCCAAATGAGAAGCAACAGAAAGAAACAAAATACATGGGAAAACTAAACTGTCTGATCACATATGTTAAGATGCTTCATCAAAAAAAAAAAAAAAGAAGAAAGCCAAGAAGCAAAACAAAACAACACAGAGCCCATGCAGTGGAAGACATAGTCAGCATGCAGTAAATCCTGTGATCCTGTATCAGAGCCTCATATATTCTCCTGACAAAAGGAAGGGGAACAGAAGGCAGGAGATAACTGAAGTGAGCTGTTTATAAACAGCTTTAGTGAGCTGTTCATAGTGAATTTCTGAAGCAATCTTTGGAAAGCAGCCTTGTAAATCCCACGGCTATCCTCTAAGTTCCCTGGCTAGCCTTCTCTACACACAAATCCAACCTGTTTCTGGTGAGGCTGGAGAGAGACTAGAGAGAGGGGAGCATTTTCCCTTCCCAATCCAAATCTGGGAAGACCCCACAACTCAACCCTGAGGACCGTATCTGCTCCTTCAGCCTTGGTCCACCCTACCTGCAAGTGTGGGACACTTGCTATGTCACTCAGTCACACAGACACACATTGCATATAGTCAGTGAGTCTTCCAAGGCAGTCACACTGCCAATAAGTTGTCCTCATTATTTGTCAACAAAGAAGCTTTGAGATTCACTGGCAATAGCACATCGTCCATCGCAATGGGATTTGCTCTGTCATAAATCCATTAGGACAAGATTTCCTGAGTCTGGACAAGAATGCCCACTGCTGAGAAGGTGTGTATCTGCCTTGTTATTAGCAGTAAAGTCCAGTCACTGCCATAGTATTTATTCAGCTATGAACACAACAGAGCTAGGTCATGTTGATGTAGTGCAAAACTACGCAAGTCTACCATACCATCCATAAGGCTGTCTCCCATGTGCTTCCACTGGGCCACTCAATGCAACAGAGAACTTCTTGTATCATATCAAAGCCTTCTGCATACAGACATGTACAGTGATCAATTTATGCACCTCCATCATAGGCTGCACTGGAGTTGTTACCAATGAGAGCCCATCACTAGCAGTATTTCCCACCCATCACTATAGGAAAAAGTCCTCGTTGAGACTAAAATGGATAGGCACATAGATAAATAATAGCTCCCTCTGCTGTTCATGCTTACATCCTTGTAGAATTACCTGGGATGTGCTTTGCCCAGCCAATGATCACCACCAATTCCCTGTCTGCCAGGTCACAGAGGGTTGTCAGGGCTTTGATGTCACTCTCCGGCATGGTTGGATCAGGCATGGCATAAATCTTCTCTGGCTCAGCCACCAGCAAGTGGGAGACGATCTTAGTCACTGCACATTTCAAAGGAGAAGCTGTTGTATCTCTTGTGAGATAAGGTGAACCCTCCTGGGATAAGACATGACTATAGAGCCCCTAGGACCTCGGTAATGGTTTTGGTCACAACAGAAAACCACACTGCAGCTACGCAAGTTGTAGTGGTCTGCCTATGACAAACCAGCTCTGAACAGGGATGACAAAAGCAGGAAGCTGCTGTAATGTTGTCATTGTCTCAGGCAGGTCCACTGAGGGGAGAAGGAGGTATAAACAAAAAGTCCGTAGATGTGGAAAAGTTTAAAGAGCTATGGGTAGTATTGAAGAGAGTAATCAACATGGGACTGGTTTTGTTAACATGGCTTGGGTAAAGGAAAAGATCAGAATATCACTAAATGGATTTACATAATCTCCTAGGAAAGGTCTGGTATTTAACCTTAGGTACAATGAATCCAGTACCTGAGCTGTACCTAGGCCTGTCTAGTTACCTCTACAATACAATCGTGAGAAAAAATTCCCGTACTGTTGACTGATACAGGAATTGGAAGTGACAATTGCTACACTGTACTTTTGGGAGACCAGTGAGAAGAAATATAGTGGCAGCTCAGAGGACCACAATTCAAGACCAATACATACATGGCTTTTTAGCTGGGGGAGGGATCTGTAAGCTCAGGTAAGTGCTGCTCTCAGAATCCAGTCTCCTTTTGTATTTCTGACGACCTCCACGGACTCGATCCAGACGAACACCTGCAGGTAAAACCAAAAAGTCCTCATGATTCCTTAGTGCCTTACGGAACCCTGGCATGCAAATACTAAAATTTGCTAAGTAGGATGTTCCCCACACTCCAGGGAGCTTCCCTCTCCCTTGAGATAAGATCTCAGAGATCTCACTTGAGATCTCAGCTGAACCCATAAATCTCAATACCAGCTAGACTGCCTCCAGCTCTAAGCATGCTGCTCTGAGCTTTACTTTTATTTAAAACATTAATGGCCACAGAAATTAACCCATTCAAACTCTTGAATTGCTATAAATCTGATGGGAAAATGAAAAGCTTCAGAACTCAATGCCCTCTACATGATCCTGCTTTTAAAAAGAAAGACTTTAAGTGTCAATCAAGCCAGCAGTTATAAAAATAAGCTTTTAGATTGTTCTTAAAAATGAGAAGTTAAATGTTCTGTGACCTCTCACTGTTTATATTTGAAAAAAGTGATACAGCAAATAGATAATGAACTATGAATTCAACAAAGATGTTTCAGCCTCGATCAAGTAAGGCAACTGTAATAAAAGTAGAATCCAAATAAATAGAAACAACCTTGACTACAATAAAGCAATGATAAAGACGAAGTAGGGAGACACTGAAGAATTTGTTGCAGCTCTTTCAGAGTACAGTGAAAAAACTCCCAGTGACTGGGAAGTACCAGTGATTGTCACCAGGCAAAAAAAACCATAGCATCATCAATAGACCAGGAACAACTAAGTTGTCACATTAGTACAAAATACGATGTTAAAAAGAAACTGTGAAAAAAACCCTACAGATATTTATGCAGTTGTCTGTTATTTTCTCAGCAGCCCTATGGACTCTGATAGTCACTCTGTGAAATTGGGGTAACTCAGTCTTGCTGGGAGAAACAGCTTTGGGAAAAAATTCTTTCAAGGTAAATGTAGGAGCATTTGATTAGAATAAAATTTTGAATTTACACTATACAAGTACTTCCTTAGAAACACACAGGAGTTTACCTAGTCTGATCATGGGAACCAATTACATGATACACTTACTAATCACATTAAGTCATTAATACTTTGCAATCATACCGCTATATAAACACAAACAACTAAAAGCAAACACTCCACATCAGTTTTGAAGTGACACTTTTTGAACAACCAATACACCTGAAAAAATCTGCAGTCAGCTGGCAAATATTCTACCCTAGAAGGAGGCATGTCTGTCACACTGCCTTTCAATGCCATGTTTGCTTACTCTGCCCGGGAAAAGATAAAGCTTTTACTGTGACGCTCACACCAGCCACACCTGCACCACCTGAAACCGCTACTTGCAACAACGTCTAGATCCTGATACTCTTCCTGGCTAGAGCACCAAACAATTTGACTACCAATTGCCCCCTAAGCAACAAGAATACCAGGCCAACAACACTCAGTCTGGCAGCAGGATCTCACACTGAGCAGGAGAAGCAGGAATGAGCAGGTGTGACGCTCTGCACAGCAAGGGAGCTGCTGCTGTGGGTGACTGCTATGGGAGGACAGCAGGTGTTGGAGAAGATGGAGAGAAAGGTATGAAGCTGATGTAGGTGAACTCAAGTCACACTGAGTAATTTCTTTCCACTGTCCCATTTTCTATTTCTTACTCCGTATAGAGAATTTACGGACATCCCTAAGTACCACCTTTCTCTTCCATTACATGGTATTGTTTCTGAAATGATGCCTATTGCTTCTTCTACTTCCATTTCCCGTGGCAGATAGCCTGTGGGCAAGACTCCTTCCTGGGAGCCCAAACACACTTCAGAGAGCAATTTTAAAAAGGACAGCCAGGGAATCCCAAACCTGAGGTTATCTAGGGAGATCCCTAAGGAACAGCAGTAATAAAATCCTGGATGAAGCAGGACATTTTCACTTCCATCCATGATTTCTTTCCCTCTATAAACATGCCCTGGTTTCTTAAGAAATAAGACTCTATTCCATGCTTTGCTGAATGAATGACAGCTACCTATAAGCCCGGAGACAAGGCAGGGACACAAATTTCTGGAACTGCCAGTAAACCAAACAACCAGGTATGAAAAAGAAAAGAATCAGGAATATACTGTTGGAAGATTATAGAGGAACAGGCTGCCAAGATTCAGGACTGAATTACATCTTCCCAGGACCCTCCCAGATAAGGATCATAGCTGGGTGCATTCCCTCACACCAGTGGTCAGGGGAGGGAAAGAGGGAGATGCCATTCTCGGCTGACAGAAACCAACACACAGCTCTCCAGGATGCTTTTGCTGTGCAGTTTGCTAAGCAGCGGGAGCGGGAACGAGGAGGAGTAGGGAGGAAAGAGGGAAGGAGCCTGTCTCCTCCTCCCAAGGAGAATGCCATCCTCCAGTGCTTGGCAGAGGGATGGCTGCACAGGTTGCAGCAGTATTAGGGACCCTCAATCAGATTATAAGGACACAAGGGACTTAAGTGCATTAAAAAAAGATAAGAAAGACGCAGAGAGATTTACCCTCCATCCCTCCTTCCCTCACTGAGCAGATAGAGGTCTGTTTGCCCAAGGACTTCAGCTTGTTAATTTTGAACAACTGTTTGTCCTCCTCTTGTTCCTCTTCCCTTGTGACACTCCTTGAGGCAAACATTTTCAATCAGCACTTGCAGAGCCACAATTCTAGCCTGTCATCATTGCTCCAACCGCAGAGCTGGTGAACAGGCTGAGCCCCACACGGCACATGCCAGGTCCAGCTGCTGAGTGAAGTGACGACAGGTTCTGTAGTCTACAGTGACAGATACTACAGTAAACAAAAGCATTTCAACCCTCCAAGTCCCTGACTGCGACACTCCAGGCATAAGCATAATGGTAAAATCCTTTTTCTAAAGATCTGACAGCCTAATGAGTCATATCTAGATGGAAGGAAAGGGCATGGCCAAAAATCAGTACCTGTGGTATCTAGGTACTCAGGTTAATGCCTGCTGCTCTGCTTGATTTCCTCTGTGGCTGATTTTAAGACAGACAGGCTGGTTACAGTGCAGCTCTGAGAGGGACACTAAAGGACAGACATTAAAATGGAGTGGGGAGGTGTGGGGGGTGAGCCCAGAGAAGCAGCATGAAGGAAAACGCTAAACAGAGAAGAAATGGAGGGGAACGTAAGCTGGGATATGAATGGAGGTGAGAGACTGTAAGGAAAAGGAAGATGAAAGAGAGAGGGCTGGAGCAAAGCTGAGGGGCATGTACACTGTAATCACAAGGGCAGGTTAAACACCACATGTGCAGCCACCTGAGCCTTAACTGCAAGGTGCAGCAGCCACACATGAAATGCAGCTGTCCATACTGAAGACTTACACAGGATTTGGTACTGCGGCCTCACAACAAGACAACAGCAAACTAAAGCTCCTGCACAAACCCTCTGCTCACATCAATCACAACTGGCCAGTTCAAAGGAGAGAAGACACTCATCCCACAAAAATGTCACTGCCACAGGCACTCCTGGACCCCCCTTTGTGTCAGCAAGGAGTTGAGATCAACAGTATAGGACAAAGTTTGGAAAGCACCACTCTTTGATAACTTATCTTGATGGCAGTTCCTTCAAATTAAGGCTCTCTATTCTGGACACATGCCCTATCCTCCCATTCCCCTGTATGGCAATAAACTGCTGCTGTTCATTCAATTTTGTTACCTTTTGAGAAATGCTGCATAAAAGTCCTCCTCATCTGACCTAGCTATGGAGCTGACCCTGGTGTATGCCCCAGGAGCTGAGTTCCAGCTCCCCCACAGCTTGTTCTCTGCTCCCCTGCCTGCCCAAGCCCCTCTGACCTTGCAGGGAGGAGGGCAGGGCCAGGACTTGTGCAGGACTTCTCAGCTCAGCATCCTGCCGGGGCAGGGATGTCAGTTTTCTAAGTGTCCTGTGGGTGCCACTCGTGTTCCAAGCTCTCTGGCAGAGAGGTCTGTGCCAGCACCAAGCCTCTGCAGAAGGAGAGCTGATCTGCTGATCGTTCAGCTCCCTGCACTTCTCTGACATGCCCCTTGGAGAGACGTCTGCCCGACAACTTTGGGATCAGATGTCCCCTTACCGACTTGATAACATCAGGCCTTGGGGTTTTTTTCTTAATGGAAGTAAAATAATTCCATCTTTTTTTAAAAGCTGGACCCAGGCCGAGACTGTCGGAAGTAAAAATAGCCGAGTAGGCAGAGGCGACAGCACACAGAGTCAGGTTTAGTTTCTCTTTTATTTTCTGGGGACTAAAAATACCCTTAAAAGCTCTGTGAAGCTAAGCCCTGGCCAGTGGGAAATGCAGTCAAGGCCCAATATCAGCTGTCGTGTCAAATTACCAGCCTCACCTCACTTTCCATCGAGTCCTATCACATGGCCATGGATTGATAGGAACAGAAAGATCTATCTTGCCAAAAGAGCTAACAGAGGAGCCAAGCTACAGGGTTTGCATGGTACAATATGTGTCTAGACCAAGAAGGACACAACCAAAGGGAACACAGGGCAAGTGCTGGCCAGGAAGCAAAAGGGCATGCTCAGGTTTTGCTGAGCTTCCCTGATACACTAGCCAGGTTCTGTGTCCACTGCCCACCTAATCCTTGAGCTGCAGTTTCCACACTGCTCTCCCAGGGTCTGAGCTGGGGTGGTGCTCTGTAGCTAGCAGAGCACCTGTCTCCAGGAGCTGCAGTACATGGGTTAGTACTGGCCAAGGAAGCCAGTATGGGCTAAAAGCAGAGAAGAAAGGAAGGGAGAAGGGTTGTATCCAAAGTGTCTCCTACGAAATTTCCCTCTTCCTTTCTGCTCAGAACTTCAGGAGAGACAACAGCATGTGGTAATGGGATGAGTGAGCCAGGAGGAAGCCTATCAAGGAAACAGCAAGTAGAGATGACCGTTAAAAGTCAGGTCTGCCAAGATGGAGAAAGAAATAGACTACAGGGAAAAGCATCTCTGCCTAACAGGAATGGAGAGGCTGCAAACTGACTAGGCTCTCTTTTGTTACTCAGATTCCAGCTTGGGCATGAGAAAAGATCCCTTTATACTATTAGGCTCTAACATTGTGGCAAAAAGAGGCCAGGCCCTAGAGAGTCTTTTGGTAGGTGACTGATGTGATTACCCAACTCATCTGAAATACAGGAAAGCAACTTGAGGGTCACAAATCAGCACCACCAGAAGAGCCTAGTGACTAGCCTGGTGCAGGTGACCAAACCTGGAAATTACACTTGGAAAGAGAGGGTGAAGAACTGTCCTGGGGATGAGGGGAAGTGGAGATGAAAATCCACCTCCTGTGTTTCAAGAGCCTACAGAGAAATTAGATCAGTTCAAGTAGGATGCTGCAGCCTCTTCCACCTTTGATGGTTTCAGGGTTATCTTAGTCAGGTAGGAAAGTTTCTTCACTGTCAGGCTGACTGAAGAGTCCCTGGATGCAGAGAGACAGGTTAGCCCTGTGATACCTGATGATACCTGGTGCCAGAGGCTCCCAGATGCCTTGGAGCAGGACACAAGGTGTCAGCTCCTCACACACAGAAACACAAGCAGCACGTCCCAAACAGTTGGTCCAAAGCATACAGAGTCAGGTGGAACCCACACAGCTTCAGACCAGTCCTTCTCCTCTGCCAGTGCCAGCTGCATGGCTGCCAGCTCTGCAGGGCTGTCTGCAGCACCAGCCACTGCTGTCTCTCAAATGTAAGTCTTTCTTCTCCTGCTGAGCCCCTCTCACTTTGCTCCCTCACCTTTGCTCCCTCTGGAAACTCAGGAACTAAAAAGGGCCTCAAGGGCAAATGGGAATAAAGAATACCTCAGTACCTTGTTCTCTGCAACACCTCTCTGTAATAAGCCCCACACCCATGTGTTCACCCTGTATCCATGGTCCATGCAAATGTTCTCCTCTGACTGCTTCCCTCCCAGCCCTCCAAACAGTCTGAAGCAGGTCAGCAGCTGTATTGGTTATGTCACCCATGGCCACAATACCACAATACCTGCCTGCACAGCAGAGGGCTGAGGGGCACTGTGCAAAAGCAACAGATGCAGGCACATGCCTGCTAGGAAAAGACCAAGGCTGCCTTTCACAACAGGACCTAAAAGATGGCAAAGCCTCAGTCCCACTGATTTTCCAAGAGGTAGAACTCAGAAATAAAGCCCCAAAGCAGTGTTTGCTGCCTAGAGGAACCTGCTGCCCTAGGTGTGATTTAACTCACCTTACTTTAGACTTTGATAGCTCCTTCTGGGCATCTGGGCTCCCTTGACCCACAACAGAGAAAAGGGCACCTCCACATTCAGCTCACTGGCCAGACACTTACCTGAGGAGGCATCATGACAGATACTTCTCTTCACTGACTACCAAGAGAAACCCTGTAGGGTGAAACCAGTGCTACCTCTAGTCCAGTTTTCTGTCTCATGTATTTCAGTGGAGCAGATTTTAGAACAGCTAGAGGAGCATAAGTATGGATCAAGAACAACAATTTTTAATATGTGACACAATGGAGAAACCCCACCATGACATGGAAAGAGGTCTACTTGTTATGGAGATCCACAGAGGACAGGAGTTAGACCCACCTACACAGCATGTTCTGCTTTGTCCAGCCTCTAACAGCTGCTCTGCTTGAGCCTTGAAGCATCTCCTCAAGTCCTCACCTCAGCAGTGGTTTTTCTAATGCTAAGAACTACTGTCCACTTATTGAATTCTTAAATTGGCACAGTTGAGCCAGGAAGTCCTGAATAAAGATCCTCTCAGGATACCCTGCAGGTCAAGAGCTGGCACAGTCTTCAAAGGTGAGTCAGGGAAAGGGATTGAGAATCTCAGCAGAGCTGAGTCACTGGTGCACACAGGTTATCAGAGGCACATGCCTAAAGCCACTGTAGAGCATTGAGGCATATATTCAGTCCCATCCCATTCTTGCTTACATTGAAGAATCTTACCTGCTATGTTGTCAAAACTGCTTAAAAGCTTCTAGAACAATGGCTGGGTTCTAAAAATCCCAGGATGGTTGTTGCAGTTTGTATCTGCTTTCTCTTTTCTGTGCATATTATAAGAGCACTAAGCACAGTTTTGGTGACAGAATACACAAAGTATTTATTATAAACCTATGTAGAGGTGATGCCTCTCTGAACCCACCTAGATGTATATTGATGGAACCTGGACTTCAATGTTTAAAAGAATGGAGATCTGGTTAGGTGTGGTAAGAACCACAAAATTAAAATGAATGAGAGGAACCAAACTGAACAGATTCATAATCCATTAGATAAGGGAGAAGGTGTAGGGATGGTCCTGGATGTGCCATTTTTATGTCCAGAAAACAGACACCAAGTGCACTCAGCCCAATGTACAATTTGTGAACAGCCCATCTGCTGGAAGCCTCCTCTTTGGAGAATTACCATCAACCTGCCAAAGGCAGCACATGCTCTCTGTCACAACTCAGCTCCAGCTACATTGCAAATGCTCAATTTATGCCTTGGAAAATAGTTGGGTGTGGAAGATAGAGTCATCAAGATGCCACTCACTGCTCCCAGAGATCCCATTTCAAAGGACAGGGGGTTGCCTGTCTGTTTTTAAGCACAAAGACATTTTAGAGAAAGAAAAATCATTTTTTCATTCTCGTTTTTCATTTGGGTACCTCCAATAGTGATATATCTGGCAGCGGCTGGAGGCAGAGTACTCTATAAATACAAAGCCATTAAATTGCACACAGCAGCAACCTGATCGGGGCTACCTTTTAATTTCCTGACATGAGCTGGCCACTAACCCAATTACCCAGGGTCCCCGGAGGAGCCCTCATCCTTCCCAGGAAGCACAAAGCAGGAGCCCAAGCATATTGCAGGGATGTCAGCTGAGCTTTCACTGAAATCAAATATCTTTTTGAGAACACATGGTCTGGAAGAGGGAATGGGGGCAGGAGGGAGAGGCTGCTGGAAGCACTTTGCTCCATTGAGAGATTCTTTCACTTGAAAACAGAAATTAAGCGCCCTCCATTTGGTTACATTGCTGAAAAGGAGCGCTGCTGTTGATTCAGTTATCTGGATTTTAGTAGAAGATGAAGGCAAAGTTGTAAGTGGAAGCGGTTTGAAGTCGCCAGTGCTTGGAATCCCTTGCTCAGATATGACATGACCGCATCAAATTTACAACATCACACAGCCAAGTCTGTCCGGGATGACAGATTTTATTCCTTGTGAAAAATTTATGACATCAGCAGCCGGTAAGGGAAACTGAAGAGTTAGGAATAAACACCAGGGCAATTCCACTGAGTACAGGGTTTCCTAATCAGCCAGGGTCTTGAAGAGGAAATGGATTTAAGAGATAGCTGCTTCTGAAATTTGGAGATTACAGTCTCACCATCTTGGAAGTGGGGATTACCTCCAGCATTCACAGAGATGCAGGCACTAGATAATACAAGGGTTACCAGGTTATTGCAAGTTTCTGGGAGGCAGGGTATTCCCAAAGACACCAGGGAGAGGAAGGAAAAGGGAACAGGAAGATGAGCTGAATGAACTTTGTGACTCTCTTCTGTAGACTTCTCTTGCCCGTTTCACTGCCTGGTGCTGCAGTGTCAGTATCCGCACATTCCAGCAAACTTTACATCAGAAATTATATTAGACAGATAGAAGTCCAAGAGCTTGGGAGATTTGTAGCATAGAATTTGGGTTCCCTGTTGAATTCAATTTTTGAATGTTCTCTAGTGTTTCTTATTGAAATGCATTGGGAGCAAAGGAACAAAACCTGGGCAAGGAATGGTTGTACCTGAGCTTACTACAGCATAACAGTTTTGGGAGGAAAGAGAGCCATGCAGATGAGATAAATCACATGTCTTTACTGGATAATTGCCTAACTTCTCCCTTGCTGTTAAAAAGCCTCCCTTTTGTGCACCCAGATCAAGATTACACATCCTTCTACCTTCCTTCCTTTTATTTGTAGACTTCACCCTCACCACACAAAGGTGATTCTTGAGAGCCAGGAGGCAAGGCCTGAGGACAACTTACCTTCAAAGACATTCAGAGTGGGGTAAAACAACTCATACAGGGCAGGTTTCCTATCTGAGGAACCCCCTCTCCTGCTTTTAGCACTTGCAGTGCATGTACTCCTGCAAACTCCTATCTTCTACTTTCTGAAATAAGGTATATCTGGTCTATCACTGGACACATCCCCAGGGTCCTTTCAGTCTTTGCTCTCTTTCTTGGAAGCCGGTCAGTGATGTTTGCAAGAAACTGGGCAGAAGCCACTCACACATCCCAAAAGTTGCACTTAGGACTCCCTCATGAGCAGGACTCTGAGGAGACAAGTCTCAGCCCTGGCAGGGAGCAGAGGACAACTTTAGCAACATAGTATACATTACTTCCATTAAGAAGGAAAAGAAGACTCGAAGGCTGGGGGAATAATCAATGCTTTTCAATGCCTGGATGAGATTTTTTTTTAACAGACATTTTCTTTGCTGTGTGGTTTTCTGCTGTGATGTGACACAATTGCATGTGCATGCACTTCATGAAAAGCATTTCATGACCCAGCTTTGCTTCCTTTTCAGAACTGTTCATGCTCTATTTGGGTCTCTGCAGATGTGCCAGCACAGAACAGGGAACAACACAGCTTTAGAAACAATACAATCCTTTGAAGAAAAAGTTCTGCAGAGCTTCCACAAGAGAAAGGGCCAAACAGCCAGACAACAGCCAGTCTATTCTCGTTGGTGTGGCTGCCTCTCCTCCACTTGCCTGTCTGTCATTTCCAGCCAAAGATGAGTTCTATAATGAGAAGCCTTGATTCATTGCAATTCACCTGTTATCCCCATCCCTCTTCTGATGATCTCAGAACATTTTCCTTTCATGGGCAGCACTTCATCTATGTAACGAGGTTTTTGTAGCAGGAGACTGCAGGGATGGTTTCTGTGAGAAGACATCAGAAACTGCCCCTATGTCCACTCCAGACAGCTCCAAAATGGACCCACCACTGCCCAAAGCTCAGCAATGCTGGTGGTGCCTCTGCGATAACAAATTCAAGAAGGGGTAGAAGCTGAGAGAGAGGCATGAGAAAATACAGAAGAAACAGGCCTACAGATACCAAGGTCAGAGAAGAGGAGTTGCCACAGATTCTGGAGGACTTGGGGTGCCCCAGGTTCAGAGAGGCAGCAGAGGTGTGGAGGGCAAAGTTGTGACGTCATATTTAACCAGCCAACCAAAGTCCAAAATGAATCCTCTAAGCCCACATACACAAGCACCATGCCATCTGAAATTACATCTGCCTCTTGAAGACAAACAAATTGCTGTACAACAGAAAGTCTATGGGGGGCTAGAGCATGAATGGCAAGGGTATATTCTTCCTAACACTGACAAGGTATATTGAGTTTTTAAAAGAGTTTTGAGCAGCCAAACTGCTGAAATTTCTCAGTCCATCATTCCAGAAATCCAGGAAGGTCTACATCTACTCTGTAGGGCCCACAGTTAAAGAACTACACTTAGTCATTGGAGGCACAAGAGACACAGCGATGGGAGCAAAGAGAGGCCATGGGCTGGACCAACCCCAGGATTCCCAGCTCTGAACAATGCCTCTCCACTGCAAGTTGCAGGGCACACTTTTCCTGCACTGGCCATCCCCCCACACCAGACATAATCTTCCCCATTTGGGGTGAGCAGTATCACTGGTTTCCCTGATTTTTGCAGAGCAGAGGGATATGCAATTCTACTAGACAAAGCTGGGAAGATGCCCATCTCCACTGCCTGCAGGCTGGTGGTGCAGCAAGGCAAAGAGCAGCAGAGCACAGATTTTCTGGGGACAGTGCATCCCTACAAGAACACCGGGACTGGAGTCTGCTGGAATGCTGGACTTGAGATTCAGCAGGTTCCTATAGAGCCTGCTAGGGCTAATTAATGCTCCCTCGGGGCACACTCCAGATGGAAGGGGAAAGTGAGAGACAGACAGCCAGACAGGCCAACACTTCAGACATCTGAGCCAGCTGGGCTCCATGGGCAGAGCTTTCTGCTTGCCACTTTCCCCAGTGAGTCTTGCCTGCTCTGCAGCACCACACCAGGAGAACCTGAGACAGCAAAGCTCTGGTGTCCGTGCAGTTCCCTTGTTGCAATACATTGATCAGAGCTCTCTTAAAGAAAGTGGCCTGGATATCTGAGACACCTATTGATTGCTCCATTGGCTCTCTTCCTGCCCTGATCCTCATTCACTCGGCATTGCCTGAATAACCTGCATGTCTATGTCAGGGCCAGTCTCCCTGGATCTTAAAGGGCTGCATTCACAGCTTTCTGCGCAGCTGCAGCCTGCGCAGGGAGAAGAGATGTCTGGTGACCCTTATATGCAGTCCCCAAGTGGAGGATTCAAGTCTCCTGCAGCATCAAGCTGAGCATTTCAAGTGCAAAGCAGACCTTGAAGTCATGGTTATTTGTTTTTTGCCATCTTTGAGTACTGTAGCCTTCTGCTTCTAGAACAAGGTAAAGCCACATGCCCAACAGGCAGGAGATGGCATCATGTATGGCAACAATAATCAGGAAAATGAGAAAAAATAATGAAGCCCTTAACTAATTACTCATGGAATATCATATTCTTCTTGAGCAAAAGCATAGTTGCTTTACCCAGAAATATCCCCACTGAGTTACAAGCCCAGTGGCTTGCCCAAGGACATTAAGGAGAAAACTGAAGAGAAGAACTGATTTCTAGATCTTGCCTTTAACCAAAAGACTGCTTTTCTCCAAGCTTTTGATAATCAAGCAGGACAGAGAACATGGCTTAGCAACCTTCTGCCATGCATGAACCCAGGGATGATGAGAGAGGTACACCAAGGAAAAGTAGAAAGGGGATCTATTAAAAGGGAAAATAATCATAACCCAAATATCAAGAGACCTCTTGTCTTAATGAGAGTTTGGAGACTGCAGAATAGGCTCTCTGGGGAAACCAAAACATCAGGGATTCTTAAAAACAGTTAAACTACTAGAATGGTACAGTTGGGAACACTTGTGCCTTGGCAGAGAAAAAGGATGGATGAGCTAATAGGACGACAGATCGGAGATGGAAAAGACCATTGAACCTTTTCTAATCTGAAATCCCTTGTCAATTCTGCATTTTGAGCAATTCAAACAATTATGGATTTGTTCTTTCTAGAAACTCTTGGCTCTGTGGAGACCAAATGATGTGACACCATTTTTCTCCCTTCTTGGATTTGGCTTTTAAAGATGTATATTGATTGAGTTCTGTATACCAATACTTTGTGCTTCCACCAAGCTTCACATAAAGTTAACTAATTGGTCCTCACAATTATTTTGCAAAGCAAAGCAGTATGACCCTTATTTCTCAGCTTGGGATACTGAGCAAAAGAAAGAAAAAAAGATGCCTGCCCAACATCACTTGACCACTCTCTGTTAGGACACAGGACCCCTATTTGCAGATTTCTAGGGTAGTCTCCTCTGCTCTTCTTGATATTATCATGTGCTCTTGTATCCCATTGCTATCAATAAATCTTTATGCTGTATTTTCCACAGCTCTAAATATTATGGGCAGGATCATAGATACACTAACATCAATAGCAAACCACTCTTCCCCAGTGACTTTAATGATGCCTGATCAATCTCTATATAATAACTTAATACACTTCAGCACAAAAGCAGCCATAGGGTCAAATTTCAGTTTGCCACGGGTAGTATTCCACAGGGTGTGGGAGTTCAGGCACAATGGGGTATGAGTGAATTTACACTGCTTTCCAGACTAACTCTGGTCTGGAAGGAGTTAACTGTTTTCACAGAACTTGGAGGCTAAGACATAAAACCCTTCACAGGACCCTACTCTGAACAGTGCTGAACTCCCAGAACTGGAAGCAGAGATGCCCTGACCACACAGCCAGCACACCAGCACTGCCTCCTGTGACTGCTCCCCCAGCTGCCAGCTCCAAGAGCCTCAACTGCTCAGAAGCAGGACAGCACAGACACTGGCAGCCAGCAAGCCTGAACCTGTGCAGCTGCTCTGCAGAATGCCTGGAGCCACTACAGGCATTTAAGGTTGTTTGTGGGATTCATATGAATAGGCTACAGTGCATTAACAACCTGCACTGCCACTAAAGCCAGTGTCACCAGCGTATATTGGCTTTAGTGGGTAGTGGGATACATCCCCTCCCTGAACTACCACATGAAGAGAAGCAGGTTTCCAGTGGTCTCTAACTACAAAGCAGGTGCCTCCCTCCCAGTAGGAGATCAAGATGCTCTGAGCCTTCCACCTCTACACCTAGGTCAGGAAGGGCCAAACTGCAGAAGCTTGCATCTCCTCCCGTGGTAACTGGTATGCTCTAGAAGAAAGATATTTAACCTCAGAAACTACACATCCATCAAAGAACAAAATGGGTTTAATGTCTAATCTACATTCTTAAAAACACTGGCTGCCATCAACCTGCCTCTCAAGAAATGAGAGAGCTCTAGTGAGAAGCAATACACACCCAACTGACATTGTACAATTTATTACCAGCTGCTGTGATGTTATGACCTGGAAGAAAGTTGTATGCTGGCATCTTGGCTCCAGCATACAGGACTCGTGCATAACCACAGCTGCTTCTTGTGGTTAGCTGAGAGGACCTCGCTCTGCTGGCATAGTGATGCAGAGGCTATGTGCAGTGTTTCTCCTTCTTTCCCCTCCTCCCCTCACTGCCTTTCCCAGAGGGACCCAAGGGAAACAAACCTTTAAAGTCAATCCATAAGAATGTGTTTAATTGCCACTGAATTCCCTGTGGTTCCTCTTGAATGGACAAGGATTGAAAAGGAGGGTGTGGGAGGAAAAACAGCACAGGAGAGAAGCTGAACACTGCTCAGAGAGTGCTGAACAGATCAATAGGCTGAGCAAAACACAGCCTGAGTATGCAGAGCAGGGGACCCACAGCTCCCAGACAAACCTGTGCTACCAACCATCTTCAGAAAGTCCCCTGAGCAGTAATACAGGCAGACTTTCATTGCACACTGTGCCACAGCTATGAATTAACTCCATCCTTCCCTTATGAAGAGCTGCCAACCTAGTAATGAGAGCCTCTCCTCCTCAACACCAAAAAATTACGAGAGTGCAAGAAGAGAAACACCCTCCAGCCCAGGGTTCCTTTGGGAAAGGAAAGGGCCTGGCACTACCAGTTTCCAGTTGTTTAATAACAGAGCACAAGAGCCCTGACTAGAACCACTGTCCTCTCTGGACTGCCCCCTTGGTCACTGCCCATCCTGACTCTCTAACAGAGCCTGTAGAAAGATACATTCAGAAACACAAAGAGGGCAAGCATGTAGTTAGCCTGGGAGATTCTGCAAGGTCTGGAATCCCTGGCACTGTTGGGACAGAGAAAATTTTTATTCTGTCTCTGTCTTACCTTCTTTTAGCATCCCCACTTTGAGGCATTTCATGAAGCGACAGGCCTGACAGGACTTGCGCCTCCGTTTCGTGATCTCACACTCATTGGTGGCCGGGCAGCTGTACTCAATATTCCCTGAAAGCAAACACAGACATGGTCACCCAGGAATCATGTTCTCCCCATGGATAGGCTGCAGTGCCCAGATATTTCCATCACCATCAGTCTGTAAATGTTGCATGTTTGCTCATTCACTTACACACACATCCTCTGGGACTCTACCCTGCTGACCCAGCCAAGGGGATGACAGCAGTGCTAGGCTTTCAGGCACGTGTCCTCCAGGCATGTCATCATCCCTTGTGCTGCACCCCTTGAAACCTGGGCTGCTCCCTGAAGTCCAGGGATGAGACTGGGAGCAGTTCAGTCATTACTAGAATTTCCCTTGCTGCCAGTCTTGCTCCATGTCTGTGGGATGGATGTCACCTGCCCTTTCTTGTCCTGCTTGGGCAACCAGGGAGCTCAGAGACAGCATTTTCTCCTTTGCTTCCTCCTGCCAGCTGGCATACTACAGGTAGCAAGGAAGCAATAGGTCTGCATTGAGAAAGGTGAGTAACATGTCCTGTAAAATGAACATGGGTTCTCTGTGCAATCTTTACATTTTTATTTTATTAGTCCTTGTGTACCTGCTGTCATCCTCTGCACAGGATTCTTTCCCCCTTCCCACTTTCCTCATTCCCTTTTATTTATGATCACCCCTCAACACTGCCTATAAGACAAAACTAGAAAGAAGCACCCCAAATTTATTTTTAATCACATCATATTTTATTATAAGCCAAAATATAACCAAAACAGGGATGCAAGGGTCTGATAAAAGGATGTAAGTGGAATTATGCTGGATCACAGTATAAGACAACAATTACTTAGTACTAGAAGACAACAAACAGAATCCTGCCATTCTCTTTGAGCTGATGTTTCTGAAGAGGGCTGGGCAATGTTTGCTGAGGAGCTGGACTGGAAATCTAAACTTGGCACTGATGCATTGACAATGACAACACATTTAAGGCAGTCTAGTTACTGGTAAATCAGGCAGCACTGAAAAAGGTACCTAAGCTCTACATGGGTGAAACAACAGAAAAGCTGGTTTAATGATTTAGAGTAGGAAACTGAGGTTTGAGAGTTCAATCAGACCTGTAGGGAGAAGTGTAGGTAAGAGCTGAGAGAACACACAATATGGACTTTGTCTAGCATCAGATTAGAAGTATAGTTTACAGTTTAGTAATACTGGGACAAGACTTGATTTCTATTCCTACTTTTGTAATGGATTTTTGTGTTTTGTGCAAGACCTTCCCTCCTCTAAATAAAGATCAACAATCTGAAACATATCAATCTCTGGGAGTGGTTAATAGACCTTGGGGTTCACTAAGCTATTGGAAAGCCCCTTGGATTTCTGAGTGGAAAAACAAAGCACAGAATCAAAAGAAAGAAAGCACCATTTGATTTATCTCATTATTCTTGGCCCATGCTGAGTGAAACCCCAGGAGCACCCAACTCCCAGAGCCTAAAGGTGTTCAGCCTACTAGATATAAACATTCTTCCTCTTGCTTCTTGTTTTGTCATAAGACTTGCAACTTCCCCTAAGCTTCAGCCCAGCCACCCCATTCCTCTCACCACTGCTCATCTGCCCCCAAATGCAGTTTGTCAGCAAGAACAGAGTGTGCTGCACAAGTTGCTTCCACTCAGGCTATATTTCGTCATTGTGCAGCATCTGAATTTCAATAGCCAGCCATGTATCAACATTCTCAGAGAGCTGGAAATTGAGATTCAAGCTAGATCTCAAGGTAATAAACCAATTCCTGTTCTAGACACAGAGCTCCAGCACATTACAGACCCATGAGTATGGTGGCCTTGATCTCATGATCAGATACTTGCTGTGCCCCGCACAGGAAGGAATAGAGCAGGAGCAAACCTGGGAAAAATCTCAGACACAGTCTCACTTTTTTTTGCCTTTGTTTGAATGCCAACCTTTCTGACCAAAGACATGATCAGAGCTCTGGAGAGATACTAGATTTCATGTTTTGTGGTCCAAAAGCCAAAAATTTGCCCCCTAACATAGTGACACTACAGTAAGGACGCTGAGCCTTTATAGCAGTGGGAGACAGTGACAGCTCTCATCTGGAAGCTCAAGGTCCCTCCATAGCGTCAAGCAGATCCCCAGGCTTCCCCATGCCTCTATTCCCTGGATCCTTTGGCAAGCATAGACTGGAAAGAGTCTACAAATCCTACACCACAACTAACTGGGAGAGTGTCAGAGATGTGTAGGTACTGGTTACCATGTACACACTCCATGTGCAGCTCGAATAAGCAGCTCTCAAACACGCGTCTGTGCTGGGATCGCGATTGCTAAAGGAGCCTCAGAGGAGCCTAAGCACTGGGAGTTTTATATCAGGCCCCAAAAGATGCTGTGCACTGCAGAGATTGAGAGCCACAGCTGGGGGCAATGCCTGCCATTACTGCAGAAAGCAGGGGCATCACTAGGGAAGGCACAATCAGCATTACCCAAGCAGAACTCGACCAGAAAAAAAACTGTCATTTCCAAAGTTTACCAGAGTTCTCGGGTTTTTTTTTTGGTTTTTTTTTTTGTGTCTCAATTTCTTTTATGGGTCCTGGGGCTGGCTGCCAGCACAGTGAGTTGCTCACAGCTCCCTGTAATTTCTGTAAGTGCCCTGTGATAAAGTGATGAGATTAACTCATCGAAATTCCAACAGTCTCCCAGTGGCTGGCAGTCACATCACCAGCCCAGCTGCCAGCACAGGGGCCTCGGAGAGAGAGCTTCCCTTCACTGCAGCAGCTGGGCATGCTGCAAAGTCCTGCAGAAGAGTGTCAGCACACAAAGGTGCACACAGACATGGACAACTCTGTATGCAACTACAAAACATGAGTGAAGTCTCTGTGTGTCATGAACTGTAGATTATGTGCCCCAGAAGGAAGGGGGGGAAAAAGGGGATAATTCAATAGACAAGGCCTTGCTTTGAGCTGTTGCTTATTAGAGAGATTTCCTTTACTTAGAAAATAGTTACATTTGATCTTAAAAAATGGTAGAACCTCGGCAATGCTATGGCACAAGATTTACCTTAAAAATGGTAATCAAGTGGTAGGTGAACAGATCCGAGTTTGGATTTCTTGTAAGCCTTCATGTATCACCTTGGAGGTCAAATCACTTCCTCACCATGTCCTAGTTTGCTCATCTGCAAAATGAAATGAACACCAAACCTACCTTCTGGAGAGATTGTGAGTCTTTATTCAATAAGGTGTAACTGTACTTTAAAGCCCTTAGATGAGAGATGCTACAAAACAGCAAAGGACTATTAAAGTGATAGATCATGCTTCTTTATGCTGGAGAACTGCAAAACTACCCTATTGTCTGCAAAATTAGACCTCTGACTGTTAAACAATTTGGAACGTATTTTTTAGTGCACATATAATCAGTAGCACCTGAGAAAATTGTACACCAAAACTTCAAGAGACCCTATATTCACCCCACCTCTCTGGAACAGGATTGACTGGGAAGACAAGAATGCCTCCCTGAGCTTGGGGAGCGCAGAAAATCCCACCCATCTCCTGCTTAAATTAGGGATAGGGGTCTCAGGGGAACAGAGCTTGAAATCAGTACAGCACTGGGGACACAAGCTACTCCCTGTTGCTGGTTCTACCTTTCTAGAAAGCCTTTTTGCAAGGAAACCCAGGAAAGACTGGATAAAAATAGCCAATAAAGTCCTTAAATAATTTTCAGCTTCTGATTGCTAAAAAAAGCCCATCTTGCTTTTTCTTGTTTCTTCTTCATTGCTCTTCACTTCAATTAGTCCTTCTAGCTGAGGCATCACAGCTCAAGCCCTGGTGTGAGGAGAGGTACTTTGTGAAAATCAGAGGAGTATCTCTCAGTGATATGCATGAGGTAAGAAGGGTTATTTTTTAAGCCTCAGCTTTCAAATAAAAGGATTCAAATGATGCTACAAGGAAAACAGGATACATATAGGCGTAACACCAGCACTGTTTGCCTCCTCAGGGCGGCACACCTGCCTCCTGCTCACAAAAGAAGGCTTGGACATTTCACAAAACCTCACTCAAATCAGCCTCCTGCTTGCACAAGCATGCAGGATGGGGGTTCTGGGGCTCCCTATCAGCAGCAAATTTGTCTATAGGGTTTCAGGCACAGAAATATTTTACAGAACTTCCACAGAAAAGATCCTTCTGCACAGAGCTCGCTGTACAGATGTACTGAGGCAAACAGAAAACACTAGGTTAATAGAGCTGAGGTTGCACTGAAGATGGTTTTTTAGATTCAACTGATCTGTGAATAGTAAGCAGCAGTCAAGCACCAGATCATGAAATACTGCACTTACCCTGGGTAAGCTTTAGAAGTTTTTGGAAAGCTGTGAACTCCCACCTGAAAAGTGGCAGGGACATTTCTGAGAAGGACAGAAGGACAGGACAGTGCCCAGCTGATGTGGATGCTACTGTAGGGACACAAAACCTCCTTTGTGAGTGTGGATTGTAACACTCTTCTGCTCAGGAAAACCTCTGTCAACCACTCCTCTTCCTAGGAGCCACTCCAAGCACCACAACAAGAACCAGAAAGCCCTAGAAGACTTTATTACAAGCCTGTTATAAATCCCTACAAGTCTTCTGAGCTGCAATATCCACCTTTTAAGCCCCTTCTTGGTGTAAAGAAATCCCAACACAGCAGTTCTGTTGCTACACTCAGCTTGAAGCTTGCAAGACTCAAGCTGCAAATCCACAGATGCAGACACTTTGCCTAACACAATTTTCCTACCCAGAAGATGATGGTAAATGTGTCTCTTTGAATCTCCAATGTTTTGCTGAGCTTTGAGTTTTTATTTTATAATAATGGGTCATTTTAGAAATAGCCTTTATTTTCACCATTTGAAGATGAAAAATAGATGCAAGGTTGTTACAGTCATGAGTATATTGAATAATGAAGGACTCATATTGTTACACAGCACTATTATTAGTCAATATTCAAAGTAGGCAAAACTACCTACTAGTTGTAACAATTAATGAACAAAAGAGAATGACAATATATTTGACTGATACATAATGCTTTACTTACTGAGCAAACTCTTAAGAGAAGGAATAGACTTTGATTGAGAATTTCTATCCTGTAAAAAAATCCAGTATCTGCCTTTGTCTAAATTTGGATGAAAGGATTCCTTAGGATTTCCATGAAACAGAAATTTAAAAAGCTTTTATTTATAAACGTCCAAAACTATATTTTAGGTAACAGACCCATTCCTTTACATTCAACTAGTATGAAATCTTTCGTTTCAAATCAGACTTCTCTTGAGCACCAATGGCAGCACACTTAAACATGTCTGAAATCAGATTCTTTCCTATCTGCACTAGATTGCACATTCCACAATATTCACAGTCAGGTGAGGTAAATGCAAACTGCTACTAGAATATAATCCCATGAAACAGTACAATGATAGAGAAACAGGATTAAAATTTTGTCAGCCTAGCTGAGACTGAAAATGCTTCAGGTCAGTTTAGGATTTCTGACTGCTTCAAAGCATGGGAAATATAATCCTGGGGTTCAAGATATCATGTTTAGAGAGAAAGACCTGCAGCCCAGGGATGTGTTCTCTCATCTCACCTCAGGTTTTCATTTTTCTGTCTCAAGCATTGCCAACACTGCAAAGTGGAAATGCCACACAGGTTTCCAGGCCTTGATCCTTGGGCAATGTAACACAACATAAGAAAGGACAGAGGTGTGATGCTTCCCCATAATCTGTGGGACGGGTTAAGGGTGTGTTGGGTGATCCTGTCTTCCTGTCCTAGCTCAGGAAAACCAAACACTCCATTTCAGCTAGAAGGGAATCAATGGTTTGGATTCTCCTGCCTCCTTTTTTTTCTCCTATCATCAAAATTTTTCTTGAGGAAATCTGACTTGATAAAAATTCCACTTTTCTTTCGAAAAATCCTACTGACAGAAAATTCCCACACAGCAATATTAGTGACCTCAGAGATATTCAGCCATGTCCATGCTGGCTCTCAGTCTATCTTCTCCCCATCATTTGAAAAGCAGCAGCCCTTTTGCTGTCCATGACAACCTGGCCTCAGCTGGCCAAGTGAAAGTCAGCTGCAAAAAAGTCATCATGCTTAAAGAAGGTCTGCAGCTTGGATGTCCCTTCTTTCTGCTGCTGCTAGAGCAGCAGAGGGAATCAAAAGGCCATTGCAAGATACTCTTGCCTCAAGATATGCAGGTTTTATGTGAGTTAATGCAGCTTAAAAAACTGTAATAGGCACGGGGTAATTTGTAGCGGGGGGAGGGGGCAGGGCTAGTTGGCAGTGGGACCTGATGTGAAGCTCTGCTTCATGGTCAGGGGTATCTAGACAGGGCAGCAGTAGTTTAGTAACTCAGCACAGATTTAGACCCATTTTATGGCAGCATACACGTGTAAGGCCAGCAGAGTAAGTACTGTCATAGTATTCATTAGTTTTTCACCTGTCAATACTCAAGGACAGAGAAGGGAAGTGGCTTGTCCAAGACCACAAAAGCCTGATGATGAGTTTACCTATTCCATCTCTTGAGCATCTGGGAAGTCCTGGGGTCATTGCTCCACCTCAGTGCTCAAACCATTGAGTCAATGCCACTCCCGCATACTGAATCATGGCAAGATTTTGGTACTAGGACACTGGGAAAGCAGTTATACAACATACACATCTGCATCCTTTCTGCAAAGCCTACATCAGTGTTAGGCAGCCTGGATGAAGATGTTTCACTTTTTCTGTTAGATGCTTCAAACAGCTACTGAATATAATAAAGTTGCAGGATAATGGAAATGCTTTCCTTTTGGAAATGCTCTTGCCACTTGCCTCCTCTTTCATTTGATCCTTAAATCCTTTCCTCTGCACACCCAGGGCTATACTTGGATATCACTCCCACAGCAGCAGAGCCCTGGGAACAGTGCATTTTCTTGACTCTACCAAACTCTGCAGACCTGTTTGCTGCCCACTTCCTTGGGCTCAGCCTTCAGCTCCATAGCTGAAATTGCTCACCCTCAGGCACAGCACACTTGAATCTCTCTGAGGAATAAAAGCATTTTGGTACCTCAGTTGCCAGCCCAAGCTGATGACAGGGTGAGAGAAATTTCCACTTACTCCTTTCCCCCCCCACATCTGCTACATGTTAACAGGCAATCAATTAGGGAACCGCAGGGAGCAAGAATATGGCTCTGCTAGGGAAAGGAAGATGGAGGGAAGCACTCTCCCCTGTTGGGATTCAGTAAGCTGGCATATCACCTGGCTGATACAGGCTCCATGTTCTGCTACCATGCATTATTTACTTTTGAAGAGTTTTCAGAGAGAAAGTTCCTATGTCTTTTTCTCCTTCTCAAGATCTCTTCTGCTCTGCCACAGAGTCCTCCAGTATCACTTCCATGAAGGGTTAATTATCTGGTCTTTCCCTGTATTAGAAGACACCAGGACTTTGCTTCAGAGTGCTACCCTGTCCCTGCTTGAGCACCTGAATGTGCCTAAAAGAAACACTAGGAAGGGTCCAAGGGCTGGAGAAAGGATGGAGTCAGTGCTGACAGAAATGCAAGTAAAAGTTCACATTCAATCACAGAGATTCAGCAATGACAAATCACAGAAACCCTGCCAGGGAACAGGCCAATGCTAGGCCTGTTGTGATGGCTATGGTATAATAAGGAAGGAAGTATCAGTGGGGCAGAGTAATTATTTCCACAGCTAGATTTCCACATTAAGGAGAGATATCTGAAATCTATGAAAACAAGATAGATATAGTGACTTTTGAGGAGACCTGGGATAAACTACACCCTGTACTGCTCAAGAGTTGAACATCCCCAGCAACATAGTGTAATCAGATCCATTCAATTAACAAAGTGAGTGGTCTCTCCACATATGCATTTCTTTCATTTCACAGGAGGCAAGGAAGTATTGATGTGGTGGACTAACCCCAGCCAGCAGCCAAGTACATGCACAGCTGCCTGCTAACTGTAGAGCTGCCTTCAGTCAGCATTCCATATTTGGCAAACCCAATACACTTCCCACTGGCAGGTGAATGATCCTGTCCTTTTTCCAGTTAGTGGAGGAAATAAAGGGAGTATCTGTACTTCCAGGCATGTTTGCTCACATGGGCCGTGTGTATATAAGTATACCCAAGCATCCACGGATATTGGAAGTTGTTTGGATGCACTCCTGCTTTTGATTACATTGTAGCTGCACATGTGCACATCTGCAAGCACACTTTTGGCAGTCAGGACACAGCCATGCTCCTCATATGTGAATTGTACATGAAGGAGCAATGCACTGCAATTCATCTACACATACGTGCATTGAGGTTTTCAAAATCACCTGAGGAATGGCTCGTCCTTAGTGAGGCTGACAAAAACTTCATCTTCTTCAGTGCCTAGTTTTTTTTATCTTCAAAGAATATGCATCTTAATGAAAAAGGTTGGTGAAACTGGAAAAGGAGAAAAAGACTGACTATCACCAAAGTTCACTGTCCAGTTTTGTGCTGAGGTTTGTATGGATTTCATTGCTACATATCAGGACTAGTAGGACAGTAGAATTTCTCTACTCTTGTAATGCTGGAGCTTTCACCTCAGGGTACAGATATGTCTACATAAATTCCATCTCTTGGCAGAAGCATCTGCTCTTCAAATGGGCCTTAAAACACCATTAGAAGGCAAAGCACTTCCTGTCCAGGCCTTACTCCACTAGCTGCTACATTCTCATAGTATCAGTGCCACTAGCAGAGGCAGGAAGATCCACTAGTCCAGATACCCAAATCTGGTAGCCAGTCAGGCATGGAATTTAGCAAAGGTTCCTACCATCACATAGTTTAACTCCATGTCCATGTTGATTTGGAAGGACCAGAACTGAGCAGGAGGAGAGAGGAAGCATACAAAAGGATGGAGAGTTAGGTGCATTACATTCATTCTCCCTTTCCCCCTTTTATATGACACCACAGTCTCAGCAACATCTGGGGCCATGTCCCTTTATTTCTATGGAGTGAATGCCTCAGTTCGCATTCCTTCCCGCCATACCTTGAATAGTCCTCTTGAAGAAGGCTTTACATGCCTCACAGGAAGCCACGCCGTAGTGGTACCCCGAAGCAATGTCCCCGCACACCAGGCACAGCCGCTTGGGGATGGCATTGAGCATGTACTCGCACTTGGTGGGCGAGTCCTCCATGATGGCGCTGGCGCAGTCATCGTAGCGCTTGCGGCAGGACCCGCCGCCGATGCCCGTGCCGTTGAACATGGGTGGCGAGTCCAGGCCATTGGGGTGGCCCCCCATGGCCATCCCGTAGCCACCGCTGGCGTCGGAGGAGCCGCTTGGGCTGTGGTGGCTGATGGCGTCGATGCCAGAAGACGGGCTGGAGGGCTCGGTCTTGATGAAGGACCCACAGCTGGAGGAGAGGTGCCGCTCCTCCGTGGCCATTCTGCCGAGCAGCCTGCAGGGAGAGAGCAAAGCACTCAGCAACCACCTGGCCAAACCCCATTCCAGGTTTACTCAAAAGAGAGCCCTCCTTTTGCCACCTCAGTCCAACTCCAGTTGGCTCAGGAAGTTCAACCCCATGCAGGCTCTTCTTGAGGAATATCGGTACAATTGACTAAGACCAGCCCACCTGCTCCCCACAGACTCACACTAAAGACAAAGCTCTTCGTGTAGATCATAATTTCAGGCTCTTCACAGGCTGCAGTGCTGGGAAGGAGCATGAGTACTGATGAAGCACAGTCTACCCAGAGCACCATCTACCCTGAGACAGCAGAAGGAAACAAGCTTCCCTGTGGCAGACCAGGTGAAAAAGGTGTTTGGTAGAGAATGGGCTGTCCTAGCTTTATGCAAAATGTTCAGTAGCATATTCTGCAGAAAGGACTGGCTCAGATTGGATTTTCATTTTTTCATTTGTAATACAGAAGTCTTTGATTAATTTTCAAGTTTAACTCCTTCTCTCACTGCATCTCACCCTTTACCCTGCCCTGCTGCACTATCATCACTAAAAGAGGAGCCTCAAAACAGAAGGAAAAATCATCTGCTCAAAAAATCATCTGCTCAATCTTAAATCTTAATCTTTCTTCTATTTACTAGTATTGAGCTTTTGCATGGCCACACAAATTCCCACTTCTTAAAGAGGGGTTATACTCTAAAATTTATGGAAAGAACGTCACTATTTCAGTTCAGGAAAGAACTTTTCAAGCATTTTGTATTTATTTTCATCACAGATAGTCTTATTCCTTTTAAAAGTGTTCAGTCTTTTTTTGGAAGATTGCTAAATGTTATGATATTTACAGCAATGAGTTTCAGGGATTACTTGTGCGGTGTATGAACAAATCCCAGTTTTATTTGCCTATAATATATTCACAGTCTGTCAGGATCCCTGAACATCTCCTGACTCTCCTTCTCAGGAAATGTAGTTTTGCCATGTTCTCCTCATTCAGCTCTTCATTATCTATATGATTGCTCTCCATGCAGAAGATTTTGCAGATCTCTTATCTGCTTCATCATCCATCTCTGAACTTCCTTTAGTCTGGCTATTTCTGTTCAGTCCAGAACAGAGTTCAATGAGCCAGCTCCTCAGCAGCATGGAACTGGCACTGCTCCATCACTTCTCCAGCTGAAGGTCTGGACAGTAGTCAAGGCAAAGGCATGCCATTACCTAGTGACGTTACAATATTTTCAAAGTTATTTTCAGTCTACATATTATGTAACTCCTTGCACTGTTTGCTTTTTTCCCCTCTTTAAATGAAAACCTGAATTGTTACCATTTCTTCAACAAATAGTATTAGGAAGTTACTTACTGCAACACTCCATCTTATTCCTGAGTTGCTACAGTTAATTTAGAATCATTTAAGATGAAAAAATCAAATTAACCGTTCTGGTGTGCAATGTTTTTTTAATAGTCAACAGTGTATTTCATGTGCTACTATGCTGTGCAGGCCACACACCCAGCTTTATTAGGATCCTCTGGAGTTCTTCACTCTTCCTTGGTAATTTGATTTCATCTGCAGTCTCATTGTTCACCCACTTCCCAGATCATTAACACATGGATCAAACACCACAATACTGATCTTTGTGGGTAATGCATGTTAACCTTTATCATGCTGAAAATTGACTTCTCTTTCTTTTCTGAGTAGGGTCTTTGACACCTTTTAATTGATAATAGTATTAACCTGAGAGGTTAAATTTTCCCTTCAGCAAGAAAATTTGTCAAAGGCTTTAAGAAAAACTAAACATGCATTTTCCTAATGACATGGCAAAGAATTCTGACTGACTTGAGATGCTTGACTTTTCTTCTTGGAACCTCTGCTTGCTTAAAGTTTCCACACCATGGTCATGTGGGTAATTTCTATTTCAGTTTCAGCCTATTTACCTGGTATTTGTGGCAACTCCTTCTCCCAAGGATTCAAATCCATCAGGGGACAGGACAAAACATTCTGTGAATCAGCAAAGCTGGAGTGCACACTTTTATGTATCACATCTGTGAGTCTGATGATAGGAATATAGATGTTTGATATGCAGTAAATTCACGGTCCTGCATCCTTATGATCTCATTTGACCTAAGTATCCCCTAATTTTCCCTTCTCTGTTTCATCCTCAAAGTTTGACCTCATCTCCTATCTCTGGGATCGATCAGCCAAGTTTGTTTTTTGGCAAGACTGTTGACCTTGAGAATATGGGCAGGCATCTCACGTTCCTCAGCTGCTTTGCCTGGTGTTACTTGAGAGGAATCCAGGTTTTGGGCCCTCTCAGAGACAGTGTGATGAGTTGATAAATGCCCATGCTTTGCCCAGAGGGCCACAATGAACTAGAGGTCATGGAGCAGTTACAGAAATCACTGCAGGTGCATCCATCTCTATTCCCACAGGGCACCTAGACATATTGCAGATCTGGTCCAATGACAGCTGACCGTGTGAAGGAAGATGAAACTTTGCTAGCTGAGACTAGATTTTAACATCTCACAGCAAAGCTGAAACCTGCTGTGCAGGCTCTAGAACCTCTCCCTACCTGAGAAGTGCATCTGTCGTAAAGAAATGAAGATCACTGGATACAGCAACATGAGATTAAGGTTAAAATGGAAGGCAAAATAACCATAAAACACTGTTCTGCACTGTGGAACTCCACAGTAAGAGGAGCTGGAGTTGTAATTTTCAAGATAGACAGAGAAAAGCACTATCAAACAGGAATGATAGGGAGATGACCTGTACTGGTAAATTCCATCAGTGGAGCCCAAATCCCAACTTCTGTTACTTAAATAGCCCAACATTCACAGATGACCTCAAGAGCGCTTACCAAGGTACTTTCCTTCAGTGAAGAGAAAACAAAAAATAAAACAAACAAAGCAAAAAGATAAAATAAATTTTAGAAAAAGAAGAAAAAGAAGAAGAAAAATAAGAAAAAGAAAGAAAAAGAAAGAAAAAGAAAAAAAAGAAAAAGAGAAAAGAAAAAGAGAAAAAGGAAAAGGAAAAGAAAAAGAAAAAGAAAAAGGAAAAAGAAAAAGGAAAAGGAAAAGGAAAAGAAAAAGAAAAAGAAAAAGAAAAAGAAAAAGAAAAAGAAAAAGAAAAAGAAAAAGAAAAAGAAAAAGAAAAAGAAAAAGAAAAAGAAAAAGAAAAAGAAAAAGAAAAAGAAAAAGAAAAAGAAAACCTGGGGAAATAAGGAGCCTTCTTCCCCCAAGGCATGCAAACAGTGAGTGTTTGAGGGTGAATCAAGAAACAAGCCCCCTACATCCTTTAACTGAGGACCCTCCTGCTCCCTTCCAGCAGGCAGCAGTACATAGCAAGTTCTGGTTGGATGTGAATGCATGCTTGAGAGCTAAAGCCCTTAACACGAAGATAGATCAAAGATTACTGCTAAGGTGACTCCAGCCATTCCAGAGCATGTGCTTTTCTTTTCTGGCTTCTGACTTTCTGCAAGTCTCATGGAAATCCCATGCTGATTTTTAAATAGTCAGAGTGTCCCTTGGCAATGAGATACAACATCTTGAACTTCAAGAAGAACAGCTAAATGTTTTTTGCAAAGAGTTCAAAGTGATGAACAGCCATTTTGCTTGGCTCTAGTTACCTTAATAGGAATGTAAAAGGAGAGAGACTTGATCCAACTCTCCTCTGTGCTGGCACAGGAAACTCCGTTACTATTTCTGTGCCCATGTAACAGGCTTAGAGGTTCTAAACATTTCGTTCTTTTCACCTTTCCTCATCATAGGTCATTTCTTCTAATCCCTTTAGCATCTTTGTGGTCCTTCTCTGGATTTGTTCCAACTTCCCTGGGTCTCTGCTGCAGCAAGGTGCCCTGGACTGCACAGTGCAATGCTGCAGCACTACAGGGGAGAGTCACTCTGGAGAGCACACAGCCAGGAAGACATATGGACCAACGGAGCAGTAGCTTTGCCAGACATCAGGATGCACATCAGCTCACACAATTTGATAGCCTGTCTCATTGGGACCTCTCTGAGCATAAGCTACTTTGGCCACCATGCTCTGCACAACACGAAATTTGGAGATTCTCCTTGTTCCAAAGTAGAACATCTTTGAACTACCCAGTGCTAATTATCACTTGTTTTACCAAAGCCCGTTCACAATGATCATTTTATCAGCCTAGCTCTTATTTTTTTCTACGCTGATTTTTTTTAGTATTTTTTGGTTCTGTCAACTGCAAATTTGAGAGTGATCACTTTTACGTTCCTTCCAGGTAACCAATGAGTATTTACAGTCAAAGCATTGTCCTTTTGGACATCATCTTTGCAGAAGGATAAAGAATATCTCTAACCCTTCTGTTTACATTCTGTCATTTAATCCATTATTCATTTCACAGGATTTGTATCAAAACCAATTTGATCTAATTTCCCTAATAAGATTTTGCACAGCTTTGTGTCAAAAGCCCATGCATGGTCCAGAGTCAGTCTATTCACTGCATTCCTTTTGCCCACTAATTATCTAATTGCATCAAGAAGGTTTATTGTCTGCTGTACTCCTGTTTCATAAACCCACTGCTGTTTATCACTAACAGTGTTCTTAGCCTTTATGTGCTCGTAACTGCCCTCAGAGGAGCATGCTCTGACCTCAGTGATTCTGGAGGTAAATACACAAGTTTAGACCAAGTCAGGACTGTGCTTTAGGTTTTTATCCATCAGCGTTCTCTCCTTTGGGCAGCAATGTTGGTTAATATTACAAGTTTCCTCAATTCTTCTCCAGCCTTTCATCTTTTGCTATTTCTCTGCAATGGTTGGTATTTAGCCATTAAAGGCTTATGAGTTTAATGATCTTTGAGAACAACAGCAATAATAAGAGAAGGAAAAATTGCTAGATAGGGAGGAACAGAAAGGGACAGAAGACTGGAGTTATAAAATTAAGGCAGTAGTACCCCTGATTTTCATTCTTTTAAACATCAAGGATTACAAGTTTGGGACTGATGCAGGTAAGGCTATTTTATTGCACATCCTTCTGGGTTATTATACTCTGACTATTTGCCCGAAATAGTAATTTGTACCTACATTCAGCTCTTTATCCCACTTAGGGATTTGGAAATGACAATAATTCAGTAGTCTTTGTGTATAAGTGAGAAAAAAATGTCCGCCACTCACACCTGATTAGCAGGACAGCCAGAACACCCCGCTTTGTAACAGAAGGTAACTTCTCCCCTCCAGGGGAACTTTTTATCAGCTAAAAGTATAGACAATTCAGTAACAATACCATCTGAGCATTGACATGCAAACATAAGTATTTGACCTTCTACATTCTCCAAGTACCACTTGCTATTCCAAAACTGGATCAAGAAAAGTTTAGTGACAAAACTGCTAAGATTCCTTAGTGTCTGAAACCTCATCTTCAACAGGAAATGCAAGGATAGATCAGTTCTATACTCCAGTTTCCTGAAGAAAGTAAGGAATGGGCATACATTCTGCCATGTAGTCCAGCCCCTTCACCAGTATTTTCTGGATTAGTCATCAAGTCACCAACTCAGCATGTTGGAGATTTTCCACAAAAAGACTGAAATTATAATTAAAATGGGTACTGAAATACATCTGTAGAACTAGTATCAGCTTATGGAGGGGAGAAATAGAAAACACTCAGCCCCTCCTCAGGAAAAATCTTCCCTATTCCCTGGGCACAATGAGAAATGTAAAAGGTCAGAAATGGACTTTTTTTGGATGGCTCTCACACTGGATATGGATTCCAGACAGAATGAAATCTTGATTTTCCAAAGTTCCATAAACTGGAAAACCCTGCAGGAAGGATGGGGAGAGCTTGTGACTTCCAGGAGCCATATGGCTGTACTTGTGAAACTGTACTTCAGTCCTGAAGTTCTCACAGTAGATTTAAGTTATACTTAAATAACAAAATTATTGAACTGACAAAACCTGAGAAATCTGCCAGTAAAAGCTGCTCAGTTCAGGCACCAGCTTGTGACAAAAGCACACTTTGGATTGCACAGAAATTTTTAAACCAGTCATAGAAGATGAAAGTAGCTTTAATCTGCAGAAACACCAATGATAAGAGAGATAAAACATCCATTCTCTTCTCTGGTAGTGACCTATTTCTGCTCTCAGTATTTGTCAGTTCAGATGACACAAACTTGCATTACATACAATGCAATTAATGCAACGCACTGCATGTAAACGGGATGTGCGCATCATGGGCAACATAGATTCTGTGTCTTTTGTGAGCCACATGAGAGAGCTTTGCAATCCACAGTGGAGTGACAAACAATGTAGGTTAGCTTCTAAAACACTGGCTGCAACTCCAACAAGCCAAATTTTGTCAGGTGTTTTTTTTAGATACAGAAGACAGAAATAAATAATGTTTTCCAAGTGTCAGGCTAGATGTGACAGCTGCAATAACAGCCAGTGTAATTTTAGGCCACTTATGCAAAGAGTTAATGTCACAGAGCTCAGCCACACCTGTTGGTCAACCTGCTTTTACCATGGACAGCTCACAGACACACTCCCACTCTTGCCTCACTGAGAACACCCACCAAAGTGCTAGGGAGGAAAGGGATCAGTGCCCACACTACTTTCTCATGCTCTTTTACTCCATGTGGACTTCAAATGAGAGAGCCATCATTTAGAGACTATCTATATTGACAGCTTTTCTCCATTCAACAGTCCAAGAATAATGGGATCTGTCAATGTGCCACTTTACTCCTGTACAGTGGATAACTGTGGGTAACTGAGTCATATCAGGAATCTTTTCTGGGCTTAGTCTATCACACAGGAACATACTCTGTTTCCAGGACAAACTTAATTTCTCTCTGAGCATAGGCAAGAGCTTGGGTAGTACCAGCATGATGGGCATGATCATAAACATAAATACACCAGTGCATGTGCTTTAGTGATTTTTGTTTCAATCACAGTATTTTGCATTGCTATAAAGGACAAGAGTCAGAACTCAGCTCAATTTAACTATTTTTCTCTGGAGTACAGATCTAATTTTTAAGAGTTCTGCTATGTTTCCTAGTGATGGCCCCCTTTGGTTTGCATGGGTTATGCTCCTATTCTGTTGTGGAAACCCAGACAGCCAGTTTTCAAGGCATTTGTCCATAATATGCCTCCCCACCCTCCTAATACTACACACTTGTCTTTGGACGAGCTAGTGCTCACATTCTGGCTATTACACAAATAGTACTTACTTGTCTAATGCTCAGAAGATATTTTATCCCTTTGACCCATTGCATAACCAGAGCCCAGTTACATATCAGTAGATCTTCTCTAGCCCAAGTTAGCTCATGCTGAAAAAAGCTGCCACAGCAAAATGTCTGGAGGCTGCTTAATAAATAAAAAAGGCTCTCATGGGCAGAAGACATTATGGATTTCCCACTAGCCTTCATCCCTCTCCTCATTACTGCAATTTCTCTTCACACTTACGACAACAGTCTTGTTAGTAAACGGTAAAAAGTATTACACAGATGAAGTGACAATTAATCTGGAGGTGTGACACATATTATCAGTTCACTCTCTTATTAACACACTGCCTTTTGAAGGTATCTTGCCCTCTGGTGTACTAAATGGCACTTCCTCCAGAAGTGCTCTAGCACTTGAGCTAATGCCTCTTGCTTATACTTACTGCTGATACCACAGCAGAACAAGGACAGGGTTGACTTGCTGTTCACTATTTATCCAAATTCTACCACCACCCTTCCCTTTCCCCCCAACGTTATCATTCTGTGCTTCACATTTCCACTTAGCCCACTATTCCTACATTCACAGCAGTTCAACAGTTTGCCTGCACACAGCAAAGCTGCAACTCAATCCCTGTTGAAATGCTCAGCTAGACCTTCATTTCTTCTTGAGTGTCTTTCTTTGTACTCTGCCTATCTAGAGTACTTATAATCTGTATCTCTCTAAGCACCTTCAGTGTCCTTCAGACACTTGTGAATGAGATCCATACACAGGAGGCTCGGTAGAGCACATTTCAAACACTTATACATCAGAATTTTTCTTCCACCTTCTCAGATGAGCAAGGAAAGGAGAACTTCTAGCACTGCCATTCATATCACACTTACTTTTGCATTGCAGCCTGATCCAACATCTCATCTCTCAGAGACCTTTGACTCAGTATCCTCTCAGCATTTCTGAGAGAAATCTGCCACCAGTACAAATTTGTCAGCCTGCACTTCCTTGCATTTCAAGATATTAATTGAAGACATCCCCCTTCAACCTTGCCTACAATTCATGGTGAACAGTGGTATGAAAAAAGAGAGACCCAGAAGAATTGCTTAATTTTTCTAAGTGTTTGGGGAAGGAGTTAGGATGGGAGATACATATCAAAGACATCAGCCTAGAAATAAATGTGCAAAGAGACTTAGTAATTTACATTTCTTTAGGAACACTAGCTTACTGAAAAGGAGGACTTTGGGTTTATCAAGACGAAATATGAACTTGAATGTTATTCAACCTGGATGCATTTAGAAATTCTCTGGGTTTGAGCTGGTAATAATTGTTGGGAAGGTTTCTCTTTCTTGTGCTTAAACTACACACTACTAGTGTTGGAGTGGGATTCTGCCTCCTTCTCCCACCCTGGCCAAGACAATGCAGATAGATTAGATGGGCTTTGCCTAGACTCCACCTGTAGCACTGAGAGAAATCTATTACTAAGTGCCTCATCATTAGAACATTGCTCAAAACCTGTCAGATCTTGAAAAACTAACTGAAATTAGTTCCACATAAATTACAGCATAGGAAATAACAAAGGGAAATTAGTGCTTTTTAATCTGATTTTTTTTTAAACCCTGACTATTCAGAAAGTATTTCTAAGATGATATAGTGGCAAAGCAAGGTGATTGTGAGTAACTGTAGAGCAGGCTCCTTTTCTGCTAATGAATACCACAGGTGTAAGGAGAATAGGTTACACAGAAACAGAGGTTTCCTTCTGCACACCTTACACTGCTCTAACATACAGGATTATCCTTAGCTACCTATTTAGAATAACCTCATGGTTCAGTTTTGCTGAGTCTCTAAACTCTCACCTTTGGTAAGTATTTAGATCTCTTAGCATACACTGCATATATTAAGTAGGCAGATGTATCTGACCCAAATTCCAGCTTCTGGTCCCCATAACTTATTGTAAATCCGTTTCATTCATCCATCTCACAGACTGTCCCCATTTCCTCTAACTGACAAAGCAGCTTCCTGTCCACTCAAGTCTGATCTTACCTGAGGCCCACATTCTTACTTGCCTGAACCAAGAGATGAGATCAACAAACTGCTCACTAGACAGAAAATGTATAGCAGATTAACACATCATTTTCCCCAATACTCTGCAAAACTTACATGTTCCTTTCCCTAGATTAAAAAAAAAAAACAAAAAAAACCAACCAAACAAAAACCCCCCAAAAATCTCAGTTCAGTCAAAACAAATTCTGAAGCAAAATACTTTTAATTACTTAGATTTTCCTCACAAATTGGAATCACTGTAGGAAAATTTAACTAAATGTGATTACAAAAACCCCACAGAAATAATCCTTTTAGCATCATCAATAGATTATTTTCTCATCCCATTAAGTTTTCACTTTTCTCTGTTACTTTTTCTGGATATGAAAGAAAGGAACGCAAGCTTGCAAGCTCCTTAAACTTGGTTTCTCTTCCTCTTCCATTCTTTAGCATCCCTGCTAATGGTTAAGCAGAAGATAACACAGACATAGCAAAGCAGACAGGCAGTCAAACACCAGCAAAGAAGCTATACAGCTGCTTCTACACTTTCATATAGTACCTTTCTGAGACAGCTTGAAATGTTACATAGCTTCATTCTGGAGGATATCTGTGTATGCATAAATTTATTATGCAAATACACACAATTCCCTTCTCTCATATCTCTCCTTTCCTCATCATGTGCACGCACCTAGATACCATTCCAGTGGCTTTGCTACAGGAGCCAAACAATGACTTCATACTTCCTGATCATCACTGTGAGTGGTCAGACCTTTATAGCAAACATAATGCAGTAAAGCAAAAACAAACAATCAAACACCACTGCCTAACTAAGCCATATCATCTGCAGTCTGCACCTTGAGGCACACTCCTCAGTCTATCAGAGCATGGGAGGAAGAAGACCTCACATGGTTTTACGCGTCTGCAATCTGTCCTAGCCCATATTTAAACTTGTTCTCTCTCCAGAGGTCAGGAAACCTTTGCTGATGCAACTAGGAGGGAGCCTGCCCTCTTCCAAGTAGGGACCCAAAAAGAAGCAAATTTCAGCAACTGACGGCCTGGTGTGACCCAAGTGAAACCAGCCCACCCTGACGGCATGTCCTCCCCGCTGAGCTTGTTCCCTTTGCCCTTGGAATGCTATCACTTGTTATCACGCTGACTTCTCCAGATGGGGCATTTTGGCTATTGATCTGATAAATAAACAGCCTGCTCGCTCGATCAAAATGTTATTTTGCATTTCAATTACTGTTCGCTAATGCAACCTTCATCCCGCCAAGAGTGCTGCTGGCAATGACACTCGACCTGGCACAGGCGGTTGCAAGCAAATTCGGCAGCACCCGCTGCAAGCACCTAACGGGATTACCAACTTCCATTAGATGCACAGAGAGAGAGGATGATGAACAGACAGGAGTGGGCTGAAGGGGAACAGACATGCAGAACAGAAGGTGTGAGCAACCTGGCCAAGGGGTAGAGAGAGGCAACAAGACAGCTTTACCAGATATTTTGACAGTGAGAGATCTTGGAAGCTAAAGACTTTCCCTCCAGTGAACAACCCCAGCAGCTCATAGCAGATAGACTGAGCTCTCTGTGTGTGAGCCATGCAAGAGTTCACAGCAATGGTAAATAGAAATCGATGTCTGCTGACCAGCCAGCAGTGAGCACTGCAACCCATCAGGGCAAACAGGGTCAATTCTAAAGCAAGTTCTGAAACCTAGCTCCACCAGGGTTCAGTAGGCCCTAGAGATACACACAGTATTCTGTATCTAAACTTGCAGGGAGAAAACCCTCTTAATCCTTGCTGGATTCTTCTGGGAAATATGACTGCCTCTGGAGAATCTGGTGGTGAAACAGGAAGAAAGGGGCATCCAGACACGTTGCTAAAATCTCTGGTACGTGTTGATCTCTAATGATTCAGCACTCTGTTTGCATCAGGGAATCCTGTGCCAAATCCACAGACTGGTTTCACTCAAACCCTGTCTACAACAAGAAACAGAACACAAATACTAAGTCAGTGAGCAGCCACCAGCAGTGAGATCAGGCATGACCACATGGTTATGAGACATCTTCTAGTCCCAAACTCTTCTGGTCATCTGACATACTTCACCAGGTGGCTGGTTTTGCACCAGACTCCTGCATCATGCAGAATGTACCTTACCCCCTTTCTTTTTCCAATATTAACTCCTAAAGGAAATGTAACAAAGTGACACAGTCATTTACCATTGCAAACAAATAGTGGTCAGGGCTTTCACCACCCCATGCACAGATCGCCTGTCTGGATTTTGCTCCCAGCTGACAAGATAATATAAGTCAAGTAAATGCATTTCTCCCAATTTCCAGAAAGCCTTTGTCAAAGACCTCTTGCCAGGTCTGGACAAATTTCTCCCATTCATAAACAGACAGGATTCAGACTGAAACTGCCAGTCATCCAGGAGTTAAAAATAAACAAACCCCTGTAACACCCTGTGATTATATAAACAAAATGCTAAGTATAACACACTGAATGAGATCAATATGATGCATAAAGACAGGATCTATAACTCCACACACTCACACTTCATCTGCTCCGTGTGCCCAGCCTTCCAGTTCCCTCTGCCCTTGGCAAACTAAGCCAGCGTCCCACACCCATCTCTCTCTAACCAGTCTATACTGTAGACCTTACCCTCCCAGACCTGCCTCTGTGCCCAACCTTTCTCTGTGCCCACTCTTAGGAGCAGAGTTTTGGGACTCATTCCACATGTCAATCACCACTAGGTAGCCATGCCCCAAACACAGCCCAAGGACCCACACACATCTTGTGACTCCTAGTCACTGGCTCTGTGCTACAACGTGGGGCAGTGAAGTAAAATGTACTCGGCCCTTCAAATGCAGCCAAAATATCTCAAAGTCTGATTCCAACCTCAACGCTGATCTTCTTATAGACATCAGCAAATCATTGCAGCTCTCCAGGACACTGCTTCCTCCAGCTGACATGGTCCTGGAGGATCTACCTCTCAGGAACACCTTGAGAGTCAAACAGCAACTATGATTGAAAGAATGGAGCATGCACATGAGTGTCATAACCAGAACAATGGACAGATAAATTCTATGCTCACATGGTGTCCGCTGCTCCAGGCTGTCAGCAGAATTTGAACATCCTTCTGCAGCACCACAGCTCTCCAGTTTGCCTGTGTTAAGCAGTGTGAGTCGCTAGTGTTTTCCTGCATGCAAGCCAGCCAGAGGAAGAAAACACTGGCTTTGCAAATCTGTTTATTTAATACACACCAATTCTGACCTCCTTCTACACCTCACCATACTTTAAGCCCAGACCCCTGTGACCCAGTCTACACAATAACCTAATCTCTAATACTGCCTAATCCTATCTCCATCTCCGCACATGCTATTTCACACACCAGCTGCCTCCTGATCACACCTCCATTCTACCCATTTTTCTATTCTCCTTTGCAATTACACTTCAAGTTTTTCATCAAAAATGCATTTTTGTTTAAAAATGCTACTCTGTTTCATTACAGAACTAAGTCAATTTTGGCAATGTTTTTACTGCAGAATTTTCAAAACAACTGTAAAAAATTAGATGTTTAACTTTGTTTTGCTCCTAGCACTTTGTTTAGCCTGCCATGTGTTTTCTTCTATTGTTTGATGAACTAATCACACACAGTTTCAGAAACATAATGAAATAAAATATTGGAACTTTCTTCAAAATAAATGTTATTGGAATTTCTACTTTGCCTAGAAGTTTAGGTTGCGGTCAGATTTGTGATGAAATAACATTGTCAAACAACAAGTATTCTTGAACCAAGGGACTAATGTCCATGCAGTTCACCTCCCTGTGTTTTCCACACAGTCCTGCTCGTGCTTCACTCAGTAAGTCTCTTTTCTCTTCTTATATGCATTCAGAAATATCTATGTTCTAATGTACACAGAAATGTTTTGATACTTCATGCTATCTTCTTTAGCCAGGCAATATAGAGAGATTGAGACTGGGAAACAAATTGCATTTACATCATCTGAAAAGGTGGAATTCTACATAAAAGTTCTGGAAATTCAAGAGTACCACAAAATCTGTGCCATCAACTCATATAAAATGGTTATCCTGTATTACTCAGAGATTAACCATGTGTCAAGGAGCATCCTGCAGCCAAAAATCAATCCCTCTGATTTGAAAGCTGAGTGCTGTTGGAGAAACACAGTTCCACTTTTCCATCTGGTGCCATTTAAGCTTTACCCCAATGCTTCTGCATCACAATGAAATCACTGCTGGCATGTGATCAGAAGCTCTGAAACCCTGGCTGCCTATCAGTTTACAAAAATTGACCTGGACATTCTATCCACTTTGATGAGAGGCTGAATGAAACTTCTTTCTCATTCACTCCTGGTGAGGAGTGCTACTTCTTAGCATCTCTGTGACCCACAAAAAATGCTTTCTTTTACAGCTCGCTGAGGAAAAAGTGTTGGAATTGAGTATAAGTATCTTACCTGGCACCTAAACCTTACCCAGAATTTTCTAGTTACAAGGGAAATAAATTAGAAGTAGTTGTTACAGTATCCTGGCTCTTCATTTAAGCCTTGATCCAATTCCTATTGAAATCAAATTGTAATTCCTAATGATCTGAACACAAACCAGTCCTCAGGATCTGAAAAGCCATCTGAATGTCCAACACTGAAGTTATCCCATGACCTTTACTGCATTTCTGGAGATTGCTTTCCAGTGTCTAACTACTCCTTCTCCAAACACGCTTTTATTTCAAATGTTCGGGTGAAGGAAAGGAAGGCAAACTTTTCCCAATAGAGGACTTTCTCTGAAATTCCCATTTACACTAACAAACACTCTTCTCCTGCCAGTCACACTGCAGATTGATGGCCCTACCACACATTGCAAATCACAGGGTACAGTGCATCCATTCATACATCTCCATCTCCAGGAGACATTCATTGGCTTGAGCATCTCTTGGACATCATGTGCTGCCAGTTCTAATAGGCTTCTCCACTCTGATCAGTTCACTTCAGAGAGGAAATTCAACAATAACAGGCTTCTTAAAAACATCTAATATGGATTAGTTTATTTCCTTGGATTCATCCTAAGCAGGTATATCAAAACTCTAAATGCCTCTGACAACTTCCCTGCTTGCAAAGAGGAGGCAAATTCTGTTCATGTTAAAGCAATCTTCTCACTTCCCACTTTTCCAGCCTGGAAATAACATTATTCTCAAACCATTATTCTCAATGTTTTTAAGGAACCCAAGATTCAAAGAAAAACAGTTACAAGTAGCTAAATCGTCTCCCATGCTGTACCAAGCACCTTCACAGAGAGAATGCCAGTCCACAGGGTTAATAGCAGTTGTAGGAAAATCACTGCTCCTCCTAGCTACACCTCAGCTGCCTGTTCTGACTTTCTGAGGTACTGGCTGCAGTGCTGTTCACCTCTTGGCATTGACAGCATATGGTACAAAACAGGCTGAATCAGCAAGGGAGCTACTGGATTGCAGTGCTAGGAGAGGTTGTTCCTGACTGTGCACTAAGCTGGTGAAAACATGAACTTCAATGTTAGTCTTCCTATTTTTTTGTGCATAATTTAGCTGAGGTGTTTAAGTTCTTGACAAATCTGCAAACACTTTAAAGTTCCTCTGTCCCTGCAGAACTGCTGGATAGGGTTTCAGGCCACGAGTTGGTGAGAGAGTGCCTTGTAATATGGTCCTCCAAAAAAAAAAAAAAAACCAAACAAAAAACAACTGTCAAATTTGGTACAGCAAAAACCTCACTCAACTACAAGGTGAGATCTGTCCAAAGAGACTTATGGCCTGAAACCCTCCTGGAAGGATATACAACCTGTTGGATAAGGGACCAGATCATAAGTGGGAAGGCAATATGTCCTGCAAACCTATAGTCTTTGATCAGTTTGGAAGACTAAAATAAAAACAGGAGTTGTTTTGTCCAGCTTCAACGTTGAACAGGGGAAAAGATGGGTTTAGCAAAAACACTGGTTTGCAAACCAGAGCCAATATTAAGGGCCTGTAGTCTTTCACCAATCCAGACAAATGAATTTTGGTCACACCTAGTTAAAAAACAGCAAGAAAGCACGTTTTAAAATGCCACTTTGCATTACAAACCCCTGCTTCACATTGTGCCTGGAGAAGCCTGAGCTAAAGTATCAGTAAAAAAGGAAGAGGAGTTATGGATTCTGGTGTATCCCATCAGAGCAGTGTTTATTCTAATCAATCAACTGAAAAAATAGTAGCTGAGAGTAATTATTAATAATCAAGTAAAATTGGATTATTTCTCTGCACTGCAGTGTCATCTGGATGTAGAAGTAAAGTTCATCAGTGTGGGCTGCTGAAATAAAATTGCTGACCTCATCAGTTCATCAAAGGAGGTGGAAAAAGGAATCTCAACTATGCATATGGTAGATGATCTGTAGAGCACAAAGACTAACTAAAATAGTTACTTGAAGGTGGCTCAATGGCTGAGCTCAGGCACTGAATCAATCCAGTTGTATATCCAAATAAGAGCAGCAAGACCTACTGCCAAAGTCTTCAATTTCTGAGGTATCTGGTTTTGATTCCTCATTCCCGAAAGCCCAGTCAGCTCCCTCTCCAAAAATGCACTTCTTGAGAGGAAGGGTCTCAAACTGTCTCTGGAAATGTTGTGTCCTCTGTGTAGTTGTGGTTGAGGCTGACTTTATTCTCAAGGAATGCAACTGAAGCATGTATCATAAAGGACCTCTCTACTGAACATTTTGCTATATTCTGAAGTCAGGAGATCTGGTGGTACTCTGCCTAACCCCAACCTTAACATGCCATTGCACAGAGAGGGTCACAAACACAAATACTGAATTGTAACTACAAAACATGCACTCTTACTGCAAAACCAATGGCTCGGTCAACTTCACTCACAAACACATAGGTGCAATTATATTAGCCATTTGTGTCCAGGAGTCCCTTGCCTATGCAATCAAATGGACATCTTGTAAATACTTTGCAAACACAAATTTAGAGCCTCCACTGAAAACAAAAGACAGACATGATAACAATGGCCAGACTGGGTATAACCCAGTAAAGCTTCCTTGCAAAAAGTGGAATTGCACTAGTTAAAAAATCTAAGGTAGCAACTCCTAGAACACCATATTTCTGGCAAGAAGAAATAGTACCCAGCTGCAGAGGGAATACAATACTGCTACTGAAGGAGGCAGAACTTGGAGTTTTCTGACATCAGTGTGTGCAAGATTTCAGCCATAAAACAAAATAATGCAGCAAACATATTGTGTTTAACAGCTAACTAATTACATTTTTAAATTAAATATTTTGAACTATCTTGAGTATTTCTATAGCACCCAACAGAATCTAAGATGAGTTGCTTCTCCATTTATATTAACAATTTCTTAAATATTAAAAAAAATTTTTATTTTAAAAGGGTCAATGAGAATCTGGAGAGTTTCTTCCTCTCCCTGTCCCCCCTCCAATTGGTTGCTCCACAACCCCCACTACATATCATACAGGAATATGGGATCTGAAGAATGAAGTCTAACAGCCCCCAGGACTGGCTTTTACATATCACCTGGAGCAAAGAGCTGCCTTCACTGTCCCACTGCAAAGACCAGCTGTGCTGATCTATTTTTTTCTTTCTAACTTTTTCCCCTCCTATTTCAGGAAGTAAGGAGGAAGGAAGGAGATACACATGGTTTAATATTTTACCTCAAGTTGGATCAGTTGTGAAAAGTTTTGATAGTGTGGATCATTTGCCAGAGCAAAACCATACTATTACTTCTGCAATGTTAGTGTCTGCTTTGAGCAGCAGCCCACAGAGCAGGATGAAGGAATGAGAAGAAGAAAAGACAATTCTATATAAAAAGCATGTCAAGTTCTGTTTGCATGGGAAGAAGGGACTAAGCCTGCTTTGAGGTTCACTTTGTTCTCCATGGTTTGTGCAAGGCCATCAATCAATCAATTAATCAATCAATCTTCTCTCTTTCCTCCTTTTTTTTTTTTCCTGGGACCCACTGCAGGAATATCATGCCCAGGATCTTGTTTAAATCCACGACTCCTCTCTGTCAAGCCAATTGTTCCAGTCCTTCCCCCAAGGCCCCCCTCAAGACACCCCCTCCTTCTCTCCCCGAAAAGGGGCCTTCTGAGCTCGTTTTGCTAATGTATTCTCAAACCAAATTAGGGGCTCTGACTCTCGGTGAAGTTCGTGAGTTAGTTGCGGCGATGCACTGAATTAAAGATACCATCTCGGACTCAAATCAGATTAGAGCCCACACACACACATGCAAAAGCCCACTTTCTAATCAATTTTATAAAGGGCCTTCAGCAGAGATACACTAATGGTATTGAGCTAAGATCTTTAAACTAAGTCTGCAAGAAGTCTGCGGAGATAAAACACACACTGTATTAAAGAGAAAGCTCTCCACTGTGCCCTTCCCACCCAGAACCCTGTGCACACTGGAAGAGCACCTCAAAATACAAAACAGCTCTCCCAAACCTGACACGTTCCCTCACATCCTCCTCTCCTCTTCCTGCTTCGGACCTTTAAATCCCTTTCATTCAAGAGAATGAATCTTCCATTCACTTCCTGTCAAATGGCTGCAGAAGGTCCCTGCAAAGAGGGCAGAGGAGACAGGGGCGCTACACAGCCATGATGCATGTTAAGAATTAGACATAATGAGAACACATGAACCCTTTTAGGCCTGTCACACGGATCTGTAAGAAGTGGGCAAGGTGAAAAATCAGCTGACCAGCTTCAAGGAGAGCTCCTACTTCAACACAGGTGCCCTGCAGTTACACTCAAGATGTTAGGCACTGACCTGGTGCAGGGCACATACAACTGAGATGCCACAACAGCCACATCCTGAGAAAGATGTGACTAAGTGTGTGCTAAAGGATCCCTTCAGAGAGCAGCTGCTCTATATGCCCAGCATCTTCGCATCCTGTCCTCATCTCTCTGTTTAGCAGTGGAAGTTCTCATCTATGGCAGCACAGCAGGCTTCCTTCTCTGAAACCAACATTCTGACGTGAAAAATAATGTTGCCTAAGGTGGCTCACAGAAGGTGATGATGAAAGGGAGACAGAAGGGCTTATTAAAGAAGCTGCAACTAAATATTTAATAGACCAGCTATTGCTCAGTCACCACTAACCAGAGAATAAGGCTATCTCTGAATACTCTGGTTATGCCAGGTTCTCTGTGTCAGATCATGGAATAATCTTCTGCTTTGTTTTAATATTTTCAGTAAAAATATCTCAAAACATTTCAGACAAATTAGAAAGCCAAATCTCAGACCCCAACATTAGACTTTACTTGCTTTCTAGGATGCCATTTCTAACAAAAGGGCAAGAGGATGCTTGCTAAGGTAACAGAAAGTCTGTATTTAAAAAAAAAAATTAAAATCAATGCAAAAATTGAGATTCACCAGCTTTCTCTAAGCAAAGTAAAGGGACCTTAACAAGAGAACTGTGACAGATAGGGGACTGAATGCTCTGCACAGAAGCCTTGCTGAGAAAATTTTCTCAGAGCTCAAAGGGGCTTCCTTGAGACAGCTTCAGGACTCACACCACTGTGGAGTTCTACAATGATCATGTGCTGAGGATGATGCCAGTTTTCAATGCAATTTACCTTTCCAGCCTAATGAAATGGGTCTATTGGCTGAAGTGGCAGCAAGGAGCCCCTTGACTCTGGCAGGCTCCTCAGGACAGGTTATCGAGGTTGCAGAGTGTTACTGCTCCCCTTCTATTTGCAGGCTGCACTAATTGATGCCAGACCTGAAAGGAGTAGGCAATGCCAACCCCAGTGTTGTACTCCAACATCATATTGATCCTTGGGAGCAGGGACTTGGGTCTGTGCCCATTGATGTGCTGTGTCACAGGCAGCGTTCTTCCAGGAACATACCCTGGGCAGCAGAAGCACACAGCTGGGAGAAAGAGGAAAGTTCCTCAGATGGGAAAGCAAATGGACCACTCCAGGGCTGATACTACCCTGTGACTTGGAGAGAACCAGATCTGGGATGGAGCCTCAAGTTTTTGTGCTGGTTTTTTCTCCAGCTGGGAAAAGAAAGGAATAACAGCCCTCCCAAGGGTGGGGGACAACTGCTGTACTCTAAGGGCTGATACTTATGAGTATGAGTTACTTATGAGTATCCTTCTTTCCTTTCTAGCTGTTGAACTTTGACAAGTGGTGAGGGAAGAAAAGGGGTGGGATGTAAATCTGGTATTATGGGATACAGCTACAAACACACACTGCATGTGGAGGGAGGGAGGAAGGAATGGGTACCTTTGAGTCCTACATCAAGCCATCCTGCCAACACAGCCCATAGACATTTTAGTCTTGGAGTTCCAGAGAACTACAAATCAGACCCACATTTACATGTGACTTTAAGAGTGGCTATTGAGATTTACCCTGCAGTGCTCAGTCCACCATACTTCATTAATTTCCAACCTGCCACAGAGGTGTCACCAAACTTAAGCATCCAAAATATTAGAATCCAAATTATACCGTTAAAATAATTAAAATGGCATTAAAAGCAAAAAAGAATGCACATTAAAAAAGTAATTTTTGTCTTCTGTGTTTGTTTCATGCTCTTAAACTGTGGTACCAAACTTCCTTCTAATGCTGAGGGAAAAATTTGCATTAAGAAACAAAACAATAATTATTTTCTCACACCTTCCTCACTGTCTTTTACAAATTGTTGCTGTATTTTTGTCAAATACCCAGTGTATATTTTCAGTGTTCCAGTGTGAAAAGTATATAGCAGGGATATATTCAGCACTTGGTTTCATGTCCTACATGAAACTCTAGTTCCATTTTGTACGCTCACTCATTGGAAAACAAAGAAAGGAAAGAAAAGCTGCCAGCCAGCTGGCCTTAGGAGCTTTGAGATGCATTGTCCATGTGCACCTTACATGGGGAGTCTTCCCTGCTTTGTGTGCAGACCTCATGGAACAGCACAAACCTCCCACGGTACCTCAATATTCAAAGGCAGAAGAAACAGTGCAGGAGACAGAACACACATATGGAAATACATTTGGAAAAAATTAATTATTGCTAATGTCTTTAACAATGTAGGGCTATACACATTCTGCGTGACATCCAGTAATATCTACTTCACCTGGAGGTCAGTCTGGAGCCTACTGTTACACAAGATGACAATCTTTGGATAGGAATCATTGATTTCTTTGGAACTTTAGACTACAGGAAAGACAAATTGAGGAAACCTAGACTTCTGCACAAGAAGGGACAACAAGAATTCTCATATCTGACAAGTTCAGTGATGTCTCAGTTCTTAAAGAGCAATTTCCTCTCTCCTGTCATTACAGAAACAGTTTGTCACATTTTAGCTCCAGTGAATATTTCAGGACAGCTAGAACTGAATCCAACACGTGGAAAAGGACCTCCTACAATCCCAAACAAGCATCATACTCTCACTGTTGCACTTCGGGGTCAGTGATGTGTGGTCCCATTTTCCTGGGAAATTGAGGGTAGTCTGCTGAATAGCACCCTGTCACAAAAAGGTAAGTGCTGCCAAGGCAGCAGTCTCCAGACAGGTGAAGATGCAATGTTAGTGTTTAAATCACAGCCATTAGGTGGGAAAGGAAGGAACTAGGAAGTAACATTTCTGTTGTGGAGACCATTATATGTTGCTTGGGTCTGAACAGAGCCATATGATTGCAGGGCACATCAGGCAAACAGATGGTAAACTTGTTGAAGCCTCACAGTACAGAGACTGCCAGTGTTAGCCATCCACAGGCTGCCTCCTCTGGTGCTGGAACCAAGGAGAGTCTCCTTATTAGAATTTCCTGTTAAAAGAGCCATTGGCCAGGGGGGAGCTAAATTTGACAAGTAAAGGGTGACACCGCAGAACTGCCCAGGAGATAAGCCTAAGTAGTAGTTTTGCCCTCCTCACTGACCTGGGAAATAATTAAACCATCAATATTGGCTTCTTCAGGTTACAAAGTTTCCCAGAATAGCAGAATATATAGCAGAATATATAATTCACACTGGTGGAATTCAAACATTTTAACTCATCCAGTCTGGGGCAAAGCAACACTGCAGATGAGGGGGAGGCCTGGCTGAGGTGAGAGGAGAAGTGACCCTTGAGTGGCTCCAACAGGCATGTGATGCAGTCTTGGGAAGCCAATTTAACTAGTGAGACACAGAAAATGTGAGGAAGATGGGAATCATGGGGAGTGAAATGGATGTAGAAGAGAAATTAACTCTGAAAACTCTAAAATCTGTCAGAAACAGAAAAATAAGTTCCAATAACTTTAAGTAAAAGGCAGTCTAGATCAGAGTGAAGCAGATACACCTCAAAAGGAGAAAGCCAACAGGTTAGCAGGAGAAGCAAGGAAAACATTTTGTCATTTATGACTTTGGCACAGAGTATGAATAGACACAGGACACAGACAGTGTGATACAGATGCTGCCAAGATTAAAAGGTCTCTGAAATTAGTGCTTACGCACACACTGCAACACACAGAGATCTCCTCACCAAGGAGGATGTTTTGCAGAAATAAGAAATGTGCTTACTTTGTGGGCTTCCAAGAGTGATGTATGTATTTCATTTATTGGTAGGGACAGAATACCTCGGGAAAAAAATAATCTCTTTTTAACAATAATGACAAAAAATAACAAAAAAAAAAAAATCTGCAAAAACTTTTTGATTTGCTCCAAAACTTCCATTATAAATATGTTAGAACAGTTTTCAGGATTTGTCTTCCTTCATGATGTATGTTTGATTTTGCTTCAGTTATTTGAAGAGAAAGATCATTTTCACTCAGAACTGACAACAACACAGAGACATAGTTTTGCTTCAGCACAGCTAGGAAAAAAAAATCAATTTTCTCTAGCTAAAATTTTAGCACTACCTTAAGGAAGTTAGGAAAAAACACTCAAAATGCTGTAGAGATAATCTCCACTCACTGGGAACATGAACCAGACAACAGAAGAAAGTCCTGGGCAGGAGAAACATCCACTTGACTGTCTGCAAGGAAAGGAAGGAAGGAAACAGGGAAAGGTTCCCTCTGCCAGGCCAGAAAGCATTAACTCCACACTTAGTGAGCACTGCAGGATTTGGGGAGCCTGTGCTGCCATCTTCAGGGATGCTCTCACCTTTCTGTGACCCAAAATCGCAAATGAAGGAAAACAAAAAGGGGGAAATTTCCACAAAAAATAAGGAAGAGAAAAATGAGACATCTCATTTAGCTCTGCTCATTTACCTCTGGGATTGCTGGCTGCCTGGTCTTGACTAGCTCACAGAGAAACACAGAAATTAAAATTGGGAAAGCCAAATAAATCCCGCCTAGACCACATGCATCCCCAGGCTGCACTAAAGCTAACTGATCATTGCTGTTTCACCCTGTCCAATTTCCCTCCTCTTCTAATGCAGAGTGGGATTATTCACCGAGCCTCCATGGCTGATGCTCAGTCGATGCTAACTAACCATGTAGGAGATACAAAGCAATTTCAAAGAGACAGAGTGAGAGACCCCGACCCTTTCCCACAAGGGCTGAATTAAAATGAGTTAATTTTGTGCCCACAGGCTTCTCAAAGTCTTGTTTTGCAAGAACAAATCACAGATATATCCAAAAACACATGTATCTGTCACTCTTCCTCAGACAAAACCTGAGGTTTGAGATGTTGTGGGGGTATGTACTGCATAATAACAATGTTACACTGAAGAGGACAAACCCAATTCTCATTTTTTCTGACCTAGTGGACATGTGTCTATCCTGAATCTTTTTCAAGTGCTTTCTGATATGTGCATTTCTCCCTTTTTTTCCCTGCTACAACCCATTCCAAACTGTTGTAAATTCTTTGCCTCTTCTCTTACTTCTTACCTTGTTACACATTCCTTACATTTTTCAAATTGCTTTACAGGCTTCCAGCCACAGGGCCCTCACGGATCAAATATTACACAACAAAAACCAATTCACTAATATTGCATTTTGAAGCTGAAGATCATGTTGTTCCCTACTTACTATGCTAGGACAGGACATTCTTTGCTGGTCAAAATATTGACTGAATGAGTACTGTATTCTCCAGATCGCTCTTGTCCTCTGGCCTCACCATCCCCACACCCTCAGCAAATATGACTGCTTCATCTTCTCAATCCATCTAAATGACGAAAGAAGAAATAACATTTTTATTCAAATTAATCACCAAGTATTTGCTCCTACTTAAGTCAGGATAATTGCTGAATGTTACAGTATAAAACAGTATCATTGTATTTTATTAACATTAACAATCCATTCTTGTATAAAGCTTTTGGCTTTGCACTTTATTTCACCTAGGTTACAGTTATTACTTCACAAAATGGAAGAGTTCCTTTTCTATCTGCTCAGGTCACTGTAAAAAAATACATTAGAAATTATGATTTACAGTGAATAATAAGCAACATGCAGTATATTTCATCCACAAGGCTACTCAAAATTATATGCACAATAGGAGGCCATTTCACTCATCCCATCTCTGAAGCCCAATACAGCAGCTCTTCTGCTGTGTACAGCCTGAGCTTCTGAAGCAAAAAAAAAGAATTGTTTGTCCCATTAAAACTATAATGGAAAATAAGGGAAAATGTAAACATCTGAGCTGAAATTTAATCAGTACACTGGAATCCACCAAATAATCAATACTGCAGTGCCAAGATGGGCACCAGGGGCACAGACCAATCCTGATCCCAGGTTGAGGTGCCAGCTCTCAAAGCAAAGAATTTTTGGTCAGCAACACCAACTCTTGCCCTGCCTTCCACATTTGCTTGCTTGGCTCCTGCTCAGCTTTGCTAACCTGCAAGAACACTCAGGATCACAATTTAGCATAAGTGTGAATGAAAGAGGAAGGAAAAAGGAAATGGTTTACTCCTAATTGCAGAGACTCTTACTAAAAAAGTTGACTGAACAGAGTAGAAAACTGTCCATTTGCTGACAGATTATTTTAGTAATTCCACAAAACTTAATAGACAGTCATGTCTCATATTGTCCTGGTCCTCTCTCTGTGATCCATCACATGCACTCAGCTTGGTCCATCTGTTTTGCTCGCTTCTCAATTATGCACCTGCATTCCCCATGCTGCCCCTCACTTCACTCAACTAACTGGCTGATGTCCTGCAGACAGTGCCTGCAATGCCCCTCTCCACAAGACCTACATCTGCAGAAAGCAACTCACCAATGATGGGTGAGATGCGCAATGAAGGATTCATGCTTCGTCTTTCTGAAATCTGTACAAAACATAAACGCAGTCTATAAAACTGGACAGACTGTTTTTCTTTTCCCCAGCATAGGCCTGCTGCTGGTCTGAGGGAAAGAACAGAGCTGTCAAATCCTTCATCTCTGGAGCTTCCTAACCTCTGCCTTGGTGCCTTCTCTGCTGATCCCTTTCCTTTCCCTATTCTCACCACACCTTCCAGGGCAGTACCGTGTTTCACCACACCCCCCATACCGGGAGTGCACCGCAGCCTGGGCCCTGGCAAGGGGCGTTCCCTGTATTCCGGAGGGAACCTGCAGATCTGCTGCCTCTGGAGCTCTGGGACTGCTCCCAGGAGGAGCTGCGGAGGCACAGGGGAGGTGTGTGCCACACTGGCTGCACGGATGCTGCTGCAAGGGAGGCTATGAAAGGCACACTGTAGGAAATAGCAGAGGCTACTGCAGGCCACCACAGGGGAGCATGAGCAGAGCCAGCAGGAGACAGCTTATCCATGCTGTGCTTTGGTCTATGCAGTAATTCCAGCCTCTCACTTTCATAAGTGCTAAATTCACACAAAAATGTTTTTTTTTTAAACCCACCACAGGCGATTAAGCTGTGATCTAGATTAATTAGCTGCCATATTTCATTTTTAAAATCAGAACTGGCCTGTGCTGACACCAGGGAAACTTATAATATTTTCACTCGTACCTAACTGCCTCTGATTTTTCACGCTGCCTAGAACTGAGTGGCTGCTCCCAGCCTCACCCATCCATGCCAGGCAAGTGCCTGCACCTACTGCAGGCACCCATCCAGGGTGCTGGGGTGAGGCTGGAGGACCAGGGATCTCCTAATGAAAGTGCTGACCCTGGTGTAACCTGTGTGCCCCAAGTAGCATTGCTTCAGTGTTGAAAACAAAAGATCGATGAATTGTATAATGTACTTTTACTGCTGTTAATTTTTCTGAGTGCTGCTGGTTTGTGTCTCCTGGAGGCTAACAGGACCCTTTGGCCACAAAGCAATATTTACTCTATCCTGACAGCTGGGCTGCTGGAGGCAAAAGATGCATCCTTGCTTCCCAGATGATAAGGAAATGATAAGGAAATGCACATCATGAAAAGGACATATCTGATAGAGGCTCAGCACCACTGCATGCAAACATGGCTCAGCCCTAGCTCCAACTCCTGTGAAGTTCTTCCACTTTGCTCCTTTAAATCCTTCCAGAAAGCAGGAGGTAGGCAACAATACTGTTTAAGCAAGATCTTACAATTGACTTTTTCAAAACTAATTTTTCAGGTGGTAGACTCTCTTGTCCAGCACTATATTGTTCCCTGTCCATTAAAACTGTAGCTCCTCAGAACAAATGCTATTCAACTGACCTCCACAAAGTACCTTTTAGTCCTGATGACACTTTAAGTGAGTGTTTGCTCAAAAAGCCTAGCCCCAAATCTCAAACTCCTCCTGGAATTCTCTCATGGATTTGATATGTTCACACTCCTGTTATGTTGTTTTATGTACTGCCTTTACAGAAGCCATCCCTACAGCACCTTCTTTAAGCCAAGGAGGTACTCTGAGACTCAGTTCAGTGAGAAGCATCTCCTGCAACAGAGACAGAGCTTCACAGAAGATATCCTTGCTTGCTTTAGCATAGCTGGAGACACACAGGAGGTGTGCAGACAGTGAATGCATAAGGCACATCGGCGAGGCAGCAAATTGATTTACACCAAGAAGTAGAAGACAGACAGCATGCTACTCATTGCTATGTTAATTGGTATATGTTCATTGGTATATGTTATATATATATATGAATATATAACATTGGTATATGTTATTCATATTTATATGAATAACAATGCAAAGTATTCCTGTAAAACACAGAACCCTCCATTCTTCCCCCATCTCTGTGTACAATTTCTAGTGCAAGCACTGCACAACTGTAAAGAGCTGCCAGAACAGGAACTACATCAGCTCATGAACTTCTCAAGTAGAAGAGGTTTTCCATGTGCTGTTCTCTGTTCCCTCCATCCCACTCAGCAGGAAGGACTTCAGGTAAAAGTTGGGGAAAAGTGAAACCCTCTCTTGTACCACACTGCAAAAGCCAAAAGGTAAGCAACCTGTAATCCTGCAACACAGCATGAACACTTGAAACCATATTAAAACCCAGCAGTGGCCAGTAGAACACACCAGAAAATTTTTTAGAACTGATTAGTGGTCCCAAGTTCTCTCATCCAGCTCACTGACTGAGCTTTTTTTCTGGGGGATATCCTGCAGTATCTCTATCCCCATGAAAAACATCAGTTAAGATTTTCCTTCTTCCACACCAAGTCAGCATTCCTCTAATTTGCCCCAGCCCATGTGCAGAGCTCCACTCCCATCCCACCTCACAGCAATGTGTCATTCCTGCCTTTTCCACTGGAGAAGAAGTGCAGCACAGGCCTCCTACCAGCTGCTAATGTGTATCTTTCTTCTCTAGCTGCAGGGGCGCTAAACACACTGCAATAAATCTCCTCATCCCAAGGGAGCAGTTCTCCTTCTTCAGGCCCCATGATATTATACACAGCAGCTCTTCCCGATGTCAGAAGCTCCATTTCAATGCTCCTCTTCCCTCTGAAAGATCCTGCTGCTTTGTGTCCTAGCACAGGGCAGTTTGCTCCCATCACCACCCAGCTTTCAGATTCCCCACCACGGGGGTAGGCTGTGCTTTCAGACAGTGACAGGGTCATGACAGGGCTGTCAGGCAGAAGGAACCTGTGTGCTTGTGTGGGCAGGCTTTCCACGTGTACCTTTTCCTCACCTCACAAGGATGCTGATCACTACTTTCACCTTGCAGCAGAAAGACAAAACAAGACAGTCGGCAAGTGTGAAGGAAAGTCCTATCCCAGTGCAACAGCCAAATGGTGCATACTGAATTAGAAAGCTGGGAGAGAAACAAAGCAGTAGTTTTGTAAGGTTTGACCCCAGTTTTTAAGACAATTCTCATTCAATTTTAACAACAGAAACCCATGTACGTGCTAGCAGAATCTTTCTTCTTCTGCTGTGATCTCTCTTTCTCCTAAAGCTGTTGTATTCTAATTCCATCTTTTTCCAGAAAGTAATGGTTGTGTGTTTTCAGAGGATCTTCAGGAAAGTTAAATGAGAAAAGGTGTGAGGAACAGCTATTTTCTACCACACCTCACACAAAAACCTTAATCACAAGCCAAAATTCAGCCACAGTGACAGGACCTTGCTGTTGGCTCTTTGGCCACCATTTCTCTGTCCCAGTGTGACCTCAGGCTCCATGGCACAGGTTCTACCCTTGCTTGTCCTTCCCCAGTGCACCCTCTCCAATCATACACAGCTCCAACAGTGTTCAGTGGAAGTACACTGTTTACAATCCAAAATCAAGATAATTCTGAATGATCAACTCTCCTTTGGATCTTGTGCAGAGCAGTAGAATATTGTCTGACACTGCATCTTGCATTTCCTTGCAGCATCAGAGTTCTCAGGATACTACAGAATCAGATGGTACTAAACTTAGACTTCCTACCCACAGGGAGCTTTTGCTTAAGGCATGATTTGTTACATTTGCCTTTATCTTGATTTTATCTATTGCTATAAAGATGCAATTTCTACTCAACTTGATGGCATCATATATATAGATACCTTAAAAGAAGCTTAAAACCAGAGCTGAGTCTCTTCTTCCCAGCTATCCTGTTGCAGTCTTCTCCTTTGCACAGGAGATGGGTTTCATCCATACTCCATGGGTTTCATCTTCATAAATTTGGCAAAGGGCATTCTCCTCTGGAGATCTCTGGAATTCTCCAAATGCTGGAATGCTTCTTTGGAGTCCTGCTTTACTCACCTCTGGTGTGTTTTTATCTGGATAATATTCTTTGCAACTTCAGCGAGTTCACACTTCACCTGCTCTCACACCTCATTTGGCATTTTGTCCTCTGTGCATTTTAGCAATGCATCAAACTGCTCCCCAATCACCACCGAGGCTGCCTTCTCCAACATACTCCAAATTATTCCCAAAGGGGTGAAAGAATCATTTCATGCATTAGAAGCATGAAACCTGAACTCTGAAAGAATCAGCCAGTGATCTGAGGCACTAATAACACCTGGCAGAGTTTTATGGAAAGAAAATTGCTTGTTTCTGCCACTCCCATACAAAGCTTTAGTTGATTCCTGCCCCCTCACTTCAATATGATTTTTTATATGGCTTCTGCATATTTCTTCTTCTACTGTGATGTTGAACTGAATGGCCCAATATTAATCTTGTACCAATTTTACATTGGTGTAACCAATCTGATTTTCAGAGTTCCTTGTCATTTACAGTAGCAAAAATGACAACAGATTCACATTCAAAGTACCTTGGAAGACAGTTATAAAAAGAAAGTCCCCAAGCACGTTCAAAGGTTGTAGATGGCTTCTTCATCTTGTGGTTTCTGCTTATCTAGTTTCCCATATAAATTTTCAACACCAGCCTCTTTGTTCAACAGCAGTGACAGCATTTCATGGTTGTTAGCTGCTCTCAGAAGATGAAGTAACCTGATATAAATTACCTATTGCTGCGAGTGCAAGAGAACCTGTTAGCACAGTAGTCACTTCTAGAAGGCTGCAAGTACTGACTACATTATTACAGGCAGAAGGTTTTCTATCATGGTAGAAGTCATTTTAATATGGCATTCTCCTCCAAGATTTTTCTCTATGGCTATTCAAGGTTTTTTCCTTGGTTCAGTAGCCCACATTATGAACAGTGGACTACATTCATGTCCTAACTCTCACATTGGTGATGTACAAAAGCTACCACTTGGATGGCATTCTCCCAGAAGAAACCAGAGGCATTGAGGATTGAGAACAGCAGTCACAATAATGGGAACTAATGGGAACTGCCAAATGAATGGACTGTTCCTGGTTAAATTTGCATTTAATTGCTGCTCACTGCTATTCATTTACCCTGTTAAGACAAGACCGGGTAGCTGATAAGATGATAAACCAGCTACTGAGTAAAAAAAAATAGAGGATATCTAAAACAAATACCTCAATATATTCATATTGTGATGTGGATAACCTATATTCTAAAATAGATGAGAAATTCCTGTATATCCTCATGAGACATAATAGATGCTTTTGGTGAACCAATTGTAATTTTAAGACAACATACCTGTCATTCTTAGCTCAGGTTGCCAGAGCCCAACAATTAAGGTCTCAATGATCTCAATGACAGTTTTATTCCCAAGGAACCAGATAGGGGATACTTCTCTTCCAGATACATTTAGCCTAAAAGGATCTAAAATTTCTGTGTGCCACTTTATTAGACAGTGACTGACAAACTAGAAGGAGTTTTAAGACACCATAAAATGACTGGGCAAACTCAAGTAGGAGATAAAAACCCTCAAAGGACACATGAGGCCATGAACAGAAATACAGTAGGGTCTTTCTGAACATTAGCCAACACTTTGTGACTGCTATGGGTGACCAAGCACTTGCACAGTTTGCTCAGAGATGTTGTGGTGTCCCCTGTCTTGGAGATATTCAAGAGCAGTCTGGACCTGGTTCTGAGCAACCAGCCTTAGATGGTCCTGCTTGAGCACAAGGTTGGACCAGATGACCTCCAAAGGTCCATTCCAACCTCAGCAGTTCTGTGATTCTGTGAGAAAGCAAGAGTTAGCTCCACTTTGGAAAAAGTGTACATAAACTCAAATTAAGCAGTCATGAAGATTAATGTATTTCTCAAATAATACATGAAACTCATATGCAAAACACTGAAGTTTCTCTTTCCCCATCAAGCTTCCTTACCATGAGATTTCCATAGACTGTGGAATCGCCCTTCAGGCATCCAAACTTACACTAGTAAGATGCTGAAGGGAGTGCACAGCAGGGATGACAGAGAATCTCCCTGAAGACTCCATCAGGTCCATGAACATGGAAATGCTCTCTCAATGCAGTACTGAGAGCCAAGATGCCCAGGAGAAACCTGCACGTACTTTTAGAGGAGGACAGAGTAATTTGACCATTTTCAAGGATCTGGCCTGTGGAAACAAAGGTGCACGGGCTGCTCTGCAGGCCAGCCCCTGTGCAGCCCCTGTGCAGCCCGGCGCACTGTCAGCGGAGCCCTGCAGATGGCTGCAGAGCTCTTCCAGCGCCTACCTGTGCTACGGCAATGGGCACTTGGAGGCAAGGACACCGGCCAGCCCTGCACTGAAGGAAGCAAAATTGTTCTCCTTTCAAAAGATGGACACCTCTCTATGCTGCCTTTATTTCTACCCAAATGTAACAGCCAGTGGCCTGCAGGCTGAATGTCATTGTCTTTAACCTCACAAAGATCCTCCATTTACAGGTTTTCCCATGACACAGCTGAAAGACAAGAGATGCTGTGGCTCTTGTATGTGACAGTGAACTCCTCACACACAAGAACAATTTATTGCTCAAGATGCTTTTCATAACAAGGGTCTTTAGTCTTATGGAGCAGATATTTGAAAAGAAGTATCCATTCTTGTCTTGCCCACAGCAGCCACATCCTCTTTGTCCCTTCCCCAGACTTCCACCTAACTGAGCTCAAGGGCTTGCAGCCTTCTTCTTATATCTCATGTCAGGCTCAAGCACTGTTCATAAAACAAGCCACCTTCATCCACCGCCTTTCCCTTAAACTCTACCTTTAGCAATGAATCCTTAAAAAAAAAATAAAATTGAGATCTCTGTCACTTTGGATGCCCTCCTTCCTCCAAAGCCATGTCTCCTACTTCCTCCTCCCCTCTCCAGTGTTACACAGCAGATCTGTGCAGGGACAGGGGGTTTTGCATCACAAAATTTTGTGTGCAAATCCTTCCTCTATCTCAAGGGATTTGTGAGCTTTTCTGTGTCCACCTTGTATCAGTGACATGCTTTGAACACAGGGTAGCCTGATGTCTATGCAGGTCTCTCAACAATTATGGACAGCTCCCAACCACAGGCACACTGACACTCAGTGGAATTCAGTGCCCAAGTGAGATCACTCTGCTTGAAAATTCCAGATACAGTATGATAGCGGGAACCATTTCTTCGTAGTTTATATTTACCTGGTCCCTTTCCAATCTATCCATCTGAATCAAGTAATTGTCTTCTAAGAGGGAGTCAAGAACTTATAATAGACACCAGCTGCCCATTCTCTTTTCACTCATCCAATATTAGACTTGTTAGTCATCAGGATAACAATCCTGTTTGCAAATCAGCTACCTTTACCAGATAACCAGTGGGACCTAGTACAATATCTATTAGTCCAACAATATCACAACCAAGATATATAACTGCTTCTGTACAAAAACCTTTATTCTAATCCTTCTTAAACTCAACAAGACTGATTGGCTTTTATTATTCGTAAATTAATTTTTAACTCTTGGTCCAGCAGGGGAATTGAATCTATAACATTTTGCAGAGACTGAAGGAAAGTAACAGTAGGTTAAGAAAGTAAACCAGCCAAAAGCAGGTATTTTTTCTTCTTTCAATGAACAGTTAAGAGGGCTGAATCTGTTTTTCCCTAAACACCCAAGGGAAAATTCTAGGGAAAATTAGCACATTGAAACATATATAGAGAGCACATCACTGTACTGTGAGAGCTTTTGTTTTTGTTTCATAATTATGTTATTTAAAAAAGGCTGTGGAATTAAATTTGTTAGTATTTTAAGAAACAAGTCCATGTTAGACTAGGAAATCAAGAAGGGAAATTTCAACAGAGGCAGTCCATATTATTAGAGAAGTAATGATCATGGGCAGTGATTAGGGCTTATAGTTGCTCTGTAATGACAGTCCCCTAACTGTACTTGCTAGGAAAAAAGAAATTGCTCTGTAGGAAAATAAAAAACACTTTAAAAAATAATAAAAAGACAATTGTCAGATACACTGTAGGTGATGAAATTAAAAAAAACCCCAAAATATTCCATAATCAAATAACCTTTTAAGTTATTCTATAAAGGGAAGCACACTATATTTTGTGGCTTACTAAACCAAGATCACATTAAAAAAAGAAAAAGAAAATTTCTAAAACCATCAAAAAATAAATAAACAGATAAAATAAATTCCAAATAGCTGACTTTTATGGCTATGGCATTCGAGCCCATCTTTATCTTGACAATGTTATAGTTGGATCTATGTTCTGCATACTGTTTTTCAAATTACTCTCTGATACTCCATTTAAAGAAAATTTCTGTTCCTCTTTAAAAAACACCAGTTCATTGATTTATAAACAGGAATTCTAACTGCAGTTATTTAGTAGCACCTAATCCTATATAATCCATAATAATATATATATTCCCAGAGAAACATCCAATTTTTTTCAGTGCAAATGTTCTGTATGGTATATTTGTACAGCATTTTACATTTACAAAACACCTTCTATGTAAGGCCATGAACAGATTTACAAGCTTCAATTACTAAAGATTGCGAACAATCTTGTGATGAAGACAGACAGATCTACCCTTATTTCTTTCTTTACATTTATACAATAATACACGCAGAAATACGTAACCACATGCAGAAAGTCTTGCGTATACATCCAAAAAGACATTGGATGGATAAGTAAAATAGTTCATTATGCAACATCAAATGAACACTTGATTATATATAAAATTGTATCATTTATACACATGTGTGTTCTGTTAAATTATAGCATGTGCACAATTACATAAAATTAGGTGTGTACATACACCCCTGACAGACATCTATCCATGCACTCACAGATCTCTGCATGCAAGAAAACTCTTTTCTGTCCTACTCTGGCACATTCTAGTCCTTCCCAGCGAGCTTGGTGTCCCTACACAACTTGTATAAATTATTTCAAAGGAGATGCATCTGGCATCATCGATGTAAAATAATACCTATGAATGCATCATACACTTAAACATCGTTTTCATAAAGTCATATCTGCTACAACCTATTAAGGCAAAGAAAACCCACAAGAGGTGAAGTCATCGTCCTTCACGATGCCCAAGCACAAAAAAATGCAAGTTCCTGTGTGGGGATTTGCTTGGCTTTGAAGGAGAGTTTTGATTGTACCAGACAGCTGTGGCCTCCTCCCTGTCGCAGTCCCTGGTTCGGCTGCACATCATTGCTCAAAGTCGCTGTGTAACATGGGTGAGGAGAGCCCTCATCCAGCCAGATACCTCTGCACTACTGATGAATCTGATAACAAATATTACCTACTACAGAGTGTTGGGCAATAGGCACTGATGCTTTCAGAATTTTTTCAGTGTCTCACTGTACCATTACCCCCTTAGCCTACAAAAATTATCAAAAAAAAAAAAAAACCCGCCCTCATCACCTCATCAACAGAAATACAAAAACTATGAAGAAACGGAATTAAACTCTCAAAGATAAAAACAGAAGCAATATCATATATGTTTGGAAAGGAATTGAAACCGTACTGAATTTATGTCATCTAAAGAATTAAATCGCTCTCCTTCTACAGCACTTTCTGAACTGTTAAAACTAGATGGTAATCACATGCCATACACAGTTGTGAAACAAAGAAAAATAAAACAACAGCAAGTCCTTAAAATTAATGTGTTAATTATAAATGGTTTTAAAAGTTACAAGCGAAGCATGTAAAAAAATGTACAAATTGAAAATGTGTATCCGTTAATTCTGGTTATGTGCAGGAAAAATAAATTTTACACCAAATCCCCGAAATCAGTAACGTCCTATGTTCTTCACCGCTATATTGCCACATATGTGAAAAATTCATCTAGATAAGTGTAATTTCTTAAATAATGAAACAAATACGTTTGAGAAAGAGAAACTAGTCAGTTTGACCTGAACAAAAACAAAAACAACACAGAAATCTTTGGAAAAATAAAATCTGTTGAAGAATAATTCTTTAGTGTCCTTCAGCTCTTTAATTTTTTAATACCTAAAATGATGTAAATCTCACTGAGAAATTTGGTTTCTAATTATTCATGTCAGTACATTAAAAAAAGTACTTGTGGAAACTGACGGAAAATTGTATTTCTGTTTTATTTTCACCCAAGTGCTTATACAATCTTAAAATTATCTTCCTATGCAAAATCATAATTGGAGAATTGAACATTTTTTAAGCTGTTCTTTTGACCTTTGTCTTGAGTGAAAGGACAGCGAGACAATACACTCACCAGCATTGTTCACAGTGACGGCTCCATCACCGGAGATTGAGGGCCATTATTACAAAAGGGAACTTTAAAATGACATGAGAAAAAGGGGGAAAAAAACCTAGAAAATAACACTTCCTAATATGCCATATGCACAAACAGCCTTTCAGACCAGCAGACCTACAGCAAGAAAAAATCTTCTTGTAAAAAGATCTGCAGTAAAACACAGACAATCAATTCAAAACCAAAGGTGCTATAAGAAATTTTCTCCTGTTATGCAGGATACTCTTAGCTGAAGGTCCCACTTCCATCACCCACATTACAGGCTATGCTAATTTAAGGAAAATATATGACTCTTACAATACATGTTAAAGCAAAGACAATTTCCAGGAATGGAAAAGAAAATTTGGACAGAAAGAAGGGGTCCTCATCAAACACTCTTATTCTACCAAGAAGAAGCTAGAACAGGTTTCCTTTTCCTTCCAAGCCTTCAATAAATGCAATATTTGGACATGCCTTTACTGTCATTACAAAAATTGTATAAAAACAGCCACCCCTCTCTACATTTAATGGATTTCCTTTTATGTATATGAAAATGCAAGAATAAATAGAACTCCGTCCAAAACAAGAGCAATGCTATCACAAATTTTATTGCAATTTAAATCTTATCTTGAAAACAAAACAGAAAAAATAGACTATTAATATGAAAAAGCGAAGCAGCCCCTTTTTGCTTCCTATGCACACATAAGTTAGTGACTTTTTGAACTGATTCTGTGCTGTTCACTAAATCCATATGGACCAGGGATATCTTTCGTAGGACAAAAAAAGTCATCCTAAGGGTGACTAGACTGAGATTTGCCAGGATTCCATAAAGCAAATAGGATTTGCTAGATATTTATTCCTCCCCCATTCAGAAAGGGAGTGCAAGAAAATTCCAGCTCAGCAGGGACAGAGAGCCATCGCAGGTTGTGTGATAACAGCTTGCCACCTGCTTTTCGCAAGTTGTCTCTGCGAAGTGCAAGGGGCACTGAGTAGTAACGTTGCCTGTGGTGATAGGAGTGCACTGAACAGCTCAGTATGCAAAAGCACTTACTGGTACACAGTGCTCTTCACAAAGGGCATTGCAGAATGCTTTCCAGGCTGTGTCAGAAGTGCTAGGAAAGGAAATATTAGTGCATGTGTCACAGAAGGAACATAAGTGCTTGCTATCACAATAAAAGAAGGTATAAGCAAATACAGGTAAAACGCTTCTCATAGCCAAAAAAAAAGGGGGAGGGAGCGAGGTGGGGGCCAGGGAGAGGGAGAAGACAGGGAACTTAGCAGCAGTCACATTTGACTGAGCATTTCTGTGCAAGAACAGCAAGGGTTAACAGTGACATGTAAGCTCCAGTCCAGTCAAGATAGGGTCAAATGATGTGCCGTGAAAGTTTCAAGTCCTCAATCCCCCAGAGCTTGTTTGCTAATTACATTTGCAATTACAAACATGACAAATATATTATTATACAGTGTGTTCCACCTTGAGCAGACATGTTTCTCCTCACGGACAGTCATTGCCAGCAGCCAGACTCTCAAGCACTGGAAGAATCAAAGTGCACTGTGCTCCAGCTGCAAACATCATTTTTTGTGGGCATCTCTATTGCTCTGAAGAGGCAGGGCAAGGCTTTAGAGAGAGGCAGCATAACAAGGATGGAAACGAATGCAAAGAGTAAGTTATTACAATTTAATTTCTAAGAAGCAAAACTTGCCAAGTCAGTAGCTATTACTAAGAAGAAATACTAAATTGTGTTCTGTTCCCAATGACATGCACAAAGCACTTTACACATGCAAGCTACATAGAAATTACTACATTCAAAACTCAAATGCAGCTAATACTGCAAAGACAGAAAGAAACCAAGTGTTTCCTTTATTTTTAGGCAAGGTCACCATAACTATCTGCTGCTAATATCTTCTTTATTAAGTTCCTTCACTAAACAAACAACCATTCTGATTCATAGTTTGTCACAGAAACTCTGATCTTTCCCCCTTTTCCCCCCAGTTTCTACAGCGGCATTACCTAAGATGCTCACTGCTGGGTTTGGGGCAGATGCTATATTTACTTGCTCACACTGCGCAGACTAAAAATTCTGTTTGTGCTCCCTGGCTGTAATGTCACTGCCAGTAGCTCCACAGAATAAAGAACAGGTCTGACTGGGAAGAATCTCCTCATCTCTGCAGTCTACACTGGAATTGCTGATGTGCATCTCTATGACCCCCAACTCTTAAACCAAGGAGCACAAGTTAGAATAAGAAGATGGGGAAAGGATTTTTGATTTCTCACCATGTTTTTCTACTTTTACTATTTCTTCCCTTAATTAAATCTCTCTTAGACACTTCACACTCTGTGGAGAAATTCTACCTTGCTCCTGACAGAACCCGTAAATTTCATCTACACTCAGGTTTAAACCTTGTTACCTTCCCCCTGTTTCTGTTCCTTAAGAGAATTTGAATCCTTCAAGCTATGGGAAATTTTGTAAAGAGACCCACTAACACGATGCACAAAACTTCTTATTGAGCTGAAATAATTTGAAGAATACAGGTATTTTCAAACAACATGAAATTCAGAGCAGTAGTGACAGTGCAGAAACAGGGCTGGAAAATAACAACGGAAAGGGCACAGAGAGTAGAGCAACATTCTCTTGGAGAGGAAGAAAACGGGATATGAAACCTCTATCACAGCAACTTTCTCTGATGCAATCTCTCCAAAGTCTTTCCCCTCTCAGGCTAAATGCAATATTTATTGATTACTTCAAATCAATACAATGAAAAAATCCTATTTTTTAAATATATTGATCTTTCCATATTTCTCAATAATTGATAATGATTAGATCATGTTTACTTTTACAAGTGGAATTAGAAGAGGAGGGAAAAGTTAATACAAATACTCTAAAGGTACTGATTTCCTCATCAGCCCTCCGCTCACTAAGCTCAGTGTACTGAGACCCCATTTTATGATGGGAACCCTGTCAGAAACCCAGTAACTACCCCAATTCCTTATAGAGGTTTCTCATTTTATTCTGTCAACGAAAGAAACAACTCCATCCTATTCTCTCCAATTAACAACTACTTCCAATTCCAGCCTCTGAGACATATTCAGAGCAGACAGTTGCATTCAGATTCTCTTACTCAGATTTCTTCCCATTCACAGAATATGGAGATTTCCAATAACCTCTAAAATCAAGTCACATTACTTCAGTCTATGCATTAGGGTCAGTGACAGCAACTTTGTTAATTTGCTGCTGCATGGTCTGGAATTTGCTCCTTCATTGCCTTAAAATTCCAACATTATACCATTTCACCTCTCTATCAAATATGTAATTTATTCCTTTCAACTTTTTCCTAATCTTCATAAAATATTTTTTATTTTTATTACATCAGTGACTCACCTGTCTTTCTTTTACCTCAGAGGAAACAGTGTAAGAGACATAGCATCTGGCAGGATGCTGTCATTTGCCAGTGATTTTTATTTTACCTTCATAATGGCTCCTTGGTCACTTTCTGTCTGCCATGTAGAATATTAATAAGAAACAGAAATGGCAATTTTGTAGTCCTGTCGACATTTCTAGTGGCAACTATAATAAGGCAGAAAACAAAATTCTCTGAGATTTTGAAGTTAATACGGGAAAGTAAAAATGCCGTATTCTACTCTCTACTGAAACAGCCTTAGGTTTGCATGTGAGGGAGATACACCAGTACTCCACATGGCCATACATATGCATGTGTGTATACCAACACACAAATATTTACAGACGCACACATGTGCTTGTGTGTGACTCTAATGACATATTTTACATGGCAGTGTGTACATTAGTGGTGTCTGCACACGCATTCCCTTCCCGCCGTACTGCAGACAGGCGCTGTCAGTACAGTTTAACTAATGTATTCTCACCATATGCCCTCACCTGAGAGACAAACTGCAGGTACAAATCACTGCCTTTGTTTATTTCCTAATTTGAAAATGCTTTAAACAAATTCCAATTCTTACAAAAGATTCTTTCTTGGACCTGCATCATCTACCCCAGGAACAATTTTCCCAGAGGTCAGTACCAAAATGTAGCAAGCGGTTGCTAAAGAGTGGATTTCTGTGTAAGAAAATAAAACATACATGGCCTTAGAGTACATGCACAGAGGATCAAAATTAGGAAGAAGCATTTTCTTACTCCTCCTGAAAGATTCTGCACTGAGAGAAACCACACACCTGCTATCAGAACTTCCACAGGTTCCTGGTGCAATCACTTAGATCAGCATACACAGGCAATGGAAAAGGAATTTTCACTGCTTGAGCAAGATAAATACAAAACCTGAAGAACAAATTAAAGGAAAGGAATTCCTTTCCTTAGGTTTTGTTCAGACTCCTTTTGAGTCTGACTGTTACAAAAATTAAGATCTCATCAAACTCCAAGGTGAAAGGAGTCACCTCTCCTCTCCTTTGCCTTGCTCCTTCGCTCTGTTTCAATAATTATGAGGTGAAATACAGTTTCCAGGGAACTGTATGGATCATATATTGAGTGACCACATCCACTTCTCTCCCAACATTTTAGCCTTCCTCATATTTTTTCCTATAGCTTAACAAGTAACTAAACAAGAAGAAGCAGTTTGCAATATTTTTAAATTAGCTCCTAATTTAAGGTTTAATGTGACAAAAATTGCCATCCACAGAATTACAAGTGGTATTTAGGAAAAAAAAAAAGGAGGAAAATAATTTAAAATAATTTCAATAGCTAGCAGTCAAAAGAATAAATCAGTACAGTAAGAATAATATGCTCACACCACTAGTTAGGGATACAGGCACAAATACAACACCTGTATTTACTTTGTATGTTTACAGGGCAACTGTGCTACAGTAGGAGAAAAAGATGGTTAAACAGATATAGACGGGCCAACTCATCCTCAGCTACAATAATATAATGTGAAATCTAGCCTTAATAAAACCAGAATGTAAATCAAATCAGTATCAGACACACTGCACATATACCTTTATATATATTGTATTTTTAAAGCTGCTCATATCTTACTTCTCTCAGTAACTTTTTTCAGACTTTCCTACACCGTCATACTCCTTTAAATTAAAAACACTGAAAAAATTGAGGTTGAAATATTTTAAATTATATTTCTCTATTTTACCAAACCTCAACAATGTTAAAGAGAAGGTCAGTTGGCACACAGAACCAAGCACCTCTTAAAACAAAGAGCTCTCCAACAGTTTCTCATCTCAAAAAGCAGCACTCTCTGTCTTCAGTAAAGCCATAGGGGCTCGGTGTCACTTCCCCCAGGGCCACCTTCATCTGTCTATTTAGCAGCAGTTATGCATATGGGTGAGGTGCACTTGACATTTTTGAGAGCTGACTGAAAGCCCACGAAAAAGTAAAAAGGGTGAACAGCAATACAACATACAGATTACTTCTTACTATTTTCATGTTGTTTGAGTTCCTTTTTCTCAATTCCAAAAGTACAAAAAAATAGAAGGAAAAAGTTAAGAGACTACATAGTAAGTGATGAAGATCTAGGTTTTCATTGTGGCATTTTGTTATTTTCTTTTTTTTCTGAAGGTAAATACATCTTCTATTTTTGCCTAAATATTAAGATTCCCAGCAGCATACAGAATACCTTTCCCTTAAGAAACTGTTTGTTTATTTTTAATTCAAAGTGGAGCAGCCACAAGTGTAGCACCAGTGGGGAAAAGAAAGCCACATGGGTTAGATTATTAATTTCTATTAACAATACGAAGTCTCATTTTAATGAAACTGCTGGAAGCTGGGGATTAGGAAAGGAAAGAGAAATGAGTGTAAAGACAGATGGAATATCAGAAAACAAGGTACAGAAAGACAAATAAAAGCCGAAATGAGGAAAGAGGGGTACTTGTGGATGATTTGTTTGACTTTAATTATTTTAATTGTACTAAATACAATGTATTCTTATGGCAAAAGCAATGAAATAGGCAAAATTACTTAATTCCCACCTCTGATGACACAAAACCTGCATAGGTGACACACGGATTAACATGCAAACACACAAAAGAGGACTCTGCCCAGGGTGGGATTTATCAGAGAAATGCATTTAAAATTAATTGTTCCAGTCAGCTGGATGTAAACGCTGAAAAGGTTTTGCCTTGTTTCCTAACTTCCCCAACAGGATCAAACCAAACTTAACACGCTAAAGTGATTTTAAACACAGCATTACCAGGCACAGCCCACTTCGGAATACAAAGAGCAGTAGCAGGTGCTAAGGTATCAGCCACCAGTCCCAGCTTGGGATGTCTGTTTGCCAGCCCTCCGACTCACTTCACTCTTTTCCCGGGCAGGCTATCCAAAACAGTAGTCTGTGGGAAACTGAATTTCCGTAGTGCATTTCAGATGAAAAACAGACTTTTAAAATAAAAGACGGTGCTTTAATTGATCAGGTTCGTATAATTTTATATGCACATCTCTTTATAGGCACCTAGTAATTCATCTAATAAAAATCCTAGCACAGACGGAAAGTAAAACTGCGCAGAAAGGACTGTCAGTGCTCACTGTTAGCTGCCTGTTCCTAGGAGATGAAGCATTAGAGGGAGAAGTTACACGGCAAGAAAGAAACACACCAGCACGCCTACACCCCCAAGTGCTGTTCCGCGGACTCTTCCGCGCCTGCCGGCGCGGAGGTGCGCCCTGCCCTGCCCTGCCCGCGGCCGGCCGCTCCGAGACCCCCGGCACAGCCGTGCCCCGCGGGGGTGGGCGGCGGCGGCGGCTCTGCGGCACGGAGGCAGCGGGACTGCGGGGTCGCTGCCCCATCCCACCCGCAGCGGGACGCAACGCCGGCCCCAGCCCGCCCCCGACCCGCCCGGCCCCGGCACGGCACACTCACTGGTTGTGGTAGCCGAGCGGGTCGGAGATGCACAGCTCGGAAATGTCCATCAGTCCAGTTTGAGCATTCCCAGTTGGAGGAGAAAAAAAAAAAAAAAGAAGAAAGAAAGAAAAAACACAAGATAACAACTAAACTGCGGCGGGCTGGGAAGGTGGGGAGCGCCGGGAAGAGGAGCCGGCCCGAGCCCGGCGGCGGGGCAGGGGCGGCGGGAGGCAGCGCCGCTCCGCTCCGCTCCCGCACCCGCGTGCGGACACACTGACGGCGGCAGGAGGCGGGCGGCGCGCAGGACACGGCCACGGGGGATTTCGCCGCCCCGAACCCCGCTGTAGCTTTAACGCCGGGAGACGGATGGAGACGGCAGGGCGGCTATTGGCTCCCGCGCAGGGGCTGGGCTTGGACGGCGGCTGGGGGAGGCACGGCCGGGGGGGCCACCGGACCCGGCACCGCAGCGCGGCCGCCGGCACCGCGCAGCCCCGGCCCGGCACCGCTGCGCTCCGCCGGGACGGGGAGGGGACCCCCGGTCCGGGGCCGCAGGAGTCGGGGCGCCGCGGGGCGCAGTGCGGGCCGGCAGCCGGGCTGCCCCTGGCGCGGGTGACACGGGTGACACGGGTGACACGGGATAGCGGCTCCGCTCGGTCCCGCCGCGGCAGCGCACGCGCCCCTTCCCTCTCACCCAGCGGTCCGTGTCTGTGGGCAGCGGCTGCCGAGTTTAGGGTTATGCAAAAACTTGAGGTAAAGGGTGCCCCGTGGCTGCGGACACGAGCTGCCGGCGGGCGGCTGTGCGCCCACACAGCACCCCCGTGCTGGGCACAGGGCACCAGCGCGCCGCTGGAACACGCGTGTCCCGGGCGTGTTACATGCAAACACACGGCTCCACAAACACTTCGTGCACATGCAGACCCGCGTCTCAGCGCGTCCACAGCGCTGCACTCGGAACCATCTCTTTTCCCATACCGATATCCATTGCCACAAACGTGTGCAGAAGAGTTCCCGAATCCCGTTTCAAAGCAGTGTAATTCAGATGTCACTTCAGTGCAATTTATGAAACCACGCTGGAATAAGTCGTGGCATGTGAGATCAGAATCAGGCATTCAGGATAATAGCACACATTCCCAGGCACAAAAACATCGCCACAAACCCTCAGAAGTCTTCACAAACATCAAAATTGGCACATACAACTAATTTCACGAAGGACACATTTTCAAAGCTCTGCATATGTACTGACTGCTACTAGAGGCCGTGTCCTCTCACAGTTCCAGCACGCATCTTCACACTCACACAACTGCACTGCATATTTACAGCACCACACCAACACCTCTCTGAAGGTCCCTCTCCACAAAGCACAGGAACCTCTCTGGCATGTGCCTACCACACGCAGTCCTGCACTGAATGCCTGACTCACACGGAGCTGCACCAAAGGTTCTGTTTGCCCCTTGCTACCTACTATCTACCTTTCAAACTGCACTCACAAACCTCACTTGTATCTCTCCTATGCTTCTAGTTCGTGTTTAGATGTTTGATGCTCAAATATATAAAAATATCCTTAAGAGGTAGATAAAAAACGGAGGCCTTTCTAAAACAAAAAATACATACAACTATACCTGGATAAAAGCTTCATGATCTTATACCAGGCAAACAAAATTTTTTTAAAAAGTAGAAATCGGGAGGGTATTTCTAAATATAAAACCCAGAATCTAATTTGAGGCAAAGATGTACAACACCAGGAGAAGCGAAGGGCAGACTACAGCTTTTTGGATGATGGAGGTAATACTGAATAAAAGAAAAATAATAAGAATAAAAGAAAATGCAATGTGGCTCAGCTCTAAGCAATAAACACAGAATAAATGAGGCTACAACTTTTCATACAATCAGTATTTGTAGAAACTTGAGAGTATTTGGAAAAGAGGGATGTGGAAATTCAAAGCCAGTGTAACTATCTCCTCTACCAGAGATCTTAAATGCATATAAAATAATGGAGTGCCCTAACTTGTCCCCAGGCCATGTGAGGACAAGTTGGGTGATTCTGATCACCTACCTTTAAAGGATGTCAAGACAGAGGTCTTTTATGGTAAAAGGTACACATGAAGACAGCACAGAAAACAGGTTAGTTTAGTAAATGCAGACAGAGAGAAGACGTATCTGGTTTTAAAGTACAGCAGAATCAGATTACCTGAATGTTGCAGGTGGCACAATTCAGATTATACATTTTTCCTCAACCAGAATTAATGAAACATATACACATAGACCTTTGTACACTTCAGTGATATATCATCACAGCAGAAACTCTATGATGCTTTAAATGTTGCAGATACAAGCTTTAATAAGGCATTAGCATTAGTAGGGCCCAAGGTTGTACAGAATCTCACTAACCACCTCAGAGAACACCTGACCAAGTAGAGGCAAGGACAAAACCAGCACCTTTGTGTTTCCAACAGAAAGCTGAGGCCAGAGAGGGACTGACTGATGACTTAGTTGCCCCATAACAAAGATTCCTGTTATGCAGTAGGGTGAGAGGCAGGAGGAGGTGCACAGGGTCAGGGTTTAGGCAGACTACAGTTCAAGAGCAGTCAGGGTGTTTGCAGTGAGCTGATTTTGACAGAAAACAATTTTCTTCAGAAAGGTGCACCCTGACTGGATCCTGACTGTGCAGAGATTAACTCTGGTGTAGGCCCTCAGCGAATGGGAGGCCAGAGTGGGAATGGCTTGGCAGGCGGGTCCTGCTCTCCCAATAGCTGATGTTTTAATTTTGCACTTTAACTTTTATCCAGGCTGAGGTGATGCAAGCAGGGAGCCATGAGATTGCCTGGCACAAGGTCCTCAGGGCTGAATTAACTGATATAAACAGTACAATAGTGGGTTTGTACACTGGAAATGGGCTGTTGCTGACAGAGGACTACCTGGGTGAGGTGGGCATTTGCAGAGTGGTGCAGAAATGTAATATTAATCTCTTCTGACCCAGTGCAAATGGACAAATTGAGCTTCCTCTGCCTTGAGAGTAACCTGTGCAGAGGTCTGACCCTTCCTTTCTGAGAATGATAGAAAGGAATAGTCTCTGCTGGCTGGGCTTGATCTGCCAACCTGAATTCACTAATAAAGAGAACAAGAGTCCTGCAACCTGGTTTTGGAAATCCAGAAGGCTTCATCCTTTGCAAACCTCCACACACAGCTGAGCTCCTCTCACAGCTTTGGCCAATTTTCTTCCCCCACAGAACAAAGAAGGAAACACTGATCTCAACATGGCTATCCTTCAGATATGTGTGGGTTTTAAAACAAGTTCCAAGACAAAGTTAGAAAAGATCGTGAGATTAATCTGGTAGATCTGGAAGCAAAAGAGCTCTCTTAGGGTAGATCCAAGGCAGAACTCCACACAGAACAGAAGTACCAGGCTTGGTTTGTGAGCACAGCCTTTGTTTGCTGCCCTGATCAAATCCTCCCCTGGAACTGCTGCTCTCTCACTGCAGGAGGGGCAGGGAACCATCCCAGCCAACTCTGTCTGTGGCTCTGAGCAGAGGTGCTCTGGTAAGCGCTACCCTTTGGGATGACTTTCATAAGGCAGCCTCTGGCTTTTGGGGTCACCTGTTCTCCTCACTGTCCCAATGCACAGCAACAATGCTTCATCAATATTAGCCTTGGACAGATCACAATCAGAGCACGACACGCTGATGGAGTGATAGACACTATCAGTTCTTTGAGACATGCAGTATGGAAAGAAAGAAAAAGAAAAAGAAAAAGAAAAAGAAAAAGAAAAAGAAAAAGAAAAAGAAAAAGAAAAAAGAATTGTGATATATGTCTCCAATTTTCCTGGCTCTTCCAAGATATAATGTATAGAGACTTTCTTTGAAGACTTTTCTCCAGCCTTTAAGGACCAATCTGGTTTTGATAAACTGATGTTTTACTTCTTAAAAAAAACTTTTATCATAAAATAATGATCAACTTTCCAGCAAGTTGACTGATTGATTGACAGAAATTTCATTTGGTCTAATATAGGAGCAACCTGGAAATCATGCCAGACAAACTTGATTTCACTTGCTGATAAGGTGCCTTTTTTTTTTTTTGACTAAGGAAAATGCAGAAGAGGAAGAGATCTAGTTACTTTTAGGGTTTGGGATCGTGTTTTTCCCTTTTATGAAGGTTCTATTATTGTATTTTCACAAGAAAGTGAGTGAAATGCTGTCTGTACAGGGCAAAAAAAGATAATTAGGAGATCTGAACTGGGCTGAGCAGTTTTGTGTATACACTTTTTTATCTTGTCTGCTGGGGAAGGAGGAGATTGATGACATGAAATCTCTCCCAGCCTGTGTCTCATTTAAGTTACAGGGGGGTCATTGGGTTGAATTCAGAAGACAAGCCTTTCACACCTTTGAGGCCAACAGAACTGCCTGACCTCTCACAAGTCACTGTTACGTGCCCTGATCCCTTTGCTTTGCAGGGCTATTAGCCCTAAAGAGAAACTTAGATACTCTAAACACAGGTCCCTGATGGCTTGTAGGCTCTTGCAGACCAGTCTTCTTTATTTAAGGTTCTAGTCTTTTTTCTCTTACCCAAACAAGAGAGTTTGTTCTCCCCAGAAAAAGCAATGTCTTATTTTCTACCAAACTCCAATAGATTTTTTTTCTGTAAAGATCAAATTGGTCTTGCAAACAATATGCTTCCATCTAAAGGTATCATGATGAAGCTCAACATCTATTTAAACAGAAATCAGTTTTCATGTTGTGATTTTCAAACAATGAACACCCATCTGAACATTCTTAGACGTGCTTCAAACGTTACCTAGTCTTTAGAATGTGTTACAATTCACAACTTACAGACTGCCCAATCCTACCATAAAGAGGTTGTGTGGCTTGCCCCAGATCAGTAGCACAACAGTCTGAATATAAGTGTCTTAACCCTTACTGTCCTGCTTTAAAAAGAATTCTCTGTCCCAAAACTGTGACCTTAAATTCTGTGCTTGGATATGGTGCTAGGAGCTCTGTGCTACAGTGTAACACAGTCCTAACACTTTTAGGAGCCCTGAGTTAAGACAAACAAAGTCTCTACATTGCCAGGGAAAAGTCAAGGTTTTCTTTTAATAACCATTTATAACTTTTTTTTTCATATATGGCCAGTGATGTTTTGTGTGGTTGTACACCCATTTTTGTCTTTGCAGTGTTAATAGCACGACTCAGTTCCACAGCAAAACTTGTTCCTGCTGACATCTTAAATGAAAGTTCACTGCAGAGACACAAAGACAAACCAGGAAAAGTAAATCTAACTTTTGTAAAATTAAAACAGAGCATCAGAGTAAGAGGCAGGTGCAGAGTATTTTACCAAATGGGAAAGAATAAAGACAATCAGAAGAGAGACATTTCTTTCCAGATTATGGAAGAATTTGTAATAAGAAACACAGAGAGAGGCAGGAGAGGAAATTATATAGCTGGGATTATGCCTTCTGCTCTTCCTTGCATCATCAGTTAACTGGGGTATTTCATAAGAACTTCTATTTGCCAGAAATCCAGCAGTGTATCTTCTTCATGTTTTGGCAACCTACTCCTTAGTCAGTCTCTGCCTAACTGTTGTTTAAGTAAGTGGACAGAAACCTTCCTCAGAAAAGACAGGTAATTAGAGAGGTAGGTTGATCTTGTACGCTTAGAAGAATACAATAGAGAGCTGTGATACAGCTCCAAATTTGGATCTGTTGGTGATCTTTTTTCCATGATATGTTACACTAATCCTCAGCTGGGTTACTGTAGTCAGGCAGAACATGGCCACAACCTTGACTGGAAAGGGATTTTTATTCACACTTACACCTACACATAATTTACTAGCACAGTAACTGCTACTTCCTATACTCTTTCAATTCCAGCAAAGCAGAAATTAATCCTTCCCCCTCCATGATTCTAGGTGTCCACAGGGCAGTAGCTATTTGCTCAGCTACCAGGAGGAAGGAGAGAACATAAGGCATCAAGGAATCTTTACCTCTGCTTAGCTGTTGCAAATCCTCCATCACAAGCGTGGCCTTCCTAGAATGGTGGTTCATCCTGTCAGATGGGACATAAAGCCAAAGAGCATCTTTTCAACTTTAGCTTTCCTAAAATTACACTAGCTTCAAGTCTGGTATTGCAGAAGGCCAAGGAGGATGGTCAGTAGAACAGGGGGTGCTTGTTCATTGCTCTGATTTGGGGAGATGATTAGCTGGTTTCCTCTCCAAGCCCATCCATTCTTATCACCCTAGGACCCTAATATTCACAGTACCAGCTTACTCACTGGACCAATCAAAAGAAATGTCTGTCTTGTCAGGAGAAATAATGGTTATTTACTCTTATGCTGCATGCCAAAATGAAAACACTTTAGGCACGTGCATTGATAGTGTCGAGCGTCTTAACCCAGAAAAGGAGTGGGGCTTACCAATAGTAACTCTGAAAAATTTTGGTTAAGAAAGTATGCCTACTGAGGGTCAGGCAGGGAGGGCAAAGGGTAATTTTTCCAAGTCTGTGATGGAAACACATGCAAGACAACTTATTTCCCAGCAACAGCAATGAGGTGGCTGCAGTTTGAATGCAATGATGTGACAAAAAACAGTGGATAAGTGTGCAGGTTCCTCTTAGCTGGGTTCTCTGGGTAGGTAACAGAGTTATTTTAGAACATGAGGTAGGCCGTTATAAAGAAGAAAAGCAGTGAAAGAACTTTTCTTCCCAGGGTGTAAGGGATGAAGAAAGCAAGGAGAAAGACCTTCCTTTCCCTGCAGGAGCCTCCATCTGGCCTCATCTGGGCACAGTTGATAGAAGACTATTGACTTCACCAGGTCAGTCAGGCCAAATACAGAGGAGCTCACCAACAGTGGATCTATACAAAAGTATTTAACAGTGAGATGAACCTACAGGTCCCAAGTGACATTAGCAAACTTGATATAGTTTCTGTCTGGAAAAAGCAGAGATATCAGATGATCAGGACTGCTCTTCTGGTCATCATCTCCAGCCTCAGAATACTCTAGTTTCTAATAGTAATGGACTACAGGTTTTGGCTAGAACCACACATGACAGGCCAGCTTCATTCTGATATGCTGTATCAGCAGCACACCAACCTCAACTCTCCTCTGCTCTGAATCTCCAAACAGCTCAGTTAAGTACATGAACTTTTTTAAGATTTGTTCTGTACTAACTTGAGTGTTTGAAGAACTATGCAGATTTTTTACACAGCTCCCTCTTGAGTTTATTTATTACTTGAATAACATTTATTTCACTTGTTGGACAAAAGCAAATTGCTGTGGTAGATTATTTGATTAGATAGCTTTGCCAACAAACCCCATCCCAAGCTTAAGATACTTTTAAGCACCATCATGAGTTACATATCTGCATTGCATTCAGACACCTTCAAGTAAAGTGCATTAGGAAACCACTGTTCTGTCTACAACTCATTAACATTCAAACACTATGCCTACACACCATGAATGATCAAGTTTTTGCAGTACATTTTCAAAAATAAAGAGAAAAAATAACAAGAAGAATAATCCTTGCTGATACCACAAAGCATCACTTAGAAGAGGCAGTGCAATTCAGGACCATACCTACACAATATATGAACATACAGTGTTGAAAGAGTAGCCAGTCATGAAGAGACAGATGCTGGTTACCAGATAAAAAAGCTCTTCTTTGCAAAGGAAATGAGAAGTTTCACCAGCTCAGTTCTAATTCTGTTGTGCTGCTCTATGTATTCTAAAAGACAGCGATCTTTCTCAATGTGTGGAAGTACAAGCCCCTGGACATCTTTGAAAAGCTCTTGTTGAACGACTTACTAGTCTTAAAATTTCTCGGAGATCCCAGCACAGAGGCAGTTGTGGGCAGCAGTAAAATCTTCTCCTGACAGACCTGAACATGTGTCACTGGATTTCAGCAAAAATACCTTCATCATTCATAGTCACATGTTGCCAGCTTCACTGTTCCTATGGCAGCAGTAGAAAGGATTACTTTTCTCTTTCATTGTTAAGGCAAACTCAAATCTCAGTCCCATGTGGTTGGAGAGTGACTTTGGTGCTGCAGCCTCCTAGCAACAGGTCCTCTTGGTCTCCACATTGCTTACAAAAGAAAATTCAGTATTGGTCTTTTGCTAATCTCTCAAACACCTTTATTTTAGTGGTAATCAACAACTACCAGTGCCTCCCCTCTCTGTTCCTCTGTTGAACATAGCAATCTTCCATTAAACATTTCCAGTCAGCTGAACTCAGTAGTGCTCAACTCATATTTTAGACCTTGCCCCTCAACATTTGGCAGTATTTCATAACCACTGCAGTCAGCAACACAGCAATGTGTAGGCTTTTGTGATGTAACTTCCAGAAGTTGGTGCTACCAAGTTTGTCTTGTCAACCATACAGTCTAGGGACAGCACTTCTCTTTGTTAAACCCATTGCTTTTCCAGAGTAGCAAGAAGTTAGACAGAAACAGAAGAGAAGGAAGACAGTAGGAAAGACTGTCACTGCTCCAGATACAGAGGTCCACTTAATCACTGATGGTGCAGCACCCAGCAGGCCCGGCCTTGCTAATGAAAAAGAAGGCTCTAGGCAACAATACCACCTTGAGATGCTACTTTGTTTCTAGAGGCTCATTTCATGAGGATACTCACTGAAGTGACTGGTCAAGGGGGATGTTAACACCAGCCAAAAGCACGAGTCATTAGCCATCAACCATTTGGGCACTGAATCAGCCCATTTGGCCCTGTAACCATAGGCAGGGCAGCTGCATTCCCCCCAGACAGACCAGTGCCTCTTCCAAAGGCACTGTGGGGATGGGGGCCATCAGCCTGCAACACGACACAGGCTGTGCTAGTACACATCCCACAGGATTAGCTGGCCAGCACTGTAAGGTGCTCAGATCGTGCCTTGCATGTCCTACTGCCAGGCAGGTAGGTTCTGCTGGTGGAGGTAGTGCTAATACTTCTCTACAGCCAAACCCAGATCACACCCATCAGAGGAGCAATAAGCATCTCCAAGGGCTGCACTAGGATACAAACCAACAACATTTAGATTTGACTGTCCACTTGCTATTTAAGGAGCACTTTTTTTTAATCTACTACAGTTCATACACACAAGGTACAAAAGCAACAATATAAGGTCTAAATATTTGTCAAGCTGTCAAATGCCCATTAATGAGATGCTGTAAGTCAGCTGAACTGAAAAGTGAGAGCTTACACTCCTAACTTATGTTCCCAGACTTCTACCTACACACTGTGGAGCAAAGGATAAACACTCAGATGTCTCAGTGATTAGCTCTCCCAACAGTAAAACACATACCAAAAATATAGTGTCTTAAGAATGATGTAAGAGCTATTAAATGTTTGTGGGATGTCTGTGAACATCACAAGTGTCCAGTGCTCTCAAGCAAGGATCAATGCTATCTGCAATACCCTTGGAGGTGTCCTGTAGAGATTTGTCAAAATAAGGTATGGGGCAGCCTGAGAGAACCAGAGAACTGTGGCTTTGCTGGCACTGCTATACTATTTCACCCAGCCAAAACCCTTGACACAACATAAATATCCCCCAAACCCCTCTCTCTAAAAGAAGAAATTGTTCCTCTAAAACTAGGAGAAGCTGGGTCATCAGATGAGGGCAAAATTGGTTTAAAAGCCATTAAGAAGAAAGCAACCTAGGCATTCAGGAGCAATCACAGCTGCTTGGGCTGATCAGGAGAGACGGAGGGAATTATTTATTTATGGACTTCCTGCTCTCCCTGAGTGGATCTCTCCACTGGGGAAGCTTTAAGAGGAGTGGGGAGCAGAAGGCAGGTGCTGCTTGGAGTCCTCCAGAGATTTTCCTGGTCTGGGCCTCAGGAGAGTTAAACACAGTTCATGCTCAAAGCATCCTGGAGCCATCAACTTATCTTTCTCAGAGCAGGAAAGGCAAGCAAGAGCATCACACAGATCTCTGCTGGGATGAAGCACATGGAGAGCCCCAGGCACCCAGACTGCCATGCAGGCTTTGCACAGCTTTCAGCAAGATCCCTTTAGAGCAGTAGTGCTTGAGTACACAGACATTTCTCTCTTCTTGTGGTTCAGCTGCTTCCCTTTAAACACAGATCAAGTGTCTCTAGGGACCCAGCAAGCATTTAACAGACCTGCCTGATAGAAGGACCTCCAATGAGAAAACCAAGACCTGAAATTCCCAACAGACATCCTCAATTCAGTCCACATCTGAGAAAGCAACCCTGAAGTTACATGCAACCAGATTCTAACTGCACAGAAAGCATGTCAGTCTAGTCTGTATCCAAAGCTCAGCTAAGCATTTTAAACTTAAGGGGAGGGAAAGACTAGCGGAGTAAACATGAAGAAATATGTGAACTGAAAAAGGTCAGCATGGAAATACAGAGTTATTGATATTGTATTAAGAATTCCTTTTCAAGATGCAATATTGTCTTTCTCAATGCAATTTCTTAGTGTTTCCCAAAACTGGAGGATGAGGAGGAGTTATTCCCTAAAATCACAGTTGATAGTCTTCTATCAACTGCTCCCTAAAAGACGACCCTTCATAACAAACTAAAAAAAGCTGTAGAGACAGACAGATCTGCCCAGTCAGCCAGATCTGGTAACTATCTTCTTGTTTAGCCTTGGTCAGAGGGTCAGAGAAGGGTACAAGGGGGTGGAAGCCACCAACCACTGCCAGAGTCTTTCCCTAGAAGATGTTGCAGAACTAGTGTTACAGGAGGGTCACTGATGGGGATTGAACAGATTATGAGAGAGGTACAGCCTGCACTGTGTCAATTTATGTCTGCCTGCAATTCCTTACTGATGAAATGCCAGAGATTGAGATGAAAAGGGCAGGAGCAGATGGCAATCTACTGCTTTAGACACATCTCATTCAACTACCCCAGTTTATTTCTGCCCGGTCTCTGCTAGTAAGTATATCTTGCATTACTCCACACCAGTGATGCTTTTTCTCAGCTCTGGTCTCAAATCAGTACATTGTTTTGTGCCATTAAAGCTACTGCAAAGGCACTTGTGGTAGCAAAATCACTCATTATGCTTTGGGAAACCTTTGAAAGGGAAAGGACTGAAGAGCAAGAGAGTATCATCTTTGTTAAGATCAGTGACCCAAGGCAACCTCAACATCAAAAAGCACAAAATCTAACCATGAGGGTATTTCAGCAAGTCCTAACTGCCTCCTCCCCAGTCTGCTCCTCCCCACACTTAAAGGGATTTCTGCTACTTGTAAATATATAAAACCAGATTTGTTCTTACAGTTTCTATTCCTCCAAACAAAGGGCAGTAAAAAAGGGATCTGTTTTCCTTTCAATAAAACAGGTCTTACTTGGCCTCGCAAAGGAAAATTCTTCTGCTGCCCATTCAAAGACAGGTTATGTTTTTGAGTTGTGTAACCTTTGTTTCCCACTCTGGGAAGCACATCATTAAGCACTGACAGCTACATAGCCCTGAGAGGGGAGTGCTCCAGAGGTGGTTGCATCCCCCAGGGAGCTAGAACCAGCAAGCCTCTCCAAGCTAGGGCTCTCTGGGGAGCTGTTCTGCTTTGACCATTGACTTGTGGCTTTAGAGGGGCAAACCAAATACACTTGTAGTTCATAAGGGCTGGGGTTTTTAATTTGTGTGCTTTAACATATGTTGTTTGGGAAATTCAATTCATCCCTTAGTTTGCTAAATACAGCTGTAGGTTCTAAAATCCTTCAGAGTCTGTAGTATCCTTTACCCCTTCATGCTCATATGCCTTTTTTATTTCCCTTCCAACTTGCTAAAATAAAAAAAAAAAAAAATCCATTTTGATTCTGTTCCTGGCCACTTGACCTTGCTTTTGGGTTGGCACACCAACTTTCCCTGCCACAATGGTCAGATTACAAAACCTAAATAAGAACATTTCCCTCCCTGTTCCCTGGGCACAGGCAGCCCCTGATAGTATTAGTGATGCCCAGTGCTCACATCCTCTCATTTCAGGCTTTCTTTGCATGAGAACCTTACCACAGTATAATTCAAGGTACAATTTGAAATGGATTAACTTAAACTAGTGCAAGAGGCACTCATTACTATCGAAACTTAATCTGTTTAGACAACCAATGAGCAAAAATGAAACATCCTCAAACTGGCAGGAGAGCATCCATAATTGGGATTTTCAGTAGTTTAAATGGATTGTTCCAAAATCAATGCAATTTAAAGTGTACATCTTACTTGTGTAGAAAAGATATTCTCTGAACTGAGGAAACAACAGCACTGGTGGAATAAATGACTGCCTGTCCAAGAGTGCAACACCCATTAGTGACTACTACAAAGCAACAGGAAGAAGTAGCAGGGAAGGTAAGGTCACTTTCTTGCACACAGCCTGTTAGGAAATACTGCATTCAAATTGACTGCCTACAAGCACCCAAGAAAGAGCATCCAGAAGTGACAGCCAGGTAACAAAAGTTTCAGAGACATCCCAGTATATTCAGGATCTTCCCTTGCCTGGGAAACAGGAGGGGAAAAGAAAAAAAAAAGCACATGTGGGTGCTGCTTTGGAATGTTTTCTACTGCTCATGCAGCACATGCATTACACAGAGGTGCAGGGTTGCAGCCAGCAGAGGATGCAGATTAGTTCTTGTAAAGAGAGCTTGTGGACAGAGCAATAATGTACATCTGGCAGCACTCCTGCCCTCCGTCCCTGCCATGCAGGGCAGCCCACAGAGCCCTGTTATGAAGAAAAACCTCTCAGAAGATGCAAGAGCCTTTGGGAGAGGCTGGGGCCAGAATCCCTTCCTGTCAAACAGCTCTCCAGCCCAGGATGTGACTGCGGCTGGCCAAACACGTCAGCTAATGAAGATTGAGGCAGGCAGGCAGAGACATCCCTTCAGCCTGTTAATCCACTTAGGGAAGGAGAAGGGAAACCTGAGCTGAATTCCTCTGTTCCCTGCAAGGGACTCTACTGTCCTGGCTTTAGCACTCTAGGCAGAGCAAATCCAGCCAGAGATGGGCCACGGAAAGCTCTGAGTGCAAGCCTAGAGCTTTTGGGAGACAGGAGCAAGAGCCCAGGCTGGAAACCACAGTCCCTAGGGAGACAGTCAGGGCAGGATCTTGTGTCCACTGGGAATTAATGAAGTAAATTGAATTTTACTTGCCCTCTCACTGGGAGAAAGCAAGAAGGGCATGTAAGTGGGCTTTTACACAACAGCATGGTAGGGAGAACAAACACACCTTACACGCTTTTCACTGCCCTAAAATGGTTCCTGAGAATCAGATTCCTGGGCTAGCGAGACAGAGTGAATATCTGCACCCCAAATACCCTTCCCAAAAGTGACAGTATGCCAGCATTGCCTCGCATCCACCTTAACTGGCAGCTTGTAGGGATGATGGGCGCCTATCCCAGGAAATGTCAGATTATCCTCAACCACCAGAGGGTGCTCCCCATCTCAAAGACAGAGTCAATGTCACAGATGCACCCAGCCAGCCAGAGGAGCCCTGATTTCCAGCAATCGTGGAATCTGAGCAAGGGAAAAATTAGAAAATTAATAATAAATAACAATTAGCGATTTCAATCCTGTGCCTCGCTTCTGTTTTCCCATCCCTCCTGGCAGGGCAAGCTAAGGCCCCCCTGTCCCATTTGTCCTCTGTGTCCTGCTCAGTCAGGTGATTTTCCTCACACTGAAGATTAAATCACTTTTATTCATTCCTCCTGGATCGTGGATCCAGAGCAGGAAATAAACACTTTCTGCTTGGCAGGTCTGTAAGAGTGAGACTCCAACTTCCTGCCCCTGGGCAAGGTTAGGATCATAGCCTCTGGTCAAACACAGTTTTTGCAAATGAAGGTCTGACCTGTGCCTGAATTGCCTCTGCTGCAATGGTGTGAGGGCCACTAGCCCTCATGTTCAGGTTCATTTACCCCACTCTGTCCTAAGCTAGTTTTCCAGAGAGCAGAGTGCCTGTTGTGCAGGGATGCTTCAGGATGGTGTTTTAAAACATCAGTTTGGGGGCACTAACACTGCCTAAGTCCATCAATAAAACACCTGCAGGCAAAGACTGTTTACTTTGGTAATGCACTGACCCACAGGCTCCCTCCTTCTCTCACTGAAGGGAAGCAGAGGTGTGTGACTGGGGTTGTACATTCATGAGCTGTGCACCTGGCAGCACATCACCCTGTGCCTCAGCTTCCTGCTTGCATAGGTTAGAAGTAATACCCAAGAGTTGCATCATATGTGGAGAACAGAGCAGTTAGGATGAAATCATAATGGTTATAGTCCACCCTGAGATTCAGAAGAGAGCTTAAAGCATGCCAAGTAAGATCAGACACCTATGCAAAACAGACTAGCTCTGCTGACGTGTCTGGCATAACATCTGTTTGTCCTAGCCCCAGCTTACTTTGATAGTCCAGGTCTGTATATCCCGTGGGGAAACCAGCTCTCATTGATGGCTCCCACCCAGCACATGTGCTGCCTCTTGCTGTCTGACCCCTACAAGACAGATTGTTATATTTTTTAAATTGTTCTTTGCTCTCCTTTTGCCAGTAATGCCAGGCCCTGCCTAAGGGGATTTTTGTGAGAGCTCCTGCACTTGGGTACCCTGGCATCACTTTTTCGTGTGTTGTCTTTAAACCACACAATACATTTATCTAATGAAACTGTTAACACTGAGCAGTTAAGCCACTGCAAATGACACTCATTCAGTCTCTTACACAGGTTAAAATATGTTTGATAGGTTTGGCTTACTTTATTTTCTGAATGAACCATCATCTGTAGCACATGTGGGAACCAGTGCTTTCCAAGTCATAAACCAGCCAACAGCAATACTAATCATCCTTGAGAGAAGCATCGCATTCTACAGCTCAAATGGGCCAATGATTTCTTCAAGTATTTGAGATAGTTATTAAGGGAGAAAAGGGGGAAAATATAAGAGAAAAATATTTTACAGCACATTTTTAGACATCTTAGACACCTGCAATAGACAACTCTGATCCTTACAAACAAAATGTCAGGGATAGATGACAAAGGTCTACTTCCTCTACCATTCATACCATTCTCTCTTCAAATTACAGCAAATCTCAGACATGGCATGGAAAGATTAACCAGCATTAGGTTTGTACACTTCTCATCCAAACACCATTAACCTTTTACTTCTCAACTTGATACAGTTTAACACTTCTGCATTACAGTCACTACACACTTCATAGAATCAAAGAATGGTTTGGGTTGGAAAGGACCTTGAAGATCACTTAATTCCAACCCCCTGCTATGGACAGGGACACTTTCCATTAGACCAGGTGGCTTCAAGCCCCATCCATTCCAAGGATGAGGCAGCCACAACTTCTCTGGGCAACCTGTTCCAGTGCCTCACCACCCTCACAGTAAAAATTTCTTCCTAAAATCTAATGTAAATCTACGCTTTTTCACTTTGAAGCAATTTCCCCCTTGTCTTATTGCTACACACCTTCGTAAAATGTCCCTCTTATATTTGTTCCTGAACAAGCACATAAGTAGTCATCAAAATTGTGGTCATTTAAAATTATGTACTTTGAATGTTATATTTCTCCATACTTTCAGCAATTCCTTAAGCCTTGCCATTCTTCCTGCACACGTGACAGCAAAGACTTCTAAAGAAATTTCCTAGCCCTAGTGACATTGTCCTCTTGCATATTGCTGCTGGGGAACTTATTGTTTTAATTACTGTTAGTATGCTGTAAGTTCTCAAATATCCCAAATTCCTTCACTGTTAAAAACAAGAGCATCTGGGTGTCAGTTTTGCTCATGATGGCAAATTACAGGATCAGATCTGCCTTTCTCACTCACACAAATCTGCACCTCAGTGGAGATTACAACATGTGGAATACATAATATAGAAACAAGCAGGTTTTAATTTCCTGCATTTAGTTGACCTGCAACTACATGAAATGGCAGCACTTAATCCAAATGGAGAGGCTAGGACAAAACGATTTTAAACTCATAGATCTTCAAAACTTGACTAGACTCAGGAAAAAAAGACAAAAACTGTGTGTTAAATAGAGTGGGCTACAAGTGAAGTCAAGAGTTAAGAAAAACTACAATTGTGTTTACTTGTGAAAAATACTCTTAACCCTCAAGTACATATGCATTATTTTAGAGTCCATAATTACAGGATATTTTTTTCACAGTACCTCATGTCAGACTGCACTCAGAAGGGATTTTTCCTATGTAATGAGCAGCTGCTTGAGATGCTGGTTTCTGCTCATTGTTCAGGGTGTGGCCCCAGGCCTTATTTACTGCACATTATTCAAACCTGGCTCTAGAGATTTATTAATTTCCTTATGTGTTTTTCTATGTGTTTGTCATTATACTGTCCAAGAGCTTCACTACCCCAAGATCATTTATTTCCACATACCTCTGTGAGAGGAGAGGGTATTTTTATTCCCATTTTATGGATGAATGACTGAACATGGTGTTAAAACTTATCTGCTCATTCTGGGTGCCTACTCCAAGACACCAACAGCCTCACTGATCTGTGCTTATATAGGACCTTGGGTTTAGTGGATTCTCATTCAGTTAATTTGCAGCTTTAAGCACTCAGTGTTTCTGTAAAGCAGGCCCTTTGGGACCAAAAGGTCCCCTATAAAATAAGGAACACACAATTAAACAACCCCTGGCATAGCAGCTGCTTCAAAAAAACCCAAAACCTATCATATAGAAATGTTCACGTACAGAAAAGAAGTCAACTGTCAGGTCAGAATTTCACTCCCTCAGCCGTAAAAGCTTCCCTTTCTCTCCTACAGTCCCTTGTCTCACTCAATACACACCTGACAAATGAGGCAGGGGTCCTACAGATGGTGTCTTTCACTGTGTAACTCTGATTTACCTCAGAGCAGGTCCATCACATGCAGTGAATGAGGCAGGGGTCCTGCGAAGGAAACAGCACACAGTGATGTAGCTCAAACACAAGTTGTGTAAGACACACAGTCAGGGAGGCAGAAGTGCTTGAAGAGGATAACTGGTCTTTTTCCATTGCCTAGTTTTTGCATTAGTACCATTTAAAAAGCCATTTTTAGAGTTTGCTGTTACTTTTACAGCAAAGAAATTCTGTCAGGAAGCATCAAAATGATACTTTTGTGGATTATCAGAAGGGATGAATCCTTCACTTGGGCCACTACAACCAAGATAACAGAGTAAACGGGCTGCAAAGGTAGCTCATCCTCCCTTGTGAAAACTGTCATGAGGAGCATGAAACACTGAATGAATTTCAGACCCTGGTGACAGCTGAGAAGTCATGATACAGAGGCTCCTCCAACCATTCAATCCAAGTCATGTCTCTCTCCTCTCTAGCCCACCCCAGCCCACTTTCTTCTCACTGTCTCTGCCTTCCCATGCTAAGCCTTTCCTTTGCCCTCATCTCACCCTTCCAAACACTATTCCCCCACACTCCACAGCCTTACCCTCTTCTTCAACAACTGCTTAGAGCTATTTGCTTCCCCTCCTCTCCTTTTTGCCCACCCCCCGTGCATTGTCTTTCCATTCCTGTTTGGTGGCCCCACTTATGGACACTAGCTGATTTAGAGCTTAGCAAAGAGGAATCTTCTTGATTTGTTTCTAAATGGAAGGAAGGATGTTTTCTCTGAAATATAAAAAGTGCTGTTTTGGATAATAATTTCTGCAAAAATTTCCACAAATAATGGAAAGTGACAGTGGTATGATCAACTGAAATGAAACCCCACTGGATGAACCAGCAAAGAAAAAAGATGGTGCTACTAGTCTGTCTGTTGTATGAAGCAGTGGAAACAAAGATAAAAACTAAGGGAGTTGGTTAAGCAAGAAAGAGTGCTGCTGCCATCTCTTTTGAAGACTTACCTGGTTGGGTATATCAGCATTTGGATGGCAGGCCTTTGAAGGATGTGGAGCACTTGTACTCCTTTTTAAATTATCCTGGTACCTTACAGATGCTTGTGCTTATTTGATATAGGCACCTGCACACATCTCAAGCTTGCATCAGCTGGACATACATGTCTTAACATCTCACAGTTACAAAAAAGAGGGCTAGGACCAGGTCAGGTGTGAGGCGCATCCTTCCATCCCAATGGATAATGCTATAGCAGCCTTATTCTTTCAAAACAGGCTAGAAAAATATCTGACAAAAATTTTATCCCCTCTCAGACAGTCTGTTCTAATGCTTCTGTATCAGCACTAGTTTCTAACATCAAACTGAAATCTCCCACATTGCAATCAAAGCCCATTTACTTCCACCTCTGTCAACATCAGACATAGCAAATGACTTTAATCACTTCCTCTTGGACAAAGCCTCTTACTATTTGAAGATTCATTCCCCAGATCTTGCCTAACATCTAGATTTCCAAGACAGAAATATTAACCTGCCCAACAGAAACAAATTAGCACTTCAGTCCCTTTAACTTAATTCCTGGGCATCCAATTTTATCACTTGGAAGGCCAGAGAGTTTATAGGAACATCCAGAACAAGACACTAGTTTGCAACTGGCCTGCTGGCTTGCAGTAGACAAACCAAATTTCCCCTCACCTCCTGGGAAACTCACTGTAGTTTATAAAAAAACCAAAAAAGGGAGAGGGGTGGGGAATGTGAGAGTCTCAGTCCTTCACTGAGGCCTATCTCCCACCTGGATTCAATTTCTCACACATTTTCAAAATCTTGATCTGGAATTTTGGGAAACTTGAGAAGATATATTCTGATAAATCATGTCTATCATATGTTACATTCTCTATGTAGAACAGCAGAATTTCTTAGCAGTCTTTCATGAGGCTGAGAGCTGTTCCTGTGTCCTTATGTCCAGTGCTGTGCCTTGAGTACAAACCAGACAGATGTAATATAAAACAGCTCCCTGGAAACTGGAAGTTCACATCCTTGGTGCACATAAGTATGAGTGTACACAACGGCCAGAACTGTGACCAGAAATGTCATAAACTTAAAAATGTGGGATTTAATATTAATTAGATAACACAAGTTTGCCTCCAGTGTTACAACCTGTGAGCTCCCAGGGCAGCCAGGAGCCATTCCATGGAGACAGGAAGCAGAGGACCCTTCTCTGCCATAGATGTTGTGATGGGGGAAGGTGAGCTGGCAGCTCAAAGGCACAAGCAATGGCTCTGCACTGTGTGTTTGCACAACATATCCCTGGAGCATATCCCTGGGTGATGTTATTCACAGGCCTTGGCCGACAGTAAATAAGACGGTGGAGCTTGATTCATGAGGGATGACAGGAAATCTATAATGTGTGGGCTCTATAATCTGCTCGCTACTGCGTAGCAAAATGAAAGAACAACAGTCCAATTACCAAGTCCTTGCTGATCCCAAGCACATCCTCCAGATCTTGTTTTGCTCAGAGCAGTGGGAGTTTATTGGCAACAATGGAAACCAAGCTCTGGCACATGCCATCTTCCATTTTAGGATGGCAACAGTATTTTGGAAGCGTCAGACTGCCTTACAGTGGATAAAAATGCAGCCAAGACTGTGGCATGGTCTTCAGAGACCATTTCTGCTGAGTTTAGTTCACCATAGGACTGTTCTCGTGGACGCCAGCTGCTGCACTCCACTGCAGGCACTGTCTGTCCCAAGGGGCTGGTTGTGCCAGGGAGCAGTGATCTACCCAGCCTCTTGCTCTGTGGGGGACTGTGAACACCATTCCCCTGTCATAACACAAAACAATCAAAAAGTAGCTCCATGAAACTGAAAACAGGGCTGTGATCCAGCAGGATACAGCAGCTGGGATACAAATGATGACCAAAAAACACCTTAAGGGGAAGGTGACAGAAGATGGGAGGGGTATGTGTATTCTGGGGCCGAGCAGAAGAGGATTGGCTGAAGCTAGTATTCATACCAGGCCCAGAATTGGCCCAAAAGACAGCAGGGATCAAGGCCATGTCAGAAGCAACCACAGAGCAGACTACCCTCCTACTACCAGTGCTGAAGACACATGGAAAGACAGAAGAAGGTGTATTTCAGACAAAACAGCCATGGTGGTAGTGGGAGGGAGAGGGGCTGACAGTTCCAGGCAGAAGGAGAAGAAAATAATTTTGATCCCTACTGTGCAGTGCCAGAAAATCCACAGGGAAGCCCAGGGCTGGGAAGGCACAGGACCAGTCACGTGAGGATCCTGGTAGCTTAGAAGAGCCAGTTCTCTCATTTTTCTCTAACCAAATGTATGTTTCATTCCTTGGGTCTCTAGTCCTTAACACCTTTCAGATCTATCTTCTGCCCTCTAGGAAAGGGGCAAGGGGAACCTTTCCCACTCTGGCAACAGGTAAACAATATGTCAGGGTGGGGAGAGCAGAACAATTTCCACTCGATCCCTAGCAGAGGCGTTCTTTGCTGAGTATACACTCTGGGGACTGCCGTCCTTTCCCCGCTTCCCCCTACAACAATCTGCTGCCACCTCCCCTCCCTTGTTATCTGTCAGTAAACAGTAATTAAAGAAGTGGCCTGCTTGATAAAGCTCCCGCCTGCCCTCACACGGTGCTGCCCTCTCGGACGTGTCTAATTAAAATCCTGATGAGAAGATGAAGAAATCCCAGCAGCTGGGAGTCTGCCGACTCTCTCTGCGCTCGGCCTCTTCATTACTGACGAGGAGGCAAAGAGATATAAAGGACCCCGGGAAATGCTCCGACAGCCCAATCGATACAGCCTTTTGTGGAGCGTGCTGCTCCGCTCAGGACTGCTTTTTGAACTGTGTGGATAATGAGGATGCTGGAGCGTGGCTCGCTGCATGGGGCTGATGGGGCCGGAGCCTCCCGATCCTGCTCCACCGCCGCTCCCAGCAACGCGCTCAGGGCCCCACACCTTGGCAGCCGCTCCCACCATACCGTGAATCCACTGTTATAATAGCTGGGGCACTTGCCTGTCCCCCACCACGCCAGGAATCATTGCTTGTAGTGCCAGAACCCTGTCAAACCTCTAGGCACTCCATCAGCTCTGTGCAAACATGGAGCGTGCATCGGTGGTGTTACATACAAGGGCAAAATCCTGAGGGCCGGCACAAACCTTCCCAGCAAAACCAGCAGCACACACAATGTGCACACCGGTGGGTTTGCATGTCTGCTTTTACATGAGAAGGCTGTGGTTTCACTGCTGTCCCAGGATTTTGTGCTAGAGGGAAAATGTTGGTGCACACAAAATGAAAGAGCAAAGGTTTACACACGTGCACAGCAATATCGTCATTGTGAGTCACTATAACTATATTTAGACACACTTCACTTCATGCAAATATATCCACTACATGGTTTTATTCATGTGGGAGCTTTTTAATGTGAGATCAGCTTTACCTGGAAATGAGCCATTTTCACTGTCCAATTCATGTTTATCTCAAACACCAGAGATTTCCTTGCTCTTAGTTTGAAGATGAAAGGAACAGTAAAAAGGTGGAGCAGATCTATACTTTCTAAAGTTTGAAAGCACATGTGAGGCACCTGCTTCCACGTCCCTTCTGAGACAGCAGCAAACCCACAGGAGGTACAGCACCTTGGGAATTCAGATCATGTGCAAGAGTGAGAGTGCATACATGCTTGCAAACACAAGTGCACAGTGTATGTGCATGAAGGACATGCACATTCCACATGTGAAATCAATAAAAGAGTGAGCTTTATTCTGAGTTCACACCTCTTGCCTCACAAACCACTACTCTTCATGCAATCAGCAACAGTCCAGCAATAGTTGGTTCCCTTTTCAGAGTCTCATCTAAGTCCTTGTATGCTGTTTATTCAACAGACTCAGTCACTTTCTTTCCCATTTCCTCAATGGTAATTAGTTTTACAGACCACATGTACTGGGAAAAAAGAAAACAAAAGAAAAAAAAAAGAAAAAAAGAAACAAGGATGAGAAAAGGAAAAAAGAAAGAAAAAAGAAAGAAAAAAGAAAGAAAAAAGAAAGAAAAAAGAAAGAAAAAAGAAAGAAAAAAGAAAGAAAAAAGAAAGAAAAAGATAGCTTGAGAAAAATATATTTCATTAAAGTCTCATGAAGAAAAAAATAATTTATTTCTGTTACAATTGCCATAATCTCTCCCTGCTGTCCTCCTTGTCATGCCAGGTTCAAGGAAAAGGAACAAATCATTCCTAGACTGGTTTGCCACTAAATTAAACTTGCCAAAAAACCCAAACCATCTCAAAACAAATAGTAGCAAAATACAATCAGCAACAGCAAGAAGTGATCAGGCAAATACAGAAGCAGTGGACTCAATGTTAAAAGCTCAGGAATGCCAGTACTAAGGGGTTTTGGGGAGTCCATTGGAAAAGATGAACAGAGAGGAGCAGCAGATGAGAGGTCCCATGGCAATGGTGGCAGAAGCACTGTCACCGGGAAGTTCACAGCTTCTCTTGGCCCTCAGCCTCCCCTGGCAAGAGATGCTGTTGTGCAGATCAGGGTAGCAGTGCTGGATGCACAGAGCTCAGCACGCAGTCCCTGCCTGTCCCACTACCTGTGCTTGATGGAATGACACATTGCTGCAGCAGCTAATAAATAGAAGTAATTTGATTAGCTTTCCCTAACTAGCGATAAGATCCTGACAAACCCTTTTTAATGCGTTTCTGGAGCAGGATGAAATTGTTTCATTTGGCGAGCAGGGCCCCATGGGAGTTGCCTCCAAGCTCCTTTAGTGAGAGGTAAAAATATGCCAATCATTAATGAGGGGAGAATTACGGAGACTTTAATGCAATCAGAAAAGAGGAGCCCTGAGGCAGCTGGGGAATAAAACCTGCCCTTAAATCAGAGGCAGGCAGCCGGAGCATGGAAATAAAGGCATACACAAGCATGTACATGCACACACACACACCTACCACACACACAGACCTTGCAGAGCTGCTGTAAATACACTGGGAGTTTTGCCTGGGCAACAAACACCTATCTCAGCAAATGGAAACCATCTTCGCTCCAAAAGATTTTTAAAATCACAGTAAACTATACCCATTTGGCAGCCCTCTCCCTCTGCCAGGAGGGGGCCATTGCCCAAGAGAATTGCAGGTTTAAACATTTAAAAAGCCAGAGCTTTTCATGAAGGAGGCATATTAGCTGCTTGGGTGTCCAGCAGCAGCAAGGCAGCTTTGCCAAGCAGAAAGGTGCCTCTCTCAGGGCCAGGCTTGCTGCATGAACACAACATGTATAAACTGCTCACTGTCCTGCACTCGTGCCAGAGGCAACATCTACTATATGGTGAAAGGCACCTCCTCCCATCCCCTCTTCACTCCCTCCTCAACCATTTCAGTGAATTCCCTCCCTCGTGCACAAATCATGTAACATTTATTCCTTAGCGAAACAGAAGTTTAAAGCTGCTGGCATTTTCTCTGGCACTGTGGCAGGCCCTAGTGGCCTGGCTGGTCTGTATTTTGCAGGGGTGTGTGTGTTCTTTCAGAAACTCCTCCTGTGAAAGAAAGCATTCCATCTTTCTGCAGCAATTCTCTAACCCTTGCTTGCATAATACAGATAGCTGCATCAGCACAGACCATCCCAGAGAATGCTAGCTCTCAGTTTAATGGCATAAAAAGCAGGACAGGAGTTTTCCCGTATCTCCTTCAGATTCATCTTGTTTACTTGAAAATAATGAGCAAGAATACTGGGATATCAAACACCAGATACCTTTTCTCTGCCAGATACCCAAAACATGATGCTACAAAGGCTGGTCATGCAGTACTTCAGCCCTTCGCCCCTACAGAGAAGCAACTGAATGGCTGCTGAAAACTCTAAGAGGAAAATCAGTTCTAATTTCTGGCCTTAATATACACTTGAAGGGATGTGAGACAACTGTTTCTTCCTCCCATAACTCTTGTACTGCAGTGAGAGAGTGTGGCACCCCTGCCTTCTGCTAGGTGGAATGACTGTTCTGCTTAGCGTGCGCTGAAACAAAACACTAACAGAAGCAGTGGACTCAATGTTAAAAGCTCAGGAATGTCACTGCTAAGGGGTTTTGGGGAGTCCATTGGAAAAGACGAACAGAGAGGGGCAGCAGATGAGAGGTCCCATGGAAATAGTGGTAGAAGCACTGTCACCGGGAAGTTCACAGCTTCTCTTGGCCCTCAGCCTGTATTGAGAAAGCAGGGCTGCTGCTTCTTCTGCCCCTGAGATGTATCAGACACCTCTGCTGTCCTTCTGCACCACATTCTAACATACACAGACAACTGTGGAGCTGAAACCCTGGGCAAGTGACTACCAGCTATTTAGCCCTAAAGGCAAAGTTACAAAGTCACCAAGCAGAGTAAAATTTTAAGAACAAGTAAAGAGGGAGCTGTTCTGAGACGTGGAGCTTGAAGCTAAGCAGGTAAGTTATGGTATGCAGCTGGCACATTCCCAAACATGTATCAAGCCCAGAGCTGCATGTCCCACTGTTAAATGATCATAGAATACTTATCCCCAGATAAGGAGGCCTGCACATCCCTCATCAGCAACTCCTACTGGCCACTTGAACACTATGATGATGGGCTCCCAAGGTAGTATTGCAAAGCTGTCTGTAGCTGAAAGTTTGGAATGAAAAGCACCTCAGAAGAAAAGAAAACCTCCAGGGTTCTCCCAAATTCTGTGTATCTGAGAGATCAAAGCAACTGTTGGGAATATCGCTCAGACAGACTGCATGGCTTCAAAAGCCAAAGAAAACACTTTCCAGAAACACAAACAAGTGAGAAGACCCTATCATAGAAACCATCAAGACTGTAAAAATAGCTAGCAGGAAATTCAGCATGGCTATAGCACAATGCTGTCAAGCATCTAGAAATTATATTTCTGCCCCTTTTGATTCAGGGCCAATTTTGGCCCAAAATTCCAGTTGAATTCAGTGATTTCTTCCAGTCAAGAGCTTTGGGCTATTCAAGACAGTTACAATACCTCTTCCTTGGTTCCACTTCTAGTGGTGATCCAGGTTTTACTGTCACAGTCGAACCTAGTTTGTGGTGGCACTCAAGCAAGCAGAGCAGGCTTGTGTCTCCCCCTGAGCAGCAGGCAAGGGTCTGAGATGGTGTCACACACTGTGGCTCCACACACAGGCCTGCCTTGCTGCAAGCAGCTCCTTCTCGTTCTGGTTTGTTATGATTAAAAATGCACATCACCCAGCGAGGCCTTGGAGTGGAACTCAGCTGGAAATTGGATCATTAATATTCCTTCTCATGCCCATTGCCACAATTTCTTACCTCTCCACAAGCAATTGCTAACAATGCAACAATTGAGGGTCTCAGACTAAAAGTGAAGTCAGGACTAAAATGTCTATTGTTACTCCAATTCATCAACCTTTGTCCATACCCTGGCATGCCATCAAACTTAGGCCAATGTGCTGCATGTCAGCTGTCTTTTGACCCTTTGAACTGCCTTTCCCCAGTTTATCTACCAAAAGCTCTTAGGATCCATATCATCTTAAACCATCAGAAACAGGATTCAAGATTATTCTCATTCCCAAGCAGATGGAAACACAAGGAAAGGAAACAATTAATTCAAAGCATCTATCCACTCCTGCTTTTAACTCTTGGTCACCACACTTTCCACACAGTTAAAGTACTATAAATGGGTTGGAGAGATAAATGCAAAGCAAAGGTAGGACATAGCATATGATGGCGAATCCCACAAATGTTCAAAGGGGGATATTTTCTTATCTAGCAGAGTTATCTACTGGAGCTCATATCAATCCTATGTGCTGCCACTGCTGCAACTTATTAACTGGGCAAACTAGGAGACGTGCACATCCCCCATCACTAAAATGATCCTTTGACAAAAAGAATCCAGAAGCGTAGAAATGGCACAGGACACAGAGCAAGTGATTGAAATCCCCCATAAGTCTCATTGTATGCACTCATTGGCCTATTTGAATGTACCTTCCTGTATCATGTTTACATTAGACAGCAAAAAGCACAACACAAACAGGACTACAGCACTGATTATGGAAAAATAAAAATGAATAGGCATGTTTTCCACTGGGACATTAGCATCATCTCTATGGACATTGGTACCTGGCAGAGGAAGTTTGTTCTTGGTGAAATTCTTTTGGCTGTGTGCTGCAGTGTCCAAGAGGTTGAACATCTGCTTGAGAAGTGGAGAAACCTGCAGGCCAGCACCTAGCATAAGGCAGCTGGGAAAACATCACTGCTCACTAGAGTCTGGACAACACCTATAAATTCTGCTCCAAATAGCTGTTAATTCTCCATCGCCTTACTCAACTACTTCAAAAACATCTCCTCCCAGTAAACATTTTGCATCTTAGGTGCATAAACTGTTTGGGACTCAAAGATCTGTTACATATCACTGAAATGCCCCCCCCCAGGCTGAGGACTTGCTTCCTGTCCCTCTTCACAACACAAATACAATTCAAGTATCTCCAGAATTAAGTGTTGGCTAATTATCACAAGGGCAAGATTTAATTTTAAACTGCTCCTGCCACACACAAATTTGCATGTTTGGCACTTGCATTTTGATGTCACTGTTTCTTTAGTTATGTTTTATGTCAGAAATAATGATTTTCAATGAAAAAATCTCTGACAGTAAAACACATAGCTTCATTACCAGCCACGTCAGTGCAGAAACATGAATGGTGACCATCTCAAAGTGACAGGCCTCGTGAACGTACGTAGCAGTATCAGCTCAAAGGAATTCAGAAAAGGAGCTGTCCCATCAGTGAGATGGAATAAACAAAACCCTGCCACACTTATTTGAGATAAGCACAAAGAAATAAAAGAAGAACCAGAAGGTCTGAAATTATATGACTGGTCTTACCTACTTAAAATATGTACAATTTTCAAAACCAAAATCCTATTAAATTTACTGTGCCACAGCACAGACATTTCCCTTTAGGAAGAAGAAGAAGCCACCACCTCTGCCTGTTCCCTTTGGCAGCTCAGTCAGTCACTGGTGTCTCAGGTTAGCACTCTGTTCACAAGGGCAGAGCCTTGATGGCTCCTGAAAGCCAACAGAGCTCCAGCAAACACAAATCTGCAGCCCACAGAAAGAGAGGCAAGTCTTACAAACATTAAATGTATTTTAAAGAGACGATAGATAAGAACAAAGCTCTGCTATACAATTTGTCAGCTCTGGACTCTTTTGAAGATATACAACATTCAATCTCCACACAAGGATCAGTGGCTTCTTGTGAATCACTGAAAGCCACAAACTGTGGGTACCTCAGTCATTCAGCCTTCTATCAATGCTTGAGTGTCAGCTTTTCCTACCTGAACTGAGAGGAAACTCCTGAGTTTTCCTAATCCTACAAGCCCCAGCCTCCCCAGCATTCCTGGGGCCAGCTTACATGCCTTTCTAGACATCCCTCTCTGTGACCATGACAAGGGCAGAGCAGAGAGTGCTCGTGGCAGTCTTGCTCAGGGAGCACTGGCTACCATGCCGCAAATTAATTTAACCCTCAATTTATTTAAGGGGGGGGGTAGGCAGGCAGAAAAATATTGAAAGGTTTCTTCTTTCCTGCCAATTTTTCCCATCTTCTACCTCAGTTCTGGCTGGATTCCCCCTTCCCCCTGTCCTCAGCTAGCACTGCCAGGCTCAGTCCTCCTCACCCTAGCCCCCCCTCCCCAAGGACAAGCAAAGTTATTACAATAATGAATTAGCCAGGCTGCTTACTGCTGCCAGTGGCGAAGGCAATTATCCCACTCCACGTCCCCAGCCACCACTCAGCTCCCTCATAAAGAGAGGCTTTTGGGGCCGCTTTGTGCTTTGATTGGAAATGAAGAGATTGCTAATTAGGGAACCCCTGCTGGGATCGGGCTGGCAGGAACAATGGTGAAACGGACGGAGCACACGTCCATTTAGAGAGGGGGGAGAAGAGAGAAATGTGAGCCCCTCTGTAATGTAGTGCATCCTCTACTCACACCATAAACAACAGGGCAGACAATTTTATAGAGATTTTCACCTTTTAAAGTATGCTAATTTGTTTATAGAAAGCAATAATCTGGTGCGTGTTTGCATAGGTCAAAGCCTGTAGTTTTTGTGTACAGTATGCACTGGCGCATGCGTGCGTACATACGCTCTTGAAGAAAACGCCTCTGGAAACAGCTGTGGGTATCTACACAGCTGACCACATCTCTCTTGTTATTCACTGGGCAGCAAGCATCAATCCTGCTTTAACAGGGAAAGATGCTGCTTGGAAAACCCTGTTGAGGAGTATTAACATGGAATTTTAATGCCTGATTCACAAATCACCAAAGTTGAAAATGACTTACCAAATTAGTCAGTTCACCTGAGGCTTGCCCAGGAACCACTTCCACTGCTTTGCCCAAGGGCTTTAAATGACAAGTGGACCTCCAGGAGGAGAAAATTCCACCGTTAACACAATATTTTCTTGTACCCATCATGAAATTTCTTTTTAATTCAATTGCTCTAAATGCCCATGGAGGGTCACAGGAGCTAAATTCACCTTTCTCATCGGATAAACTGTGCACCAAAAAATTAGAAAAGACCTCCCTCACAGTGCACAAGCACACCTTGATGACTTCACAAAACTGCACCGACAGCCCTTATACACATAGTATGCTGTGGTGTTGGGGTCAAGTGACTTTTAACTCTTGTCAAAGAAAAAACATCTCCCCCAACATTTCAACATGTAAATCTCACCATTTATAAAATACAGCCCATCAACAAAAGCAAATGTCTCACCTTTTTGTGCAAAGCTGATAGAAAGCAGTTGGAACCTATCCTGCATTACTTGGTTAAGTAAGTAATTGCATCAGGGGAGCATACAAATACCATGTTAAACCAGAAAATACAGTTTTCAACCATATATTTGACTTGCCATGCAAAACATTTGCATACTGTTGATAAGTACAATGTATACACTATACACTAAGCGATTTATGTAAACCAAAGCAAATTTCAAATTTGAAGATTGAATTTACATTTCAGAATTCCCTTGCAGATACTGAAGCACTTGAATATACAAGTGTAATATTCCCTGAAAATATTTTCAGTAAAGCACAAGTCTTAACAGAAAGTGATTACTAAAGGCAGAAACACAGCCGAACTGAAAATGACTTTCAAATTCACAGACTATTTGTCCCCACTGTTTGCTCACCTCTAGTGTTTATATCCTTTCAAACAGTTGTAGGTGGTTTTCACGTTCCCTTCTTAGTCATCACTTAGCCAAGCTTCACATATTTAGTTCTTTTGATCTTCCCTCATAAAAACAACCCCTCCAGCTCTGTTATCATTTTTGTTGTTCTTTTCTTACTACCTTCCAAGTTTCCTCTGCATGTTTTTGCTGCTAGTGCCCAGAGCTGAACATTTCACCAGAACACCCCTCACTGTTTTCTGGTGTCCTGCCTGCACACAGCACAATCCAGCCTCATACAAAGGCCAATGTCTGCCCCTGCCCACTCTGCTCCCTTGGCCTATCATGCTACATTGCCAACACAGATGAGACTTGGCTGTCACTACCATTGCCCCAGACTCTTTCACTCACTTTTCACCACTGCTCCACTTACCTGATGGGAGTGTTTCTCCTTGTGTAGGAATACAGTCAGAAAGTAAAGCCCTGTGCTAAAACCATGCTTAGGGTTGTTTTAGGTTGCTGAAAACCCTGTAGTTACTTGCTGCATGCATAAAACCTGACCACTTAAAAGCAAGGAAACATCCACCTAGTGACACCAGAAGCCAACTAGTCATGTGGTGTACAGTGGCAGAGCTCATTTGCTTTCACTGCAGCTGTACCAGTTTACACCAGCTGAGAAGGTACTTCCATAAGTCTTAGATTGCCCATATCACAAACAATCAGAGTCAGAGAAAGTACAAAGAAGGGTATATTTCACTGCAGCAGCTGTTACTGTGATGTATGAAGCCTCTTTACCTTGATTTCACAATCCAAGCATTTACATTGTAGAGATACAGCTATACTGAATGTGCAAGCAATTCAATATACCTACCAATTGGTGCAGGAATTCTTTGGTAAAGCACTTATCATTGCACTCTCGATAATCAAATTCTTATTTAACAGAAGAGGAATAAAACTCATGGTAAAATTATGGATGGACAGGCCACCTGTATTTGAGACTGATGAACAGGCCTCATTACTACATGCATTCACAGGGTCTGATTTTGACTAGCCTAAATATCCTAGCAAAGGGGGATGAAAGAAAGTGGCCTTTGCTTGGCATTATAGCAGGCAGGGCAGGGGGACATGTTGGAAGAAATAATCAAATGTTCTAAAATCCTGAAAGACAGAAGAAAGCCCATTGTCTCTTAGACTGATTCTATTGTGCCCTTAGTAACACACTACTGGTTCTGTCCTCATGTAAAACTCACTCTCTTTCAGAGCCCAACTTCCTTGAAGTAACTGTTCTCAATATTTATTCCTGTGTAAAGCTGGGAAATATGAACATAAAAGCACCCAAACCAGAACTTCTTCCCCAAATTTTTCCTGAAGCGACACAACCACATTTTGCCACATAGAGTACGGGCAAACTCCAAACGCTTTTGGAGTGTATCAAATTTCTTTCTCTAGTGGATTTAAGTGTAAGATTTTGTATTTTAAATTACCAATGAATCACATCCCTTCCTGCCCTCTGCAGAAGTGTAGAATTTCCCTTAATTTGACACAAGTATGTGCTACATTCACAGAGCATAAAACTACATTGTTCCTGCTTTTTGTTTCCCTTAGGAGTTTAACTTTTACAAATTCAATTGTAGAAAAATGAAGTCCCACTACTTAAGCTCTTTAATGCATTTCTGTTGCAGAAAGCAGAGATCTTACCATGCTTCTCAACTGAGCCACATTTGTCCTGCCTCCTCCTTCATGTTAACACACAGGTTTGTACAGCTCAGATTGAGGAGCTGGTCTGGGTTAAAAATTCCAAAAGGTTCGCTTAATTCAAACTGACCATATGCAGGATTATTGGCAGTCCAGCTGAACACAAACACCTGTACATGGCATATGACTTGCAGCAGTTGGGAAAGTTGTGAAACCATTAGCAAAGTCAAAGGGTTTCTTAAAAACATTCATATATGGGGTATTTTTCTTGGAAAATGTCTCCATTTGTGTAGATAAATGATGACATGGTTGAGACAGAATGAGATAGAAAGACATAAGTTACTGAACTGAAAAACATGATGCTGTCAAACTAATACCTGCTTGAAACAAAACCCATCCAATGACAGATCTGAGAAGCATAATAAATTTAATTCCAAGAATAGGCTAAGGGTTGACCTGATCTAATTGTAAGTGGGGGGAAAATTAATCGTGGAAAGTTCTTTAATCTAGCTTTAAAAGAATATAAGACAAGATTATTCTTGGTATCTGAAACTAGACAAATTTCACTTAGCTGTAAAGACATTTTTAAACAGCCAGAACCAGCTGTTGGGACCACTTGTCATGAGGCATGCTGGTTATTTTACACAATGTCTCTAAATCAAGGTTGTATGTCTCTCTAGAAGATGTTGATGTTGAGAAACTGCCCAGACAAGTGCAGGAGTTGCTAGGTGGATTTTAGCTTTTAATGCTTTTAATTTAGCTTTTAATGCAGTTAGGCCTAAAGCATGAGTCTGCCTTAAAATCTGTTGAGAGTTCTCGTGGTTCTCTAAGAGCTGTAGAAAACAAGACAAGCATTCCAAGACAGCTTCTGCTTTGCCTAGGATGTTCACTAAGTGTTTGAGCTGTTTGTCCAGTACTTGTTTATCTCCAATAAGCTTCAAATGTGACAAGTAATACATGGCTTTCATAAGGCAATTTCTTATACATTATAGTAATCCTGCTATGAAAAATTACACATTTTTGCCAGAGGATGTATGTTTTATCTACCAGAAAGCATAAAGCATATACAAGGAAAGGCTAAAGGCAAATGCTGTGCAGTGCACAAATCTTAAACAGGAAAAGTGGTCAGTTAAATTTGTCCATGTCTTGAATTCAGTAATCTTTGTGTTGGCTAGAGGTGAAAAAAATGAGATTTAATTTTATTTAAAATCTCTTTCACTGTTTTGAAATTTAGTTCGAGCTTCATAGAGCAGGTTGCCAATGAGAACAAATACTATAAATTCATCACATCATAGTTACAAAAGGGTGAAGAGATCTGCTTGTCAATCAGTCAAGCCCAATACGTTTGCCTTGTATCAAGGTTTGCCTACACTACTACAGTACTCATTTTCAGTGTGGGTGCACTGAAGTCAAGCTGAGAACTCTGCTGTAACACAAGCTCATAAACAAGAGAGCTTTTGAAAAACTGTTCTTCCAATTTCTCACATATTCTGGCTAACTAAAAATGGCTCTAATTTTGGCAGATAAAACAAATCCATCATTTCATTCAGACTCTTTCATAATACTGGGGAAAACATTGTTCTATTCTTCTCCATTACATGTTCATTTATTACTTTATTGCCTACTGAAGGCTTCTCAAATGCCCACACTGTTGTTCTCCAGCTCCCTCTGATTTGCATCATTGCAGGCTGTGTTCAAAAACTGATCACCTGTTCCTTCTGCAACATCTCTCAAAAATCAACCTTGCTTTCCTACTACAACTTACTGCCCCTTGGCTCACAGCAAGGAAAAACTATATTGCCTTTTCTCTAAAGGGATCACACCAGCCTTCTCATCCTCCTGGATTCTATCTTTTCATAAGGATGACCCAGGAAAAAGTATGTTCACCTCATCAGGAAAGGCAAAGAACTTAGGAAAAGATATTTTACATGTATTGAATATTTTTTAGAGTTTTGTTTACTCTAACATGAAACTATTGAATAGTCTGGCTGAATTCAGTGAGGTATCTTTTGAAAACACTTTCTGAAACAACTCATTGTAGGAGCAGAAGTTCTTGATGATACTGTGATTCTTTAGGAAGCCCAAGTCATACTTAATAATCTGAAAGGCCACACTAGCACAGCTTGGGGAGAGAGGAGACAGCAACCATCAAAGTAATTTGTGGTCTCAGTTTCAAGTACCTGACTGAAGAAGCAGTCCCTGAATCCTGGCAGATGCAGATTTCCCTTATAGAGCTCCAGTGATGCACCCATGAGGGCTGCAGCAAGGCTGGCCCAGACCACAGGTGCAGGACTTGTCAGGTGGAAGCCTCTTGGAAAAGTCCTTGTCCAGGCTTGAGAGAGAATGTCCTCCTACACACAAAGAGCTGCTACCTTTGACTGGCCTTGAAGACAGGTTTAAAACAGAGGAAGGAGTCACTAAACTCAAAGAGTAAAACATTCTTAATAGAACCACAATAAAGATTATACAGCAGTTCCAGAGACTGATGCAAGGTTGTAGCAGGGGGCAAAAAACAACCCCACAGAGTCTACTGGAGGCAAAGAGCATTTAGAGACAGGACTTAAGTCCAAAAAGTATCGAAGAGTGTAAACAGTGAGGAAGGAACTGGGCAACATGAGAGAGTACTAGGGAGAAAAAAAAATTAGAAAATAGTTTCAAATGTGTAACAATGAAAATTTCACTGGTAGTAGAAGGAATATACTGGCACAACTGTCGTCCAGAAGTGAACAGAGGTTTGCTTATGCAAGCAAAGCAAACTGAAGAGAACAAAAAGAATGGAATAAACCCAAGAAGCTTTTCCACCTCTGACTGTTGTTATCTCGCAACCTGGAATATTTGGTAAACTTAGGAGATTTGTAGCTACTGTCACAAAACACACACAGAAAACAGAGGACCAACACCTCCCCACAATATCAGTGGTATGTCACTGTTAAGAAACAGTTTTCCATGCTTAGGCTTCCCCTTTAAGGCACATTTAAGTATGGGACTTTTTTTCCTTCCCTAATGATAGGAGAAGGAAGTGAAGGAGGTCAGAGTCCTATAGACCTCTGTGCACTCCCTATGGTCTAGTTTAGGAGACTTAAAAGGATTCAGATTAACTGGGGTGGCTTTGTTGATTACACATAGAGAGGAAAATGACCCCATGTGGTAAGTGTTTCCAGGACAGCTGCTCCGTTGGTGAAACACTGCTGCATTCCAGAAATAAACTCCTACAGTCAAATTAGCAGCTCGAGTTCTCTCCACAGAAATGTGCCTTGACTAAAGTTGCAGCGTTTCCCAGATGAATGGGAAACCAGCAGCAAAAATTCCTGCTTAGCTCCGCTTTTAAATAGAAAATGATACAAAAAGATGTTTGTACAATATCAAATCATTCTTCATAGTCACATAATTGCCCCACATTATTGATGGGCTCCAAAAAATAAAAGGAAGTTTGGAATATTTCTGGGCGGGTTGGAGAGCTAAACCTAGCATGGTTCCCCAACACTTCAAGCCTGTCACAAGTTTTCCAGGTCTGAGGGCTTATCAAGACTTCAATGTGAAAAATTTTGGGTTGATTCCCATGCTCATCAGTACCCACCAGTGCAAAGTACTGAAATATGCGAAAGATTAGAGTCTACATGTGAAGCAGGATAGGAGGCACTGCTGCCCCTTGCCTTACCTCCTCTAGCTCCCAAAAAGTAAAGCACAGCTGTCCTCTCACTGCAGAGGTGAGTTCTGGCCCATGAAAGTAAATGCGCTCAGAAGCCTGAAGTCATTTCACATCTTACTGAAGACATACAGCAGCAAAATTACATGAAACTACATGAAATTCCAAGCTTACACAGGTTTACAATTACAAATTTACAGATGGCAGCTTTGGTAACAGCCCAAGAAATCCTGGGGGGGGGGGGGGAAAAGCCAAAAGACCAAAGCACAGTTTTCAGCAAATAAGAGGGCACATTTTCAGTACTCCGGGCTCACAGGATAGGTGTTGTACAAGAAGCATGCTCTACCATATAACCACTGAGTGCAAGATATTTGTGGTCCTTCCTCTTTCTCACACTGTACTCTCATCTTAAAAGCAAAATATCTTCTTCTCCAAATTCCTCCTCTGTCAGGTAAAACCTGGGAAGGTGTTCCCATGTGCTGCACTGCAGAAAGAAGGTACAGAGGGCATATCACTTCCTCTCACTCACAGATGGGGAAGTCAAAGCCAGAAGCCATTGACAAAGTTACAAGGAGCGAGTACCAGCAAGACAAGGGCCCTGCTGGCTGTTCCAATGCAGTGACCATTTGCTTCAAGAAACCTTTGTCAGCTGATGATACAGCAATGCAAAGCTTCTCTGCCTCAACACGCCACCAAACCAAAACCCATCAGGTGACTAAACCTTCTGCAGAGCTCAGCATTACAGAGCAAAGGATGGGATACATGGAAACAAACTCCCAGCTGCTGCATAATGTGGCCTTAAACATAAATACCTGAAAGGGTCCTCTAACCCACTGCCTCTTTCCCTTTGGGCCTAACTTCTGCGCTGAAAATGTTACCTCAAGAACCATGCAGTCAGTGGGAAGGAGCACAGTACCATACAGAAAGGGTAAATTCAGGAAGAGTAAGTAAGTTGTGCTTAGCTCAGTCTTGCTCCATGGCTGCAATCTTCTCTTCACTGCTACTTTTAAATTGGCATAGTTTTCTATCCTAGGGACTTCAGCAGCTTTAGAAACACTACCTACAGCAGGAGAAAAACATTCAGGGTAAGCACGATTGGGTATCCCAAAATGTAGATTCTACATATCTGTAACAGAATATCATATAAACAACTAACTGCAGAACGTGACAACACTGAATTCAGTTGCAAGAAAAGTTATTAGCAGAGCTATGCCGGGTCAAGTTGTCACTTTGTCCCATATTCTGCGTCTGATATCAAACACTACTATGTGCTCAGGGAAAGACTATAAGAAAGGAGCATTTTCCCCCTGTTCTTAACCTTGTTGAACCTTTGCAGACCTCATCATCAGTATGTTGGCAGCCTGTGGCTTAGACAGCTCCCTCTAGACCATAACATGTAGTTGCCACTATTGAGTCCACATGTCTACTAAATGCCTTTATGGGGATATCTTTTTGAATCCATCCATAACTTTGTCACTGAATGACACAGGAAAAAACCCAAGACTAATTTTATGTGATACAGTATTTTATTTGTTTTATTTAAAGCACTTCTTTATAAAAAGAAAGATGACTACCTCATTGAAATAAGTAAGGAAAAGAATCAGGTATGTAAAGATACTGAGAACATGTAGCAGAGCTCTCTTCTCAGCTAAGAAAGTGGAGGTGCTAATTTTGCAAAGCAAAGAATTAGACGAGTGTTACACAAAAAAATAAAGGCCTATGCTCTTTTTGGTATCTTTTTGTTAAGTCCATATCAAGCGAAGTCACCTGTACTCCCAAGAAGCCACACTTTCAGCAATATATTACCACAAATTCCCATCTCAGCTGCCCTCATCTTTCCTCTAGCCACAGACTTCCTGACTGACTCTACCCCTAGTAGTTTCTTGTTTTGAATCAAATTGGAAGCTCTTTCAGACAGAAGCTGTCTCATGGCTAAATGCAGCAGCCCCAGCTGTAGGGAATGCATCATGATACACACAAGAACAAAACAGAAGCAACATCCAAAGCTGCCAGTAGAACTCATCACTATAGTCTGAGAGCTAGTTAAGAAGAAGTAGAACAGTCACAGCATGAGATTTATTAAGTAGTAGATAATTTTACATTACATAACATATGATGTTGCATACTATATTAAATTCATTATTTTGAGCCTTGAATGTTCAGCTACTGATGAAGTCCCAAAAGAAACATAATTATATATTCTATTATGCATTGGTGGTTATTAATATCATCTCTTTTTTTAAAAAAAGAATATAGCTGGCATTACTTTTTAGTTGTTCCCTGAAATCTTGTGGTATAGACACTTTTCTTCTTTAAAAAAAACCTGCAATTTTTCTCATCATCTCGTTTCACATGGTTGAGATGTAAAGTCAAACATCAAGTGCTGCAATAAAGTTGTTGGCAACATCAAAGAGGATGAAGTATAGAAATGATATGTAGGGTAATTAAATGGCTCTGTATTTTATTTGCATATCTCTATATATAAGCTGGCCTGACTCAACAAAGAAGCATTTCACAGTAGCTTTTTGGCCCTCCTAGCTTTGTGCAAGATTTTGCAATGTGCTTCAAGTGGCCCCAAGATTTCTTGGCCTTCTGACCTTGCAATGGGAAGCTGCAGAGACCTGCCTGAGATTCATCAAAACACAGCGCATCCAAAAAGAGAAATGGTGCAGAACCTGTTGAAGTACAAAGCAGAGACAAAAGGATATAGGGAGCATCATGAGCAATCTCCTCATTTATTTCTACAGGTGAGAGTCCAAAACTTGTAGTTACCAGCAGCAGTCCAGCATACGGTGTGAGCCAAGCCCAGTTCATCAGCTGCTTGCAGCTGATGCCTCAGGGGCAACAGTGCAAGGGCTTCCCCAGCCCACTGTGCTACTGGACAACTGAGAGCCCAGACACAATCAGGGCCTCCACTTCTCACAGGCCCATGGTTGTAGAAGCACCCAACAGAAGCCCAGGGCTGACACTCTGCAGTGCTGTGCTCCTTGAACAAGTTTTGAGCTCACACAGGGGTGGTGCAGCTGAGTGATGGGAAGCACTGCTCCTCCAGCAGCCCCTGCACCAGGTGGGTGTTTCTCCTTCTGCCACCCTGAGGCCAGAAAGAAATACCTGACTTCTCAGGGCATGTGCTTCAGTGCAAAGGAGGTGGGATGTTTCATCATCCACTTCCCATCAGCCCACACAAGTGGGCTGGCTCCTGGCTAGGAGGTGGCATTGGGATTACAGGATAAAAAGCACTTGGACCACCCTGGTTCAACAAGTCAGTCAAGCACGACCAGTTGAGTGGAGACTGCCAATTGACCAGAAAGGTGAAGGGACGGAAAGGGATGGGAGAGATGGATATCCTGTGACATGACAGCCTGAGATTTTGTAGAATCACAGAACAGTTTGGGTTGGAAAGGACCTTAGAGACCATCTAATCCAACCAATGCTTCAGACCAAGACACTGGCAGCAAAGATTCAGCGTGGCATTTCACAAGCTACCATTTGCAGCCAATCTCCATTAAGCACTATAAAATAAAAACACGTTCTGAGCTACTGCTGCTCAGTCACCTCTCCCTGGGAGCAGACAAACAAATGGCAAACTCAACATGTCTGGCATGGTTTTTTTCTGGAATGAGTTAGCAACAGTGCAGCTCTTCCTTTGCACTAGCCTAGGTAAACAGAGGTTGTTGCTGGTACAAAGTGCCTCAAAGTGGCAGGAACAGCATTATCACTTCAGTGCTGTTTCCTGAAGGATCAATAAGCCAAGACAATCAATTCTTCTGGCTAGTCCTTATTCCCCAGGAGAAGCTGTGACTCTCACCCCCCATCATTTAACTCTTCACAAACATAGCAGCAGCCCCATTAATTCTGTCCTCCTTAAACACACATTTCCCAAACCCATGTGCCAGGAGAGATTACAGAGCTAGAACTGCTGTATCCAGGTCAACATGGTATTACCAAGAGGTATGGCCCATCACTTCAGCACAGTAGTAACATGTCTATAAATACTTGGAGCACATGGAAGCATCCTCACATCTGATTTCTTTGTACAGGACAGAGAGCCCAAAGAAACTGTAGCTCTCTATCCCCAACTACTTCTCTGTGCAGGGAGTGTAAGGCAGAGCACCAGCTGACACTCGCAGAAAGGGCTGCACAGGCAGTAGATGGCATAAACAGTCATTACAGAGAGTCACAAGAGTAGAGCCTATTTAGAGATACACAAAAGTGAGGTTCAATCCTATGCAGCAAAAAGAGAGTAAGAAGGATGGGGAGAAAAGTCAGGAAGAACAGAAGGATCATGTGATTATCTGCAATGTGAAAAAGATAATAGAGATTATGGGGGGCAAAACAGGACCATACTCAAAGCTTGCAGTAACACAGAGCATTTTGCTGGGATTATGCAATTCTCCACAGAGAATTGAGAATGGGGAAGGAGGAACCCAGTTAAGAGATGGGCAAAAGACATCTTATCAGTGAAGAGGCTCACCTTGAACTGAACAGGGAGCCTGTTAGAGCTAGAATGGAAGAACAGCAGTGATACAAACATCTTGGTCTAAAGATTGGCATGAACATGCTTAAAGCTGTACACAGCAGTTTCCACCTAAAAAGCAGTGGGACTTGAGATAGGCTCCTCGAATGTCTTTCGGAGCACTAGAGAGAATGCTGATGCAAGCAATCAGCCAATGTGGCACTCAGAAAATCCTTGTCTCCCTCTTCCATGCAAAGATAGCATTCACCAATATTTATAACTTGAGTGTTACCACACTCTCAGTGCTACAGACTGTAGATCAAAAAAAGTATCACTGAGAAAATCCTATTCACATGAGCTCTTCACCAATCTACTTGAGTTCACATCCCCAACAGGGAAAGGTTGGAACCCCCTGTACCAGGCCATGGGGACATGACGCAACAGGAAAGAATTTCTTATTTAAAGGGAAGAAGTAGAAAAATCTGCCAGTGACAATAACTGCAATTTTAAAAAGTCCAAGAAGGCTGTGGGGAAAAAAAAAGGTCTAAGGATGAATAAAAAAGCAAACAAAAAGAAAGGCAAGCCTGGTGGCAGACATACCCTCTTCTCACCCAGAAAGTTACCCTCTAGGTCCTGTGAGCTTTAAGGGGATGTGAATTAAATGCCTGTTTTAGTACACAGCTACCAGTCATTTGTTCAGGCCTACTACAAAGAGGTGATCACAGAAGACCGGGGGAAGAACTTGTGGAGTACATTTCCTGCTGATCCAGCAAACACAATTACGAAGAAAAAGAGAATCCATTCTGAGAGCAGTGTGAAACTCTTGTGAGCAGGATCATTCACATCTCACATGGTTGGGGGAAAGGAAAGGGCAGCAACTCCTTAATGAATAAAAATAGCCACTTATGCTTCCTTCTCATATATGCTGGGCATATGCTCTCCAGTATCCAAACAGCAAGATTTAGTTGTAAGATTTATCCCTCCAAAAAAAGAAATTTCCCCTGAAGGTGCAGCACTTTTTCTAGAGATTTTCAAGAGTGCTGAGACTTTGTTGTTACTTTGAAGACATAATGTCAATTAAACTATGTATTTTAAAGTTTTATACTTGCAGTATTTCCTTCCTTGAAATTCCTATGCTACTATATTTTTTAAAGTAGTTGTAGCATGCAAGAACAAAGTAGCTTTCTTGGGAAAGTTGAAGAACACTTTTCAGTTTCCCAGTTCTTCATAAAAATGTATATATCCCAGGCAAAGCTTCACTGACATGCAGCCACCTTCAGGGTAAACAGTAGCAAGTTATTTGTAAGATTCAGCATATCACTGGTAAGGACAAAAAGAGAAGAAGGAAGTGTATTCTGCCTGAAAGGTTGGCAGGGAAAATCTAAGTATGAACTGGCCACAGCAGAATAGTGCAGGAGAGGAAAAGGTTGAGGCAAAAAGAAAGGAAACCGCGACAGTAAGGAGAAGGCAGGAAAAAAATGTTACACAGTTTTCAGCTTAGCCACAAAAAGCTTTTGTTTCAAAGTGATCTGCTGTATATTCCAGTGATTAGGGAAAGAACACAGTTAATATGTATTTCAAATGCATTTAATAAAGTACACTCTAGCTGATGGTGCTCTCCTCAGCAGGTCTAGGCACAGAGCACAAAGAGAAAGGGGCCTCAGGCATTCACATCAGGTCGCAGTTTTAAATAATTTTAAAACTAGGGCAAGATGCCAAATCTTACCTCAAGGTGCTACATCCAAATAGACATGTCAGCAAAAATGCCAGGTTTGGTGCATACAGGATGACCATTGATACACATGGCTCCAGATGAAACAGTGACTTACTTTTTTAACAAGAATTTACCACTTTTGGGCAATAAACCTGGAGCTTCATCTCAGCAAGGGTCACTAAGACTAAACTCAGACCTAGTGTATAGGACAACACCACTGAATGTTACACGAGAAGTACGTTAGTCTTCTATTCCCTAGTTATGCCAAAATCAGAAAACCTTATTGGTGGCTAGTACAAAATGTATTAAAAAAACTGTAACCAAACAAGCCAAAACCCCTACCAAACAACAACAACAAATAAAGTGAAGGGGGGCAACTCTTGTTCCCAGCACAAACCCTCTTGTTTTCAACTATGCACCTATGCATAGTTGAAAACAAGAGGGTGATTCACAGTTTTTCCCACGGGCAAATCAGCCACTTGGGATTTATATAGGATTGTTCTTTGCAGATCTTGGAGTTATTTTGATGGCAGTCACATATCATTTTACAAATAGGGAAACTGAGGAACACAGAGAACTGACTCGGCTATGTGTCAGAAAACAACAGGTTTCTATCCCCATTCCTTTCCAGGGCCTCTTTTCAGAAGAGAGGCAGGATCATGGCACAGTCTTGATTTTGTGCAGTTCACCTGCTGCAGACAAATTTTCTGAGTCCCAGCTCAGAGCAAAAAAGCTTACTGCTGGCTAGTTCACAACACACCAGCCCTTAGCAGCACAGAGGTCCTGGGCTTGCTCTTTTGCAGCAACAGAAAGGTCTACTCAAGCTGCCCATGCATGTATGATGAACGCATCACAAAAGCAATCAGCCATTAATTTGGTCAATCATTCCTGTCACAGCAAATACAGTTCTTCAACTAGACTGTTTGATACAAGGCTCCAGCTAAACTGAAGGACAGAAAAAATGCCTCAAAAGGTACCAATCTGCAGAACAGAAGGAGGACAATTTGGATAGTGACCCATCCATACTTTCTTTTTATTTTTTTCTTTTTTAAAGAAAAGGTGACCCAAGAGTTAAGTAGAAACAAAAATAAAAAGCATTAGAAAATTAAATTATGTCTTCCAGGCATTAATAATAAAAAGGCAACCCACCCTCCAATCCTTCTCATTTAGAGGAATATTTATTTGGAGTTTCTGTTAGGCGGCTGCATGCACTGCATGCATCCTGCTTCACTGAAGAAGAGCCTTTTTGAAGCATCACTTGACTTTGTTTTAAATATCTTGCTACAGTTTCCATTTTAGCTCGTGAGATGATTATTTTCTCTCAAACTGAAGTTATACAGCAGTTGAAAATGCTGATGGCTTAACTGGTTTCCTTTTTTTTTTCCCTCTCCACAGCAGCCCTGAGGGGTTTTAACTCTTTCTTGCAGCACTGAAATCCTGCTTTTGGAGTTCAATGTTTAACTCTCGCTGGGAGACTCATAAATATTCGGAGTCACTCTCTCCCTCTCTGTTTGATTAGGAAATGAGCCTTTAACTCAATGTAATCCCCAAGCCATTAACAAAAAAGCCCTCAACAGCTCCACTATTAGAATTTCACTCCTAGCCCACAGAGGATTGAATTAGATTAACATAACTACCCGCAATCTGAGTTTATTTTCTGTGCCAGATAGAAATGTGTCTTCAGGAAAGGAAAAGAAGAGAGCTGGAGAGCAAGCACAGCATAATGAAATGTAAAAATAGATGAGAAATAGATGGACAGATGTACAGGTAAAGCGATAAAAAAGGTAAGAGAGAGAGAAAGCTACACAGTCTTTAATAACTGGCTGCTGGCTTTGGGGCGTTTATGCAGAAGGCCCCTCAAAACACAGAATTGTTTCAGAAAGAGTATTTTTATTCTGCTTGTGTTTACTTCATATTCTCAGGGATTTACAGTGAGGCACCTGAGCATGCTGTACTCCAGACACCTGTGCAGCAGATCTGGCACAGGTTTTATTTATAATTCCCTAGAGATGTCATACTCAGCAATGAAAGGAGAGGCATGGAAAAGAGAATCTGCATGTCAATCATTACTTTACAGTCAAAGAAACAAATAAACTGGGATGAAACAAAAGATGTTTGTTGGGTTTTTAAGGAATGAAAAAAACCCCATGCAATAGCATATGTACAGTAAGACAGTTCAGAGGTTGATAGGCGCTTAGTCCACAAAACGTGAATCATTAGTGAAGCAGAAACTAAATAACAAACTCTTTCTGCTACATAATGCATTGGTCTTCCCTTTAACCACAGGTAATGCCTTCCCTCCAAATAATAGTGGTCCTGTAAAGCATTGATCATTATCCCAAAGGACAGTAGGTGCTTGGTTATTTTTCTTCCAAAGCAGTAATAACAAGATATGTCAGGTAACAGGGCAAAATACTCACATGTGGTTGAAAGAGAAGAATAAAGTCCAGCAATTAGGTGGACACAACTATAGAATAGTCCAAATAAATTCTTAATACTGAACCTTTTATAGCTTTGTACTCAGAAAACTTCTTTGATTTCTCAGATTTCTGCAAAAATATATGGTAAATGGGGTGGGGGGGGGGGGGTTGCAGTAATTTCCAAGCACAATCATGCTAATATTGGTTTTGTGTAGGGAAGAAAATAATTCTTTTTTCAGCAATGTATCTTGGTTTTTAATTCTTAGTGGGACCTCAGACCAGCTATGTGATAGATTCTTTGTTGGTTACAGAGTCAGCAATTTTAGTCCTTTAATGCTTTTCAGAAAAATCTGCTTCTTTTATTACAAAATAACATTGCATTATTAGAGAGAAGCAATAAATGTAATATCATGGCAAAACAAACAGAAAAAGACTTAAATAATTTAAATATGTTCATTTTTAAGTAAAGCAGAAAGCTTTAATAATCAAAATGAAGCTTCATATGATGACAACGATCACGGTTTTATTTGTGAGAAAAAAGGTTCATAGCAGGCAATGTGTTGTAATGATCTTTTGGGGCATTATTTGGGCATATTATTTCACCTTATTTATATATTCACCTTATCTATATCCTCATAAAAGCCTTCCTTATATCAGAATTCTAGCTGAATGCTGGAGTATTCATATCAATGGTTAAAAACTTAGAGAGCATTAATATGTAGTCAATATTTTAATATTCCTAGTACTTAAGCTCAGTGTTCTAAGCATGATAAAATGTATATTGAAGAAATGTAAAATAAAGAACTAAAGAAGAAGCCTATTAGTCACCCCTCTATAGTCATTCCAAGAAATTTGTCTCTCAAGTATTCCTCAAAATCTGATGTTTTATCTGTGAGGCAGCTCAGGTTTTATTTTTCTGTTTCTATTAGACATTTTTCCCTCCAAATTATTTTAAGTTTAGCTTCATTTCATATTTTGTTACCTTCAAAAATGATACATTTTGGGGGTAAAAAAGTTTTCTAGAACATATATTTAGTGAGAAAATTATGCTAAAAACTTGACATACTAAAATTAAAATAGTAACATTGAGATTTTGGTGGGTAGATACAGCAAGGTTATTTTCCTATGCTTAGAAATAAATATTAACCCTAAATTTTGTAAAAAGATGTAACACAAACCTCTGAAGCAAAACTGAAACAAGAAAAGCCTCCAATATTTTGACAAAAAATATACTAAAAGCTATTAACAAAAAAAATTCAGAGTAATTCTTTTTCTCCCTCTCTTCATATTTCTACTGAAAGCTATTAATAAAAAAAATCTGACTAATCATTGTTCTCCCTCTCTTCAAATTTCTGTTAATAAAAATATTCCAGAAATATATAATTGTTCAAACATTTTACATCTTGGCTGCTTTAAAGCAAACATCTCGTTGGTGATGAGAGAGTAAGTTCCTTCTTTGATTATCACCGTGCCAACTTTGCAAAGACTTGCACCCCTCTTTTGTCACTGAAGATTCTTCAGTTTCTTTGGGACTTTTAAAATTAAAGAAACATCAACTGCTTAATGCTAAATGCCTTCAGTAAAAGCAAAATTTAATTGCATGTTTCTGCTAAGAAAAGATTTGATTTGCAGATGGGGGGTATTGGGTTTTGGGTTTTTTAATAGAGGGAAGGTTGTCACTTAGTTCTTTCAAGACAGGACTGCTAAAGTTCCCAGGTTTGCCTTTACCAGCATGGGATAAATAGCACCTGTCCTTGGTAAGCCCTTAAACAGAGTTACGTTATACATTGACCTTTTTGGAATGCCAGCAAACATGACTGTTTCTATTCCCAAAACAAAACTGTTCCACTCAAACTTTCATTTACTTATTTCCAGAGGAAAAAGCCACACTCAAATAGTGAAACCACCAGATTTCTACAAAGTTCTGAACCAACTCCTCTCCTTGTGGGTCGCACTGACCTTCCTCTGACAGAGTGAAAATCAAAAAAATATTACCTTTAACTGTATTGAGATGCTGCCATAATTTTTAGACCAGATAAAAGGATTTGTGCAGAGCAATGCTTGGATTAAAAAAATAAAAATAAAAAAAGAAACAAAACACAAGCCCATAAACGCAATAAAAGATAGAAGTTCGCTACTTACATGCTGCAGGCTGAGAGATGAGGCTTGAGGCTGGAGTAGAATTTCCCTTGCCCTCAGGTGTTTCTAATTGCTGATTAAATATCTTTTGGTTCTGCCTGCACCAGCCGACAGTCCCCTCTGCGTCTCTGCCTCTCTTTGTGACTAGGACACAGTACTCCGAGTCCCAACCTATAAATAGATCCCAGCTCTGTGATTGATATAACAGGCAGCTGACAAAAAAAAAAAAAAAAAAAAGAAAAGAAAAAAAAAAAGCAAGAAAGAAATAACCAGGTCTTAAGCAAGGCAGCAAAAGCTGGGCTTTTAACTCTGCACTGTGCCCAGGGAGGAGTCCCCCACAGTCACCCGTGGGCATCAGAAAGAGAAAGTGCAAGGCAATTACTTTCCCAGCAGCATTACAGCAACTTGAGGCATGTAAAGTGAATGAACAAAATTCACTGCACAAAGAAGGAGAGGCAAAACACAACTAGCAGATTGCATCCAACTCTTTTGCAATTTAACAAAAATAAATTCCATTTTCAAAACAGGCTGGGAATTCTGACAGAACGAGAGAGGAGTTCAGAGCTGAGTTCTGGGGGTTGGTCCAGGCATGCTTGTATTTCTGCTGCAGAATAAACCAGTGGGTAGGTTGGCAATTTAACAGCTCGGCAGTCTACTTAGGGTCTCTGCCCACAAACACTATTTGATGAGGCTGTTCCTGCAAACAAAACTGAAGGCAGTGATGGTACCTCCCTATTGACTCAGCAGAAGTTACTTAGCTCTCAAGGACCTGAACCCTCTTTTCTGCTTAAGTCCTTGGCGTTCAGGAGAAAGTGATGAATTACAGATATCAACAAAGCTCTCTTACAGAGGATGAGCTAGGAGCCCACCATCCAGAGAGTGACTTGAGAGAACACATCACAAATGCTTCTGGTCCTTATTACCTGACACAGAGGGAATGGTCCTGGATTTTCCCATATTTAGTCCCTACAGATTCTCCTGTTAGAGCCACAGTCAGGCAAGGCCAGTAATGTTTCCAGCAGGCAGCTGTTTCTCCAAGCCTTTACCAGCTCCTAGACATTCATGATCTCCAGCAGAGCCTTAGTGGCTTGGGAGCTTCATAGCAAATGGAATCAAAGGCAAGGCAGCTAATGATGAAGACCAGTGGAAGAGTAGGGAAGAAGAGGGAGAATAGTAGGCAGAGAGAGGCAAAACAGATTTCATGACACTTCTTTGTCAACATCTCCTACAATGAACCCTTGTACCACGCTACTTCTGCTGGAAAAAGTACTAGAGCAGACAGGGTACCAGACCTACCAGCCTTCTTTTCAACATATTGCAAGGCTTGCTGGAGCTGAGATGGTAAAGAAATGCTAAACTCAAAGAACAGGAGAAAATCCTCAGGCACCAAGCCCATGCTGAACTCCATGGTTCTTTGGCTCAGTGGCTAGCAGTACCTGAGCTATTTAAGCTAGTTTGGGCACGTCTACACCGCACTGCAGCTGCTGCTGTTACTGGCGTAAAGAAAGTTAGTTCAACAAGAACAGCTATCCCAAATCAAGGCAAGGACCCACCACATCAGAGTCAAGGTCTCATTCAATTTCAGCTATTGATTATATAGGAAGATAGAGTCCTTCCCTCTCTTTTGGCCAAATCCTTCTGCATGCTTAATTCACCTCGTGCCAGTGTCCTTTGTGTCTAAGCTGGTAGGATTTAGTCAAGGATTTTACAAAAAAACACTGTGTTCACTGGAGAGGGATCTGGTGGAGCACTGGGCAAAGACTCATGAGGATTAGCCATTTCTCTCAGTTGAGCTACTGTCCTGTGTGAAGTCTGGCTTGTCACTTTAGCACAGCTGCATATCCCTCAGCCTCAAAAAAACAGAGATAACAATACTTAACACTGTGCTTTAAAGCACTTTGATATCTACAGATGAAGACCTACAAATGAAGAGGGGGAAAAAGGTATCTGACAGGCTGAGCTCCAGCATGGAAACACAGCCTCAATTGCCTGCTGGAATCTGGTCCTTCACCTAGTCGAATCAGATCCCAGATCAAAAATTACCTGATAAACAATGAAAAATTTTATTTTTGCCCTCTCATTTGGGCTGGCTAGTACAAGATATTTTGGGCTTTAATACTGAGAGCTGTAAAACCTTTTACACTGCCATCAGAAGGAATTTTATACACTCAGTACACAGAATAAGCAGGCTGAGGCATGGCAGATGGAGGTCCCAAAACCGAAATCCAAAAGTCACTTTTGAAAAACTCAGCTCTAACTGTCAGACTGATCTTTGCTGTTATATATTGCTGACATCTAAAATTCTTCAAATACTATTCTGTCAAGCTTTGTGTTGAATGGAAAGGCATCATCCCTGCCCAGTTTAGCCCATTGTCATGGGCTAAACTGATGCTCTGGGGGGAATACCCATGATATAGTCTAAACCACAAGAGCTTTTTGGGTATGTCTCAAGCACAGCTAGGAAGCTGTGCTAGGAAGTTCTATTCAGTTCTTAGGTCCATGTCCAGGGTTATCTCTAGCATCCCATTCTCTACACAGCAGAAGAGGTCCTGGGCATACACTAGTACCCCATTCTTCCACTTTCTGCTTGAAGGGTGAAGGGAGGAGGTCTTGACAGCACAGCACACTTAACTAGCATGAATGAACTTAGAATGGAGTCAGAATGCCTCCATCCTTCCTCTCTGCCTTTAGACAGCAGGATGTAGGACTTTAATTGCACCCCAGTGGGGTACCCAGCAATCCAGAGCAGATCTGCTTCAGATAAAACTTCAAACACAACTTCCCCACCCCCTCTGCCAGCACCCTTGTGCATAAACAGCACTTAATTCCAGACTCCAGACTCAGGGCAAGGCAGGAAAAGAATCCAAGAGTGGAGGCCATAAGACTGAATGCCCACTCAAAACACTGCACAAAGAAAGCCAGAAGATTTCAAAAGCAGATACATTAAAAACAAAAAAAATGTACAAAGATAAAAATTAGTGACTTGTAGACTCTAGAAAGGCTCACCCCTTTCCTTGAGGTACCCAAGTACAATGTGGTCTTGAGGTACCTTTTACCCATTGTAAAGTGCAAGTGAAGTATTTTCTACTTGTTGTTGGGAAGGTATTTTTTTTAAATGCTTCCTGCTAGGGCCATTTTGATCATGCACCTGTATTTCAGTCTCAGATCCTCAATTCTACAGTGGAGGTAAAATTTCAGAGCTTATTTTCCTTCAGACACAGAGTTTGAGTCTTGCACATATAAACTGGGCAGAATTTGCTCAGCTGCATGCAAGTTATTATAGAGGAATGCAAAATATACTTTCCTTTTAAAGACAAAACCAAAAATTCACAGATACCTTTTTTTAGATAGGGACAAAGCAAAAACAGTTTAAGCTTGAAAATACTAGTCCAATCCATGTAATCTTCCAGTTGCCTCCACCTGTACATTAAACTACACAGATAATCTTTGTCCCTTCTCCTGTGTGCCTGAAATGGTACAAATCTGATTTACATGTTTTAAGTTTAGAGCTCAGAGTCACTTCCTACTTTTATATCAGGAAATGCAGGTATAAATACAAGTATTAAAAGACAGACTGAAAGTCAGCTTTGCAGTTTCCAAGGCCAGTCACAAACTATGAAGACTAATTATAACACACAATAAAAAGTACCTTCATCAGAGTCATGTTACTTTGAAAGAGCCTCACAAACCCAAAATTTCTAAACAGCTGTGTTAGTGCCCTGCTGGATTTAGTGAGGTGTGAATTACACAGATTTCAGACAGGGACTACTTACACCGAAAATATGGTTTTAAATTTTTTTGTTTGTTTGTTTACATAAAAGAAATCAATGTAAAAAACCCAAACTAACAAACCTGTTCCAAGACTGAAAATTACATGACAAGAAGATAAAAGAAAGGAAAAGTTTGAATAGCAACTCTCTTCTGTATGCTTGGCACACACAGTACGACTCTTAGATCTAATAGGAAGTTAAATACACTATGCATTTTGATACAAAATAATCTGAAAAACAGCAATTGCTCAAGAGGGAAATGCTGATATCATTGCAAGATTAGTGATTTTTTAATTCCTTAATAAATTTTAATGCGATAAACTTCATAATGCTTCAATATTCTTTTTCTGTTCAACCAACAGCCAACATTGAACACAAAGTTCATATGCTTGCATCCAGTTTTTTTCCATGTACCCTCCAGGATGCTTCATGCCATGTTGCCCTGTCAAGTCCCTGTCATCAGCAGTGAAAGTCACACTGTTCTAATACTCTTGCAAACTTTGCTCCTTCTTTAGTTCCGATATATTTTTTTAATTTTTCATTTTTCTCAGTCCATCAGTAATAACAATGCACTAATGAAAACTAGCTTGGCCTGAGCAACAAAACACATACCAGAGTGTGTTCAGAAACTATCCAGAGCAAGCATTCAGCTCTACATCTACACACTGAAATAAAATCTATAAGGATTTAACTAAAGCCTGCAAGCACTAAGACAATCATAGGCTGCATTACATTTAATTACACAGCCTTTGTCAGTCTATCACACACAGTATGATAATACAGTCTCTTCCACCCTTACCTCGCTTAGATCCATTCTAAACTTTCACTCCTACTACACAGCTTTTGCCTAAAAGGGCTTCTGTGTCCACACCCATGAAAAAATAAAAATTAAAAAAAAAAAAAACAGAATAAGAATTCTTGGAAGTACTCCTGCCTAAATTATGCAACCATGATATTCACTCACTGGAAAGCACCACTATCCTCTTCCAGCAGCACGCTGCAATGCATTCCTCCAGCGCTGGGCTGTCCATTGCATCATCTGGGGCAAGCACCTTCTGCACTTTTTTTTTTGCTGCAGATGCTTTGCAGAAGCTCACCACTGTTGTTCTACCACTTGCTCAGAACCTTGTTTAGCACCAGCAAGTCCACACCTGTGCTGGCAGGGCATGGGCTGTGCACTCAGACAAAGCTCAAGGCAGCCCAGCAGCTTACCAGGGTCGGCTTCAGGCAGCAGATACTGTTTCATGCTCTCAGCGCCCTTGGCATGGTGGGGAGGGAGAGGAAGCATGGTGACTGTCATAACAGAGCTGGTACCAATTCTGATATCAGGATAAGGAGGACAAAGTGAGATTTAAGCCAGCTCTGCTACCAGATCAAATAGAGACCAGGAACAGCTCCCCTTGGGTTTTTGTTTTGTTCTTAGTTCAGATTCCGTCAGACAACTTCTACAAAACCCAAACAACTACATACATTATAACCACAGACAGGCCTAACCATGATGTCTGGCTCCAGATCTAAACTTCTTACAGCCAGACTGTTAGCTCAGCTCCCTTGAAAAAGCATCACCATCCTCCAAATTTGTGTGTCGTGGAGCTGTTAGTGCTCTCTTCTCCTCTCTGGAAAAAGGCTCCATACTCTTTGTGTGTCTTGCTTGATTAAAAGGTAAATTTCTAAAAATAAGAATGATGAGAAGTAACTGATGAAGTTCCTCAGAGGAAGAGGATATTCTGCCTGCAGACACCCAGATGAGGAATAAGCTTTTCCAGGAGAAGCCCTCTGCCTGCAAGCTGAGGGGTTTCACCTGCCCCCATTCCCACTGAGGACATGCCAGCAGGCTGGCACAACTCAGCAGAGTCTCAAAAGTGAGGTGCTGTGCAAATCCTGCAGCTTCTAAAGTGAGGAAAGACCTATTCTACAGAGGGTCCTACATGAGTCCACTCCAAAGCAACACCATTGATCTCAGTGACCTCCCAGCCACATTAACTGTGTCAGAAAGAGCCCTTATCTCTGCCCTGGGGGTGGGACTCTCACCAGTCTAAGGAGAAGGTTCAGCTCTTCCCCCTGTCAAAATCCTACCAGCCAGGTGTCATTCAGCACACCCACACCAGGTGTCTGTGGCCAGGCGCTGGCTGTGGGGTGGCTGCAGGGCAGCCATAGTGAAGAGAAGCTGGGGCTATCCCATGCCAGTTCCAAATGGCTCCAACCCACCCACCACAGGGCACAGCTGAGTCCCTTGGACATGATGGTGGTGCCCAAGGGAAAACATATATAAGAAAAGGCAGAAAACACTGCCCAGGCAGTGAGGAGTGAGAGATGGCCCCTCAGGACTCAGGTCAGAGCAGGAGGGGAGGAGACACTCAAGGTGCTGAAGCAGACAGTGCCCCCATGCCCTGCTGAGCGCATGATGCAGCAGGTGGATATTTCCTGATGGAACTGCAGCTCAGCTGGCCAAGGTCAGCCCACCACAGTGTGTCACAACAGATAGAAAAAAATCTGCTTCCTTCAGTAGCTCTCCCTCTGTACTCCAGCCCTGGTCAAACAAATGCTCCTGACCAGGTGATCTCTAGGTGATGTTGGTAGGGGTTTTGTATCAGGCTGGATACACCACAGGGACAGGTAGGAGAAGACAGGCAACCAAAATTAACCCTGAACAGTACTAGAAACTGTCTTGATATTATGGGAGAGCCTATTCTCCCACACAGATCACACCAAACCCCTACCTACAATTCCTGACTGATGAGGAAATGAAACAATTGTTTGGGAGGCACTTGAGGGCACACACGACTTCCAGAGACACAGCAAAGTTTATGCAGATGCCTGCTTCAATTCCATTGCTGGCAGTGAAGTTCTGCCACCATAATAACTCCCCCACTGTGGGTAAATCAAACACAAAATGTCTGGCTAAGCATTACCCCCACAGAAATCTCCCTAGCACATAAAGGTACAACAAGGTTGCCTTGCACCTCTATGGGAACAGGAATCTGCACTTCCAGCTAAAGCCCTTCAGCTTCTCTGTGCCATCTAAAAGCACTTCTGAGCCCACTTTATGGCTGCCAGGCCTTTGGCAGAGAGCTCTGAGCCCTTTTAAAATGTTGAACAGGTACAGACCCAGGTAGTACCCTTCTCTCCTTTCTATCTATAGCAAGTTCTGCTGAACTTTGGCTCAGCTTCCTCTTAGCAGTAAGTGAGGTGGTTTCTTCCTCTTCACTACAATTCTGTTGCAGTCTCCTTTGCCTCCTCATTCCATCACCTCAAGTCATTTTTCATCTCAAAGTTGCCAGTCACTTCTGAAACTCTTCCAACCTGGACCCTTACTGCCCTGAAGCCTGGAGCACCTCAAAACTCAGAGCATTTCCTCTTTAAGAGAGTGGAGAGAGAGAGAGAAGGGGAAAATGGCAAGAGCCTTTTCTTTAAATGTAGTTACCCATATATGCCAGAAAGAAGAGCTTCACAGAAGGATTTAGCATTCCTTTCCTCTACCCTCCAGGCAGCCAGCAACTCAGCATGGAGTTCATCCCACATGAAGGAGCAAGGCTACAGCACACAGAGGGGACAAGCTGCAGGGGAAGTCAGTGCAGCTGCACAGCTTTACTGCTTGGAAATCAGACACTTAGGATTTGGCCTGAAGATGCTTTGCACTGAGAGAATGTGAAAGAAGGGACACACACATGGGCCCAGCAGAGAGGTGGTAGTGCCAGGTGCTCAGACAAGTGCACCACAGCTGTCCCCATAGCCTGAAAGAGCCACGTGCTGCCAGCAACAGAATGTGAGACTGAGAAAGAGCCAAAACACCAGCACTTTCTCTGCAGACAGTCTGGGCATGTGCCAGAGAGAGCATCCCCCTTGTAACGTCTCTGTGGCCTCCCCCACTCCGCCTCCCCTTCTGTGCCCCTGGAAGGGCCATGGGCCACTTCTGGGCACAAAGCTGTTCTGCAGTTCCTCACAGGTATTCAGAGCTGCTGGAACCTGAGCTGGAGATCAGGTACAGCACAGTCCATAGCCAACTATACTGCCCTCCATACTCCCCTCCTCCTCCTCCCCATCCCCACCTACCCCCTGTGAAAAGACGTCACATTCACCAAGGCTTAACAGTGAGAAGGGGAGAAAAAAACATCTGTCAAATTATTAACTTCAAGTGGATTTACCCAAAGCCCCTTGGAAACAGCTGCTTGAGGAAGGTTTCTGTGAGCCCGTGTTCCAGATGCAGACATTTGGTTGCTCAGTCCCTTGCTGTTGGCTTTAGTCTGTGCTCTTGCCACACCTGGACCTGTCCTCACCTGGAATAACCAGTCCCTTCCATCCTTCTGCCTAGGGCCCTGCTGCTGTTGGGAGGTGAGGCCCAGCTCCTCTCCTGTTCCCTCCCTTAAGGAATGTGTCACAGACATGGCCTCACACACTCATCCACTGCCTTGTGTGACTGCCCACTGAGCACAGGGAGGAAGATCTAAAGCACTCATAGCAGCTTCTTCCCTGACACATCACGTACCACACAACTGTCCTGTGCTTACAAGCTCGGGGAAAAAACCCTCTATGAAATCACCACCTTCCTTTATCACCTCTGTGCACAATTAGCTTTGTGCCAGAAGCGCTGGATCCCGCCCCGTGCACGCTGTCGAGGCTGGGCAGCAGTGTCACTTTGCAGCCAGGTAACAGGAGCTCCAGGAGAAGTCCCATTTTTATGCCACACAGCAAATAAAGGTACATTAACAAAATAAAGCTATATAGGCCTATTTGAGCATGTTCCTAACAAGCTGGTTTGGATTTCAGCAGAAAGACAGCCTCATTCATTTGGACTTTATATCCAGATGAGATCTAGGCTATATTAATTCAAATGCAAAGCACCATGAGATTGTATCTAGGCTGAGTTATCACTGAGTTAATATACCTTAATATAGACAAGAACAGAACCTCTCTTTCTTGAATGTACTTTGTGCCTTGCCATGAGATCCTGGGATTCATTTACCTAGTGAAACCCCATGGAAACTTGAAGGACAGACTACCTTCTCTTTGGAATCCTGTTCTCCAAAGCTGTTGAGCTACATATGTGTCATTCTCCCAAAGAAATTTCTTTTTGCCACTTTATCAGATGACATAATTCACATTTTTAAATTTGTAAAAATGTGATATTAGAAAATGTATAGCCTGTGGAAATGTTTTCATGTCTCCTTCTTAAGTTTTCAAAGAAAACAATTCATGCTTAGAAAAAAAAAATTAATTTATTTTTCATTTTCTCCCTGGTCATTAGGCAGAAAATGAGACTCTAGAGACATGTGGACTGCTCTTTGTAATCATGGGGCATTTCATATTTCTTGACAGTATTAGCAAATTCCTCAAGAAAATACTTTCCTAAATCTCTGTGGTTCTCTCACAAAATTTAACAAAACACTCAATTTTTTAAAGAATAATTTTCAAGTCTTCTGTGTTAACTACTATTGTTCTGAGTTGTGGCAGTAACTTGGAGAAATTGTTACTCACTCTAGAAAAGCTTAATCAAAGAGCAAACAAGCAAACAAGACTTGACTCCCAAAGCCACAAGGAAGCAGTTCCTTGCCCTGAACTGCTCATTGATTCCCTCCTTCAAAGGTCATTTCTTCAGCCAGGTTCTCCATAAATGCAAACACTTATTCAGTTCCTTCTTCAGAATGTGTGAGACTGTGCAGAGAAACTGCATCTGCATTGCTACATTATGTTTGCAAAATGTTGCCTGTTACCTTTGCAAACATAGTTAAGTGAGTCATGGACAGCCTCAGTGGTCTACGTAATGGCAAAATTGCAAACAAAAGCTCTTCAGCCATTACCTTAATTTAGTGTTCAGAGCAGGCAAAAGTAAGGAAGTTCTCAGACAAAAATGTCATTAAGGTTGTGCCCTGACAGAGATGACTACATAGGTACTGTTCATCTCTGAGACTTAATGTTTCCAGATGCCTCATAAATGATAATTTTTACTTCAACTAATTACAGACATGCTGTGGTGACTCCCCAGACAGACTTTTAGGTTATTTGTCTTATTATTATTGTTATTATTATAAGCAGCATTCAGAACCTGTGGTCCTTTGACACTTAGCACCACACATATGTAAATATGCAAATATGGTCTTTACTGCAAATACTTTGTAATTTGAGGCCTGGTCTGCATCATTTTTGTGCAAATGTAACTATCCCACTTTACAGGAATGATTTTACAAGAATATTTCACTGAAAAAAGTTATGTAACTATAACCACGTTTGTGTTAGTCTAGCTTACATCTCCAAAGAACCCGTGCTGAACTAAGTATGTCGGACTAAAGTAATATTAATGCCAGAACTGGACCAGGTTGACTATACTGGGATCCAAAATCACAGTGAAACCAGTACTCAGAGTCTGATGAAAACTGGGGCACACATAAGTGGAGGGCAGAGGATACAGTCAGTAAAGACATCAGCAGTTTATATCTGCACTTCAACTTAACTTCTTAAAGAATCTTCTATCTGAAACAAAGATGCCTTGTTTGCAATAGCCTTCTCTGTTGTGTTTGACTGGCTTTTTAACTCTATTACACCGAGGCTGCACTGTTACTCACCTCTTACTAAATTCCAGGGAATCCACATGAATTAGCAGGATTATGAATGCCCAAAAAGAAGGAAGCTCATGCCTTACTATTCAGTAGAGAATCTGCAAGACACTGACCAAAAAATGGATCCTCTGATGCACTCACAGTAAGATGTGAGCCTCAACTGAACTCTTCTGTAATTGGGGCATTTGGACAGGGCCTGTCCCATGTGGATTTCCTGGACTCTATTAAGTATGAGCTCATCTTTCCCTAAGGTATAATAATAAGGTCTCTACCTGTCACCTATTTCATGAAACTTGTCTGAACTTAATACCTTTCAGACTCTGACTGGGTGTAAAATGCATTTGAAATTAGATAACAGATTAAAAAGCTATACAGACTTAACCAGTGTAATCACATACTCAGTATTCCCTTAGAAAAGCAGGCCTAACAATAAATTCAAATTAAACTGACAGGGAATTTTTCTAAGGAACACAATTATCTGTATTTAATTTTCTTTTAAAACAAAACAAAACCAGACAGACAAGTGACACTCACAAGGAACCAAGGCCAAAAAGAGCTGGATGTGGAACCAGCAGCCCTCACCTCTGCAGCACTCAGCTTCCTCCTGCTTCACTCTTCTGGTGCTGCCATATCGCTCCTTGGTGATGAGCATCATCCCGCCTCAACCCTAGACTGCCTTACATGAACCATAGGAAGAGAGTAGGCAAGGGCTTCATGAGCACTCCTGGATTCTGTAATTGGTGGCAGATTTAGGGCTAACAGTTTCCTTGGCCCCCGAGATGTGCATAGACTAAGAACAATCTTTCACGGGCTGATAAATTGTCACTATTGTGCACAAACATCTGAAATTGAAAGCCAAATTATTCTTCCAGATTTAGTGCCTCTTTTTGCCAGCTTCTCTGTTTTGAACCACCCCTGTTCACACTAGATCTCTTGGGGAACTTGAGGATTGGAAGTGGTGATGGTAGGCTGCAATCTGCATTGCTGTTTTCCTTCTGTGCTCTATTACTCCAAGGAGGGTGGGTAGATCCTGTGCATGTTCCAACAGTAGACAGGTTTCTTGGAAGAAAATGCAGCAGACAGCTACATTCTCTAGAGGCAGATCACAGGATAAATAGATCTGGATTGTGTTGGTCCCATATGAGGTATCAATTCTATGTCTTTGTCTTATTACTCCATCCCTCCTGCTTTGCAGACCCAAAACACTTTCTCTGAATAATCACAAATGCACTGATTTCTTCCCTCTGCAAGGGAGTCAGGAGCCTGCACTGATATTTTTAGGTAACCCACTTGCTCTGTTTTCTTTCCCCTCTGTGAATAGATTCCTCACTTATTCTAACCCATAATCTCACATACATTTCTCATCTCTTTCTGTTCTGGCACTCTCTCAGAACTGCAAATGCAGCACCTACTGCTTACATACAGGGCTACACTAAGTCTTTCTGCTGGGGTTTTCTTGCATTCAGCCCTCTCCCAGGGCTGAACCAGAAATACATAACCAGAAGTACAGAGCTAGAGACTGCAAAAAGACCTTGATAAAAGTGGAAAGTGGCTGAATGTTGTATAAAAAGCCAATCAAACCTTCCAATGAATATTTTTATGATTATTCATCAAAGCTGATAAAGATCCCATTCCAAAGGAAGGGAGGTAAAAGAGCCAGCCAGCAAAGGAAGGTAATCTACAACCAAAGAAGTTTCTCATCTAAATTCTCTCCTGTTTCATAGTGACAGTTGGCACAAAATATCACTGCTCTGACATGCACAAGCCTTGGTGCGAGGTTTGTGGAAGCATGAACAACAAAACCAGAAACAAGGCAGGAGAGGATCAGTCAGTCCTTTTATGGCTGTGTCCAACCCGTGCTGCTGCGGTCTCAAAGGAGTTCCCCCTTTGATTCTAACCATATCCTGGTTTTTCATTTTTTCTCATCTTCTGCTTTGGGAATCTTGGGAATGTCTTTTTACACACACCTCTTTCAGCCTGTGTGCTTTGTCCAACCCATCTCCTTTTTTCCTCATGCTTTCCATGCTTGATCCCAGTCTTTCAGTTTCTCTTTTTATTTTGGCCCACAAACAGTCCCCTTCCCCTGCATATCAACAGCAGTGGGAAGTAACCTAATTAATAGTTTCTTGATAGGCTACCCCACACATGCACACACCCATCCCCCCAGTATCCCGCTGGCAATTCAACAGCCCTCTCTCAAGAAAGGAAAATATTTCCATACTAATTAATAACAACATCGGGTAGTTCTGGGCGGAAGGATCTGGGATTCCCATCTGGGCCTAGATCTCTCGAGCTGAAGGAGCAACTGTACCTCAGAGCGCATTTCCTTTTGCAAATCCTTGTGTTATTAACTGTTTACACTGTTCTCAGTATCAAACATCTTTGCAGCCTGGCTCCTGTGTTAGCTGGTATCTCTGCAACTGAGTTCCTTCAGCACTCAGACTGTGCCTCTAGCACATGGCACTTGTTCAGAAACCTACAGTGCTTCCCTTCTCTCATCTCCATCAGGATTCACATGAGCCAAGGACCTTTGCATGCTGTGGTTCTCAAAGGACACAGACACTACTGTATCCATTTAAAATGTCTTTGCTGCTTGACTTCCCCTGACACACACTGCCCTGTCTCTGTTTCTGCCACAACCACTTGCAAAAACAATTTTAAAAATTAAAAAAAAAAAAATCAAGCTCTGTTTTTGAAGTATTCTGCAGAGAAGGAGTAGTTCTCAGTGTTGACTGAGCTAGAGCACAGATGTTTTTCTCCAGAGGTACTAGGATAGTCCCAGTCCTTTCTTCACCCAGGAGAGGGGAAAGGTACTAAATGCTTCATTAAGGACTGTGCTCAGAAATGGGCTTCCAGAGAAGAAGTAAAGCATATGAGAATTTTGCTGTCCTCAGCTCCTCTGCTGTCTCAGAATCACCAACAAGGGAGAGTTGTGCCTTCTGCCTCTGGAGGGGACCTGACACAACATGACTACTTGCTTCTTCTGCATCACAGACCACAAAAAAAAAAAAAAAATCTAATAAAGTGTGAGAAACACTTGTGCTTCTGAAAAAAATGCAAAAGACAGAGCTCTTCCCAGTAAGAAAAACAATACAGGTCCTTTACCATCTATTAGCTCCTTAAAGGTATGACAATTAAGCAAGAGTATTTCCTAGAAGCCCTGTACAAACAGCTTTGTGTTAGGGGACACAGTATTGAAGCAAAGACTGCCATTCTCCATCACATACACTGGAGGACAACAGGCTGTCTCCAGGGACTGTTGAAGATGCAGAAACACCAGCAGCAGCTACAGAAAGGTTCACACTATGCAGGAAGATACCCACAAGAACAGGTCCTTCTCCTGTACAGAGTGACCTGGAAAAATACTTCCAGAAAAATACTTAGATAAAAGAAATGTACAAAGAGCACATTTAAGAAGCAGTGGGCCAATGAAAGGCATCTTCAAAACAGAATAATAAGGAAGGAAGAGAAAAACAGAGAAAATGAAGATAAGTGAGGTGCCCCCAGTTATTCTGTCACAGCAGTGCTGCCTGCTCAGCCTTCACAGTGTCACATCCTCCACGTATCCACTTCCCATGCCAGCCTTCTTCTGAAGAGCCTTTCATCCCCCAGCTGCTGCCCAAGCCTCAGTGCATTCTCACTGTCCCCAGTGCCTGCTTGGCCACAGCATGGCCCAGTCTCCCCCACCTCCAGAAACAACCCTCTTTGTACAGCAAAGCACATGTGTCCATCCACAAGGCTGAAAGAAGGAAGGAACGAAGGAAGAAAAGATCCCTCTTAAAGAAGGGGGAAGAAGGATGGAGACAGAGGCAAATAGGAGGGAGAGTGAGAGGGGCCATAAATTCCCTTCTAATTCCAAATAATTCCGATTACACGGATGAGTAGTTTTCAATCAGAAAGATAATCTCAAAGATAGATGGCAGGATAATTGCTCGTCGGCGCGACGTAAATATTGTGTCGTTTCTATTAATCTCAGCGAATCGGGTGTCAGGGTTGTCACTCATTCATCAAAACAAATTAAAAAAAAACATATTAAAAAAAGAGAGAGATGCTGGAGGGAGGGGGATGTATATCCAATAAGCAGCTGAAGGCGTGCAAGGTAATGAATGCTGCTTACAAGCTGTTTGCATTTTTTGCTTTATAAAAGCTAAAGGCAGTAGATCTTTATTAAACTCTTGGTAGGCACTGCTGCACACGGAACTGAGCAATAGGGCTGCAAAATGGGACTGTGGTTGTGGAACAAGGGAGAGAAGGAAATGGACAATACACCCTAGATATGGGGCTGAATAGTCTGGGCATTAACAACAGGCAGGAGGTACTGCAGGGTCAGCGTGGTACCTGGAAGAAAGGACACAGATCACAGCACAAAACAAAGGCAGTGCCTCCATTGCCAAGTACAGGAGTGGGCAGGGAATGGAGAGTGATGTGGAGAGGCCAGCTAGCAGGGCACACAGTGCCTTGGTGCAATTTTGCCACACTGGCTGCAGGATGATAGCGCATCACTGCCCCACTGCTGTATCAACCTGTCTGCCAGGTATTACACCCCCAGGCATTGTGCACCTCCTCTCCCTGTCCTTGCAAGCCACATGGCCTTAGGCATCTTCCTCACAGCCCTTTGGTCCCCTGACTCTACTGTATTGGCTTAGTTCATTACTGCTGATCCAGCAGGACAGATGCCCCCCTGCACCCCCCAGCACTCTCCCCCTCTCCTGAAACACACTCACTTGCCTGGACAGTGCCCTGGTCTGGGACCTACAGGTAAGAGTTTGGGTCATGCACTAGTCAGTCACCAGTGTTTCCCCACTGACTACACAGAAAATTCCTTGGGAAGACCCTCATTCCATTCTGACATCCATTTGCTGACATCCTGTTTCCTGAGAATACCATCTTCCCCAGTTCAGGAGCCCTAGACTTAGCTTCTGTACAAGGGATTTTCTGTAGTGGGTGCAGGACTGAAACTATCACTCACATGATAGAGCTGGCACAGCTTTATTGGTGGAGATCAGGTAGGAACAAATAACCTGAAAGAAAAGGCTCCCCATACAACTTTCACCACACCCGAGGACAGCGTGGAAGAGTGGAAAACTTCTGCTTGACAATAACCTCCAGCCATGCCATCCTGTGCAGCAATCCACCAGAGCTGGTGAACTAGTCAAGGCTAGATTAGCATTTCTACAAATAAATTCCCTGGAAAATTCAGCCATGGGCAGGAGCACTTCAGAACTGTGCAGGAAGGTTCTCTGAGCCAGGACCGTTTGAACCTGCTGCTCACTGCTCTGATGCAACAGGGAGGCCTTTCAGTACATCACTGTCATCTGTAGTCACTGAAGTGGTGCTCTTCAAACAAATCACCTCACTTTGCTCTTGAACAAAACTGTTTCCTTTTCCTTGCCTAAAGTCTGGAGCAGCCAAAACTCTACCTGCAGCTTGTGCTCTTGACTGGTGTATCCTAAGTACCTTGAGATGAAAGAAATGCAAAGCTATTAAGTTTTTAGACCAGACTTAGTTTGTCAATAAGTCAGACAAGTTTTGCCCTCCTGTGCTCCAGGAAGAAGCTGGCAGGTTTTGGCTGTAAGTTAGCTGAGTGCTTTGCAAACAGCCCCCTAACACAAGGACCTGAACCAGTGCCCAGGGGCTGTCTTCACTAAACGGATTTGAAAAATGCTAATATTTCATCCCTGGCCACATCAGTGTTTCTGTTCATTTACTGCTGCTGTTTGCTAAGTGAACTTTTTTATTTAAAAAGCTGTTCTATTGGTAGCTCCTGTTGAAATTTGGAAACAAATTCTCCATGAACATCCTCCTGCCAGGCTACGACAGAACTGGTCCTAGAGTAGGACAAGATTCATTAGGATTGAGTGCTGTTCTCAGTGCACAGTCCTCTGGGACAGAGGGAGCAGGGATACTTGTCCCAGCAGCACATTTAACCTGTCACTCCAGCCAGCAACGCAATATCCGCTGGGGATTTCAGTTGCTTCTGTGATCCTGCCTTATCTCCCTACATCCCCTGGCGTGCCCACCGCTCGGTGAAATGTCACTTCTCTCTCCCCTTCTTCCAAGATGGAAGTGAACTTGTGTGCCTTGCAGGGGTCTGACAGACATGAGCTGAAAGGCTGTCAAGGACCCACTGAAAAGCAGGCAAGCCACACTGTGTCAGATTTCGGGGTGTAACACTGCAGCCTTCTGTCTGCTCTTGGGCTAACTCTAAATGGAACCTTTGATAGGCAGCCAGGCAGCTGTCAGCACAGGGTCAGCCTCAGAAGCAGGAGGGTATGAGCACCTGGGAAGCACATGCCAGTGAGCAGAGAATAGCAGCAGTATTGTAAGGCTCAGTACTGCAGGGAACCAGGAACACCAGAATGAAGGGAGAGTCAAGCATTGGATAATGAAATAGACCAAGGACATCCATCCATAAGTCCTGAGAAAACCTTGGTTCCACAATGATTTCTCAGGGGTGGATGTCCCCTCAAAACCAGCCTCCTACTTACTCCTCAGCACTCCTTTCCCTCTCCTAGAAATTAGCCAAAGGAGACTCTTCAAGGGGAAAGACTGCAAATGTAATTCTCTTCAATAACCACTCAGTGTCATTTTTCACATCCCATCAGCCTCTGACTTCACTATGACTGGTGTCAGAGCATCTGAACATGACAATGCTCAAGAAGAATTTGCCATTTCTCTGTATGTCACACCTTCCCCAGTGAGTCCCTGAACGGCTCACAACAAATGACTGAGCTCACCATGAAGGATGTGAGGGAAGAGTAAATCCACACTGAAGGGAAGCTCCCCAATTCCCTGATTCAATGGTCTGATCCCTATGTCCATGGAAAGTGGAGTTAGAATTATGAGCTTAAAGAATTAAAACTGTATAAACTATACACAACACTATACAAATCCTTAACTTACAGCACTAATTTAGTCAGTGCTCTCACTCCTGACAAGAGTTGGTCCTTTGTTTAGTGGACTTCTTTAAAAGTACCTCTGCAACAGCTTTGAGGTAACCAGCTGACGATCTAGACCTTCAGGTAACACTTTTTCAGAGACATTCTTGGAAAGCCAACATCTTACAAATGAGAAAATGGATTAAACTGAAAATGTTAGTATAGAATGAAAATAATGAAAAGATACTCTTCAGAATGTGTACAGTTCAAAAACTTAGTCACACCAGGGTCTGGCTAGGGCTACTGAGGGATACAGTGTGTGACCTGGAAACTGAGAACAAGTAGTAGACAAATGCAGATGACAGATCCATTTAAATTAATCAAGATAAAAGTGGACCAAGAAGAACCTCGGAGTGACAAAGCTGGATAGAAAAGCAGAAAACTGTTGGTGAAATTCAGCATCAGCCAAAGCCAGGCAATGCTGATTGCCCTCAGAGAGCACTTCAATACACCTGGAAGTTCCAAAGGAACACAGGAAACATAGTTAAATGGAAATGACCTTTCACTCCACAAAGGTGGCAAGGGGAAAAAAAAGAGCAGGGAAAAAATCCACCACTTATTCAGATATACCAGGAAGGAAATACTAAGTGATAACAGACAGGAATTTTTGTCCCTGTGTTCTGTGCAGTACAGTAGCACTGTCTGCAGTAGTATGCATGGGGAATCTCTCAGGAGAAACACTGCTGTTCTCCATCCTGTTGGAGAACAGCAATGTTTCTCCTGTTCTCTCATCTCTTCTCTGGAAGAGAGCACAAACAAGAATGCAAAGCTGAGAGAGAAAAGTTTCTGGAGAAAATAGAACATATGAAACCACATTAACTCATGGGACTTACCCCACCAGGTAGCACTGAGTTAAACAGCACAGCTTAAGCAGGATTCAAAATTGTATCAGATAGATATTTGAATTATAGTGTGATCTATACAGGTTCTTCAGTCCTCCTCACTGACAGCAGCCAAAACTTGCAGCAAGAATATCATAGTAGTTTAGAACAATCTGCCTCTTCACATAAAATTATCATCGTGACAGTCAGAGAATCAGATAAAACCCATGAGCTGGTAAAACTCTTAACATCAGTAACATTGCACCCAAGCCCACATCAGTGACTGGATGCCATCTGAGGGAATATCCCACAAACTTTATAGATAAATTGGGTGGCAGTTCTTTGGCTTAAGTGGTGATTTGTGTACTGACATTAGCTGTTTCTATATCTAAGTTTTTACAAAAAGAGATGAGAACATAAAAGATGTCTCCTGAGCTTGCCAATATGCTACCAGCTGGACCCACCTTCTTGGAGAAAAGCCAAAAAATATCCAAAATTAGAGGCTGAAGTCAACCTCTGACCAGCAGACAGAGAAAAACACCTTTCCCCCAAACTGGACTCTTCTGAAGCATCAGCCAGGCTGGGAAACAGGACTCAGGAGCAGGGAGATAATTGGTGCAAATTGGCATGAAAACTTCCATACTTCTACATGTCACCTCACCTAGCTTTATGTCAAGTGCTGGATGGGTCTTTTCTGTGAAACTGCCCTGCACCTTCTTATATCTAGACCTCCCTCCTTTGTCTCTCTAGAGGAGGAGAAAGGTGTGCCAAGGTAAGTCTGCCACGTTACCCAGAGGCAGAACCACTGTACTGGCCACTAGAACCACTTGCAGAGGCTGGAAAGCATTGCAGGGTAGAAAGAGCCATCAAAGGCAAAATTGATAGGCTTCCCTTGTTATATTTCCCATCTCTGCCTCACCCTTGCATGACCTTTACAGACTGGCAACCCACCACTGCTGAAATCCCCCTCCTGCAGAGAGCATTTCCCACATTCTGTAAGAGCCCAGGATCAGCCAGTTCCAGCATCTAAACTGAGTAGCAATACCTTGTTCAAAGCTTTTTCTAAAAGTGATTCTTGAGTCTGTCAGGATCAATGCTACTCTACAAAACAGTTTTAATATATATTCTATTTAATCTTCTCACTTCTTCCTGCTCCACAGCAGAACCTGTCAAGACTGGTAAGATGCATGGTACAACTAACCCCAAGGAAAGCTCATTTGCTTCCACTCAGCCTCTGTCAGCCTCTCCTGAGCACTACAAAGGCTATGTAGAGATTTTGTTGCTGCCGTGAGCACCTCTGGGAGCATCCATGATGCTGCTCACAGGAAAGCCCACACACAGAGATGCAGAGCACTCAAGGTACCCAGCCATGAGAGAGAGACATGCAGAATTGTTCTTCAAGGGGTGGATTTTCAGAGTCCTCTCACATCACCTACCTGACTGACCCAATCTGCCACCTACAGCTGGTGGGAGATGTAACAGCATGTTTACCACATGTCCCTGCTGAACAGGAAAGCCAGGGACATAAGGGAGAGAACATCCTGCAGCAAGGGTTCAAAGCAGTCTAGGCTGACAATGAGGCAGATTCCCCAACAACACAAAGGGTGAAAGCTAACCTCCAGGATCTATGCTGTTCTCTTTTCTCTCTCAAATGATCAATGGACAGAACACAGAGAATGACACTCTAATGCCACAACAAAATCCTGGGACTGCCAGGCCTGAGTTGGCTAAATAGGTCCCTGCTATTTATCTCATCACTTCCCTGCTCCTCTGTTTCTCCACCAAAGGTTACCCTGGGTACAGTATTGACTAGGAGGCCATGCTTGCACAGCTCCCTGGAGGTGCTGGGAGGGGAGCACTGGAGAAGGCCAGAGCAAGTCGGGTAAAGTGCATTTGACCATTGATATCACTCATTTTCCTCCTTGTCATTCAGCTCCTGCATTGTAGCACAATCCTTCTGCTCCTACTCCTGCCTCCCATTCAGATCCCTTCTGGCTCTGTGATTAGGCACTTTCCCCTTAGACACCCTAAAGATGAGGCTCTTTACAAAGGGCATGGGTCCCCTGATGCAAAGCACGAGCACTGACTCAGTTGGGTGCACACAGTGTTTCTGAGCACTCTCCCACTGGCTCACTCATCAGCACCCAGACACAGCCTACAGGCCATAACCAAACCTCTGGGAGGTTTTCCATTGTCTTCCTCAAACAACGAGGCAGCCTCCTTTTTCTCTCTCCATGGAGCAGAGTCTCAGATTTCCTCCAATGGACAGCAACTTACCAGCTTCCAGACACCAAATAAATACTCTGACATAGCTGCATCATCTTCTGCTACCACGTTTTTTTCAGTTTCTCATCTCCACACATCATGTTCAATGTAGCTTTCTTTTACTTCCACATGTCCTGGCTACAGGGGCCTTTCTTTCTTACTTTTGCTTCTAATTCCAAATCCCTTAGCATCTCCGCACTGCGGGCATTGGTTACAGTGCTCCAAATGTAGTATCCTTTAATTTAGTATCCTGCACATTTAATTAATGGTCACCTTACCACCTCTTCCATAGGTCTAATAAAAAGGATTAATCATACCAGCTTGAATGGTGATTCCTGTCCCACCTCACTGGCCAGCCAGCTTTGCAATTGCAAAGACCAGATCTTTCTATCTCAAGCTTATGTAATTATTTTACAACCATCATCACACTTGGATCATTTTAAAGTCTCCCTTCCTCCTCTTATCTGGGGAACACCCACATATTGCTCATGGGGTTTCATATAGTTGAATCAAATGCTTCACCAGTGATCAGATTCCTGTAAAGTATTAGTAAATGAAAACATATGAATAAGTAACAACACCCAAAAGCCAAGAGCACTTTCCCAATGTAGTTTGCTATCTTTGCAGATGCCACTACCTGCCCCCAATGTGTTCTACATTACTCCTATTTCTTTTACACTTCAGTTTACAAGGAGGTATCTCCACTGCAAGAATCCAAATCCTTCCACCACCCCTATCAAGGATCCCTATCCCCTATCTATCCTCTCTTGAACCCACTTCTCTTGTGGATGTTCTCTTACTGTGGGTTAAAATAAAAAGGTTTTCAAAGTATGTTAATTACAAATATACAAAAGGCAGAGCAGAAGTAACACTGAACAATTACAGGATGAGGACGATCACCTCACAAACAGGGACAGAGACAAGACAGAGGTTTTCAAGGCCATTTTTGCTTGTCTTCAGCACTGATGATGGGCTAAGGGAGACACAGTGCCCTGAGCTGGAGAACCATGACTGTGAAAACAATCAGCTTCCAGCTGACCTTGAACTTGTGTAGGATCTGCTGTTCCAGCTGTATCCCTGTAAGTCTATAGGGCCTGACAGGATTCCTTGAGAATACTCAAACAGTAGCTTGATGTCACTGCTGAGCCTCTCTCAATGATTTTTGAATGGTCTTGGGAATCTTCCAGTTGACTGGAAGCTGGCTAACATCATAGCAATTTTTAAGTAGGGCAAAGAGGATGATGGTGGAAACTACAATTCTGTCAGTCTCACTGCAGTGACTGGTGAAATTATGGAGAAGATTATTCAGGAAAGTGCTGAAAACCACCTGAAATACATTGCAGTCATTGGTCACAGCCAGCATGGCTTCATGAGAGCAAAGTCCTGCTTGCAAAATCTGATTTCCTTTTATGAAGAGGCAACCTACCTAGTTGATCAAGGGAAGCCACTCCATGTAATCTTTTTGGATTTCAGTAAAGTTTTAGATACTGTCTCTCATAGTATCCTTCTGGACAAAATGTCTAGCACACAGCTGGATAAACAAGTGATGAGACAGGTAAACAACTGGTTCATGGGTGAACCATAAAGGGTTATAGCAAATGAGATGACATCAGACTGGTGACTGGTCACTAGTGGGGTTTCACAGGCCTCCAGCCTTTGTCCAGTTCTTTGACATCTTCAGAATGCTGAAGGTACAGGACTGTGAGGAACTGTTGACTCCCTTGAAGGCAGAGAGGCTCTGCAAAGAGACCTTGAAATTGATGGAGATGGGCAATCATCAGCCATACAAAGTTTAACAAAGACAAATGCCAGGTTCTGCACCTGGGAAGGGTCCACCCTGGATGTAAGTACAGACTGGAAAATGAGCTGCTGAAAAGCAGTGCTGCAGAAAGGGACCAGGGGTCCTGGTTGATGGCAAGTTGAACCTGAGCCAGCAGTGCCCTGGCAGCCAGGAGGGCCAGCCCTGCCCTGGGGTGCATCAGGCACAGCATCACCAGCCAGGCAAGGGAGGGGATTGTCCTGCTCTGCTCTGCACTGGGGCAGCCTCACCTCCAGCGCTGGGGGCAGTTCTGGGTGCCACAATATCAGAAGGTTATAAAGCTATTAGAGAGTCTCTTAAGGAGGGCCATGAAGATGGTGAAAGGAAAGTCTGTGCTGGCTGTGAGCTGACCAAGGAAAAAGTAGCTGAAAGTAGCTGACTTTACACACTATGGGTTTCTCTCTGACCTATAATTTCCTTCTGATCCATTTTCAAGAGGTCCAAAATCCAATAAATTAGGGTCAATCACCCTCACGTGTGTCCTTGGGAAAATCATGTAGTTAGTCCCCTCAGAATGTATTTTGGGCACACAAAGGAGAGGAAGGTGATTAGGAACAGTCAGAGTGGATATTCCAAGAATAAATCATGCCTGACCAACCTGATTCTCTCCTATGATAAAATGATAGCACTTGTGGACAAGGGGAGAGGCATGGAAGGCATTTACCTTGACTTCAGCAAAACATTCAGCACTGTTTCCCAGAATGCCTCAAGACTGACAGTAAACCATTCTGAGTGGACTATCAGATGAGTTAAAAACAGGTTGGATGATGTAGCTCAGAGGGCCATGTTTATACCCTACCTGTAGGCCAGTAACAAGATACATGCAGGGGACCTGTCCTGTTTAACATCTGTATCCATGACCTAGAGGACACAACAAAGCATGCTCTTATCAAGCTTGCGCTTGACACCAAACTGGGGAGACCAGCTGATATGCTTAAGGCAGGGTTGCCATCCAAAATGCCCTAGAGAGGCTGCAGGGCTAACATGAACCTTACAAAATTCAGCAAGGACAAATACAAAAGCCCTATAACTTGGAAGAAATAATCCTCTGTGACAGTACATACTAGGTTCTGCCTGCCTGGGCAGCAGCTCTGCTGAAGAGGACCTGGGGGCCTGATGGGTCTTAAGCTGAATATGAGCCAGCAGTGCACCCTGGCAGCAAAAACGGCCCTGCATGTACTCACAGGACCATGGCCACACAGGTCCCAAGGATGTGGTTATTCCACTTCACCTGGCACTTGCCAAACTCCATCTAGAATATGTTGTCTAGATTAGGTACCCCATTACGAGAGAAAGATTGATAAACTGGTCCAAGAAAAGGAGGGTGAGCGAGGGGATCAGCAGTTCAGAGCATTTGCCCCGTCATGAGAGACTGAGGGACCCAGGTTTGCTGAGCCTGGAGAAGGTTTTAGAGGGACCTAACAGCAGGCTTCAATAAGCACCTTATCAAGAACACAGAGACAGGCTCTTTACAGTGGGTCCTGCACTGGCAGTACATAACAAATACAAATGGAAACAGGAGAGGCTCAAACTGAGCAGAAGAAAAAGCTTTTCCAGCATGAGGTCAATCAAGCATTGAAATGAGCTGCACAGACAGGCTGTACAACATTAATTTTTGTAGGCTTTCATGATCTAACTCCATAAAGACCTGAGCAACCAAATCTAAATTTCAGTGTTGATCCTGTCTTAAGCAAGGGACAGTCCTGAAATCTCTTCTAATCTGAATTATTTTGTAATTCAATGATTCTACAAATAGATTGCAGAAGACATTAATTTGTTGCAGAGGTGTTTCTGGAGTAGGAGCAGGTAAGGAAGCAACATGACCTCCCTGCTACTTCCCACAGCTCTGCAATTACTGCCTCTGGACACCAGCTCTTCTCATGGCACCCATGAATAGATGGGCCAGAAAGGAAAAGAGCTGCTCTAAGATGATGACCTGACCCTGGCCACTCCCAAACCCATCAAACTACAGCCATCTTTTCTAGTCCCAATGAGGCACTTGCCCATCCTTATCAGAGGCACCACTGACCACTCTGCCAGCAACAGCAGCGGTCTGAATGCAGCATGCTGTACAATATCAACTTCTCCATAAGAATGAAATCTTTCAGAAGAAAACTCCTAAAAGGCTATTTGTACCAAGAAATATGCAAAGTCATTTCCATGAGGGCAAAGTAAACTGGACCTCAGGAAGAGCTACATCACAAAGAAGTTTGAACAGTTTCTTTCTTACCTGCACATCTTTAAATAAATGTTATTTCCCAGCAACACAAACATAGACCTGTCTCCTTATAAAACCAGATATTGTGGTAGAAAGAATATCCTTGCCTAGGCCAAGATAGTTGGAGAGGTGGCAGAAACTTGTAGCTACTAATTCTCTCTAAAACCCAAAGAACACAAGATGGCTCAAGCCATCTTTGTTTTTTTATATTCAAGACATGAGGAAATATCTCTCAAAAGTAAAACTTTCAATTGGAACAACTCAGAGGACTCCCAAGAACTCACTAGTGATGTCACTTAACGCCTTTATAAAAACAAAACCAAAAAAACCACTCACTATGAAACATGACTGAAGTAATGATGATAGGGAAAATCCTGTATTTTGAAAAGGATGAAGGGGATTGTGTCAGAGAATTCTAGATCAGTTAAACTTGATGTCAACCTGGACAAACAATGAAACAGTTAACCCAGAATTATACTGGGAAAAATAAAATCAGAGGCTAAAAATATAGTGAAAAGTAGGTCTTGCTAGGCTATTAGCCTCTCTCTCCAGTTCTTTATTTTTTTTTGTTGGTTGGGTTTTTTTCCCCAACTTTTTTTTTTTTTTTTGAATGCAGGCCTGGTAGGCAAAGACAGCTGTGCTAATACAGAATACCTGGATATCTTCAGCAAGGCTACAGCCATGGCCACTTCAGGTGTCATTTCACATGCATTATGCAGGTCCTAACATATTCCTGGCCCAAAAACCACCCTGTTCAGTGCATGCACCAGGCTCAGTTCCTTCCTGTGTACTGTCCTCTGTACACAGGAAGGCAGTAGTGGCAGCCTGATGGCAGTGGCACGCTGGCTGCAGGGGAAAGCACTGGACATGCTGCTTTCACTCAGTCTGCTCAGTGCACTTTGCTCTGCATGTCCTGGAGCCGTCACAGGCTCTGGGCAACAGAGCACTCAGTCAAAGACTGACATGCAAGAATGGCAGGGCAATCTATGTTCCCATGGAAGGAAAGGATAGAGCTGGAGGTTTCTGGTTATGGGCAGGCTGCAGCCCCTGTCTCTGGAGAAACAATTATCATGACAGACTTGGAGCAATGTGACACAGAACAGGAATGTGGGCAGGATACAAAAATGTGCCTTGGTCTGAGACAAGGAAGACACTGGGCTGAGTTTTCAGGAATCTCATGAGGAGAGGAACATGCAGGACCAGATTCTTTGTCTCAAACTTCCTTCTGTGACACCTCAAGTAATGAATGCAAGCAACCTATCGGGTATGTAATCCATGGATTAAAAACAGGCTCCCCATTTGAGATTCAAGAGCAATTGCCAACAGTAGGATGACATTACACACAGACACGAGCAGAGGTCTGCACTGACCCTCTATGCAATTCCAGCTCATTGTTGGTATTGGTTGGTGTTGGTATACTACCTACAGATGGATGGGGTGGGTTAAAACATGGAAAAGAGGCTGCTCTCAATGACAAGACTCACATCATTCTCTATAACCCAGCAATGCATAGCCCAGGGTAAAATACAAAGTTGGAGGGACAGATGCTGCAGGGGGCTACCATAGAGATAAATCTGGGGCTCCTAAGCACAGCATGAGCTCCCATGTAACCCTAGGATCTACAACATGGGAAAGATTAAAAGCACTATGTAAACATCTTGCTTACATCAATGAAGAAGTTGCTAGAGCCCTTGTCCCCCACAGGTGCAAGATTTTGTCCCCTTGACTAGTCAAGACTGAGAGAATGTGCTTGCCATGGTAAAGCACCTGAGAGCACAGTGCCAGTCTTGTAGAAAGAACTGTCAAGAGATAGATAGCCAAAAGGCTGAAGCTGCTGGATTCAGTTCAGAATCAAATACTGCCATAGTGCCTCCTAATGGCAGGGGGAATTATACACCAGCCAAGAGAGAAGAGAATTAACTCACTTTTCTGTGGCTTCCACCTGTTTACATGAGATAAGTTAGAACGTAGAATAGTCTTCAGACACTGCTTACCAATCCTTGCAGATGTCCTGGAAGAAATTCTGTTGCAGGACTCTATTTTCACCTGATGAGAATACAATATCTTGGACTGCTGAAAGACAAACTGCATGCATCTGAGAACATATAAAAAGCCAGCTATCAACAGAGGACCTGCAACAGGACTCTAGAGATATGGAACAGATCACAGAAGATTAGTAGAGACATGACTGGATCACAACTGTATCTGAGGTTTCCAATACTTCAGCTCCCCAAGAGACCACTCATCACTAGCCTTCAGTAATCAAAGGACATGCAGATCCTGTCCCAGAAAATTAAGTGAAAGCTGTTTCATAAAACAAATTTAATTTTTACTTGAAGTCATCACAAATTGTCTGTGATGCAAGTCCTCTTTGATAGGTAGGCAAGGAGACAAAGTAGCTTTGAGTGCTCTAGTACCACTCCGTAAAAGCACTGAAAGTCTTAGCCTGCAGTAACTGATCACCAGCTCTCTGTTGCAACAGTTCCCATCCTAATTCCCCATACTCCCTTTTGTTAGGAGGTATTGTCTATTCAGTCCTTGTTGGGATGTTTTTTTGGAGCACTGTGATCAGCTCTGAACCAAAATTGTCCAACCCTTGTGGACCTTTTTTTCCTTCCTACTATCAGAATGAGATTTCATCTTGATGTTCAGAGCTTGGAGACCCAGAGGTCAGAGGCCACCACAGGATCCACTGAGCCACCCAGTCCCTAGATCACAATGTTAACAAATCACCATTTATCTTTGTTACTGCAGCAAGTGTCCAAGGCAAAACGGTGCCAAAGATCATATCTGTTGGGATAACCTATTGATTTGTGTCATATTCTGCCCAATCCCTATTTCATTCTTGCTCAGGCAGAGGTCAAGACAGGTTAAAAATAACTCCTTCAGTCTGAAGCACAGGACTGAGGAATTTAAAGCCAGGCTGCTCTTCCCAAGGGTGGGGGTTCAAAAATCACCAAGACAAGCAACTGAATCAGAAATCTACAGCAGTTGTGAGAAAGACCTTGTAGTCAGGGAACACAAGCCATGGCAAAAAGTTTTGCAGCTTTAACTATGAGGGTTTTTTTCAGTGAGAGGGAATAAATCAATCATCTTAGTTCAGTCAAGCAACTAAGCATTACAAAACTTTACGTGATGTACATACACAGTAAATGCTTTGAAATACCAGTGCAGATTAATGCAGATGCAGTTACAGCATCCACATCTCCTAGCCAAAGTATACTGACCAACATCAGCATGATTCACTGTCCTTATCTGACAATAAGTTAAAATTTTGACCTTTATGACAGGGGTAAAAAAAAAAATCAAAAATATCAGAGTTGAAGCAGTTACTGCTGTTCCTAGCACTAATGTTCATGTGCTGTTTTTGTCAGAGAATTCTCTAGGTAGATGCAAATTTTTATTTAGATTATTTTATCCCATTTCAAAACCTTAGAGTTAAATTGCCAACACTTTAGAGATATTTTCCCTTCCATTAACATTATGCCCTCCAGAAAATGAAATTTTAAACTAATACACATTTACCCTTCTTTTTCATTAAAGAAACATTATGTACATGCAAAGCAAAAAACCATTTCTTTATCGAATCTACATGATCTCCTGAAAATTTTGCCCGGTGATGCAAAAGAGGATCTTACCTTTACTCTGGCTTCATATTCCCACTCTCATATATAGATTAGATGATTAAGAAAGGAACAGAGTTTGTTGCTGCATCTTCTAAAAACAGAATTTCTGACCTTTGTAGTAAAGCACAGCAACTTTAAGGGGCCTAACAGGTGGAAAAGTCTTTTTCTTCTCGCCACAGAGAAACTTATATCTGAGTATCATTCACTTAATGGCCACAGTACTACAGGCCTCAGAAGTCCTTCCTCCATAGAAGAAAGGAAATTAAACCAATCTATGCTACCAGGTGATGAAAATATGGACTCTGAATGACAGAGACAGAAAATAAAACCTCCCACCAACTACCAGCACCTCTCCTGTAGAAGAAGATGGGGGTATCAACTGTGCAACAGGTGTCAGAAAATTCACTCACTTTCCCAATCAAATGTCAAAAAAAATATTGCTTCCATTTCTATATCGTCCTTGGACCTGAAAAGACAGTATATTTGAGGAATATACATTAGTCATAGCACTCTGGATAAGGATCAATTAAGGACTTCATTGCCTTTGCACAAAAGTAACATGGAAAGTGTGCAGCACCTCCATGGGAAGTGAACAAAACAGAAACTCCAGTTCTACCAGGACAGGCTTCTCAGATGGGATGAGAAAAATCTTTGTATAAAGTAGTTTACTGAAATAGAGCAGTAAAACCACCCTAATGTTGTAACAAAAAGCAAAGAAAAAATCAGGAGGGGCTGAAGTTTTCCTGGCCTTACAGACTGGCACAGGGGAGGCAGGCTGGCTCACTGCACGCAGCATCCTGCAGCTTTGTCAGAGGAGAAGGGCATGTGAGAGCAAGAAGGGGGTACTGAGGCAAAACTTGACAGCACTGAAACTATTGAAAAACATGAATATGTTCATCTCTGCCCTTTCACAAAACTGACCTGCCGCATGGTTAGGCAGGCCCAGAGATGACTGACTTTGCTGAGTATCACAGACAGGTTTCTCTCTGTAGCAACCAACAGGTGGAAGAGCCAAAGGGCAGTTTAAGTCTCAGCAATACCATTACTTGTATGATACATCCTCCAAAGCCATCTCTTCCCTTACTATATTCTTTCACCAGCCATTTCTGGAACAGCAGGGCAGAGCCCCACTCTGGGCTGCAAGAGTCATCCCACTGGGGCTGCTCATTTACAGGTTAAAGAGGAGACCACCAGCACAGGCAAGAGGAAGAGCAGACAGGGGCAGGAAGCAGCAGAGACTTAGCAAAGCCCTCTCCTCTCTGCTCGCTCTCTAGTGGTTCTGCAGGTGATTACTCCAGAGCATCCAGCCATACCAAAATCAATAAACAATTTATACGCAGCCCAGGGAATTTTGCCACACTTAATAAAAGTCTCCAGTCACAGTTACGGCTTCATTTCACCTTAACGTCTTCTTTAACTGTCCCTTCTTTTCAAGATCAATTAGAGGCACGTGCAAAGAGAAAAACAAACAAAAACCACAACCATGCACACACAAACAAACCAAAAAACAGGGAAAAAACTAAAAAGCAAGGTCAAACTGAGCAGCCCAGCTTCTCTTCACCACTTTCCTGAGGCAAACATAGAAATTCAGGGACTGACATATAACACATTGGGACACTTTGTTTACACATGCTCCTTGCAGCCTCTGGATCTGGGCACAGATCAGCAAGACATCAGCCTTATTTAGGAGAGCTAGAGTATTTGGTAAGACAGTTGAGTCTAGAAAAGACACCCTGCAATTTCAATGGAAATTTAGCACCTCTGAAAAATTCCAAATACAAAGGGTGAAACTCTACCTATCCTCAAAAGGGACACGGATCAGATGCCTTTGAGTAGCTCTTCATCTTGTGCTAGGATGATCCAGTCTCACTGTCCCAGTCATGCTTTGGCTTTTGATGAGACATCCAGAACCCTGCCACTGAATCATCTTCTTTACTCCAGTGGTTTGCAAGAGGAAAGGGGTAATGAATGAGGGTAACTTCCATTAATAGCAATTGGGGAAAAATAGCTTTTGATCTCTCCTTAACTTTCTGAATTGAGGTGCTAATATTGCTTTGATGTTGTGTATTCACTTTAAAAGTATTAGAAAAACTGTCTGTGTTTTCTTGGTAACCTGTTTGAAAAAAAAAAGTAACTATCTCTGCACCTGGGATATCTGCTCTTGAATAAGACATAAAACAGTCTGGGAGGGCCTGGCCCATTTGCCAGACTTTCAGTCCTTATAAAGCTTCTTGAGTTCAAATGCTTCCTCAGATAGAACCCAAAGTCTCTGCCCTAGCTAAGCTGAGCCCATCAGCCACCATAGCTGTTGCAGACAAGAACAGCTGAAACAGCCCTTTTCATTGTTTTACAACTTTTCAGACCCAGGCAGAGTAGGATTCAACAGCTTCATGCCCTTGATGCCAGCACTGCCTTTAGGTCCTTAACCAGAAATACACAGCAGAAACTGGCTGAAACCATTACAACTCCTCAATTCTTCTCACTGCTGCAGGAATCAGCAAGAGAAGCCTAGGGACAGGCACACACCATTCTCTAGCTGGCTCCCACTGCATTGGTAGGGCATACACAGAATTAAATGCATCCACACAGTCAGCAGGGCAGTCTGGCTTTCCAAATTAAAAAACCCAAAGAAGGTTGACAATAGGTTAAGATATAAGGTACAAAAAATTGCTCAGCTTTCAACCGAAACCATATTTCTCCATTAACATCTCCAAAATGTGAGCTCCAGCTAGATCTCTAATTAAAACACATCAACCTCTTATCTTGGTTCTACTTCCTGCCTGCACATACCTTCATACATGTATCTTCCCTGATGACTTCCAGTGTGCTTTAGCTAGCATCCTGAGATGCCCTGGCCCAGGTCCTGAAGGTTAAAGAAAACTAATTCAGCAATCAAGAGTTCAGCAGCATCTCTTTTTTGCCATTTCATTTCCCACTGATGTCATAACAGATCATGTATCATCCTGCCCTTCCTCACCTTTACCACTTGTGGCCTACACCCACACCTACACCCCACAGTATGTTCTCTGAACAGTAAATGCTCCTATTCAAAGTCTGTAGAGCCTTGGAGGAAGATGAACTTCAATATTGACCAAAACCTTCTAGGGACTATAGGAGTACAGAAAGAAAGGAAAGACTGAGTTTACACAGATCTCACAGGCTACAGCAGTAGCTCAGGGCACCTTGGTCCTCAGATTCTTTGAAGCACTGCTTTTCCAGAAGACTACCTGGTCAATTTTCTTTATACAACCATTTTTAGAGGACTTTAGAACTCTTCATCCACCACTCACATGATACCGTGCAGATTTTTCAGCACCCTCACACTAAAATAACCTAAGTTTGGATCAGATGGAGTGAAGCATTTCAAAGAAGGTTATGCAAACCTGCACCTGTTATAGCCTCATAATTCGAAGCCTCTCAGGGAACATTGAGATCACCAATATATTAAAGCACACATCAGAAACTAATAGGGTGTTAAATATTTCCAATTGAGAAGAGCCTACATGTCTGGGAGGAGACATCTCCAGTAAAAAACTGAGTGCTGCTGCACCAAAAGCCTTTGGCAAGACAATTTTCTTACATGCAATATTTTACAGATTGTTCAAGGCTAAAGAAAATCTATCTTTGTTACTTAAATGCAAAATAGTGATATAGAACTCAGTGATACCCTGCAACAGAGAATTGGTCATCACCTTGTGCCATGGTGCTGCTGCCTGTGTCAGTGGGTACACAGCAAGAAGCGCTAGAAACTGGGACCTTCAACAGAATGCAGCCACCAGCTACTGGTTTGGTTGGGAGTGTTTGGAGGAAGAGGAGGGGTCTAGACAGAATAGGCATGGAAACCAATAATGAATGCCCTAAGTTAGTCACTGCATGTAGCCACTAAAATCTTGAAACAAAATAATTCAGTCAGAGTATCACTGGGACAAAGGGACCAGAGGGATGAGATGCCATAAACAATCCACTGGTAGGAATCAGAAGAGAACCTTCTTCTCCACAAACACGTTACTACTCATTTATTACACATCAAGTTTATATCTACCTGGAAAGCACCAGCTAGAAGCAAGGCAATCTCCCAGGCTGTGACAAAGCAAGCTTTCTATTAATATCCATAATGCCACCAAGAAAAACAGAAGGAGCACAGCATTTCCAGAACTACTCAAGATTCTAACCTGCCCATGAAACCCAGTTTTGCAAGCACAAGTAAGCTGATGAGTGTTTTTGTTTTCCCTTAATGTCCAAACACTTGGCTATATCCAGCCAAGGTCAGGAGGTGACCATGGGCAGTAACAGCTTCTTAACCACTTTCAGGGCCCTGATCCTATGGGGATACAAAAAAAAAAAAAAAAGTCTACTTCTGCAGCTGTACAACAATGAGACCTATCATGGCTGAATATCATGGTCTTTTTGTCTTTTTTTAAAATAAGCAAACAGCCCATATAGAGGCTTCCTCCTCTTGTATAGCCCGAGAATTTCCAAATTCAACAGAAAATCTTTCTCAATGCTGAGCAACCAAGAGTCCTTATCTAGGGCTGAAAATGGAGACCTGGTAGGATGTATAAATGGAGCTAGATCATGTAGCCAAAGTGGATGACATCCAGTTCATAATGACATGTCATAAACCTGTGCCAGAATATGGGGAAATGGACCAAATGGTTTCCCAAAGGGAGACACATGTTAGAGCCAGAATGATAAAAATTACAAACTGAGTCTAAGCACTGCATTACATTCCCTGGGTACAAAAGGGAAATGAAGGTGCTACTTGACAAACAGGTCACTTTTCCCTGATCCCCCTACAGCAGGCAAAGCTGTGATTTTATACAGGAAAAACTGAGCACTAGCAGGGTCTGGAATAGAATGGGTCACAGCTCTTCTCCCTGCCAAGACGACAGTCCTAAAGGTCCCCCAAAGCACCATATTTTCTTGTCTTACTCTTTCAAGGATCACTTCAGCTGTAGCATTTCATTGGACCCTCCCATCCAACTGAGATTGCCTCCAATAGCTTTAATTAAGAGGAAATAGTATTTAATACAGGAATACCCTTATGTTATGGATCTAATGCCTTGTTAGAAATCCATGAAGTGCTCCAGGATGCCAAGAGGCCTGACAAATATACAGTCCCTTGGGACAAGGTCTTTTGTGCTTTTTATGGGCTGATGCAGTCTCCGAAGGTAGAACTGATAACCAGCAATACATGTCATTGCAGCAACTGAAAATAAGGCCATCCTGCCCTTTAAATCAACCTCCTTTATGCTTTCCTAGATGGAAAAATATAGTCACATGTTATGCTCTTTCCTTAAACTCAGACCCTCCAAGCCCCAGAAGCAGACAGTAACTGCACTTCTGCATCTGAGAATTGCTCAGCACACCTCATCTCTGCCTCAGAATGGAAATTGCATTGCCTGGATTGCCTCACTACAAGCACAAGAGGGCTGGAGAGTCAGACTACCTCTTCAGCTGTGGAAGAATATAACCACTACATCTGTGTGCACCCAAGCACACAGAGCCAAACAGCATTGAAGCAGTGACACTGCTACCCTGGACCTGGGAGAAGGAAGAAAACAGAGATCTTTCTGGATTTGAGTGCACATCCCAATCAATCAGACATATTTTAGGCATTTGTTGTTTGTTTGCAGAGTAGTTTTTTGGGCTTGGTTGTTGTTGGGCTTTTTTCATAATTTATTAAATGGCAGTTCTTTCCCCTCTGGCTTCACAGAGTCCTTCCAGACCCCAGAATGCTTCAACACTCCCATCTGACAAATCCTCATCTACCTAACCTGCTAAAAGGGAACAAGAAGAACAAAACATTTGTGTTCAACAGGACAGATGGATTTGTAAAGTTGGTACAGGGCAAGTTGAGAGATGTTTGTTGATATGACAGAGAACTTGAGAGTGGGCTCAAGTGACAAAAATGTGAGAAAAACTCCTGCATTGTCCAGCATGTCCCTCATTTGGTCTCAGACAATGTTGTCATCTTATTTCAAAAGTTCCGTACCTTCTCGGTGATTTCTCATGGGCATCTCCTCACAGCACAGCCAATAAACTCCAACTCTCTCCTCACGCAGCTAACCCACTCTTTTGTATCACTCTTCTTATTGGACACAGCTGTGGCCTGTTAAGGGCAGGCCTGTTCCTAATCTTTGGTGATTAGTGCAGCTGCAACTCCTCAGATAGTGCAGTACCTTCTGCACTATCTTTATTTTCTTACATTCTATCCCTCCGCAAGACAAGTCTGCCACTCCTGTGAAATCCTCACTTGGACATTGTGTCCTTCCTTGGTGACTCGAACACTTAGCAAGCATCCCTGTTAGCAAAGCCTAAGCCTCCCTTTCACGAGTGGCAGGCTGCTGTAGAAGGCCACTTTACCAGGCAATAACACCTGCTGGAAAGAAAATTCCTGTAAGCAGATTCCTTGTGACTGAAGCAGCAACCTTGACCAGTCACTTCAGAGCCCTGTTACATCCATAATGATACTGTCTCCACCTTTCCCTTCCCCCTGGCATGAAAGATGAGTGGTTGTGTGGAACGAGTCCCCGAGCTGTGATGGGAATCCGTCTCGCTTGGCTGCAAAAAATATATATATCCTGGTATGGCTGTGATGAATCCTTTCATTATTCATCTGCAATTGCCCTGCTACTGCTGCTGTTCTGTTCTCACTCTCTCTCTTTCTTTTATAAATAAAAATGGAAACAGATTAATGACAAATATTGACAGAGATTGCTTTTAAGGAGCCACACCTGAATGTGGGCTGTGGGGGAGAAGCAGTGGCAGAGCAGCATCAGAGGGAGGGGAAGACCAGGAAAGACTAAGTAAGAGATAGGAAAAGATAAAGATGCTCACTCTAATTGGGCTAGGTGAGTACTGATTGGAGCAAGGTATCCTTCTGGTGATGTGGACCTCAATTTGCTCCAACAAATGAGCTCTGGATTAACAGAGCTGTGCATCCAAAATATCTGAAGTAACTAGAAGCAGTCAGTTGTGCTGTCAAAGATACTCTGGGGCAAAGTTTGCAGAGACTAGAGCAAAATATTTGGAGGACAAAACCACAAAACACAGAGGGGCAGTTACACACAGATCACCAGGTGATCAATAAACCAGTGTTTGTCCCACTCCACTCCAGGTGACCAATGAATATCAAGGCTCTAGTTGGCACAACTGCCAAAGCTTCCTGGACTCAGATGGACGAAACAAATCCGTAACCAGTCAGGTCACAGGCTGGCAGTGAGTGAATGCATCCAATGGAGGCAAACCTGTCCACATGCTACCTTCCCTGTCTATTTCCACTGTGCAAAGAAACATGGTAAGTGTTATAATCAAGTAGCACTCCAACAAGATGAATTGTTTATTCCTATTTAACATTTCATCCCCCTATTGAAGAAAGCAGGAGAGGAGTGACAGAGATGGTATCTAACTCCTAGAGAAAGAAAAATCAACTCACTTTGGGTTTACCTCTCATCTTAAAATAACCTGTTGTAGCCACTCTGAGCAGATGGGCTGCAGGAGACAGAGCTCAAAGTCCTGGCCTCTTATAACCAAACTATACTGCTTCCTTGTAGATCCTGCTACATTTTTTCTCATCACACAAACACATGAAAGACCTGACTTACAAAATGGCCAATTCTGCTTGTTATGCCACACACTGCTGCAGCATCACAGGCAAGGGCAGAGAGCTTCAGCCATTGCACTTGCCTTAGTATTTAGCCCAGATGTCGCATCTTAAACCTCCTAGGTGCTGTGTAAAACCCACAGATTGGAATAAGTCTGCTCTCCCAGTCAGAGGGCTGAGGCCACTGTGTTATCCTACACACCTAGTGATGCCCTTCAAATCAGCTGGGGGTTCAGAGATGACAGTATTTTTTTTCTCCATTCTTCTCTCTGCTTTTAGTCTCTTCCTCATGCTCCACAGACAGCTTGAGTTTTGTTACTATTTCTCTATATATTTCTATCCCTATCTCCAGTGATTGCAGTCTCCCCCTCTTAGGTCCCATGCTTCCTAACTCAACCATCTACCTCCCCAAAGATACCATGACTGGCAAAATCCCCTTCTACCAAACCATTTCCAAGGCTATCTCCCCTTCCTGCCATTGGTTACACTTCCTATGCAGCTCCTTATTCCCATCACAGTGTTTGGCCTCATATATGAGAGCAGAGATGTGCACGGACTCATTGCTGCTCCTTGCCAGCTTCCCACTTAACTAAACCCATTTTCATCCTTCCCTCAGAATTGCTCCTGCTCTTTTGGTGCCAAGCCACTCTCCCACCCTCCTGTCCTCCTCAGAGCACACTGCTCCTTGGACTCCTTTCAACAGCAGCTAATTCAAGACATTACAGCACAGAAGCCTGTGCCAACATCCAGTACATAAACAAAGATGAGATACATGAGAGGAGAGAACACACTGTCAGCATTTAATAACAAACACTAATTGCAAACAGGGGGATGGACTCCTCCATTCCTGTTCTCTCAGCAGCCTAAAGCAATCTCAGCCAAGGGACATGCCCATTCACAAAGAAGGATCCATTAATCACTAAATGACTCAGTAGCTGACTGATTGCCACCAGCCTGCTTGGTGTCTCACTGATCCACTGAATGGAGTGGAGTTGGAGTTTTATTTCACCTCATTAGTGTAGGCACACAGAAATATAAGGCCTCTAGTCATGCAATTTCCAAAGCCTTTCAGGTCTGCTACAGATCTGCCCTATAATCCTTGCAAAATTTTAACTTCTCTCTGTGCCTCCCATTTTCCTGAAAAAATTGCCTTATATCAGATCCCAAAACATTGCCTTTTATCAGATCCCAAAATTGCCTTATATCAGATCCCAAAACAGCAGAACAGGCTGTTTGTGAGCCTCAATGTTTCAGTATTTTTACTGAAAGCTGCTGCAAACAATAGATGGCATTTTTAACAACATTTTCATTTACCAGAAAAGCTGGTTCTCATCACAAGAAACATGGGGTAGAGAGACCAAGTATTTTCAATAATTTTGCCCCATCATTCATTGTGCTTCATAGATAAATCAGACCCTAGAAGACACCCATGTAAACTACACTTTGGGCTCTCTAGAGCAGCCAAGACCCTTTCAGCCATAATCCCTATTTAGGAAGCATATGCAGTTATGTCACAGGAAATGTCTCTTCTCTCCTCAGCTAGAGTCGAAACCTTTAAGGAGCACTTGGGAGAAGAGGTATATGCAGTTTAGGGCCATGTGACTTTAGCACCCCCTCAAAGCCCCTCTTGCAGCCTTGCATTGTGTGCATTTTCTATGAGCTGCTGAATCCCTGGAGACCATGGGGTGGTGGGCACAGATCTGTAAGCAATTGAGCCCAAGTTAAAACCTTAGTGCTTGCCAGTTGTGTGAGTCTTCCTCATTCAAACCATTATTCCCAGGACTTTCTCCCAGCCCATCCAAGCCCCCAGTCCCAGTCCTGCCATCATGCCCTGGGCTGCCTCTAGCACTCCTCGTGCACATCAATCAAGCCAAATCAACTGACTAAACCAGCAGAAACCAAGTCAATTTTTGCAGTTGAAGTGGTTTATGTGACTCAGAGGAGTCAAAGGAGGGAAAGGAAATAGGAGCTTACAGCCAAGCATGAAGAAACAATGCAGTGGAGATGGAAGGACAAAGCTTTTCCTTCCATCAGTAACAAACCGTTTACCTCACTTCATGGCCTTGCATCCTGTAATTCCAACCAAAAAATCCCTAACATTTCAGTCAACTGCAGACTTTTTAGAACGCTTTAGGACGTGCTTGGATGAAAAAGTAGCGCAGAAATAGAAAGTCAACACCCTTCCAAATTTCTACATGCTTTAGGGTTTCAGCTCCCACAGACACTCAAGGTGATGTTGGAAACCCTTTGAGTGCATCTACAACTGAACTCACTGTATCCTGATGTATCCAGCTGCACATACATCACACATGCTACTCTAGTCCTCATGGTACTTCTCCACTTATTTTAAGCTATTTTAAACAGCCCTTCAGAACTCAAAGTCTGTCTCCTCAGTACCCTCCCCTCCTCAAGCTCTGGGGCCAGTAGTTACAGCTTTGCCAGTATATTTACTTAGGGCAGACTTATGAGAGAGTTTCAGCTGTTGTTGTGCCTTGAAAACTTCATTAGCCTTGATGTTGCTTTACAAATGCACACCTTGCATTAACCTACATGATGTTTTAGCCTTAACAACACTGAGCAGATTTGAAATCTGTGGAAAGACAGAAGATCTGGAGTTTACTGACCTTCACACTCCATTACAAAGTCCACTTTTCACTCAAGCTTATGTTTAATGAGATGACATGAAGGGCTTAAGTAATGGGGTATAGTATTCATATGGATATAAACTATCCAAGCAAAGGCCTACTCCTGCCTGTCTCTTCTTCCTCCTTTATCTTGCCCCTTGTGTCTCACAGCTTTGCCCCTTTGCCCTTGTTCTGACTCCTTCCTGATCCTCCCACCAGGTGACAATTTGAATTTTAAAGCCATTTACATTCCAAAATGTGCATAATCAGATTTTTATCCTGTACTTTTCTGATGTGACTTTTTTATTATGACATCAAGTACTGACCCATAATAAGGATGTAAATGCCCACTTTAATGTCTATTAGCAGTATCTGCAGATGCATATAAAATTATAGTATCATCACATAACTACATATTAACCTCTTGAGCTCCATGACAAACTCTCCAGGGAACACTGCATTCCAATTTTCAATTACCAGCAGTAGTTCAGTGACAAGCAGTAGAAGTTGTACTCATCCATATCCTAAACACTTGAGGTACTTGCAGAATGACAAAATAGACATATTCTAAATAGACCAGCTCTGATGCTTCTGGTTTTCAGTTATTTGTGACAAGCATTTGGGCTCTTCCCAGGGACAATTACACAGTTACATTTAAGTATACATACACATGGGATGTAACTTACCTGAAATAAATTTGTGGTTTTCAGCAAAGTTGTTTCTGAGTCATATGGTAGTGCACCATCATCACTTTATCCACAGCGATTAGCAGAGAGAAGATAAGGTGTACAGCAACTTACCATGTGTCATCTTTTATGCTTCTGTTGAGCAAACAGTGCACTTTCCTCACAAAATGCTCACTTAGCACAGGTGTGATGTGTAATGTGTGAGCAAGGAATTATGTGGACTGCAGTACTTCACTGCAAGGATAAGAAAAGCACAATTGCAGCTATCCGTCCAGTCCCAAAATGGTATTAATAGAAATTCAAACATTTTGATTTTCATCTTTCAGCTTAATGGAATCTCTTTAAATAATAAAATGGGTATTCAGCTTGCAAATAGAGCCTGCCAACCCACATCTAACAAATGAACACAAAAAAGCTTGTAGAGGGAGGTTGTTTGTCTTTGTCTTTTTGGTTTTTTTTCAAGATGCACTAATTTCTCCAGAAGATGTAAACCAAGAGTCCAAGGAGAGAACTGAACAAGACTTAGGATAATAAAGACAATAGTCAGTATCATTTTCTCTTTGTAACCTTTTCCTTTTTTCTAATACAGCTCAGTCAGATGATTGATTCTGGTTCCAAGGGCATTCTTCCCAAAATATACACTAAGACTTACTTCTTTTAAAACTTTGCTGAATTGGGCATTAGAAGGCAGCCTATCATTTGTTAAACAACAGTCAGGTTTACTTCACTAGACAATCATTACTCTGTAGTTTAGAGAAAACAATCAAGAGGACAATACTTGAAATATCTCTGCCAGACATGAGTTAAAATTCATGTAATCCTATGATGTTCAGGTAAAAGTATATAAAGTGTGATTGTTCCATAGCAAGTTTTCACGTACATATTCTCTTTCTTGAGATGTAGTAGACAAGTTACTTCACAGCAGATTCTCTACAATACTATGCATTTGGGGCTGATCTTTCAATTCCTTTGAAGTCCTTTGAAGGAATCGTAGTATTTCCAGAGACAAAACATATTTGGGGAAATTAAAATACGTTTATAAGGAAACTCCAATACAAAGTGAATACATACCAAGTCCTAGCTCAAAAATAAATAAAATATATACACACAGATATACATATATCTGGTTACAGATAAAAATATTCAAAAAGGAAGAAATCCCTTTTCTGCAATCCTAAGTTGTCCCTTAGTCCATACCCTTTACAATAATGCTAAATCAAATGATTACACAGTTTATTTTTGAGACTTTTTATACAGAGCCATAGAAGGCATGCCTCCAGAGAGGCGAAGGGCAAAAACTGAAGGAGATGAGCAGAAATGAGTCAGACCCAATGACAGAAAGGAGAAAGCAGGACGCTTTCCAAGTTCTCATGATGAAAGTAACTGACCATCAGCCCTGGAGAGATGCCTGCCTGCTGCCATCTCTCTCTTAGCTAAGTCATAGAAAGACTTCAGCAATAAGGACAGTGCTCCTCACCTTCATCAGTAATTGTGGCTGGATGTGCAGAAGCTCTGAGCACTTATAGCTGCTAAGGAAGTTGGTAGGAAATGTGATTTGAACCCACAAAAGGGTACAAAGTCAGTCCCTGCAAATTGCCACTGTCTGTGTATCTCATCTTAGGCTCTTCAAATTAAAAAAAAAAAAGGGTTTTGCTTCAGTCTCAAATTCTTCCCATAGGCAATAAGGGTGACAGTAACATCCAAATGCTCAGCACACAAAATCATTAACATTCTAAACTGTCATAGCAGGAAGTACCCTGAAGATACTAACAAATACCTTTCCTCTTCAGAGTGGAGTCTGGATGCTGTGCAGTAAATACAGCTTGAAGTCAGCCTAAGTAAGGGGCATGAAAAAAATCCAAGCCAGCAGCTGTACATTAAGAGAGTCTCAACTGTCCTACACTAAGGCAGGAACCTCATGTGAAGGGGGCAGATGGACAGACTGAGACACACAACACTCAAACCCAACAACAAATCATGCAAGTGCCTGATTGCATTGCACTGCACATGCAGAAGGGCACTGATTACAGCAACATGGACCACTCAAATTGCAGCTTTGTCATCAGAACACAAATTTTCTGGTTTGTTTTATTTGTTACTTGAGGGGTGGGTGGGGGTGCTGAAGAAGAGTCTTGTTTAAATGTCTAAATACATATGTACGCAGATGAAGCCCATGGTTTAGAGTCATGCAGCCTATCAGTGTGAGGAATTGTCACCTTCCCCAGGCAGCTCCTGCATTGAGTGCAGAACAGCCACACCTCATGGCCCCCTCTCCCCACCCAGGAATCAAACCCTGCATGTCTTATTCCCTCCTTCCTGTCTCCACAGTATCTGATAGGAGCAGTAAGGGATAAAAGATTCATGAAAGCTCCCCTTGCTGTTCACTGGATGACCAAGAAAGAAAACACAGGACTTCTTTCACTCACCATATAACATTCAGCAGCAGGAGTTTCCAGCTCAAAATGGGAACATATGTTTCCCCATGGAGGAGGGCTAGGTGAGTCCAAGCATTTGCAAATTATTTTGTGAAGCAGGATGAAGAAGAGCCCTAAGGCAACACTGGTGAACCTCTCAGGAAGCTGGTGTCAAAATTACAAGGGAAGCATCAGTGTCAGTGCTGGCATTAGTTTATCAGAACCACTGGTCTGCCATCACTGCACCTGCAGGCAGTCTGTGAGTGATGACACTTCTCAGAGGAAGATTTCTCCAATCTTTAGGTACAATTCTCCAACCTCCAGTACAATTTTTAAAGTGTGTTTTGAAAACTCTGTGTGCTACATCTGCCCTATTGCAGCAACTCCTAAGATCCGCTCACATTCTCATATTTAGACACCTCTCTGTCACTCCCCCACCAAAAATGAATTAAATTAACATAGTTTACCACTTTGAAAACCTGTACTGTATTTCATTAAAAAAAGAATGTATGTATCTGTTCTTACCAGGAAATTGCTCCATGCCAGTAGAGAACAAAATTTGTACCCCAGATTGGAAATACCCTTTTATTTATATGTGAGAAGTTCTCCATTAGAATATAGCAAGTCTACCTGCATTCATCTGTAGTTTCAGTTGATTTTTACGAGCTGAAAACGCACAAAGAAAGGTTTCATGGTTTGAAAAATATCAAAATTGATAAATGCCATCATAGTCAGCCCTGTTATCAAACTTACCACCAGTTATTCAAACTGAACTGAGAAAATTCTCAGCCCTGGGATGTAAAATTAAAAACATGTAAAAAAGCACCATTCAGCTTTTCCTTTTTAAATAGAAATTGATCCAATTATCAGATTAAATGCCTAATTATTAAAAATTTTAAAATTACAAAATTGCAAGTAGGTGTAAGACTGAAACAGCTAATTTTTAGACATCTGAAATTTTTGACATTACCAGTAGTTTGCCAAATCTGAGCCCTTCCCAGAAGGCAATCTATTGCTCCTTGTTCCAACTTCTTATACCTAAAAAAAATCAGCATATTTCACAGGGAACATTTCACAATTCTCACAGGTGCAGCTTGTAGATGAGAGAGGAAAATAACCACTTTTAAAAATTGCCCAACCCTCTACTGCCAACATGGTGTTAAAAACTTGAAGCCATTTCCAAAGGATCTTGATCTTTTTGGTTAAAAACATTTAGTCCACTTGGGATCTAATTTTTACAGTTTATTTATTAGAACAGTTAAGGTAAAGGGATTCCTATGTTGCTCCTACCACAAATATGCATAGCTATTAATACTGGGACACAGGCATAGGCAAAAGAAAATTAGAAGTCCTCTGTTCATTTGATCTTTGAAGTCGTGTTATCATGGTAAAAAAGAACAATGCCAATCTATCTTAAAAGGATGTTAGTGTTGGCAAAATGAATTGATATCCATTAAACCATCAATTGAAACTGACCTGCTCATTTAAATGACATCCCATTTGGAACTGGGCAGATCTGAAGCAGTGGCTTAGAAATGAAAGGCTATTTAAGAAACTCTGGAATTGTTTCAAATTCCAAACAGGGAGCATCTCACTTGTCTAGAGACAATGTCCTGACAAACTGGGAAACAAAATCATTACAAAAAAACTCCAAGGAACGGACATGATAAATTACCTCAAATCCTTCACTCAGGTTTGCAATTCAAAGCAAGAAAAGCATAGCAACTCCCTACAGACCTTCAGATTACAGTTTATACTTTATACTTACGGAAACGGTCAAGGAAGCATGCAGATTAATGGAGAGCCCAATACTGTAAATCTAGGCAGATGTCAGCAAAACTTCCCCCATCTCAACTCAGTTCCTTTATATCAGATAAAACACTTCTTTCATATATTGATTTATTTCCAGTTTCTATAATCAGAACAGAGATTCTGCAAGAGCCTCATTCAGAGAATACACATCTTATTTAAAACAGTGGAATACAAGCAGGAATCTTTCTTATTTACATGTTACCCTTAAAATAAAGTCCCAAGAACCCAGAGTCCAACCCCTATCAAACAGCTAAATCTTATGACCTCATAAAATATGTGAGACATGCACAAGGCAGCTCTTCACAGACTCTGAGTAGACCTTTTTGTGAGCTATGTCTAGGAGAGCCCTCTTTGACAGTAGGAGGAAGCTGAAATGCAACTGATGGTCACTATCTGGTGTTGTCGAAACCTGAGGGAAAATTCAAGGACTTCAGCAGTGCCCAAGGACTCTGGTCAGGCCAGACCAGTCTCAGATCATGGCCCTCTTAGAAATGCCTCCAGCAATGAAATCTCACATGCACCAATCTAGGCAGCCTAGGCTTTAGCTCCAAGTTAATTTATATGCCACCTGCAAGAAAAAAGATGCTTTATTACTTAGAATTTCCAATGCCATAAAGAGTTTTCTACCACACAGGCATGACACCTTTGATCTTCTTCTGATAAAACTAAACAGACTGAGCTCTTAAGTATTGCAAACTATAAATACAATTGGTACAAAATTGGACTATAATACTGCTAAAGGAAATGCAATAGATTTTTGAATTAAAAAAAAAAAATTCTTACTTTCTAGGACCTTGTACATTGAAAAGCAGTGGTAAGAACTTTAGGTTCAACTGCCTGAATACCACCTCCTACTGTAGTGTTACGGCAGCGTTTGGGCAGCAAAGACTGGCAGCATATTTGGCTATATGAGTATAGGAAGCCTGAATAGCAATATTAGAACACTCTATGAGGAGTACCATAAGTGACTCTTAACAGCTACTCTGTAACTCTGAAGAATACTTTATGTATAGACACTAGAACTGAATGCATATGGATGTGGAATACTGGGGATTTTCATGCAGGAGCACAATTAAAGATTAAATGACAAGTTTTACGGTATGAAGCTTATGAAAAATGATTTATATGGGTTAGTGGATTACATAGGACTTGTAGACAGGGCATACAAATACATGTCAAAAAAGCCTCATTGAAAAGAAAGAACAAGACTTTTCACCCTTGCTGAAAAAAAAGCATGGTAAGAAACAATGTCATGATGTTGATATTAAGAAAAAAATATTCCAAGAGAAGATGCTTTTACTTATAAAGACAGTAATTAATAAGAAAACTGACTACAAACAAAGATATGCTAATCCTTACTTGATGTTTTCATCATCAGGATATGTCCTTGTAAAAATATATTTAAATCCCATTGCAGGATAAATACTATAACCAAAAGTTCAAAAATGTTTTCTCCAGCCTCAAAAAAAGTTTGTACATCTTTTTTGAGGCAGGACACTGGGCTAAGAGAACACTAAAAAAAAGTATCCCTATATTACTGCTTTATCTTTACAGTATGCCCCAGGTAGGCAAACCAGGTCACTGTGAGAGACAGACTACCAAGACAAGCAGACCTTTGGTCTGACACAGTACAGCATTTCCATGCTGTTCAACCCATTTCCTTCAGAGTTTACAAGGACAAGAGGGCAGCTTTGCAAAACCCTGATCATCCTAATACTGGCATCTCTGCTTCAGGACATTGAATACTCTAGCCCATAACAGCCAGGGCTCAGCAATACTTTTCTTGATTATTGTCTGCAAGTATATATATTTTGCATCTTTCTCTGATATAACAGGCTGTACCAGTCCATTTTCCAGTTTTACCAATTCTTTAAGTTGGCACAAGAATTCTCTTGACATAGCATGCCAGTGAGCACATCTTTTCAGCTGGCTGGACTCACAGTGACAGCCATGCTTGCATGGGAAGGCATTCTCGCCACATTAAAGTTGAGAATGATGTTGAAAGTTCCTTCTGTCTCCACATTGTAAATCTGTATTAGATGTCAAGTGACTGAGGCCCAGCCACACGTGGGTCTGCAGGCACTGCTGCCAGTTTAGCTGACCTGCCTGTGGCACTATTCACTCTCTTAAAAAGAGATGCTTTGGTATAATTAAGCCATTATGTCCTCTGTGCTGAGTTCAAGCCTTGTACTGGGTAAAGTTAATGGCCTAAGATAATCTTTTACCTCCTGTATAGCAAGTGTCCCCTTATGCTTCAAGCCTTAAGAAGCATTACTGTAAAGTATTTTTCCTCCACTTGATGGTACAAAAGGATGTCGCAATCACAAAACACAAACTGGAACAGAATACAGGAAACAAAGACAGAGAAATGAAGCATCACAATGAGAACATAAGTTCATCTTCCTTTGATAGTTTCCTAACAGACCATTAAAATACATTTTCTGAACAAATGTAGTATCCTTCACTTTTCCTTTACTGAAAATTCTCTGGTTACAAACTGTTCCTCAAGACAACGAAGCAAAGTTCCTATCCACTTAACATAATTTCTTTTCAATGTCTAGGCACACATACTTTTTGTATGTATCTAGGCACACAAGTTTTTTGTAGCATCTTCCTTCTTCAGTACAGAAGGAGTTACAATAAAAGAGGCACTCCATCATGCTTCTTGCTGCCCTTCCTACAATTTCCCTTCTCATCCTCTGCCCACTAAGCAGATCTCCGCAATATCCACAATATAAGAGCAAGAGCATCTACAGTTTGAAGGACAGCACTAACCTACTCAATGTCATTATTCAAGAATGATGCTGGCAAGACACACCTCTGCATACCACAATCACAAAGCTAATCTATCATCCAGTAGCACTAGTCCCAGCCTCTAACAAGTTTCTCTCCAGCTCCTGTTTTGCTGCTTTCTCCACTTGTTACTGTACCTTAAAATCATAAATCCATCATGACAGAAACTACATTCTTTTAATTCAGTCTTCTCCAGTACTTACCAAGCTGGGCATTAATCCTGACTAGAGCTCACTGAACTACCAGAAATGTGCAAAGAACAACTAGGAAATGTGCTTCTCTCAGTGTTTGATTTCTCTTTCACTGAATTTCCATCTTCTCCCTACACAGAGAAGTATGTCATTTTAAGATTGGTCACTGCCATCGGTGAAAAACTGTTGCAATTGCACGAGACCCCCAGAGACAAGAAGGGGTATGTATCATCACCTTCACCATCAACCACCACATCATCCACCACACCTGTTTGGTTGGACTTGATGATCCCTGTGGGTCCCTTCCAACTCAGGATATTCTATGATTTAAAGGACTTTAATTGCCTTTCAGTAGCACCCAGTATGATCTCCCCTACAATTTTTCCAGGTACTGGGGCTAGACTAGCAGGTCTGTGCTTCTTGGGTCTCACTTCATGCCCTTCTTGTAAACTAGAATAACACTGAGTAGATTTTAGTCAGGATAGACCTTTCCCAGACTTCCATAACCTTCAGTAGGGATTGAGAGAGGTCATGCTACAACAACCACTAGCTCCTTCAGTACTCTGGGATGAATCCCACCTGGCCTTATAGACTTACAAACATTCAACTGGTCCCTTACAATCTCCATGTGCACAAACAAAGTCACTATTCCCACAGTAACGATCCTCCAAATCAGAAGACAGAGCAGCCCAAGGTCTGTCAGTATTATAATGAGACCAAGGCAAAAAAAAGTACTGAATGGCCCCCCACTTTTTCTTCACTCCAATTTGTCAGGTGATCATTTACAACAAATATCAGTCAAATGTTTTCCTTAGACCTCGTCTTGCTATTTATGTACTTCAAAAACCCTTGCTTGTCTAACACAACAATTCTGGCCAGTTTCAACTCTAATTAAGTTTTGGCCTTTCATATCTTCTCCCTACATACGTGAACTACAGCTCTGTAATTTTTCTGTGAAGCTTGACCTTGCTTCCAGAGACCATAGAATCTTTCTCTTCCTGAGATTCAAGAGGAGTTCCCTGTTAAGCTGGTCTTCTGCATGGCTTGTTTGACTTTCAACACAGAGAGATCACTTGCTCTTGTGCTTTTAAAAGGTGATTCCTAAAAACTGACCAGACTCAAGGAACAGCACACTAGTAACTAGTTCACTGAGTTGCCTAAAGTTAGCTCTGTTGAAATTCAGGGTAGGAACCTTGCTGACCATTTTTCTCATTACATCAAAGATTTTAAAATTACCCATTTCACGATCCTGTGGCAAAGGCAGCCACCTACCATCATATCTCTCAAAAATCCTTCTTCATTAATAAATAACAGGTTTAAGAGGGGATCTTTCCTAGTTAGCTGAGTACTTGTGACTACAAATTATCTTCAACATACTTCAGGAATTTCCCAGAGTTGCTTGTCACAGTAGTATGGTATTCCCAGGTCCTGTCTGCAAAGTTGAAGTGTCCCATAAGGACAAGGAGAAAGACAACTAGAGAGAAGACAAAACTGAAAAAAGACTGGGAAGTCCTGGTGCACAAAAAGCGAAATACGAGTGAGCTGAGTATCTTTGGAGTAATAATCACATACTGGACCATCTTGGCAGAAGCACAGCTACTAAAGCAAGGCATGTTATTACTCCTTTCTACTCAAGTAATCTACATGGGAAGCAGTATCCTTCACACTGAGTACTGTGTGACAGAGTGAGTTCTAAGAAATCTGCCTTAGATGAAAAAAAAGAGGCAAATCAATGGACTTATTTTATTCATCTAATAATGCTGTAGGTACTAAAATCTGTATCAAGTTACTGAAGTCTGAAGATATATTTTGATAAATACCCTAGAGTAACAAGATACATGATCCATTTAGGTTGCCTACCACTCAGTAGAATTTGGCTCAGAATCTGACTGATTTGTAAATGCATTCTAACCTAGAAATAGAAAAGACAGGGCAGCTGCAATAATTGGAGTCTCCTGGAACTTTTCAGCAGGAAGTATGGTTTGTCATGACACTGCCACAGTTGCTCTTCAGTACTGCCATGGGTACAATCTGCCTTTAAAGACAAGAAATACCTCCTAGGAGCTTACAACCTAAGTAAGGGCTAAACCAGATAACAGTGCTACTGATCTCAATAGGAAAAGATGATAAATTCTCTTTCCCTGCACCCAGAGAAAAATCACATGAAGCATTGCAACCCACCCCTCCACCACCACAATGAGATGAAGGCTCTTGATTCCGTAACACCTTTCTTGAAAAAGCTTTTAAAGCATCCTGACATCACAGAAGAGAAAAAAACTATTTGGACAATACTTAGAATGTAGCAATATATAGCACAACTGATTTTTAAGAGGGAATACAATGGCTAAAATTGTTTGTAAATAAAATAAATTGTATTTATTGCATAAAGCTGAATGGTCAGTAATCTGAGTAAATCTCTTGAACAGACTCAAACTAAGAGAGGTTGTGGAGGATACTCCACAAGATCAAAACCAGTCAATTTCATAAATGCTCTTTTAGGGAACCATTCATTATCATTAGAGCAGCATGCAGTTTAGATTACAAGGCTTCAAATCCTAAATTTTATCTGCAAGTTGTCAGGAGAACATTATCACCTTTCCCATTTACTGTATTCATGAGTACTAGATAGTCAAACTACTACTCTTCAGGTTTACCTTCTCTTCAGATGTTTTAGATTACAGGCCCTCCAGTGCTGAAACTTCCTGTGTTACCCCTTAGGCATCATTGTTCAAAATAGCTACAAATACGAAAAAGCCATGACAACTTTAAAACAGGAACACTTCTTCCTTTATAAACTGTTACAGCTTGTCCTGTAATCCAAATGGATTTCTGTATTCCTTCATTAAGGTAAAAAGGGTTTCCCCGTTCTAATTACTTCTTAAATGTACCATGCAAATAAATAAAAAAAAGGAAAGAAAAAAAAAAGGAAAAAAAAAGAGTTTTGAGAAGGATTTATAGTGACAGATCTGACAGTTTGCTTGTGCTGCAAAATATAAATCCAATTTGGATGTCTCCCCAAGAATAAGTAGATATTAGGGGATCAGACACAGTGTGCATATAGTATAACTAACTATATCTGTCAATCATGATTTACAGTCATTCAGTTTGTTTTGTGTATATTATGACCATTTCCCATTTTAATACACAGCTAATATAAATCATTGCTTCATATTCCCCCAATCAAATCTGTCCCTCAGTCATTTGATTCATAAGATAACAGAACACTGCAAAATCAGTAAAATCACACAAATTTTGCTGTCTGCTTAAAAGTGCTAGATGAACTGCCACAATCAAAACAGATTTTACAAGTTTAAACAGTCCTGTCTGAAAGCTCCACACAAGGAAAGCAAGAAGTTCTATTCCTAAAGATAGGACTTAAAGGACTTAAGAAGCTGTGAGGCCACCTGTTCCTTGGTACATGCTACACAAGTACATATTCTGAAAACATAGTCCAAGATAAGCTCCAGAGTTATTACAGAGAGAGAAGAAATCCCTGTTCATATATTCTGCAACACAGGAGGTAACAGCGGACCAAGTGGAAGTTCTATGAAGAGAATCTCTTTAGTGTACACTGCAGTGTAATGTGCAATTATCAGCAGGTGAGGACACCTCCAGTAGGTATAGCAGACAATACTTATGAAGAAAGAGGAAGCATGATACACAAGGAGTCTGATCTATACCTATAATGCTCTGAACTCAGGTGACACTTTAAATGGCTTTTTGTTCAATGGCATGTTAACGTCAACAAGCGTCCTTTAGAAACACTAACAGACATTTTTTAATTTATATACTGAGATATGGATGTTTTGTATAATCTTCTACCATACTGCAACAATATTCAAGGCTCCAGGTTTCTATCCAGGACACCAGCTTGCACATTTAGTCCAAGTAGCTCTCCCAAATCCTTATCCAGTAGCAGGTTTAGGAATGAACATGCAATATGCAATAAAGACTGAAGACATTCAGAACAAGGGAGAAGGAAACGGTGGAATGGACAATGCTGCCAGTGTGCTAATGGCAATTTCTACAAAGACAAGCACCATATTTGCTTTGCCAGAATCAACATAATTTGAGTCTGTTAGCACATGGCCAGAAAACATTCTGCTAATACAGGATTCAGGTTCCATGTTTCAATGTGTTAGCATTCCCTCCTCATTCCCCAGCCAAGAAATCCTTCTGGTCTGGAAGCAAGCAGAGGGAGACTCCTACCTCACTGAATGGCAGTGGGACTTTCACCCTGAAAATGCCAAATACACAAACAAGCAACATGTCCAGAGGGTGAATAAGGATCTGAAAACCCAAAAGAAAACCTGCACAAGACCCATTACATATGAGCTGGAATCAGGGAAAGAGATGAATACATAATAAATACAGTGATAGCAGGAAAATTTCTAAAAGCCACTGCAGTCCCAACACTGATTACCTTTTCTTAAACATAGATTCACAAACATGATTTAGGTGTGTGAGGCACACAGATCAGCCTGGATGATGGCACGCACCACGCACCAATACTGAAGATACCACACTGCCAAACAAGATGTTTGGTGCAGACAAACACCAGAATCAAATACTTCCAAAGTCGAGCAAGCCTTTACAGTTGCAGTGCTTCCCTTTTAGCTGTATCCAGGGCTCTTCTCTGGTGGCATTTTAAAAAAGTTACTGGAGGCAGCAATAGTAGATTTCTCAGCTGCTGGTGTTTTCCCAGTCCACTCAGAGTTCTGGGATCTCAAGGATGGTGCTGCTGGTAGCTCTGATTCTGCTGCATCCACGTGGACAGATAAAGTTGCTGAAATATAAAATTGCAGGAAAGGGGAACAGAGGAAGACAGTAAGAAAGGGCAATAAAAATGTTAGAACAACTAACTTCATGGCAAACCCCTCATATATATAATTTCATTTATGAGGATATTATTTATTGAATTTCTAAAAGTTCTTCATCCAAATTCCTCTGAAACAGAGGTTCTTGATAGCATTAACAATTTTGCTCTAACGATTCACACATTCAAAACTCTAAGTTCCCAGTCCACTAACTAGTTCCCTTAGTCAGAGTTCCTGTTGAAAATCGAAGGTTTTAGCTCTCCCATATTTAAAGTGAATCAATTCACAATCATTCATCTTAAAATAACTTAGACTCCTTGCAAAGACTCAATTAACTCTCTACTTGAGACTTTCAAAGTCTCTGAAGGTGTGGCAAATTTCAGGTTGCTAAGCTCATCTAAAGAGGAAAACATACTGCTCTTCATCCAGAAAGGGCAGTACCATGAACCTACACATATATCCAAAATGGTAAATCAGCATATTATGACAAGAAACTACTTGCCAAACTAGGTTGAAATCCATTCTCATTTTCTCAATACAACGACTGCTTCAAAATGGGACAAGCTATAATAGCCAGAGAGATTCGCAGATCCATAGCTCAACCCAACAGTCACCCAAATTTCCAGAAGGATTGCCAAAAACCTAGAGATATGAGAGTTTTCTCCAATTCTCAGTATCCTGAATCACTCAATCCTCACAAGTAGAACAGGGCCAGGTAAAGAAGAGAAATTGCCATAGGAGTCTTTGAGCAAACAGAATTTTTTAAACAAGTAACTACTTCAATACAAAATATATTTCTTCACTGTAGTCTCACAACAGATAATAGTTGTTTGTGTGTTTTAATTACAAGTTGCATCTGCTGCTCTGTAGTGAATGAAGGATAAGGAGGCCACAGCAAGCCTCAGCTGGAGAAGATTGCTTTGAAGTTTAAATAAAAAGTCAGTTCAATGCTTGAGGTTCCACATTCAGTAGATCTGGAACCCCAACAATGCTGCTTCTGTAAATCCAAAGCAGTAAGTCATTCCCATACAGCTACAACACAGCTGACAAAAGTACCTTGCAATTTTAGATCCAGCCCATCATCTTCCTCCATCTGAAGGTCATATGAAACGTGAAAATAACCCCAACAACTAAGTCAGTCCTTAAACTCACAATCACCAGCTATACTACACTATGTGCCCCTTGCTAGCAGCCTCCACACCCAGGCTCTCCATCTTTCCTCATAAAAAAAGAAAAAGAAAAGACTGAAACTGGCTTCTGTTTCTGGGTATGGCAAAGAATGAATAATTAGCAAGAAACAGAAGAAGGAAAATTCACCAAATTGCTAATACTCATCAGACTGTTCTCTGATAAGCAGTTTCACAGGCTGCTGTCACCTTTTTTACAAGCTAGGTGTGAATACATGCCAAGGCAGACAAAAATCGATTTATGCAGATTTTTAGCCTGGACTCACTGTAATAGCTGATTAGGATGCCAGTTACCATGTGCACTGCTACATACATACACAGAGGATTAAACCATATAAACATTGAAAACAACAGTGTAAAGATTGTTAGTTGTTCACCATTTATGACACAGCCATCTGTACTTGTGGCCTATTCTGACAAAATGAAGAGAGACGTGACAGTCTTCATCAGATTCCTTTCAAACCAGAGAATAACTTCCATGAGAATAACATTTTATGCAGTATTTCTCACACAAGCTCTACTGTGCCACTGGGGATATTATTCCAAATCTACTGTACTGAATGGAAAGTAACTAAACACAAGGACACTATCCATGCCTTCCAAGTCTCAGATCACTGAAAGGTCAAAGGGCCTTTACCACCACAGATCTTCTTCCTCCCTAGGCACTGGCTATTGGTCACTGAGTTGGATGAATCTCTGGTCTAATCCAGTACAGTCAACCTTAACTTCCTCCAGAATTCCTTATTCTACTGCCAAATTACACCAGCCAGATTTTTGCTCTTATCAGGTAAAGGCCTCATGCTTTAGGGCTCACACTGTTCAATTGTGTAATGTGGAAAACATTAATTTTCAGTCTCTCTAAATATTTGCATAAGTTTGCCCAACTTAATTTTGATAAAAGTCATTTCCTAAAGTGCAAGTTAATTCTGAATTTTCTACCCAATTTTGTTGTTCTCAACAGCTCAATTATGGTATTTAGGCCAGTTAGCCTCAAAGAGCAGGATTAATACCAGAACTTTAATACTATAGCAATACAATAGAGACCCAAGGCACTTCTACAGTAGTGCAGTTTTTTTTATGTTCATGCAAGGGTCTCTGGGAAAAGATACTTTACCAGAACTCATAAATACTCACAGTCTTGAAAGTATGTGAGAAGACATGGAATAAATTTAGTTGCTTGGTTCCCAAATAAATATTATCTCTAGCTGCCTTTTCTCATTCCTGCACTGAGGAGGGAAACAGCACCCACATCTCATCTGCCTTTTATTAGCATCTTCTGATTTCAGCCAAATTCAACTCAAAACTTTCTGTGGATGGTGGGGGGGTGAGGCGACAGCGAAGATTTGTAGCTGCATGTTTAAGAAAGAAGCTAAATTCATCACAATGACAGGGGATAGTGTTGGCAGAGATTTGAGCTATTTATTCTTTTAGGAAAATCCTATAAAGAATGACACGAGGAAGCCTCTATCTGCAGTCTTGTTCATCACACTGGTGAGGAGTCCGATAACAGATGTATGCAGTAGCGTGATTTAGTGCCGGGAGCTGGCCCCTGATGTGTATTAATACAGCGGCAAAGCGGAACGAGCCCCTCTTCATCACTCATCTCTATAAAAGAGGTGGAATCCGAGATGGCCCGATGTTCGGCAGAGCAAGCCCATTTGTTCTGCTGACTGATGAAGCCAGCTCAGGCTGTGTCCTTCACCTCCACGGGGCACTCAGGTTGCAAAAAAGGAGATCACTGAAGCAGGACCTGGTCAACAAGTGAGACGAGAGCAGTTGGACTCAGTGAAGGAGCTATTTAAAGGTGAAGAAAGCCAGCACTCTGTGTCTGCATGACAGGCATGGCCTGTATTCTGATTTACCAGTGCTCCACCTTTTGCAGAAGTAAAATGCCACAAACATAAAAAGCCTCAGAAGTGAAAAAAATGAGACTGCCATGACTCCTCAGGCACTCCTCATGTGAACCCCAGTATATGACATTTATATGGGGGTGAGTAGATGCATGGCAAGGGAGAAAAATCTTTATCTTATCAATATCCAACAAATGTAAGAGCGTCCAACTAATTCTACATTATGGCAGAATAATACTATGTATCTTTTTAGACATAGTAATTCCATAACAAAATCTCCTTTGACAGAAATAACATCAGATTCCAGAAGTTTCCAAGTTACTTGTCCAGGTTGTGCTTCAACTGTAATTGGGAATCTGTAGTAGAACATTGTTTAGGACACAACTTCAGTTACCCAATCATAAAAGTTTCTTTCTACAAGTCAGTATTGCAGCACACCCTGCCCACATCTGTTCACTTGGCTGAAGAGATTTCTAAACAGGATCTCAGGAAGGGATCTTTACCATTTCTGACCATTAAAGACTTTGCAGACCTTGTCTCTTGATGATCAGCCTAAGCATGCTGCCCATAATCTACTAACTACACTTCTTCCTTATTTTGTAATACATAACAATCCTCTCTCCCTCATCCATAGTAAGAAAGCTTTCCAAACCCCTGTGCTATTTCCAGAGCTAAGTTCCACTTCAGATGCACTCTCAACTCTTCAAAAACTGTTCACTATACAATTTGCCTAATCAGGTAAGTACAACTTAAATAGTACTTTGAAACATGTAGGCATGGAAACAGAAGTTCTCTGAATAATAAATAAATGGACAGGTAACAGGGGACAGTGAGACATTAGCACTCATACCACTAAAATCTAGTATTCCAGTGCTAAGATTCTGTGGTTTCAGATACTATCCCTTTTACTACAGAAGTTCAAACATCTCAAAATGGAATACTCAAAAGCCAGGAAAGAATAACCTAAATAAATAATCAATAATAGATGAGACTTTTGCTGAAAAACAGATTAATAATGTTCTTGTCTCTTTTTTTTTTAGTAAGGAACCTTTCCAGTAGTTTGCAATCCAGATCAGTGGCCTGGAGAGAAAGCTCAGCTTTCTTCCCTACTTCATTATTCTGTCTATCCACCAGCCCAAGGAAGAAACACAAACTTCCCTCTATTAATCATCAGTTTATTTGGTCTTCCCCACTGTTTTTACATCTCTATTTTTTCCATCGTCTTACCCACTACCTTGTTACTGGATTACAAGAGTTATTAATAAACTAGTTGGAAGAACATGTATCAGCGGATAGTCACAACTTAGGGTAAGGTCAAAGGACAGAAAGAAACATGCTAAAACCCACTGTGTTCACCAGATTAAAGCTTTTTCATATTCTGATGACTAATCAATGACTTTCCAGAAATCTGCCACATGAAAATAGACCAGTATTTTAATGACTACATCCCCATAACAAGAAAAAACTATTTTCATCCAAAAGAATAAGACAACCCCTAAGGAGTAAGTGGTTTCACCCAATGATTACACAAAAATTGCCAGATTTTTGCTCCTGTGAAAGTGTCTACAAATACCCTGATAAAGGACATCAGAGCCACCAGCTAATGCCAGCCCAATACTGAAGGAACACTGTGCATACTGATCAACTGCCAATTATGAACTGCATATTTTAGGACAGTGGAAATAACACCTTATGAAGAAGCAGATTACTATTCACAGTAAGGTGAAGCACTGCAAATTAACTTACCACTGCTACATTGCCAAAAAATTGTTCAGTAAGCAGCTTTTGATGCTATGCAAAACCACAATATGCCCTCTCAACACATTTGATTAGTTTCAAACCAAAGTAATGCTACCTTTGCCTGTGGTGCTTCACTCAAAAGGGGCATGACTATAAAAATGCTGGAGGTTACCTGATGTTGGGCTAGACATGGAGGCTGCAGCTGGCTTTCGTTTCCTCTTGATGTCCCTTGAACATGGTGGTCCCAGATGGACATTTGCTTGCCTATGGAGAAAATAAAACAAATTAAACTCAATTCCCATATCACATTTCTGTAAGACTGACCAGTCACCTCCAGCTCCTACCTTCCCATCAGCTTCTTAACTAGTAAGTACCACAACCCAAAAGTTTCTCAGGGAGTTTTGCTCACATTCTTTGTCAATATAAATTATGCTCCCACTTCCTTTAAGAGCTCACACATAAACTTCTCAGAAGAATAATTATTCCTTAGCCTTTAAAGCCTTCAGCCTTCTGGTTCTGAATTAATTCCAAACTAACTCCTTGCATACATAAAGACGTAATCAAGCAGTGATGTGATATGTGTCCTACCATTACTTCTATGGAAGAATAACAAATGTCTGCAAGATTGCTCTTTATGTAAACTGTATGATATTTGCTCCTTAGTCAGAAATTATTTTGCAATCTATTTGGTACTGCAGAGTCATCTTAGACTGTACCTATAATGCCAAATGTCCACGCATGTTGTTTCCATTACAGTAGTAAGTTCATAAAGTTAGGAACACAAAGCTGTCTCATGTGTTTTTAAAATCATTATTTCCTTATTAAAGTGCTGTGCAAACAGCTGAATCTGACTTATGTCAGCCTTGTTGCACCTCTAAACTGGCTCAAATTCTTAATCTGTTCTGTTAATATCAACTGTTAAGTCTGAAGCCTACTGATGGCTATTTCAGTTTAATCATTTGCCAATTAAGAAGTAGCCATGTGCCAATTAAGAAGAAATCTGTATGAGTGGAACTGACTTGAGCTGAGAACTCCTCCAAGTCATGTACCTGTAGGAAGCAGAGAAATTTAATTCAGAAATAACAGTCTTTGCAGCAGACTAGAGAACTTCCTCAAATTCCATCCATAATGGATATAAAGGCATAATTCAGCAATGACATTGGGTTCAAATTGTCTTCTTTGTCCAGTATAACAGACTTCCTTTGGCAAGTTCCTTGGCCACTCTTATCATGAGATCTGATGTGCAAAATGCAGAACCACAGTGCAAATAAAATCAGTTAAAGACTGTGAGGAGCTTACATGATGTAAAATTTGTAACCCTACAAGTTTTGATGATTAAGTGCTGAAAAGCTTCAGTGTCTTCAAAGCTTGTTACTTTGACTTTAAAAAAATAATCCTGAAAGTTTAACAAACACTTTTATCACATACTAAAGCCTTTGGAATATATAAAAAAAGAAAAACTTAACGGGTTTTTATTTTCATGACAAAAATCTATTAAAAAACCAAACCCACATATTTACAATATGTATCATTTTAGATGCTGAATTTGTGCAAAACCAAATTGTGCTTTTGTATTTATACAGAACAGTGCAGGGACCACAAAGAAATTCCTATGCTAGTCCAGTCTATAAGTTGTTTGAATGCTGCTGGGTCTATCTATTTACCTGAAAAAAAAGGTGCAACCACGAAAAAAAAAAAAAGATAACACCTAGTAAAATTCAAAAGTTCTACAAGAAGTCTATAAGATCTGTCCTCTGAATCTGACGTTGAAGAACAGCTTCAAAAATTTTAAAATAGTGCTACGTTTCACAGCCAGTCAAAATTTTAAAATAGTGCTACGTTTCAAATGTGGGAGCACATATGAATACAACCACACAAAGTCTCCTGAGGGGATGGAGTGTACTCTCAGTAAACTCACCAAGAGCAAGTGCTGGGTCCTTCACTTTGGCCACAACAACCCCATTCATCACTGCAGGCTGGGGGAAGGGTGGTTGGAAAATGGCCCAGAGGAAAAGGGCCTGGGGGGGCTGATCAACAGCAGCTGAACATGAGCCAGTGTGTGCCCAGTGGCATCATTGCTTGGATCAAGAATATTGTGGCCAGTTGAACCTGGGAAGGGGTCATTCCCCTGTACTTGGTGAAGTCACACCTCAAGTCCTACGTTCAGTTCTGGGCCCCTCACTACAAAGGACACTGCTGGAGTGTGCCCAGAGAAGGGCAATGGAGCTGGGGAAGGGTCCAGAGCACAAGCCGTGTGAGGAGCAGCTGAGGAAGCTGGGGTTGTTTAGCCCGGAGGAAAGAAAGCTCAGAGAAGATCATATTGCTCTCTATAATTACCGAAAAGCAGGGCGTAGCCAGGTGGGGGTCAATCTCTTCTCCCAGTCAACTGGCAGAAGAATGAGAAGACAAAGTCCCGTGCTGCACCAGGGGAGGTTCAGGTTGGATATCAGAAGGACTTTCTTCAAGGAAAGGGTTGTCAAACATTGGAATGAGCTGCCCAGGGAGGTGGTTAGAGAAACCTTCCCTGGAGGTAAAAAAGCTTTCAAAAATAGTGGCACATCTACAGAATGCACACTCAAATCTCATGTCTGTACACCAAAGTGACTCACCTCTAAGAAACTCTGTGAATGCTAAAAACTGCTTTTCTACACGACTATAAGAGTGGCTATAGAGTGTTTTAACATAGCTTTTAACCATGTATTCTGAAACATCTAAACACACATAGCCTGAAGAAAAGATTCCGTTTTTATTTTGCATTCAGTGACACAGTATTAGATTACTAACTGCAAGACTATTATATAATTGTATGTAATAATCCAATTAATTTTAAATAATGTAACAACAAAAATAAATTTTAAATGCTCTCTTTTTAATTTTATGAACTTACACCAACATTAGCCAGTTGATTCTAGGTGGAGAAGCACTATGGACTAGGAAAGAAGTATGTAGTATCATTTCCAAGAGACTTAATGCAATTTTTCCCAGCTCACAAATGTTACAGCTAGATTTTGCATAAAAGCTCCTGGCTCTCTGCTACATACTCGAACATCTACCCCTACCTGATGGTTACACAAGGGGTAAAAAAAAGAAAAATGAAATTAGAAGAATCTCAAAATCCCTTCTTGTAGTGCATGTAAAGACAAATCATACTTCACTTGAAGACTACTAGCAAGAATGCTCTATCTAGTAGCTGTATCTAGTAAGATACAAAGGCTCAGAGGTCATAAATTGTCTCTGTAACATGTTTTTCTTTCAGGTTTATCCCTTACTGATCACCCACACTTCAGTTAGTAAATCAGGAACCTATTGATTATTCACTGGCTCTGACTGACCCAGTGGTAAAAGTGTCATTTCAAGTGGCTGGTGCACTTTACAGGCACCATAAATCTGAAGGGAATCTCCAGGTGGTAAGTACTTTGGGAGAGAGAAGAGCAGAAGACTCCATTCATGGATGATAGTCCTCATTAAGGCCTGGACAGAAAGGATGCCTGAGGTATAACTTAAGAAATATGGAATTTTTTGGTAGATAGCACACTTTTCAATGTAAATTTCTAATCTCTAGCTTGCATGAAGGTCTATATCATTGAAATAACAGAATTCATGAATCTCAGTTTAAAAGCAGACTCCTATAGACTCCTAGAAACACCACCACTAGGATAATCAGGTCATGGATATGCACAGCACCCAACATAGCACTGATAGGCTGAATTATAAAACATGAAAATATCACAAGTTGCAATGATGAATTAGTTCTCCTTCCAAAGCTGAATTTTAACAACTCTTCCGAACAGTTAAAAATTACTCTAAAGTAGACTAGAACAGGAAAGGCTGACAGAAAATGCATAATTGTGCATTGTCACAGCCTTCTGTGAAGAAGTTTGAGACCAGAACTTTGTAAGATGAAAGATCTGGGCCTAAACTTACAAAGTAAAATAGAACTTACACTGTCCTTACTAGTCTTCACTCTCTTCTGCTAGGCCTCCATGCTTTCTTCAATTTTGCATAAACAGTAATGAGAAAATAATTCCCTGGTTTCTTTTGGACTATGACAGGTTTATCATAAGAAAAAAACAAAGTTGCAGTGCTTAGTCACAGATGGATCTGCCAGGTGACCAGAGACTAACATGAAAACGTAGTTTACAATCTAGAGATAACAGAAATTCTAACCCTGGAAGAGAAAAAGGAGAACACACTTAGAGAAACAAATCAGGATCAAAAATGTGGCTGTTTTGTTGGCTGCAATATGTTCAACTCACACAGCAGTCACTGCCAGGAGTTAGTGAATGAAAAATTACACAAATATAGGAAAAATGGCTTTCAACAATATGAAAAGTCTATAGTGTCTTTTTGACAGTGATAATATTTTTTGTAATGACAAACTAAAGGAATTATTCAGAAAATACTTTTTGTCTTTTGTTTTTAACATAGTACTTATGGTACCCAAATCTGCATGCAGATCATGCTGGAGAAAAAACAGGTTTAGTTATGCAGAAAGATTAAATTCATGGTAGTCTCTAATGTGTCAGAAGTAATGCTTCCTTTCATTTCTTTTCCACATATTTATTCTATGACTTTATTTACATGATTTTTATTGATCTGTGCTTGCATACGCAGGATTCCCATCTCACTTCTGCAGTTTGAGATGACCATGCACAGGAGCTTGCCACTATTTCACATCTACTACAGTATTTCAACAGAAAATTAGGATTGGCAATATAATCTGTGGGAGACAATACAGAGCACAAGCAGACACCATTCCACAAAGAATCTTACTGGACAGCACCAGGACCCTGAAAACTTCACTATCTGTGAAATCTTAATTGTAGCATGAAGTCCACCTTTGAAAATTCAGGGTAAAAACCAGCTCAATCTTGCAACAAAGGTCTCTGAAAGGGCCATACAGAACTAAATGTGACAACCTGTGGCCTTCTTGGAGGCAAGAGGCACACTGCACACTTGTGGGTGTATGCCTCTCACTGTCATCTCACACCATCCAGCTTGTCTGCTTACACTCTTTATTCTAACCCTATTCTCAGAAGAAGCAAGGCACGTGCATTATACAGTGAGAGGCAGTCATTAGTCTACTACTAGAAAAACAAGGGATGTTATTATCCTCATGTTAAAGTGAATGTTAATAGAGACTGCCTTTTAACAAAGATACTGCTACTAAATCTCCACACAACCCAGCTGTTGCTGTTGTGATGCTTTATTCAGAGCAAACACAAGCCAAATGAAAGGCTCTCTCTCTAAGCCCTGAGGTGTGACCTGAGGCTGTTGATGGTGGCTTCACAAAATTAATAGTAAAAGCAGACTTCTTCCTCCTCTTTGACTACAGAGCCAGCTGGGCACCAGTCTAATCTGCACATAACATGTGTAAATCAATACAAGTCGCTCATCCTATCTGCATGCAAAGCTCCCACACGCACAAGTGGTTCTTGCTATCACATCCCAGTGTAGATATTCCTGATGCAGAGCAGTCTCCTATGCCCTGCAGAGCCTCCTGGGAAGGCTTCTAGAGCACATTTTCAGATTCCAAAATCTCTAATAGGTCAGTTCACTTCTTCAACCATCCAAATCTCATAGATCTTCAACAGCAGCAGTCTGTTCCCCAAGTAAGCATTATAACGATGTGGCAATTTCATTCCTAAAAGTCTGCATGTGGCAAATGCAAGTGAATGCATTTTCTTCTTGTTTTCCATGTAAGCACTCTAAGCAGAGATGTGATCCCATATATTATATTCCCTATTTTCACACTGAATCACACTGTAACTGTGCCAGAAAGACTCCTACTGTTTGCCAGATCTGCTGAGTACATAGATTTGAAATAGCAAGTAAAACAAAAAAATTCTGAAGCCAAGGGGAATTTATTTTTCACTCCAGAGAATTAGGATTCATCAAAATGGGAATATTAGGCCGCAGTCAACTGCATGTGACACTAGGTTGATAGCTGCTGTTCATTGCATGCCTGTCAGAAGAATTCAGTTATATTCCCAACTGGAATATTAGCCAGGCTTTAGCAAAGGAAGACATGAAAACCTCCAGCTAAATGGAAAATGAGTAAAAAAAATAGAGAGAAAAGTTGCCTAGAATGAACTGGATACTGTCCTGCTCAAGTGGGAAAAGTATGAAATTGTGGACATCTGTTCACTCCTCTGGCTGCCTCAGAAAAGGCCTGACCTTGCAGGCAATCTCTGTATTTCCACATGCTCAGGGGTAAGAAGCAGAAATACCAAGATCTCTGTGTACAGACACAGAAGTGACAGAACAATATTTGTTTTCACAAGAGTATTTCTAGAGCCAGAACTCGAATTTGAGACATTCAAGTCTGTTCAATTTAACAGCACCACTAAACCCAGAGTATGGGGCAACTGGCAGTAAATGAGGAGATCATACATACATTTACATCTTTATTCCATGTTCCAGGCAAGATGACAGACTTGCTTCTAAATCAAATTAAACTCTAGATTTACAGTTAGTATTAACAGAGTACATGCAAAGCATTTCTTTATATGTGTTGTTCAAAGGTCTAATAAAATTCTTCAAGTCTCCACCTTCAACATCTGCCTGCCATCCAAGGTCCACTTTTCCTGTGACCGCCAGTGGGAACATTTAATTGCTTTTTTTCTCATAATCCTATTTTCAAGGCTAGGCAAATAATAAAGGGCATTAGGGACAATTTATCGTCTACCTTTCTCTCTTATTCTGCCTGCTATTCAAATTAAAGGGAACATTGGTTCTAGGCTCTTCTGAAACTCTTATCCTGCCTCAAAGGAATAGCATTCCATCAAACAACAACCTACAATATCGTCTCAGCTACAGAATATTGAATAACCAACATCTAATAAACTATTCAGCTTCAGCCTATACAAAATCCTCTTAAGTAGAAGAAGCTCAACAACAAAATTCTGCTCAGACCGCTCCTCCCAGAGAGGCAAACGGGCAGAGGGGAAAGAGGGAAGGATCCCTTGAGTTGCCTGTGTAAGTCTCTACTTGCTTGCTTTTAGCAGTCTGCATCATGAAGTCGAAACCTTAACAGACAAGACATGATTAGCAAACGTTTTGTGCTCTTAAAGGAGAGTAATTATAGGCATGTGAAAAAAGAAGAGATCCCTGAGGTACTCTTCCTTGCATGCCTCCCGAGAGGCAGCCGGGCCATTAAAAATTCCATGATGAAGAGGAAAAACAGTCTGGGAACAGCCAGGAGGCAATACAGCAAATTAATACACCAGCCATCCCTTGGGAAGACTGCAAGAAAGCAGAAAACTCTCCTTGCTTCACAAAATAAAATTATACCACTAATGATAACAGTCACCACACACACAAAACTGCTTCTAATGATGGGTGTGAAATTCCCAGTGCTGTGCATACACTTTGAATGAAAGCTCTTCTCATCATAGACATAAATCAAGAAAGGTAGTGTACGATTTATACTGCCTTTCAAATAAGACTTCCCAAGGAACCTTCCACATGGGCTTGTCAGTGTCAAGGAAGAGGTTCCTTCACAATCCTCAGCTGCACTCAGTATTCTGGCCTTCAGCTCTGCTTAAACAAAAATACTGGGTTACCAGTATTCCAGATAAACTGCACCAAAATCCACCAGTGAGACAAAGAAAACAGTTCCATAGCAGAGAAAAGACTCCATTCTAAATATACTCCACTGGACACACTCTGTCATAGCAAAAACCAAGCAGAGAAAGGAGATTTTGCATGGCACAGCAGGCATGAGGTTGAAGAAACTGGATGGCCACAACATCAAGACCATTTCTTTTCCAATATATTTCATATTATTTGAGAGAATTTGCTTCCCACACACACGCATATCCCATTCTAACAAATTTCAGCGCAGAATTTCTCCAGGATGAGGTGGAAGCTGTTAGAAGCTTCCTGAAGCACAAACTACTGAAATTGATTCCAAACATGGCAAAAGCAGATGTTAACTGGGGCAGTAGCTTATCTGAGTTTAGAGAGATCAGCTGAACCTCCTGTAAGAAAATGGACTACTAACAAGTATGCTTGGCATGTAAAGCTAAAGAAGAACTACTATTAAGATGTTTCTCTGAAGGAACAATCTCCTTCTGTGCCCTTAGCAGCATCTTTACATAAAGGAAGTTCCTTGTATCGAAGCGTTCAATCTTTCCCACATACGTGGGGCCACAAAACACATTCATTCTTTTCATATTTCTTTCTCCTATAAAGGCTCTTGAGCACATTTCACACTAAAATAGGAACTATTTTCTCAAATTCCAGGCATTTAAAAACACGATTGCATCTGGGATGGCACAATTTCTCTGTCAATTCAGTAACAATTCATCAGTAATTATGCTTGTCAGGATACCAGCCATCTGTTCATTAAAGGAGGGAACCAAGCATTTATATTAACTGGTTACCTAGGCCATACACTCAGAAAAGCCTAGCAAACACAATCCCTCAAGGTTTAGAAATCCCTTACAAAGAGCTTGGCTTTGCAAAGGGCCTTCACTGACCATCACAAAGGTAGAAATTTTCCCCAGTTTGAATTTGCAAGCAGGATTTGTCCAGCTCACGTTTCTGGAAGACAAACTTCTATAAAGCACCAATTAAAACACTGGAGACAAAAGAAAGGCTATCCTAGCTGAAAATTAAGAGACCATTCAATCTTCTTGCTTCCCAGGCAGAAAACATCCCCAGAGTGGGGCAAAAGCACAGAAAGGAATCAATTTGCTGATGCACAGTCTTCTGAATTCCTTTCATTCTCATCCAGTTGAACATTTAAGAGCTGATTTCTTCCTCCCTCCCCTTTTCCAGCTTTAACATGCTGGCTACAGCAGCATGAGGTCATGGTGCGACATCGCAGAATTCCCTGCAGAAGCTAGTGGGAAGAGAGGCTTTGCTGGGTGGGTGCCAAGCTTCTGTTCAGACACATACAACCTTAGTACATTTTTCATGCTCTATTTGCTAATTAACAAGGGAAAGAAAGCCATGAAGCTAAAAGTCCAGACATTTCTTTCAGATTGGGCCCCTGGTACAAGTACATAAGCAGAATTGTGTCCAAAGCAAGGCCTTCTCTACTTGCACAGGAAAAAGAGCTCAAGGGCACCTTACCTTTAGACACTCACCTGCAGCACAAAACCAGGAGTCACCTCTAAGGCCAACACTTGAATTTAATTTAAGACTAGTCAGCAGAAGGTGCCTGAACAGTATATTAACCCAAACCATGCAGACTTAAATATACCTAACATCTGGCCAAACCAGATCTAAGTTTCAGCTATTGCTACAGAGAGGTATCAAGCTTTAGAGGTCACCTCAGGTGAGTTCTTAATCTGCTCAGAGGGTCTATTTTAGACACCTAGGATAGCAAAATGCTTCAGCATGTCACCTACACCAGTTTGTCAGCATTTTCCCTCTCATCTTCTTCCAATTTTAATAGTGGGCAATGATACTATGTCCATTTGTACCTTTAAAACAGACTTACAGCAACTCATTGCACATTTCAAAACACATTGCAGTTATTTCTAAAGGAACAGTATGTTCTGCCTGTCTGTCATATACTGTTTCATATACTGTAAGCACTTAGTTCATTGAAATTCTCAAATAAAGTGCATTGCTACATTTTGTGCTAAGTTTGGACCTGGACTTCCCAGGGAAAAGTGTGTTAAGTTACAGATCCATTCCTGTTCAGATCACACAGTACTACTGAAGACATCCAGGAGAGGGAAATGAGACATCCCCAAGAAAGCAGAGCAAGGGAGTTACCTGGCAGTGCAGTGTGCTGGTGAGCATCTTCGGTGGGAAGCATCAGCAAGCACATCCAGAGAGTAGAGAGGAGATAATGGATTGAACTGGAAAGTCAAGAGATTTTTATTTAAGCAAAGCATTAAAAGAAATAGTGTCCAGATAAAGCTCCTCAGATCTGTTCCGTTCACACAGTGCAAGGAGACTTTCAGCTGTCCACATAGTAGAAGGAGACCTTTTGGGCACCTCAACAGGTAAGACTAGATGAGAACAGACTCTCAGTTCAGACAAAAGGCTAGCACAAAGGGTGAAACAGCAAATCTCATAACCACCTTCTCACAACAGACAGCCTCAGCACACTCCTCTTCCAACTTGCATTATTAAAAATGCTGGTTGATTAAGAGCTCTATTGCTGCACGCCGTGAGAAAAAAAATCTGCTTCTCTTTCAGAAAGCCTCTTGTCTACCTTCACATTGCAGAGAAAAAAGTCGCTGTTATGAATTGTGCAAGCACAGAGCAGTTCCTTTATCCCCAAGGGTTGTGTATATCACTGAAACAGACCTCTAGAAGACTCAGGTCCACCAGGTTAAGCTCACAATGAGCACCCAATTCATTCCATGGCAAGTGAGTTGCTCCTTCACTCTCCTCCAGCCTCACAAGCTGTCTTTGCAAACTGCTTAAAACAAATTTTTGACACAATGCATGGTCAGGCTACTCTAAGCTACTCCATTAGACATACACTAGACAAATCTTGAGGGCATCAAACCTGTGCAGGACAGCTTGTTGTACAAAATGCAATGGTCAGGATTTTTAATGGTCAGGACAGAAATGGAATAATCTGGTCAATCAATGCATGGAACAAACTTTACTCAATATGTAAACAGAAGCTTTAGACTGGTAGTTTCTCTGAGGGACCTGCTTTATACTTCCATTTATTATTTCCTCTTTATTTATAATTCACACCTCAAGCACAAAATTAATTTCCATCTGCTTTGCAAAGTGCTACACCAATCTCCTGAATGCTTTTCTTGTATTACTAGGATTACTGATGCATTTTTAATTAAGGAAAAAGGAACAATCCACACCTGTAGCTGGACTCCTCATACAAGCTGTCTGCAACTTCAGAACTCAGTACTAAGCCTTTACCCTCCACCTTCCTGAGAAAGAAGATGCACCACAAAGCTGCTGCTATCAGGGAGTTCCTCCTGAAGTGGGACTGCTTGGTTACTGTCAGTAACACTGCAACTGCACAGTAGGGAGAATCACCAGGAACCCTCTGTTACTGGAATGGCTGATTCAAGTTCATTTAAGAAAAACAAAAGTTACTTTTGGTCATTTTAAAGCTTATATAGTTACTCTTATCTTTAGATAAGAGTATTATTACAACAATATGAAAGCAATCTGTAAAATGTTCTCACTAATGGAAAACATGCAATTGCACAAAGGTTTGAAAATTATTTCTTTCCATATATGCATTTTTAGTCACCTGAAAGGGAAAAAAATCAGTCCTACTGCTCACCAACCATAAAACAACTCATATGGGAATAGAAAGGAGTGTGCATGGCCAGAAGCACTGCTACAATATGACTGCTCAAACGGAAGAATGTTTTTTTTTGCTCTTTGCTATCAAGAACCTGGGCTTTTATATCTTAAAGTAAAAAAAATCTCCTATCACTGAAGCTTAGAAAGAGTTACTGGAGAATATAAAAGTGCACACACAAGAGTTTCAGTTACAAGAATGCCTATTTCTCTTGCTTATCACCTCTTACATTTTCCTGCTATTTAAGTACATTTTACAGCTATTTAACTACAAAATTTAAGCTCACCATTTTTTCCCTTCTCTGTGGATGAGACTATCAGGTAGAAATCTGAGCCAAACAAGGCAAAACAAAGCATTTAAAAAGAGAAAAAGGTTCCAATTCTTATGGAATTTTGAGAGGCCAAAGCTCCTCCTGTCAAGAGGCGTTTTCCCTCCCACTCACTGTCAGAAAGGATGGCAAACACTAACCTGAAACAGGGAGATAAATAAAAGTATAAACTGTGCTATTCAGTTTAAATAGTCAATACAACGCCCAGGAAATGGGTTGTGTTCAAAGTCCAGAAGACATCAATTAACAAAATGAGAAGGGACAGGACTGCCTTACCTCAAGTACACAGGCCACAGTGTGTGAGAAATCAGAAGCCAGCACTGTGTCCTTTCTAGAGAGAAGGGAACCAAGAAAATAAAAAAGGAAAAGCAGAGTCTCCTTACCTGGTTGCGGTCTCTCTTCCCCATGGATGGTAACCAAAAACTGGAAGGAGGCAGAGTTGAAAGGACAGGTGGGCACAATGCCAAGGAATGAACATGGGGAGAAAAAAGGGATTTGGGAGGGTTTGGGATAAGAAAAGAAGGGGAAAGGAAGAACAAAGATGGAGAGAGAAGGAAAAAGATTAAACATCATCAGGAGTCATATTAAAAACAACAAATTTCATATCCAAGGAAGAAAATAAGGTATTTACAGCTGGTGAAGGCTGGACCCACTGCACTACAGTCAAGACATGCCATCCTTACCTACCCATTCCCCAGAACAGCATTAGACAGATGCCAAAAGATAAGCACCAAGACTATTTCCAGTGCTGAGTACAATTTAAATATACTAATTGTGGAAGGAGACATAACACCAAAGAAAGAAGAAGTAATTTCACAGCTGCCTTGTCAGCATCATTTCTGCAGTCTGGTTATGCGCCCATAGTACAGCTCCACAAAGAAGTATTTTAAAAAATGAACATATGGGGCTTAGTCTTCTCTTAATGTCCAAAAGATCTGCAGTTACTAGAATGGCACATTATAAGGGAGGATGAAAAAAAAAGCTGACTGTAAAAAAAGAGCATTTGACTAGCATCCACACACTGGGGCAGCCTTATATAAACATATATATATAACAAAGGGAAGTCAGCAATTACAAGTAAGAAAACAGAGAAGCTATCAGTAGAATACTGCCTCCCATTCCACAGGTTATGCTTAATTGTCCACCCAGTTCTTCATGTTCTTCACCCCCTGAAAGGGAAGAGGATCCTGTAGCTCTTCTTCCCTTCCCAAAGTTCTATATAACAACAGTTAAGGGCCTTACTCTTTCTGGCGTGGATCACTAACAATGTGACCTAGCCTCTCGGTGCCCAGAGTGCTCATGGAGGTCTCCTGAAACACAAAGACAGGCAAAAGGTTGCAAACCCTCACACAGTGAGCAGAAAATAGCTTGCTGCTGCCAGTAAAAACAGATATTACTCCCCTAGGGCACATCCTTTCCTTACCAGCCCACTCTCAGCTAAACATGTTCACTCCTTCCTTTTAGAACTTCACCTGAGATGATTTAACTAATTAGAATAGCAGAAAATAATTCAATTTTATTTATGAGGCTTGTTTTTTATTTTTAGTGATGATATTTGCTTGCAGAGGGGCACACCATAAACTGAACTAGAGCAAAGTATGCAGCACAAGGATGCATGAGAGCAGGGGAGACAGCTGGGAAATGCTTTTTTCCATGTTACTGGGGTCAGTTGGGCTACAAACAGGCTGAGATAGGACACTACACTGTTCTATTAACAGTGGAGATCCACCAACCAGCAATTAATAAATTAAGGAGTAAAAGCATGATGCTTTTGCCATTTCTGAAAACAGCAGTTCAGCAGCAGGACCTCCAGCAACTGAAGAAAAGGCAGGTCCTAGGAGAAAGGACTTGCTCTGGGAGCGTGTTGCTTCCTGCAAGATGCTAACCTGTGTATGTGCTCAATGCTGGCACACACGTACATGCACCAGCTGTTCACATCTGCATAGCAACTGCCTCCAAGAAAGAAGTATGCTTTTCAGCAAGGGGCTGAAGATGAGGGCAAAAGTCGTCCACAGGTAAGGTTTGTGCCAGGTATATAGGCAAAACACACTCAAAGTTTGGGGGCAGCTGTAGCAGCAGGGGTGAAAGATGGGCTATTTGTTACAGCTATTTGTTACAGGAAAATTATTAACTTTAAGTGCTATAATGTTTAAATTTACAGTTTATTACTGTGTAAATTACAAGCCGTACTTTTGGTAATTAGCAGCTCGCTGCCGGGGAGCTCTGAATGAAACTCATTATTTATGATTACAATTTCGAGAGAGATAGGGAAGGGGGAGCAGTGACCTCCACTGCAAATGACAAAGATCCCTTTAAGGTGATGAAGATGAATTAAACAAGTAAATATTATCCTTCTCATTTGGATCATTAGAGGTGTGCCGCCAGGCCCAGTCACTTGCAGGTGGCCTCAGGAACCCTGCGTAAAGTCAGTTTCTTGCCAGCTGAGGATTCATATTTTGAATGCCGGTTACAATTAAGCAAGGTGAGTGGAAGAAAGAAGGGGCAGACAAGGATCTTTCAAGTATGACTGAACAGAAGGCAGCTGTCGCACTCCTCCAGACTCCAGGCCCCCCTAACACAACCTTGTTAGCAGACTACAGCCAGCCAGGTCAGAACTTATGCCAATGTTTTCAAAAGCACAGAGGACATCACAATAAAAAGAAAAGCCAAACACAGCCAACACCTTCCTTCTCAGAACCATCTTTTATAACAAACAGCAGTGCTCAATATTCCATGATGCAGACCCAACCAGGTGTACCCCTCTCTTTTTGACAGACATCCGCAAAGTATTGTTTGTTCTATTAGAAAAAGGACTGATATGTTGTTTGGTGTATGCCCTAATATATTAAAACTAGTCAACAGCTTTGGGCAGCTTTGTCTGCATTTACTGCATATACCTTTTTACTCTCCTCTCTTCCCACTAAAAATGCAACTGCTAAAACCACCTTCCTTTGCTGCCATTCATATCAGTCTTCTTCCCTATATAAAATTTGGCCTTCCTTCACCTTTGAGGCACCTCTCTGCCCTTGTAGTCTCAGATGAGCATGCGCAAGTCTCATGCCATCATCATTTTCCCCAATATTCTGTCTAAATCTTCTTGATATTTATGCTCCCTGACATTCTTCTTCAGGCCTCCTTTCATACTGCTTTCAGCGCTGATCAGCTGCCTTTGCCACTCCAAATGTGCCTTAAAATCCACTTAGTCACTCAATCATCTTCTGACAGTCAAAGCAGTTAAACAAATCAAACAACACATGAAACAAAAAAATTTACAGGACCATTCTGCAGAAAACAATTTACGTGGTATCTTAGAATAGTACTTCAGGGCTGACCAGAATTTGAAATACAAAATGATCATCTTTCAAAAGGTCATACCTTGCCAACCAGCCTCCTCCGACCTTTACGGAGACAACGGGCAGCAGCTCCTGGAAGGCGATTCAGGCGAGCATGAAATCCTGAAAACCAAATACAGAAAAACTGAGCAATGAACATAGAAGATTCTTCCTGACAAATCCACCAGGAAAACTCCTTAGTTCAGTAATCAAATCAGATCCTCTGTCTCTTGTTTTTCAGTTTCAAAGATGTAGATATGCCAGTTTATTCACAAATCAAATAAAGTCCTTACATTTAAAAAAAGGAAGACTGCCAATGGGCAGCTGTTATGACTATTTCAGTAAACTGGCCAATAGTGCAGCTTTTTCGTAACTGGATCTTAAAAAAAAAAAAAAACTAACAGATCACCAATACCAGTTTAAATGCAACACCTATGAAAAGAATCTACTCTTGCCATCATATCACAAGTTCTCAAATACAATTCCTTTGGACCTCACCTCTCTGAGCTGGCTGTGAGGGCAAAAGGAAGGTGGAAACAGAGAGCTTGTCCAGGCCTGAGTCAATCCTCTCCACTTCAGATCGGTGATCCGCTCCCCACTTGGAAAGAAGGTTCGGGACAGTGAATCCTGGAACACACTCTCCTTCATAAAACCAATCACTTTGCTCATCATCTCCTAAAGAAATAGGATGGAATTAGCCACAAATAACATCAAGGTACCCTGGGACAGTTCCTCAAAATACTACAAGTAGGCATATCTGAATGTGAAACAGTTGAAGTCTCATTAAGAATTCATTCTTGGAGAGCCTTATATTTGTATTCTGTTTCAATGATCTTCAGTAACTATGGGGCCTCACTAAACACTTTAAACTATCCAACTCATCAGTCTCCAGAATTTCCCTATAGAACAAAGCCTCTTTATAGACCTGCCTAGGGCAGGTTTAGCACTCTGTACCTACTGCATCTCATCAACCTTAGTTCAATGTTGTGTGATGTCTTATGCAGAACTCTTTCTCTGAAGTAATTACTGTGACACCGGTAGAGGCCAATCATTTGGCACATGTTATAGGCTGTCACAGGAGAAGTTTCACAAGAGAAGACCAGGCTCACAGAGTAAGCAAAAGAAACATACTGATGAGAAAGACCCCTAGTCTCCTAAGACAGCAGCTAAGACAAAAACACGTAATTATCAGAAATGGTCACTCTGAGTGTAAGTACTAACCATGCTGTGAGTTGCTCTCAATCAACTTCTTAGAATCTCTAAGAACTACAAACCCTTTGGAAAACTAAGGCAGCAGCAACAGAAGTCACGACCAAAGTCTCCATGGAGCTGGGTTGCTGTAGTTAATGCAGTTGCAATCTAAAACTGAACTGCATCAGACACTGTTCATAGTAAATGTGTCTGGCTAGAAATTCCCTGAGACCAGTAGCACATGAGCAGCATACGAAAAAAAAAAAGGAGAGCAAAGAACCTGACACATGTAGCATTTCAGTAGCCCAACTCACACATAGTCCCATGTAATTACAAGGTCCTTCATCTTGCCTTAAAGAACTAACACACCTACCTTAGGGAAAATTCTCATTTGCCTACCACTAAGCCTCAACTCAAGCATCCCCACTAACTCTCCTTTCCTCATTGACTTACATTATTCCTGACTGAAGTCCATTATGCCTACTCACACGTCTTGCTGGGAAAAAAAATAAAAAAGAAAGAAAAAAAGAAAAAAAAAGAACACAAGAAAGTAAAAAAAAACTCATCCTAATAAGAATGCTGCAATCTTGCACATAACAGAAGAAGCAACACACAAAACCAACTCTGATCAGCAACAGGGAGGACAGCCAGAACACTTTATCCCAAAGTCTGACATCGTTTTTTCTGCCATGCACTAGTTGACCTACCAGTTTTATCTTAAAGTATAAAAATCCCATCTCCACTTCATAGCAAATTAAAACTAAGTAATGTTAAATAGTTATTCTAAGAGATCTTAATTTGTGCAAAACTACTCCTAGAAATTTGGGCATAGTGCCCTGTCTACCTCAAATCACTGTTTCCACAAGACAAACTTTAACCATCAGCATCATATGCTAATATTCAGTCATTTTCACTGTGAGAGATCCCAATGCATGTAACAAATATAAAACCAAAAAAACCCACCTTACAATCAAATTATGAACTAGGATCATTCTCTGCTCACTGAAGTGTGCTGGTATGTGCAGTTGAAAAGATGATTTATTTAATTAGCAACAGCACAAATTTTACATGATGCAACCTCAAAATAAGGAGGGAAAAACCCTGCATTTATTTAAGAATGCTGCCAGATTAAGTTTCCCATTGTTCAGCCTGTAATTGTGCTGGAAAACTATTCATAAGGTGATGATCTGTGACAAAAAAAAAATTTGCATTCTCTCCATCTTACTGACATAGAAAGCTGTTGTTTTATTATTTACTTTATGACTAAGAATTGTTAAGAAAACAAAGGAAAAGGAGATATTTTTTATTTAGTCTAAAAGTGCAACAATATTTTTAACCCTTTTAACATAACTGTAATCTAAAACATCTTGCCAGAAAGCTATCACAGTATCAACTCTTTGAACAGAGAGAGACCTGATGACAAGGATGCCAAACCTCTTCTCTTACCAAGACAGAGAAGGCTGTAATTGGACTTTATTAATTCATCTAAGTCATATTTCTACATGTTCCTGTATATTGAGCATCCTACTTCCAGTAGCAGCCAAAAGTTAATGTCTAAAACAGGGTACAAAATCAGGGCAAGTATATAGGGCAAGCATATAGACAGCTATATATATACACTATCCAGTCTCCATCCATCTTGTCTCAAGTGATGAAGTAAAACACTTCAGTCACTACTCTGCTTTGTCATCTAATATACAAGGGCTCACTAATTTCAGCTCCCCCTGAAAAATTATCAATAAAAAGAGAGGGCAAAAGATTCTACTTTTCTCTTGCCTTTGAAGAACCAGAGTCTAGAAACAGTTATTTTTCAGCAACAGTCAAAGCTGATATTTGAAATCCCTACTCTTAAGCAAAGTATTATACTCCCCTAAGATCACAGACTGGTCCTACAGCCTAAAATACGATCAGAAAACACATAAGCATGTTTGCTATCATTGTGCTGCTTCACACAGGTACCCAGGCCATTAACAAGCTAGTGGAAGCAGTTTATCCTATTGAGTGACTGGTGCTACTTCCTTTAGCACTCATATATTCCCAGAAGAGATCTCATCCAAATCTTAGCTTGTGAAATGTGACAGAATCAGAGTGCACAGAATTGCAGGTCTCTAGGGTGACATTCCACGTGCTCCAAATGTAACAGTCCTCAATGCCAGCGCATCTACTACAACATATTTCACACTTCTGCCCTATCCCACATCAACTGAACACTGTGCTGTGGTTGATAAAACCAGATTGCACTTCACACTCAAAACTCCTAAGATACCATTTCTACAATAGACATAGAAAATACAACATTCAACTAATGCCCAAAAGAGCAAGGAAGGAACACATATTTAAAGAAATAAGACCTATCACATATCACCATCATCTTCTCAGCACAGTCTATTAGGTAACTTGTCAGCATTAAGTAATTTTTTCCCCATCTTCTCTTCCTTCTCCTTCTCTTCTCTTCTCATAGAAAAAACAACTAACAGATTTCAGGTGCTAATGGTATGTAGACAACCATTAAAACACCTACAGAAACAAATCATAAGCTGTGCTTTTTTATTATGAAGAGCTCTCAAATTCCTCTTGTATGTCTGTGCCTTTCCACAATAATAGTTTCTTATATTGCAAATATTATGGATCTGATACACAAAGTATTTCATCAGAGAAAGTGTAGTGTTAAGAAAATCATACATTTGTAGCCCTCATCTCATTGGTTAACTTCTAGCTGCTCCCTGCCACTGGTTTTTCCTCACACAATTCCCTCTCTGTCTCTCTTCAAACATAGATCTTTCTTTGCACTTGTAAAGAAAGCAAGGAACTCCCTAGCAGCACATGAGGAAAATCACAGGACACCTGTTACCTTGGCGGCCTTCATCATTGGTAAAGAGGCCAGTATCACTGCTGCTGCAAACACTGCTGGTTTCACTGGAACAAAAACAGAGAAAAAAAACATGGTTACAATTGCAACAGGCATAATACAAAAACCACTCTACTACATTTTACTAGCTTCTCCAAGACCAAAATGTTTTACATGTCTCACAAGAACTGAATTTCAGATACATGACTGGCTCTAGAACAAAATGTAACTGCTTTCTTTCTGTTAAAACTTATCAACGCTGCATCACTTGAAAAGGAGTAGAATCCTGTATCTAGTTTAGTTCTAAGTTATCAAGAAGTAATTAATAAAATGGCATTTGCCTCAGGTATTAGAATTAACCTAACTATGGCATCACGTGGAATACTCACCAGGAAATTAAATGCAGTTAAAAACACTGTCCTTGGGTCACTTAACTGAAAACCCTCCTAAGTTTTCTATTTCAGATTCCTTTTCCTCAAAAATGTTACACTATCACACAGCCTCCCCTCCACCAACTTTTATTTTATGTGAAGTAAAGAGCAGCTGTGACATTTACAAATCTCCAGCTAAATACCTTAGCACAGCATGACTTGATCCTGCTGAATGCAACCTTGTCATAGCATTTTGCATTGCTTTGCATTTCCTGAAGCAGTTAGAGAATATTTAATTCTTGAACAAAAGAATAGAGCTAGAAAATAATGTGTAGAAAGCTATTAATTGACCTGCAAAGCTAGACAAATATTTATAGCAGAAGTACCTGCTCATGTCAGTCCCAAGCATCTGAAGGCTTTAACGCTGACTTGAACTCATTCCTCGGACACTTCAGGCAGTACCTCCTCTGATTTAGCTGAGAGATACCAGGACAAGCAGAAACTACTTACTGCCTACTCCCCGAGCACTAAGACCTTAGATGTGAACCCCAGGTGTAAGTCAGCACTAGAATCAGTCTCCAATCAGGGAATGCTGTTTGAAAGTATCTCTGGATGCCACTCTTCCAGGGAAACTTGATCATCCTAGAGATCATACCAGAAACCCCTGATTTACAAGGCTGAATAATGAGGGACCACAAAATACGTCACTCTAAAGAACTGCAGGCACAGAATAAAACTCTATTTTGAGAGCATATTGTTGGTCTTAGAAAACACACTCTCAAGAACAGCCAAGTCAACTCATCATGCTGGATATCTAAAATTCTGCATCTTCATCATTGTATAAAGGCCATTTATACTTAAAGGATGAACAATCTATACAGCATGCAAGTTAATATCAAATTCCAAATTAATCCATTACTAAGCCGGGCCATGCATTCATCCTCCCACATATACACCATAGCAATTAAGGTCAAGGACTGAGAACCAAGAATTAATTGTTTCATCCCAAGCTCTCCTACCACCTAACTGTATGACCCTGGGCCAATCCCTTAGCATGCCTGCTTTCCCTTTTGATAGCTTGGATAAACAATCCTCACAAGCTGCAGATGTGAGGACCGACTAACTGCTTCATAAGGTTTTTAGCATCCTCAGAGGAAAGGTGCCTGAGAAAGGAAAAAGCATTGACAAGCATCCAGGTCATATTAACTGTACTTTATAAGCATCCTGTTGCACTGAGAGCTCTTTAGTTCCTTACAGATAAGCATCACTGCCAGTGCTTTACAGGAACAAACTTTTAGGGATTTCACCCTCTTCACTACCCCTTTTACACTGCAGGGCTGAACATGAACTAGACTCCTATGCAGGCCTTTCTGTAGGTCCAGTAAGCACTGATTAATGACCTCCACTTGCAAAGGGGGCTACTTACCTTAACCATGAAATAATGAATGCTATTGATCCGACAAGCTACTGCTATAGAATGTTATTGATCACCCAATCTTTGGTTAAAATGGTCCTCATTTAGCAATTTCACTGTCGCAAACACCTGAAGCAAAGCATGCTTATAATTAAATAGTTTGGGGGAGTTAAACTGAGAGGTGATGGACAGAGATCTCAGGTTTCCCCCATTTATTCTTTTGCCTGAGCTATTGTTTGTGTCAGGAGGGATATTGATTTTCTATAAAAATAAGAAAACAAGAGGCACGGAGGGGCTGCAGAAGGTCAGGCTGGGCTGGAAAAGGAGGGGAAGCGGAACACTCTGTCTTTGTCACTTGCCTTCCAAGATAGGAATTTTTTTTTTTTTTTTTTTTTTTTTTTATGGAGAGACTGGCCTCCAATTCATCAGCTTAGCCAGACTCATGAATGCAACTGCAGACTGTCATCAAAGCAGCTCCCTTCCAAAGGGTAAAGCAACTTAACTGCACATTCAGGATGAGCAATGGTCACATTCTCAGGCCAGAACATTGTACTGGTTTTGGCTGGCACAGAGTTAAATTTTTCTCATAGCAGCACTTTGGTTCTATGTTTTGGATTTGTGATCAGTGTTGATAACACAGGGATGTTTTAGTTATTGCTGAGCAGTGCTTACACAGTGCCAAAGCTTTCTCACACTGCCCTGCCAGTGAGCAGGCTGGAGGTGCACAAGAAGATGGGAGGTACACAGGCTGGACAACTGACCCTGGCTGACCACACTGATATCCTACATCATATAATGTCATGCTTAGCAACAAAAGCTGGGAAAAAGAAGAATAAAACCAGGGACATTTGGAGTTGTGGTGTTTTATCTTCCCAAATAATGTTACAAATAATGGAGTTCTGCATTCCTGGAGATGGCTGAACACCTGCCTGCTGATAGGAAATAGTGAATTCCTTATTTTGCTTTGCTTGCGCACTATAGCTTTTGCTTTACCTACTAAATCAACTTTACCTAAAGCTGAAGCGTTTTTTCACTTTTAGTCTTCCATTTTTCTCCCTCATCCCTGCAGGGGAGTGAGTGGGTGGCTTTATGGAGCTGAGCTGCCTATGCAGGTTAAACCATGACAAATACATCAGCATTAAGCCAGTGAAATCTCACAGCATTGGTGGGTCAGTAGAATCCCAAGTTTGATAAAGTCACAGAGTTTTGGTTCTTGAAAACAGATGAGACCAACTGCATATTTTTTCCCAAGTAAACACACTACTCAAAGTGATTTTTAGACAGCTCTTGTACTATGGTTTGTTCTGCCTTCAAACCAAACCCAGAACATTCTGGAAGTACTCAGTTTAGATCAACAAGAGAAAAAACTTCAGCACTCAATATATAATTTGCCTTTGTTTTATTATGGCTGCAGGGAATCTCAAAACATTTAGGGACAGAAAGGCATATTACTTCTAACAGTCTTAGCAGCTAATTGTCACCTTTGCACAAATATACAAATGACTGCTTAAATTAAAACTTGTTTCCTTTGTTGTTTCCACAGTTATTTATAGATTAGGCATTGGGTCATGTCATTACCCAATTCAGAACCATCATCATTTCCTTACTGTGTTCCTGCACATCCATCCTTCTCTCAATTTATGTTCATCTTTTGCTGTGTTTTGCAAACAATTTCAAAGATTTCATTATATGTACACTTGGATCACAATACTGTAGCTCATCTTCCTCCAGGAAAGGACTGGGCATAGTCCCACAAGCAAACTAGAAAAGAACCCTTTTCCTTGTAAAGAACCCATATCCAAGACTTTTTCAGTGAATGGGAGTTTATCAACTGAATTAACAGGTCTTTGAAGTGACTTAGGATAGGAAGCCTTGTAGAAAGCAGAGAAAACACAGGATATTTCAGCATTTACAGATTCATTCCTACATAACAAACCAAGAAATTGTCAGTATTGGAGGAAAAAAGATTAAAAAAAAATCCATTCTGAATACAGAACTTAGTTTGCCTGAAAACCCATTTCATTTTGTCACGCTCCATATTGTTAGAGGAGTGAACAGTAGTGGAACCAGTTCAGTATGAAAGTTTTGCAAATCACCAGATCACCACAGATTGCTTACAAGTCCCACAAGCAGCATCAGTCCCCTTTCATCCCATCAGCTTGTGATGACAACCACACCATTTGCTCTCTCAGGCATCCAATTTTCTTCTTCTTTCCTCAGGATATGCCCTTGTCATACATCTGCGAAAAGTACTTCCCTTACTGTGCCAGAAAAAACAGCTAGAGCACAGTGGGAGTGAGGCAAACACAGCCAGTTTCACAGCAAAGGGCTATATTTAGAGCAGCAGAGACCAAAGCATGATCCTTCAATGCTGTGAGGGATACTCTGCAGTGAAGAGGGCTGTATATATTACTCCCTCCAACTGTGGCCCTCCCTAGTGAGTCACAGCACAGATCACACATGTGGTGTTGGAGAGGTCAAATATTCCAAGCACTAGCTTTCCAGAGAGAATCCCAAGGATTTGGCAGCAGATGGTAAGTGTCATTTGATGCATATACTTGCACAATAATTAGTCTGAGAGCAAGGGACAACTGAGACAGAACAAAGCCATCTCCCAGCATGGTCCTCAAGTAACAGTCTGGACATAGCTCTTTATTTACTCTTTCCAAGGCTGGCACAAATAAAGGCTGGATGAAAGCCTGCTGGTTTAAGTTCAAGTCTGACATGATGGAACAGATTCTGACTGGTGTTAAAAAAACCAACTCAAGGAACACTGTCCATCACTGCCACATCTAGTAAGGATATCTCTCAGTCCATCACCACTGACATGCACTATTCAGGAGCTACTTAGCACACTTCTTTTCCTGGACTACTAGCAAACAGCTCTAAGAAGATAAAACTACTTTAACAACTAGCAACAAAAGGTTTCCATCCACAAGTTTCTTGTAAAGCCCCACCTCACACCTACTTTTTAGGAACAACAGTCACTCTTAAAAGAAAAAAGTGACCACTCTGTAAGAGTTACATGCTACAAATCACAACTGACCCAGTAAAAATGCAATAGTGGTTCCCTGGACCACAGTGAGGACTTACTATAACCTAAGCTTTTCACAGGGTCCCAGAAAACAGCACTGAGAAGTCTGCAATTCCAGCTATTATCCACAAAGCCATAATAATGAAGTGCCACCTGTCCACTCTGACAAACTGCAGGAGCTAGACTGTCACAACACTTAATTGAACCTCAACATAAGAACAATCATACTGTAGCAAAGAGTTAGACTTTCCAAATCCACTCTCCTCTGATAGTGACTACTACAGTGCTTGAGAAAAGAACATGAGAACGTGACAAACAGACTTCTCTGTATGCTGCTCTAGCTTTTAGAAGTCAGCAGTTTAAGGACTTCCTGAGTGGAATCTTTCATCTGGGCTGTAATGTTTAACAGCCCCCGATATGCCTATGCTCCACATTTCCCTTTTGAACATATTTAAATTTTGACCTCTAAAATGTCCTGCAGTAGAGAGTTCCAGACCTCAGGCTTCATGAAAAAGAATACTTTTTGTTTGTTTTAAATGTCTCCTCAATGTCTGCTGTTCTTACACAATGATAATTAGAAAATCAGTGATCACATGTGCTTTTTGTATGCCATTCATTAAGAAATTTCCTCCATTTAATTCTCAGCAGCTGCCTCTTTTCTAACCTGAAAAATCTCTTCCAACAGAAGCAGTTTTATGACCCTAAACCTTAGACAGAGAGCATAAAAGTCACAGTTGGAGAAAAAAATTCCCAAGGGCAACGCAAATTTAGACCATGACATTTACATGTCTTATTTTAATCCCCTGTATGTGATTCTGCCACAAATTCATCAAAGTTCTCCAAAACTGGACACCAAGACATCAGACTCCACTGTTTGCACAGGCTTATCCTGTAAGTAACATAAGTTGCCCTCAACTTCTTCATCCTCTCACCACATTCTTCCATAGCTAGGCTTTAACGATCAGATCAAGAGCAGAAATGTAGAACTGCAAGGAAGGTTAGACTGAGGTTCACACAGCACCTGCACGGAGGGCCAGCAGTTATGGATAGGAGATCTGATCTGTTATCTACCACTACTTAAATGCTGAAAATAAGAAATGGAGATCAGCTTGTACCAATCACACAACACAAGTGCCAGTTGAGAGTTTACTCCCAGAACCACAGGCCACAAGCATGCTGCAAGGCCACTGACACTTCAGAGGACTCTTTGTGTAACAGGAGCCAGAACCTATCAGCTTGCCAACTTCTCAAGGAAGCATTCTGGGTCATCATACAATACTGACAGGAAAGACTTTGAAAAAATCCACATTTTAGAAGCAGCTGAGATATTTCTCATCTTCACAAAAAGAGCGGCATTGAATAATTTTAAGAACTTCAAAAAGCAAGGCACAGCATTTACAAGCAGCTGCAAGCAAGGCAGCCATCTGACTAGCACAGGGAAGAAACTGAGATCTCACCATTCCGACATGTTTTCATCTGAACCCTGTTTCTGATCATCGGCTTCACACTCCATCCGCTCCTTCCTTCCTCCGTTGCTGAGGAAGGGCCTGTTCTCTCCTGACTCGCAAAGGCCATGACTGGATGATGTCCAAGGGGCATTCTCTTTCCAGCGTGAAAGACGCTGTTTCTTGGCTGACTTGAACCTGCAGCCCCTCTCATAGTTCCACTCTGACACCCTGAGCTTTTGCTGGAGACTGGCAGCCACCTCTGATGTCACACGTTTGACTTTCCGTCGGCGCCTGAGAGGTCGGCAGGGCGCATTCTCTGTAAATGAGTCTGACTCATGCCACAAGTGTTGCTTGCTCCTCAGGGTGGCACTAAGAGCTGGATGCCGTTTGACCACTGCCATGTCATCAGAGTCACTGAAATTAGCTGTCAGCACCTCACGGCAATCCTTGACAGCTTCGTCCAGGCTCGACTCTGAGGCCTCGCTGTAGCAGCAGGCATGTTCTGCCTGATGTGTGAAGTCTGAGCGTCGCTTACGACCCCGTCTCTTGCGAAGCTGACGCCGCTGCTGCCGTGGGCTTAGCGCCATCTCTTCCCATAGCTCATCCAGTTTGTTTTGCTCTGAAGTCTGCTCTAAAGCTGAGGCCAAGTCATGCACCAGTTCATCCATTGGCAATGCCTACTAAAAATGACAATAATTAGCACCAGACATAAATACTGCTACCAACACATCTCTGGACTGTAGTATGCTATACCCTTTGTAACATTAAAGGAGTTGGACACTTACTTCGAAGTTACCTGGGAGGACCCAATGCAGGACAACTGCCACTTCCTGGCAGGGTTAAATCCTTTCTGCAAGGGTTAAATCCCTCTTCTAGCCATGGTGGCACAGATCGCTCTCTACTGCAGCAGTTGGGTTGAGTGCTCTGTGTCTGAAAAGGCCTTAAGGTTCATCTTTTGTGTTGAAGCAGCATGCTTAATTACACATCCCAAAGGGTATGGAAGCCGGCAACTAGTTTTTGCTACCGGCCTCAGTAAAGCAACAGAGAAGGATCAGCCTGCTTGACAAAAAGATTGAGTCTTCCAAAAAGTAGACAAGCAGCAAAGCTGGGAGTAAAACAGATGGTAAAACAGGTAGTTTGCAAGCCAGCATCACTTCAGCTGTAAAGCAAGGCGCACGGGACGCGGGGCTCCTTAGAACAGGGTGTATGAGACCAAGCCCCAACTCCTACTGCTGAAAAATACCACCCCTACACCTCAGGGCTGTCAGTGTGCCAATCCTAAAGTCCTGGCCAAATCCCGAATCTCACAACACCCCTCTCCCTACCCGTGCCTTGCAGTCGTGGGCTTTCTCTTCCCACCGGGCTCAGAAACCCGCACCTCCAGCCCGGTGAACTACCCACTGCCGCAGGCCGCCTCCCTTATTCCTCAGCGACCCGGCCGCACTGGCTCCCTCCTCTAGGAAGACGCCGCTGTTTCTGCCCGACACCCCCCAGCTTCACCGGGAAACGCCGGGAAAACTGCCCTCACCGCCCCGGACGCGCAGCCTCCTGCCGGACCTGCCCGCGACCCCGCTCACCGGCCAGCGCCCCTCTCCGCCAGCCTCTCGTCAGCGCCGCTTCCGGCCTCCCCGGGCCACTTCCTCCGCCCGCCCCGCCCGCGGGCGGGGCCGCCGCGCCGCCGCCGCCGAGCCCTGACGGCCCGGCCGGGCCAGCGCCGCCCCGCCGCCCGGCCCGCCCCCGAGCGCGGCCCGCTGCCGAGCTCCGTGCTCCTCTGTGTGCTGACGCCGTGGCTGGTGCCGCCACTGGAGCCATTGCAGGGCCGTCACCTGCCAGCGGGGCAGCCCTTGCCTATACGTAACCTGTGGTTATCGTATTTTATTTGTAATGGGCAGTAAATAAACTTGGTACTCAAACTCCTCCGTTTCGTTGCTGCCACGCTAGTTGTGTGCATCCTAAATTAAACTTCACATTAAACTTCCCAGTGCTGCTACCCTCTCCGTAAGGCTTGCATCTCTTTTCCTATCGTGCCCCCTTACACATCGCCAGCAGCCATCAGAATAAAGCCATGTGTGAACCTAGCACCATCTAGTTTTGAATAACATTCCGTTTATTTCTCAGCTTTCATGATGCTTCTTCAGCGGGTTTTGAGTGGGGTTCTTTCGTCGTCGTTTTGTTTTGGTTTATTTTCGGGAATTTTTGTTCTGTTTTTTGTTGTTGTTGTTTGGGTGGTTTTCGGAGTTTGTTGTTATTGTTTATTTGGGGGTTTTGTTCGTTTGGTTTTTGTTTGGTTTTGGGTGGGGGTTGAGAGTGGGATTTTGTTTGGGTTTGGTTTGTTTTTCTGGGTTTTTTTTTGTTTGTTTTGTTTTGGTTTGGTTTTGTTTGTTTTTTTTTTTCCAGAAGGTTGTTTGGGGTTTTCTTAACTGCGATAGCTGCACTCACATTCAAGCCAATACCGGTTTGTTTTTCATGTAATGTTTTACAGTGCAGCATATTGAAAGTTTTGCCAGAGTCCATATCTATATTATGTTTGAGTTATTCTCTTCACTAATTTTGTAAATTAAATCAAAAGAAAGTAATCAGATTTATTTAGATGTGATTTATTCTCTGGAAATATATACTACTGCCTATTGCTCACAGATCTCTAATCCTTTGTATTCTTACTTTTTCCCCCATTTCTGTTTATTCCATCACGTTGCCAGGAACAGAAGTTACTGTGAAAGGGTGATATTTGCCAAGACCACTGCTGCCTCCCTACTCCCACCACAAAAGACCAATGCTGTGTTTGTTCTTCCTCAGTCCTCTGGCACCCTCCCTAGTTTGTCAAGCTACTTCAAAAATAACTGAATCCTTGAGTTTGCCATTGGCTCCTACACCCCAATAGACAAGTGGACAAGCTTCATTTAGCTTTGCTTAACTTTCTTCATGCTGTTTATCTAACCAGTCCTTTGTGCCAGTCTGAGCTGTCATGTTAACATTTTCATTTCCTTGTAGTTCTCTATTATTTCCTTGGAAAATAAATATTTAAAAAAGAAAAGCAGCCAATAGGTAGATTTTTGTTTTATCCCATTTTCAATTGCTTACTTGATTAAAGTTACTTTATGTGCACAAATTTGCCTGTAAAATTCTGTCCTTTTATTTTTTTAACCCTTTCTGGGGCAGTAACTCACCTTACTTGTTAGCAGCATTTTGTTTTCCCGGCCAGTTTCCTATTTCCAGTACAGGGGTTTTCTTTTTACTCTCAGATCTGAGAGAAAATCCCTCCTAAAATCTAATCCTGTTTCACTGCTGCAATCCTTTTTCATGCTTCAGGATATAAAACAGCTACAAAATGTCTGGGTTAGAGAGAAACTCCCCTGATGGGAAGGTTATTCTGTAAACATCACTTCAGAGCTTCTTACCCCTTCATTTCAAGCACTCAATACTGGCTGCCGTTCCAGGCAGGATAACAAACCAGACAAACAATTGTGTACAAGAAATCCTGTATTCAGATGTCCTGGGGAGATGGCAGCAGATGCCCATTCTAATTTCTCTTATTTTCCCCTCATTTCCCAACTAGTTCTCTGTTCTCTGTAGGTCAACAAAATGTTTTTCAACTGGTATAAATTGTAATTCACCCGTCCATTATTTTTTTCCACATTCAACACTCAAACCCAAATTTCTGCAGATATTGCCAGCATTTGGCCTGAGTAAAGACAACATACTGACACACAGGGTCAGTTTTCTGTGAGAGAGGGCAAAAGCAAGAGACAGGATGAAAGAGCTCTTGCAATTGCAAGGGTCCCAAGAACTAAATGGGTACCACAAAGGAGCACTGATGTGGAAAAAAATTTGGAATAGAAGTTCAAGAAATATAATGAGGAATATAATTTGGAATAGGAGTTCAAGAAATATAATGAGGAATATAATTTGGAATAGGAGTTCAAGAAATATAATGAGGCAGTTGGGATAATCTGGTTTTGAGCAGTTTATGGTATTTCTGTCCAGTCTTACAAGGTTCACCCTGACATGGGTCAGCAAAAGTTAATTTTGAATCCTTGTCTGCATTCAACTTCATCCCATATCCCTGGCAAATCGTTTACTCTCTGTGCACTTTGTTAGTTGCCTGAATGGGAACTGTCCCAACTTCTCAGCACTAGTTTTGCTCATTAAATGCTCCAGAGATACAAAATGTTCAGCACTCTTACCCCACATGGATTCTTATCCATCACTGGGCTTTGTAAGGATGGGTTTTTTCCTGCTCAGAGGCTGTGGTCACCAGTGCTGAACTGCTGCTGGGCCTGGACGCAGGAGAGGGTGTGTTAGTGGTGAGGGACATTTCTGAGGCAAGCAGGAGAGGAAGCTTGGCTGGATGCTCTCTGCTTGTCGTGGCAGCACCTTGGCCCAGCTCCCTCCTTGCTGGGCAGCAGGAGCCGTACAGCCCAGTAGGATGGGGAGAGCAGCAGGGTCATTGCTCTACCCCAGCAAATGCTCTGCCTCATCCCATGACATTTCACAGCAAAACCTTCCAGGGGTTAAAAGGAAAAAGAAAGACAGAAAGGGGACAAGAGACAAAGGGAGGAATAAAGTCAAAAAATGTGCCGTGAAGCTTCTTGCAGCAAAATGCGGAGAAAGTCATTTCCAACTTCTTTCATCTCAGAGATGAAGCCACTAAATAAAAGGGCAGCGCAGAACACAAGGGCTTTTAATCTGTCTCATCTCCTTCATAATAACTGCAAATTTTCCCTGGGCTCCTGGGAGTGAGCCTCTTTCCTCTGTCTTTGCCTTATCTCCCCCCTCCATATTTCACAGCCGGCTCGGCTCCCCTCACTCGGCTGCCCCCGGCCTAGTCTCCGAGAGGCCTGTGGGAGCCGCCAGCTCCCAGGGCCTCATTGTTCCCGGCTTGGGAGGAAGCTCAGGGAGGGAATTGAAGGCAAGTCAAAGGGAAACAGCATCATCGCTGCTTCATTAATGGGAACCTTTCAGCAGAAAACATATCAGAGCGAGGTCTTTTCAGAGGCAGTAATTAGCAATTTGGAGCCTTCCCCCCTCAGGAGATGCAGCTGCGATCTAACAAGTGGGAGCAGTGCTCGCCTCCTTTTACGCTTCATATTTATTGTTTTTCATTTTCTCCATCTTCCTTCCATTGTCCAGCCTCCTCCTCATGGCCAGATAAGGGCCCTTTATTAATCACTCTCTTTTAATTCTTCATTAATGATAATAACTTTCTCTGGTGTGCAAAGAGGAGTTAATCTTTCCTGGGTATTGAGAAAGGACAGGGCTGAAAGGGAGGGAGGGAGCGAGGGAGGGAGAAGTGCACAGTGGACAAGGCTGTACTGCCATGCTTCCTTCCTGCTCCACCACCTGGAAGGAGTTTCTGAAGACTTTGGCTGTCAAGTTGCATGTTGCCCTCTGGAAAATCTTGGGCTGTCAGTTTGGTCCAGCTGTGTGGGTGTGCTGGGATGTACCCACTCTCAGAGATCCAGTCCTTACCAGAAACAGGTGTACATTGGCCAGAGGGAGAGACCTTCTCTGTGCATCAAACACTCACCAGCAGCTTGGTGTGACTAACCAGCACTGTCTACTTGTCTTGGAAGAACACTCCCTCAGATGCCTTCAAAGCACATTTTCCCAAGTCCAAGTTGAAACAGCACCGAAAAGTGACAGAAATGGTATCTGGGAGGCTCTGCACATGTCAAGACCCTTCTAGGAACTTCTCCCTAGGAGCTGGTACAGTCTGCCTTGGATTGCTCCCATCTGGAGGTGCCAGTCCACCAACATTTGTGTGAGGTGACACCAGGCTGGCTCAGTATGGACAGCCCAGTGTCAAAAGCTGGGTGAAAATGGCAAGGAGGGGGAGGAGGCTGTCATGGAGGCTCTGGCTATGTGTAAGGCAACAATCACTGAATACCAGCCCCAAGAACATAGCTAGGGAGGACAATCCAAACACACTCACAGAGCTCAGCTTCCTTTCCTGGTGTTTCATACCACTGGGTTCATTCAAACTTCTGCTAGTGAAGGCCATGCAAACTGATCTAGTGATAGCTTTAATGGTGGACCTCATGGTAGCTCTTTCTGAGTAACTGGGCAAGCCACTATCAATTAAGAATATTTTAGTACTACCAAATATGATGAAAAAGGGGAAGAATTCCACTGTCACCAGGATAGGTGGCTACACCACATCACTGAGGATTATCAATTTGGCAACAGTGAGAAACACTGAGGGAAGGGAACAAATGACATGCAGAGAACCCAGGAACTTCAATGCAGAAGCTCAAGTAAATCAGTCAATTGCAGAGACAACTCTGTGTCCTTCCCTTATGGAGTGGGTCATATCCTACCTTCACATTCCCATATCATTCCATGGGTGTTGCCAAAGAAGCCAGTAACAGTTCAAATTAGTGACTCCTATGGGCCTGGGAAAATGAGTCACCACATGCTCCTGTGACACAGGTTACCCCACCACCACCAATATCACTGTGTGCTGATCTGAGGGAGCTGTTTGGCAGCACTTGGAATGGGTGGAGAAACCAAGCTGCTGAGGGAGTCAGGACAGAAGTGGAGAGAGACAGTAGGGAAAAAAATGTGGTGTTTTCTCTTTTTGGTGTCATTTGCAGGGCAAATATCCAGTCTGCATTCTTTTACAGACCACAGCCGTAAATACTTTCTTCTCTACAGTCAAAGCTCTTGCTTTTGGCCCAACATCAGGACTCTTGCCTGATGTTGGGCCAAAAGCCCAACAGAAGTTGTGGAACAGACAGAGTCAGTTTATTTCTGGTTATTGTTCTACAAGCATCAGGTGGTGTTTCCCTACTATGCTCTGGTTCCCAAGTGTCTTTGAGGGTGCAGTGAAACTCAGGCCTACATTTGGGCTGCCAGCATCTTTGGTATCCATTTAATGTGGACTTTAAGGGTTCCTGATAGTCCTGATGATTAGGGATGACCTGTGTTCCAACATCCTTTGACAGGCCTGTGTTTAATTTCCAGTGTCCCTAATACACTCCACAGAGATGTCTGAAAGAACTTTCTAGTTAGGAACATGAAGTAATACAGAAAGTGGGGCTGGCTTGTCTGCAAAAGTTGTATTTTAATCTTGCAGTGAGTCAGCCTAGTTCCATTAAATGTGGTCTGGATTTTAGGTTTTATTGTTTTCCCACAGCACCTCTACATGAGGCCAAAAGACTTAACTTGTGCCCAGCAAAAGGAAGAGTTTTTCACACTGTACAACAACAAATTGATTTTGTGTTTTAAAACATGTATCTTTTCTTCAGACTCACTGGTCTAACACTGCTCCCCTGCACTGGAAGGCCAGTAGGGTCTACCAAATCCCCCTCCACCCTTTCTGCCCCAGTAGATGCTCTGGACCTTCTGGGACTGGTGCCTGCCTTCACACATGTGGCACTGGATCGATAAAGTCTGCCTGGTGGAGACAGAGTGAGTTGAAGTGAGGGGAGCCAGGGGGTTTGTGGAACCTGGTGTGTACGAACTCTCCTTCCAGTATTGTGTGCTGAGCACTGAATAGCGATGCAGATCCTACCTCAGTGAGGATTCATGAGGACTCCATCCCTGCTAGCAGTTGGCTGAGCAATTATCATGTGCAGGATCCAGTGTTGGGACTTGTGACAAGGTGCCACACCTGCTGATATGGCCAAATCAAGCTCCTGATTGCTGTGAAGAGTACACTAAATATAGGTGTGAGGCAACATAAAACAAATGTGATTGTTACTGTGACAGGTGAGAGACAAAGTGTCACAGATACAGAGTTCCTTCAGAAAGAAATTAATAAAATGGAATCAGCTTTACTTGGATTCTTCCATGGAAAGGACAGAAAGAAGGATGTTAATGCTGTAATTTGAAAGCAAGAACTAAACAAAAAGAGATACAGAGGGCAAGCAAGGCAGGAACTAAAGAACTACTAATTAATTGCTGAATTCCCCTTAATCTTGCAACAAAAAGTCTGGTCATGAAGCTACTCATCTCTTATCTAGCATGTTTTGTTTTACAATTTTGCTTTATTTGGCAGTTGATCAAGGACTTCATAGGACTGGAATGATCTGGGCTGTTACTGGAGTGCCTGTTTACCTGCCATTACTGGTGTAAAAACAGCAGCCTCAGAGACACCTAGAGGGGCACTTAGCAGTCAAACAGGCAGCTGCAGGGACCTGACTAAATCCCTGAGGATGCTTCAGTGTTCAGAAAAGAAGTATACTTGTCATGGCAGCAGAGAGCAGGCAGTGGTACCAGTGATGCTGGTGAGGGCTGGAGCATTGTGGATGTTAATGTGGTTGGGCAGGAACTGAGTGCTAGCTTGCCCTCAGCAAGAACAAGTGGTGTTTCAAAATCTGTAGGCCTCAAAGCAACCCAGCACAGCCAAGTGTGGGCATCACCTGCAAGGACAGGTAAAGCCTCGAGGAGGCTGGAATTATGTCTTTTGCAGTCATAATGATTGCAGGTTTTGCTTCCTGAAAGTCCTCTACGGCCTCTCTTGTTTGTTCCTTTCCTGTTGTCCTTGTGTCTTGTGATTATCTGCCTGTTTGTTTCAGTGAGATTAACTGGTACAAAGAAGAACAGCAGGTCTTATATAGAGCTGTGGGGCATGTCACAAATCTGCAGGAAGGGGGCAGGCAGGGGTTGCTAGAAGGCCTTATTGAGTGTGTTGTTATTCCTTTTTTGAGGGGAAGGTAAAGGTGCCCTGTTCCATGGGTGTGTGAACTTTCAGCCAGGAGCACACTTATTGGCTGGCATCTGGTAGGTTGGGTTGGGCCAGATAGCTTTTTTGAAACATGGAGCTATTTTACATATGGGATCTATCAATGTGTCATTTTAGAAAGCAGCCAAGAGGACAGCATTTTCTGAGTCACATGCAACAGCAACTACATCCCTGCCCCAGGCTGTACTTAACCTCCTCCTACCCTCCAGGCAGCTAGGGCTGCCTTCCTTATCTCCATGTACTTTTTCATTCTTCTACCACTGCTTTCTTTCAGCACAGGGTAGTTATGACTCCTTGCCTCTTGTTGCTCAAAATCCAAGTAGAACTGCTCCAAGTCCCTACCTCTGGAGAAGCTCCTCCTCCCTGTCTTTCCTGGCTTTTGCCTGCTGGGTGCTGTGGCCTTCCAGAGCCATTCCCAGCACTGCACCCAGGCATCCCCTTTTCCTACCTCATACTGTGGCTGGGGGAGCCTGGGGTGCTGACATTGCCAAGCCTTTCGGAGGGTTGAGAGCAGTTCGTGGTAAGGAAGAACGCAGCAGCATGGATCTGTGGGGAGGGGGATGGGAGCAGTCCTGACAATCCCCTTCGAATTATAAACATATCCTCTTTAAATACATTTCTAAGGATAACATTTGTATTACTGCGTCCTGTGGCTGCTGATAGGGCCCTGCTTATCGCCTCGGTCTCTCCTCCTTTCTCTGGGCTCTGCTGGGAAAGGTCCCTATCTGGAACTGAGCTGGCAATCCTCTGCCAAGCAATTGTTTCAGTCCAGGGGAAAAATTAATTTCTGCCTATCATTAATTGAGAGAATTGTGTGGAGAACTGGAAGGGGGGTTGATGGGGGAGTGGGGGATGGAGTGGAGAAGAGAGAGATCGTGTTATTAACAGTGTCCCTTTCATAACCAAATACCCTGATTTCCATCAGTGAGATGAGAGGCTCATTACAGCAAGAAGGTGATTAGAGAACTTGGAGGAGCTATCAGGCTAAGCAGGAGAGTGGCAGGGAATTCGGGAGGGACTCCCAGCAGAAGGGCAGCTACACCAACCAACCATCCCCTCTCACCCTCACTGCCATCTCCTCCACCTCTCTTCTCCATGTCAGTACCAGTGACCCCTTAATCACATCTGAGGAAAAAGCAATGAAGAAGTTCCACAGATCAGCAGTTTTAGTGGCTGAAGAGATGCTTTATGTGGTGGCAGAGCCTGCACACTCTGAACAAAAGCCCACTGGAGCTGTTCAGCTCCCAAAGGGCCACCTCACAGCTCATCTTAAATGCCTTTCCCTGATGGCCAAAGAACATGTGAAGTGTTGGCCTCCCTCCCAGCTACAAGAGGAGGTCATGCATGGCTATTCAGAGTGTCCTGCATTAGCTGATCCCTCAACAGGTGGCTAAAAACTAGGACCTTTGACTGAATCACTCACAGAAGTTATGTACAAGGGGAGGAAAACTACCCCATACTGTACCGTGATCCAGCTTTTGCACCACTCTTTCTGTGTGTGCTTCCTGAGATATTTCCTCTATTCTAGAGGTATCACTACTGTGATACAGCCCACCAGCCCCCAAGCCATCTCATGTACCATGTTTATGTCTTCATGAATTTCCTGTCCTTCAGCTCACAATCACTCCCCTGACAAATAGCTACAGAATCCCCTTGATTCCTGACATTGCTAGAAATAACTTTCTCCCTCTTTGTGAAGGTAAGCAGCCTTGAAAATTTATCCAGCCCACATAAGCACTAGGGGATGAGACTAGGATAAAAAGTTGAACTCCCACCTTGAATGTGAATGATTCTATGAAAAAACCCCATCACTTCAATTTTCATTCCTTTTTCAATATAAAACTTTGGTATCCCAGACAAATTTTGAGTGGACAGGAAGATAATAATATTCCAGCTAAATTAGAGTAATATAACCTATTACTCTCACAGTTAATATTAGTTAGTGCTGTAGTTATTATGATTTTTTGCCAATAATGTACTTGAAATGGTCAAAAATCTGGTTTTGAGATGACAAAGGGTCTTTGGCAAGGTCCATATGGGAGAGAAAAGATGCAACAGAGAAGTCAGAGTGTCGACTGAGCAGCTGCAGATTGAAAAAAACTATGGAGTCTGGACTTCCCTCTTCCTTTGACAAATCCATTCTTCTAGATTCAAGATGAGAGGCAGATTGTCCCCTATAGGCTGCAGGAAAATCAATCCAGCATAAGACTTACAATAAATTGATGTAAAACCAGAAATACTTCTCACCTAGATCACACAGGAGACCATAAAAGCAAACAGAAGTGCTCACTGTCACAGTGTATAAAGTTCTGCACACAGTAGCACAAATAATCTCCACGAACTCACAAACAGGCAGATCTCCTACCCCTTCTTAGCTTAATCCCATCTATGCGTGACTGTGTTGAGTTCTCGTAATCTCCAGCTCCTCAGGGCCATCCAGACAGAAGCAGAGAGAAGCAGACCCTCCACATGAGGCAAGGCCTCCCATTTAGCATCGAGTTTCATTGCTGACAAATAGAGGACGTCTCCAGGAATATATGGTCTCTTGGAAAGCAAACTGGAGGGCATGGTGATCATCACCAAGATCCATTCAATCATTAGCAGGTTCTCTTCATGCACATATTCCCATGAGAAAATTGTTGGCAATGAGCAAACTATTAGCAGACGGTTAAGAGTAGCTCCAGAACCAGAGTTAGACATCTTTCAAACCAGAATGATTTATGAAAGTCTGTATATTTAGCTTCTTTAAATAAAGTTTACATTTCTTGCTGTTTTCTTGTGCAAATCACCAGTAAAATGGAAATGGAGAAGAATGTTTGTCATAAATAGCTTGCGTGTTTAAATTCTGGATTGCTCATGTTGTCTCCTTCTAACAATGTTGAAGGCTTAGCCTAAAATTTCTAGTATCACCAGTCAACTCATTCATACAGAATCTTCCTCTTTATTAAGAGGCAGCTCTGCACTGATAAAATTGATAATAAGGCAAACATAGGCTTCTTGCCAGCCCCTCAGCTAATCTGACCTCTGGCCAGAGGAGTTCTGGAGATAAACTACAACAGCACAATAGGCAGTCTGACCCAGGGGCTAAGCACTCTGAACCGTCCTGACAGTTGAACCCAAATACACTCTCACCAAGCCTTAAACAGCTGAGACTCCACTGAGACTGCTATAAATTGGTAGCTTCCAGCTTTGGATATCCAGTCTGAGCTATCATTCTGCACTCACATTGCCCAGGTTCTCTTCAAGTGAGTAAATCTAGGCCTTGCATCTCAAACAAAACGTGATCGAGTATTTGAAAAACCCTCTGCTACTATCTGTTTTCTTCCTCAGATAGTATTCTGTCACCAACTTTGCAAGGCTTCACCAGTGAGGTCTGAGGAAGAGCTTGTATGGTTGCTTCTCATCTCTCCCTCTCTGGCCCTCTGTTTGTCTCTCTCCCTCTGTAGCCCATCAGAAAATAGAGAAGGGGAGAGATTGCATGGTTAGCCTCCAGCTAAATCTATCCCAACTGAAGGCTGTGCATTGTCAATTCAATAACTAGAGTCAGATTTAAAGAGAGCACAACTGAATGTCACCAAAGCATTTGCATATATTTTAGCAAGCTAGTCCTCTGAAACCCTTCCTGGTGCTCACACTGCCTGGGGACTGCTGGGTGATGTAGAGGCCCTAACAATGGTTAGGTGAGCCCTTGGAGAGAGGGGGATAAGGATGGTGGTACTGAAAATGAGTTCATAAGGCAACTCCATGCTCTGATGATCTCTGCTGTTCCAGGAAATCCCAGAACTAAAGTAAGACACCCTATTCTGACATTAGGAACATGCCTTTCCAGCATATTTCTTCCAGTTTGTCCCAGAGAAAAAAGTGAGATTAGTCAAAGTTAGGGAGTGAAAGAAGTGTGACACCCATACAAAGAGGGACAGGTAAGCAAGCAGAGAATGTGAGAGAACTTCAGAAAGAAGAGTTTGAAGAAGAGTATGGGTGAATTAGACAGAGAGAGATGGAGATGTGATTGGAGGAAAGAGCATAACAGGAGAAAGGAGGGGGCAAAGTCTGAGGCACTCAGTGAGTTCAGAACAATCTCTATTCTCTACAGCACTTTCTGTTTAAAAAAATAAAAAAGGAATGATGGAGAAGGGGAGAGAGCCAGACAAGTTTAATGATGTGTGTTCAAAGCTCAGATTGGAAAAATGACAGAGAAAAGCAGCCTGTTTCGGCTCTAATAAATTGTTCTTTGCTGTAAGAGACGCCTGTCGCAGCATTAATACAGGGCCCTAATACACGGGTCAGGGTTAAGTAATTTTCTCCGGCAACTTAAGCGAATAATGAAGCTGGCAGCGGCTAGTGGCGCAGTGGGAGAGATGGCCCGGGCCGCCGGCACTTTGTCTTCATTTATTATGCCAGCTCTCATGATTTGGGTACTGGCTGCAGCGACGGGAAGCCTCCGCCGAGGAGATATCGCTTCATTTCGGCAAGGTAATGAAAGCTGGGATGGGGGGAGGATAAACCAATTTGCTGGCTGACATGGGAAGGAGTGATTTGCAGACCTGGGTAGGGGAGGGGGGTGACCAAGCAAGAGGAAGCACAAGGCTAAACCAAGGGGGGTGCTCAAGGCCCTTCCTTAGATAATGGCACCATGTGTTTGTGGGGAGGGCAATGGAGCAGGACCAAGCAGGAGGGGATAGTGGAGCTGGAATGCAGCAAAAGTCAGGACCTGAGAATGTGGGGAGTAGGGAAGAGGCACCGGGAGGAACAATGGGTGCAAAAGAGACTGATTGAGGAGGAAGGAGCAGGCACACGTCCAAGGGCTGATGGAAGTGGCTGGCGAAGTTAAAGTAGAAGTTCATGTAACGGTGGGATGATGGAAGACAAGCAGAAAGCAGACATAGAGGGAGCAAGAAGCAGGCTGAAAGGGAGAGCAAGGAATGTTGTCCTGTCACTGTGGGGAAGGGAAAATGCTCACAAGCAACTTGTCTAAGGCATAGATACTGAGGAAATACAGTACTGGAGCTCACTGAAGTCTCTCCCCACTGAACCCATCAGTCTTTTCATAAGGAAAAAGCTCCACATGAAGTCTAAGGCAACCCTGCACCCACATCTCTCCAAGAAGAGAGAAATTCACTCCCTTGCACTCCATCCTCACCACATGGGCATAGGAAATTCATCTCAAAGTGTATTTCCTCAAAGCAGATTAGCAACAATTTTGTGGCTTAATTCCTAAAACGTGTCACTCTGACCAACCTGGCCATACTGTTTGCATGCTCACAGTTCCCTCTGATTACCCCTGCATTGCCATCCTCACTTCTCAACCTGAGAGCATATATGCCTAACAGCTAGGATGGCATCTTAGTCTCTGCTTTAAAATACATGGATCATTCAGAGAACATCCCTAAGTCCTTCAACATCCATGGTCCCCACTCCCAAAACATTGAAGGGAAAGGAAGCATCAGAGCTCTGGCAGAGTCAAATCTGGAACTCTTACACTTTCCTTCCCTCCCCCTCTTCTCGATGTGGGTTAAGGATTTCCAATAAGGACCAAGTGTTGAAGGCTTAACACTGCAGTCTCTGGAGAAGCAGGCCAATTTCACACTAATCTTCCCCATGAAGGGAGAGAGCATCGGAAGCAAGAATTACATCAAAGAGAAGTTAATGCTGAGAAGCAGACGACAAAAAGGAGCTGCTTTCAGTTTCAAATGAATACACACAGCTGGATTAAGAGATCAGGCAGCTCAAAGCCTGTATCACAAGCTTTGGTACCCAGGATTTAGCCAGCAGGGAAGAGTTCTGATCTGGGCACTCTTTTGACAGGAGAGGAGAATCTTTATCAAGCACCACAGGTATTTGAGAAGAGCTGGGAAGAAGACAGGAAGGCCGATGTCCTGTTCTGGCCCCCATTGACCTCTTCTAATAGATATTACGTCAGACTCAGGTATTGAGGTTTGCACAGCCTACATAGCTCCTGAAGCATTTTAGTTAGTGAACAGTTACCTCATCATCTCCCCCTGCCCTGCGAAGCCCTCCTTCCCTCTTTGGTCTGGGGCATTGCAGGTTTACATGGGCAATAGCCCTCCAGGTGCTGAAATGCAGGGAATCCCTTCCTGCATAGCAAGAGGTATGTTCAGCTTCAAATTCAACTTACAAAGGCAGCTGAGCTCCCTGTAATATAAAACACACCCTCCAGAGGACAGGAAAGCAGAGGGTGATTGCAGTAATGTGTCTGTTGTCCCATTTTAAATGGTGCCAAAGTGAGTCCCGGCGCGCTCCCCCCGCGGGAGCCTGACAGGTGTAAATCCTGCGATGAATGAAGGCACCGAGCCCTATAACGCTGGTGTCTCTCCACGCATCTCCGCTCTGATTGACTTGTCGGCTCTCTAAGGCTGACTCTATCAGCTCCTTGCTGCCTCCAATTCCAGGCGTGATTTAGTTTGGAGATGAGAGGTGACAGTTAACATTGGTACTCGTCAGTGTAGATCAGACACAGTCACGCTGTCTTCTCCTGGCTCACTTCCTCACCTCCTCCCCCATGCTTCCCACCCCTCTGGTGTCTCCCACTCCTATCTGTTGCTCTCATTCTCCCTGCCTATCATCATCCAGTCCCTCTGTTAACTACCATATCCTTTTGCCTCCCATCACTATTGCCAGAGCTCATCATCATCAGTAAATTTTCCCTTTCACTTGTCTTTTCTCCTCTAGAATAAGAGAATCCTAATGCCTTCTTCAAGAAACATCTTTTGTGCAAAGACTAGGAACAGCTGTTTTGGCATGTCCTTTCCAGTCCCCCGTAAACCTAAGTGAGCAATATCCAGCAAATACTCTATTTGCCAAATTTAGCCCATTTCTCCACTGACAGCTTGTTTGTTGCAGTTGAATTCTCTCAAGTGTATTTGCTGTTTGAAATTCATCAAATGTTTTTGTGGAATGAATCTGCATTTGAAGACTAAAGAAGAAAGGGATTTTGCACTTAGCATGCAAGATTACAACTGATTTGTTTGGTGTGGAAGAGGTCTTTCTAGTCCATATGCTGTAATAACCTACATCAGCCCTACAACCCAGGTTTCCAACACAAATACTCACATTTCATATCTGGAACTCCTCCTTTCCTGCCAATTTCACTACCTAGAACTCTTTTGGAAAAGGAACACAAGGAATCACGCTTTTTATTAAAATTTAAGAGTTGCAAAAGATCTGGGATGTAGTCATACAGGTTTTTTCAACCCAAGTAACCTTCTACTCTTTCACTTTTGGTATCATATTTCCCAAGCCCATTCATTTTCAGTCCCTGCTACTACTTTAAGTGACAAGATTTCTTTAAGCCACACTAAAAAAAGCATCTGTTCCAGCATCACCAAATAGGAGGTGACTCAGTGGACACCATATTGGTTAGGTTCATCCTTTTTAATTCCCAGTTCCCACCCTTCAAATTTTCAATATCTTCTGAGCTGATTTCCAGTAAAGTATAATATTTTTCTCTAATCCTTATGCGCTCCTTAGTGTTACTAAGGTCTCTGTTGGACTTCTTGGCCCTTCCTTGTTCTTCACTCTTCACTGAAGTTCAAATAGAAAAGCAAACAATCCATAAGGCCACAGGGAAGTTAAGAAATAATGGTTGGAGATCTAGAAAACCTGGCCTGCAGGAAAAAGGCTGTAAACAGGTTTGTTTAGTCTAGAGAAAAAGAGTGGAGGAGGCATGATGGCAATCTTCAAATCCATAGCAGGCTGAAGAGGCTGGGTCTTTGGAAGGTAGGAAAAAATTGTAGCCTTAAACTGCATCAAGGGAGATTCAGAAAGCTCAAATACCTTTTTAGTTGTACATGTAGTAAAGTTTAGAAATAATTTGGTTAGAAAGTGTATAATTTTTCTTAAAGACAAAGGTAAGGAAGAATTTGGAAAGAATCATGTAAGTATACTTTGGCTGGATTAGATTAATTTTTAGCATTTCTTCCTTCTATATTTTCTCTGAATCTGTAAATACATCGACAACATTCTGTTAATGTGACAGAGGCTACCCATAACCATAGTCCCTTCCAGAAATGAACACCTATCTGAAAACCTATAGTGGAGCCACATTAGCACTGAATGATGATGATAATAATATGAGGCATTAACAAAGCCCTGTCTATGCCTCCCAGCATGGCTATGATGAAACAAAGCAGATAGAAGAGACACTATACATGTACCATGATACTGCTGAGAATCTGAGGAAATGTGTCTGAAGGAAATGTTAATTTCTCTGAATGAAAGGCAAAGATGCCTGGCAACTTGGAGACTGAAGATTACCTACTGCAAATATTGCTGAGTTTCTTTCTAAGTTTAGGTCATTTAATGATAAATTAAGTTCTGAGCTTCAATGAGGTGTGACAGGAATTCTGTCCAGAGCTAGTAAGAAAGACAATGTTTAGAATACACTTATCTTTTAATTTAGACTGCATGAATAATATTTACCCTAGCTGACTCAGTGATATTTTTCCTCTAAACATAAATTATTTCTGGCTAATGAATTTCCCCAAAAAGTTCCATCTCTGCCTCTGAGAGACAACTAGAGCAGTGCTGATGTACATACTCACCCCTGAGTATAAAGAGATGTCATTCCCTGTACCATCAAAAACAGTAACCAAAGGCTCAAAATGGCACCAGGTACAGCTGTCCACGTCACCATCATCCAACTACAGATGTTTAGGGGAACACCTTAGTGATGGGGCACATCTGCCTGTCTCATGAATCTTGCTGTGGCTCACAGATGACAGCTCCTGTTAGAAGATGGCTGTGGGCCTACCTGAGCCATACTTGCCTATCCTACGGGGCATTCCTGCCTCTCGCAATTCTGAGGGCATGACAGCACTGTATGTTCTTCACCACCTTCCCAGGCACAGTCCAAGAGCCTAATGCTAAACTTCAGGCTTATAATGAGACATACCTGTGCTAATCTCACCATGACAGTTTGAGTCACTGAAAGCATGGGAAGTGGAGGTGGTCTCATATACACTCTTGGAGGCTAAGAGTATCTAAGTCCTAGCTTAGGAAACACCTTGATGAAGTGGTTCCCCATTACAAGACCAAACTAGAAACTCAAGCTTAAGCAATGGAACCTTCAAAAGCACAAATAGAATCCATAGCAAAATTTTAGTACCCTGGAATTACCTAAGTCAGACTAGAGACAGAAACAGTGAACTCTCTTCTCACTCTTGCCCCAAAGCTCAGCAGTGCTGGAATCTAACCATATTCAAAACTTTGCTCACTGCTAAGACAATCCTCAACACCATTTTAGACTCTCCAGCCCATATCTGCCAGTCAGCGTTCTTAATCTTCCCATTGTCAGAATCTCAATTATTTCTCTCATTTATATGGCTTTATGATCATTTTCTCCTGTTCCATCTAAACTCCTCTTTTCCAGGACAGAGATATTTACCTTTCAGTTTGTATTCAACCACTTTTTCCTCATTATTTGCTCTGCTGAAGATCCCATCTCTACCTTGGGGCTCCAAGGGGACATCCAAAGACTGCATGGTGTATCTGGGAGACGGTTTACCCAAAAAGTCTCATCTTGTCCATAAAAGGCTCCAGACAAGGGAGTTGCAGAAGGAAATGAGCAGTGCCAGCACAAGGCACTGGGTTACTGAGACTGCCAGTTTCTCCATTAAATCATACCAGGAAAAGCACACATCTCTGAAGGCACTTTTGTCTATGGTCTGTTGTCAGGGTTGAGATGCAGCGATGGAGGGAACTTAAAACATTATTAAGTGGTCAAAAGCCTCTCCAAACAGAGGGCTGACACTTTCTGGTTTCTCTGGTTGCACAAAGTCCCTGCCTCCCATAACCCTACTGCCCACTCTTGCCTTGTGTCCATCCACTCCCCCTCCCTTCTCCAGCACCGCCCTCCCCACCTCCAGCCCGGGTGACGATCCATGAAAGCCCTCAGCAGTATGTCACAGGAGTGATAATTACATCCCCCCGCTCGCATCATGCTGCCTGCTGCTGACCTCTCACCCCTCCTCTCTTTTAATCACCCCCTGGCATCAGTCACTGTGACAGGGCAGCAGCACTGGACACGTGACCTGTCAGCCCAGGAACATGACTTATAGGGCCCGGCTGGTGGACAAAGGGAAGGGAGATAGGCAGCATAAATCTCCAGTAGGAATAAAAGAGAGTGATGGGGCATTCTGCCTGGGCCTGCGTTAGCAGATTCTCGGCCTCTTGTTATTCAGCCCAGAGTTATGGTGATGAGGAAGTGGCCGAGAGTGACACGCACTGGTCCCAATCAACCTTGCAAAACCTGCCGAGACCTAGAGGAGCCTTAATGTCACACATGGCTGGAGAGCCTCAATGAGGTGGGTGAGGGCCAGGGGAGCAGCCAGAGCTGTCCCCAGCCACCAGAGGCATCTGACCAGCAAAAGCTTCTGCAGTCAGCAAGGCACTAAGTCACACAGAACAAGGACCCTTCTTCATCTCTACTGAGCACAGTTGCAGCAGGACTTGCACATAAGAGCACACACCATTGGCTCAGGATGCAGGCTTCTCCCTAGCTGGAACATTCCTCCAAGCTTCCCACCAGCCTTCTGCTCACCTGCAGACTGTCCTGCCATATATCTCTTTTCCATCTACTCCCTCACACTCACCATCGTTTGGTGGGATAAAATCATGGGTACACCAGTGGGATAAAATCATGGGTACACATAATGCTTCCATTATGAAGTTACAGGACATCTGGAGTTTCCACCAAGGATTAGTCCCTCATCACACCTTTGCTGGGACAGAATTGCTCCTCTTGGGGCTGCAGAGACCTTTAACTTCTATAGGGAGCACAGGAGGGAGTGCGTTTTTCCACTAACACCTATGACAGGTGCTGCAGCAGAAAAAGGGCACCAGGAAGATCCATACGGATCATCAACTCCATCCTATGACAGTCACTACCGAGGTCATCTTGTCCCCCTCATCCCTCAGGAGGGAAAGTGGCATGGGAGAGCTGATGTCCCCAGTAGTGCTGTAACTCTTCTAGTACTTAACCTAGAAGTCAGGAATTCTAACCCAGAAGGAGTCGAAATGAGAAGGAAGCCCAGAGAGAAGGACTTGGGGGAGTTTTGAATATAGTGGAGAATAAATTAGGGAGAGGTAACATGTGGGAGGAATACAGGGAAATTTTAAGTACATTTTCTTTCTTTTGTTTAAAAACTGAAAGTAGTATCTGAAATTACAGCTCGTCAGCTGAAAGCCAAAAGCTTTGATGACTTTTCTTTGTGCATCATGGAACAGAGTAATGAAGCCCCTTTCCAGCTTTGGGTGAAGTTGTTTCTGACTGAACATAAGAAAGGTGAGTCCCAGTAACTAGGTGGGATTTGGCTCCATAAACATCTGTATCTGAGAACAACCATGTCTTGGGTGCTCAGAAATGTGAAAGCATTGGGGGCAGAGTGGGAACGTAGTGTGTAGATCTTTTTCATTGGTGCCACGTGTCCTGTCCTGCACTGGCAGCGGCTCCTCTAAACTTCAGGTTTCATTTGCATAGTGAAAACATCAACAAAGCCATCTACTAATGTTGGCCGTTCACTCTGTGCGTAAGCACCACCTCTTCACCAACTCCTCCTACTCTTTCCTGAAACCTACAAACTCCAGCATTATGCCAAATATCTCATCTATAAGACAATTGCTAAAATGAAAGGTGTGTCCAGACAGCGATGGGTGAAGGTCTGCTTGTGCCATTCCCTGAGTCAGAGCCTGCTTTTGTACACTGAGACATCCTCACACATGTCACAGGTAAGGGGCCACTGACAGGGCTGTACAAACCATACAGCTCAGTGCTGGTGCCACCACTAAATAAGAGAGCCAAGAAAGGTGCTGAGACTTCTCTCCTGGACCAAGCAGCCACATCAGCATCCTACACCCTCCTCTCCCAGCAAGTACCAGTGCTGCTGCTCTCCTCAGTTTCCCTACCTGCAGCCTCCCAGACCCTGCACAACATGAGGCAGGTAAGGCTCTCTCCCACACAGAACCGACTTTATTTAGCCTGGAACCTGAGGATTAGACTGAACAGGGCCCCACAGCTTCCCTCTCCATCCTCCCTGAAGGCGTCTTCTCCACTGGCAACTTCCTTTTGGGCAGAGGGGAAAGCCCTGAAGCCCTCAGCCTCCTCACCAGCTGGGTCCTACCCTCTGAGACAGGAGCACATCTCTTCCTACCCTCCTCCCCCACATCTGCCTTTTAACGATGATGGAAGCTGCTGTCAGCGTGCTGCGACAGTAATAAACACTCTTCTTAATAACTCAGGGTGTCCCTCTTATTAAAATGAATAGACTTCAGTGGTAAAGCCAGGCTGCCTGCCTTGCAGTCTGGTGTGGACAGCAACCCTCAAGCAGAGCAGTTTATCTGCTGTAATTACTACAGCAGCTTTGGCTCCAGGACATTCCTAGTTACAGCACTGTACTGTACCCCCAGGCAGAGACTTGGGCGCATGGAGATGCCACTAACACATGAGCACACAGTGAAATGCAGGCCGATAATTGCCTGTGTGCCTGCAAACATGTACAGCAATCTCTGAGATGCAAGGACACAGCAGAGTAGGGTTAAACATATCTACAGCCAGGCTTTTAGGCCTCCTAAATCCCACTGAAATCAGCAGCAGCAGCGGGTGTCACTCTTTCTGCTTCTCTCATACACAACAGGTATATTAATACACCTGTGCATAAACCACACTGCACTGAAAGCAGGTAAAGAAAGGCAAGTGCCTGCTCTGTGGGTGACAATCCTCTCCCCATCTCACAATATATCTGGTAATTTTTCCAGTTCCCTGGTGGATGAGAGATCACAGGATAAATATATCCAGGTTTTATGTACCAGTGCACCATGTTAAAAAGGATTGATGTGACACATCCCTTGTGTCCACCCTTTCTGGGTCTTGGATCTCAGTTAATGTACTGGTTTCTCCCTCTTTGGGAAGCTGTCCATTTCCCAAGCCACAAATTCAGATGATCTTTGTATTTCAAGCACTGACTCTTTCACCATGCATACTGTAGGAAAAACCACCAAATTTGGAATCCACAGGACAGTGAAGGATACCATCTGACAATGTTTTGCCAGAGGTTCTTTTTGAGGTATGTTTGGACTGGCTATTACACAGTGGCCTCTCTGAATTCTTGCCCAGGAAACCAAAGCACCCCACTCCTCTGCAGATCTAGTTTATGTTCTTAGCCTTTACTAAGCTGACTGATTCTGCAAATGTGCCCAATGCTGACCTGAGTGAGGCTACATGTATGCAGAAGAAACGCTGCCCTAGGAATCATTTTTCTCCTTTTGAGCTCTCTCAAACAAAGATTATCCAAGAGAAAAATCTATCAGAAAGACAAATGACAGTAGCACATCTCAACATCCACTCTGCTCCTAATTCAGAGCAGTTCTCTGAGCTGCAGAGACCCAGCAAGACCAAATCTGGTCCACTGCATCTCAACCTTCCAGGAACAAGCACAGAGGAGCAGTGCACAGCTATTGCATCATTTCTCTCCTCTTCAGTGCATTAAGGCAGGCTTCTGTGTCACTGTCACCATCAGGCCTCACACACTTACAGGATTCCAGCATTCAGAACACCTCACTCCATCTCACCTTGCAGTGCTCCTCACAGAAGAACCCACAGCAGGATGCAAAGGTAGCAGTGAACAATTTTGCAAATTTGCCAGAGGGATAGTATAAAATAATCAATTCACATGCAGCTAGGAGAAGCAGATGGTAGGACCTCACCATGAGGAACAGGATTCCAGTATGTCTACCTTTATTATCTATGAGAGACAGGCATTTGCTAGCTCCTCTTAGAAAATATTCCTGGCATGGAATATTACATTCTCACTGGTTTTGCTGGCATTTAGCACAGCACGAGAGCAAAGGAGAAGATAGTAAAAAAATGAATCAATTGATGAATGACCAGTCATTTCAACCATTGTCTTGCTGGGCTCTGAAGTTAAATTGCATCACAAGAAAGCTGCAGACATTCTATTTCTTCATGTTTCCCAAGTCTCTCATATGCCATGTCATGAATTGTCCATCTTTCTGCCCAGTGGAAGTTTAGCAAGGATAGATCAGGAGGAGCAGTTGATGAATACAAAACAAGACAAAGATCTAATCTAAAAGACTTCCAAAGGGCCAGTAGTATATCAAAATCAGTATCTTTAGCTACATGCAAGCAGACTGCACCACCTGTGTCTACAGTACTTTCACCTTTCTAGGCCATGGCAGGGATTCTCTAAGTTCACTTCCCACCACCAGGCCTAGATTTCCAGATCCACATGGCTTGTCTTGCTGAATCACTGCCACCAAGGGCTACAGGTCATGTTGGGGGCTGCTAGTCTGGGCTTCCAGAGCAGCAAGCCTCTGTCAGTGAAGAGGGCTAAACCAGCAGTAAAAGAGTCTCAGAAGAGACTGTGGGAGCACTGACAGAGCCCTGAGAAGCAGTCTGGCTTTGCAGTCTACCTCAAGCTTATATGTCTTACTTAAGCCCAAACAGTTCATCCATTTCTCACTTTAAAAAATAAAAAGAAAAATAGAAGGAAGAAAATAAAGGAGAACCTTGCATAACAAGCTGAGCCCAAGAGCTGGGCAGAACTAGGAAAAGTTGCAGCACATCCTTCACCCCTGCTACTAGTGATTTTATTTAGGGGACACATGCTCAACATGCAGCAGGGTAGAGGTGGAAGCCACATGAAGTCTACTTGCACACTCCAAAGGCTGCTTTTGGTATGTCCAGTGCCTGCGAGGCCAGGCTAGCTACTGCCTGCTAGGAGTCTGGTTACTGGCTGGGTAACTCTTGCCCTTGACAAAATCACCCTGCAGAACTGCTGCAGGGGTCCTGATGCTGTGGCATTGCCTGCACCATAGTGATGGCTGCTCCATATCTCTCCATATGGAAAAGAAAACAATATAGAAGCAAACTTCCCTCCTATGTTGAAAAAGCAGTTGATGCTTCATTCATCACAGTGCTGGGCCCAGGCCTTCACATCAAAGGGAAGGGCTTGTGCCTGAAGTCACCATGCTGTGGCTCATTGCCTGCCACTGAACAGTTCATGGAAGACAAGCCACAGTGTTCAGACCAAAGTGCTTCTCATAAAAGTGGATACTCTAGCTCCTTGAGAAGGCCTTGTGCTCCAAGTAGCCTGCAAAGCAAATTTTTGTTTGAGAATGTGGTTCACCAGTGTTGCAATGAAGCGAGACATTGGAAAGCAGACAACAATGATCCAAAAATCTTAGCAGCAGTCACAGAGTTTCCCTCCTTCCACTGCTGTCAACTCCAAACAACATCAATATTTTGCTGCTGGTGCTTTTTGCTGGGATGCTGGAGGACTTTGCAGCACCCATCAAGCACACAGAGGAGTTACAGAGGCATGAGAACAGCAGGGCAAGCTGAGACACTGCTGACAGCTGGTCCAGAGGGTGAGGAGTCAGGAGAGGACCAGCTCTTCACTAGATCCTAGAAAGCTCAGACCATGGTTTTGGCAAATCATTTCTGGAGCCTGGGATGGGCTGACTAAGGGTAAAGGGCTATTGATGCCATCCAGCTGAAGAGCCCTGAAGAGCTGAGAAGGGCTTGGGAGAGAAGAGTGCAGAAGACTGATGACAGACAGAAACACTCTCCACAGAAACTGAGCCAAGGAGAACTCAGCCCTATAACTTCCTGGGCTTGCATGCTCTACAGGGCTGTGACATGTCAAGAAGCAGATAAAGAAATTATTCTGAGCAAGTGTATTTTTCTCCCATTGGCCTGCAGACAAGCACATACAGATAAAGAGAGACCTCTAGTGATGCTGGAGGGATTCTGCCTGTCCTCCCTCTCTGAGCATCCCTCACAGCCAGAAACAAATATCTTGGTTGCTCTGACTAGTGCAGTAATAGCCTTCCTCCAGAGTATGAGAAAAACACAGGCTTATCACAATAATATCTGCTCATCCATGGAGGAGGTGGAGGAGTGGTATTCAGATTCAGGGGAATGATTATGCCAGACTTATGGAGTTCAGGAAAACTGACAAAGGCATGGGCTCAGGTCTGGTCTTGCCCACACCTTGCCTCTCCAGTTGCAGCTATCTGAGCTCCAGCATGGTCCTGGGATCAGAGATATGATTCAGCATGGGGGGAATGGATTATTACCAGGGCTGGGAAATGATGTTCACCTCAGTGGCAATGTGGAACTTGTGCCTGGAAATTCACATTCAGGCAGGAACTTCAGTGGCTGCCAGCTCAGTGTGGACAGAGGCAGGAGCAAGGAACACCAGGTCCCTGTCTGAGCCCAGTCATACCAGGAGATGTCATATCCCCCTTGCACAACCCTGGCAACTGCAGCATCTTGCACTCAGCTGCAGGAAGGAGTGATTTTAGTTTTTGCTGAATTCAGCCTCAAAAACCCCAGTGTCCAGATGTGAACAGAAAAGATGGTGGAGTGTGCATAAGGGCATGCTCATGATGAGCATCCCATGTCCAGCACAGGGAGAAGGCAAGCTATTCAACTTCCCAACTCTTTGCACCAAGGGCTGGACACAGAGCCAAGAAAAGGGTTTGTTTATTCAGATATACAACTAGTGCATAAAAGTTTCCAGGTATGAGAAAGGCTTTAAAGGAAGCATGAGGAAAAGAGGCAAATGCAGGGGCAGACTTGGCTATAGCAGAGGCATAGCAACTGTGCTATGCAATGTCACAAACCAGATACATAGACCTGTCCTGTTGCTCTCAAACCCATGGTAAGAAGAGAAATCAAGGGCTCCTGCCAGGCAGGAGAGAAGGTCCCTCTGGCTGCTCCTGACACCTTCTCCACAGCTCTGAGCTGTGATTACTCAATTAGCAGCTGCTGTAGTACCTTCCTTGCACTCAGCAGTCTCTCCTTTTGCCCAGCCAGCACGTAAATCAAAAAGCAGCAGCTCTTTCCCTGGGCTTTCTTTTTCTTGTGCTAGCCCAAGCCTTGGTGACCTCCCATTGAGAGGGGCAGTCATATTTTGCTGGAATGCTTTATTTTCTGTGCTGCATGAAGAATAATTGTGGAGGGGAGGGAGAGTGCAAGCACAAGAAAGCATGTACACTGCCAGCCAGGCCGGTGTCCTTGTCCCACAAGGTCATGGATCCATTTTAGCTCAAAGAATAATAATAAAGCCTCATAGAAGCAAGGGATTCATAAAACAAAACATGAGCTGGGCATTTGGCAGCAGCTGCCCATAGAGTGGGAAGCACACATTTAAGTTCTGAGGTACAAAAGCACTCAGGATTCCAGGAGCTGGCAGGGTTTGGGATAAGGTGTGCACGTGTGTATGCAGAGAGAGCTGGCACAACCTCACTTTCTCTTTCCCTGCATACTTCATTGGTGGTAATTCAGACAGTGCAGTGGAGTGCAGAGGTACATTCAGACTGAGGAGCACATCTGACCCAAACAAGAACAAGTGGCAGGTGAGAACAGCCTGTGTGGTGAGCCCCTTTTCTGCCCTGCTGCATCCCACCACACTTCCCCACACAGCACAAATGCAGCTTTCTGATGGTTGCATGGGACCCTTGCACTGAACACTTCTCTTCCCTCTTTAGAGGGCAAACATGAGGCACAGAACAACAGAATAACTTACACCTAAGACAGAAGAGCCTCCTCTGCGAGAATTCAGAAATCTTGGGGGATTTGCAAATGTTCTGATGAAATCCCAACAGGCATGTGAATATTTCCAAGTGATAAATAAGGCCCTGAAGACCAAATTCAAGACTTTTTGAGAAAAACAATGGCAGTACATTTCCTTTTGCTTCATATATAGTGAGCTCTAATAACAATTACTATTTCTATCTTGTAACAGGCATGCATGACACTTTCCTGACTGCAAAGGACATCTCTCTTGCTCATTCCCAGTGTATCAGAACAAGACGTCTAGATCAAATGCAAAGGGAGCTGAAGTGAGTTAAGATGACCTGGTACTTCAGTGGAGTCAATTATTTAAGAAACTATGGGTTAAAAAAAGTACTGAATAGGTTAGAAATTCAGGCAGTGTTGAAAGAAAAGATCCATTTCTTCCAGATAGGTGTTCTTACATTAAAAAGCTCTACAGTTAACTGGAGAAGTTGAAGGCAGGATTTGAGCAGTTGGGGAATGTCTGTGTTTACTGCTCAGAGTGCAGAGAATTATACCATTGACCAATGCCCACAACAGTCTAGATTGTTCTAGGGGCATCTGCCCATCAGTATCTCCAGGCTAAACGGAAAAAACCAAACTGGAAGATCAAAAAGGAATGGAAACTGAGGAAAAGTCAGAAATGCTTTTCTAAAAGAAAATCAGCCATCCTTAGCCTGCTAGAAATCTCTGAATATAATTGTGAGAAAAGAGATTACTTACCATTATTTGGACTTCCAAAAAAAACCCGTCACCATAAAGAGGCTGCTGATGAAGCTAAGCCAGGACAAGGTAAAAGTGACAAGGAAATTCTGGCATGAGATCATAGCCAAGGATGATCCCAGCACAGACAGTGTCCTCACCGATCAAGGCATGGTCCTGCAGAACTGGAGCAGGTCTTGGAGGCAAAGCTGAGTGCTGGTTACAGGGCCCACCCATGGCCCTAGCATGGCAAAGTGAGGAACCAGGCCCAGGCTTCATGCAGGGAGTCCCATCAGGAGCAGCAAGAGTTAGGGCTGAAGACACTGCTGCAGCCTAGGGCTGAGGTCAGGAAATGAGGCCAAGCTAGAGAGAGGCAGAACTACAGCACAGCTCAGGAGGGTGATGAGTGGCCCAAGCTGAGCTTAAATGAAGCTCCTGGGTGTGGGTCCCAGGTGAGACCAGGTCAATTAAGGCTTATTGGTGCCATCAGAGCCTAGTCAATTTTGCTTAACATGAAGACCCACTTTACATGGGATGGGATCATACACAGAAGGAGTTTATGTGCAATTTCCCTGCTCTAGCTGGCCTGAGTGACAGACTTCCTTACACATTCCTGTAACATCTGTCTGCTTGGGGAACATGTGTAACATGTGTTTGCATCCCTCAGGAGAGGATTTAGCACCATCTAGGCAACAGCATTAGGGAAAAAAAAGTAAAAGTCAAAGTGCATTAAAAATTACATAAATGCATTGCATTTCCATTTCTCCTAAAGAATTAAAAAAACCCAAAAAACGGGGTATGTAATGGGAATACCTCATAATACAGCACATAACTAGCCTCTAGCAGTTACCAGTGGTACATGGAGGATATAAGCCCAGGATTTTAAAGAGAACAAGTAATTTTTGAACCTTTCTGGTCAAGGACATGTGGCAACTGCTAAACACCTTGGAAGGAGGAAAACAGCAATCCCTGGGCAGCTTAGCCCCTAACTGTCCATTATAGCGTTTCCTGGCCTTTTTATCCTGAAGTATTCAATTGTGGCCACTCTAAGCACTGGGGACAAAAGCCAGTTCTCTCTGCCTGAGTAATTCCCATGCTAAGGGAGCGCTTTTTTCTCCAGTGCTCCAAAAGGTGCTGTGGGATGAAAAAATAAAGTGTATTTTCTGTCCTGAGGAATGGGCTGTGCAGAGGGAAAAGAGCATGAAAGCAGGCAGGCAGCCGGGAACAGTGATCAGCAGAGAGGGCAAAGGCAGCACAGGGGCTCATAAATATGTTTTGCTGTTATTTTGGAATGGCAAAGACATGTCCTTGTAGGAGCAAAACCATACAGATTGCTTTATTATTTTCAGTCCAATGAAATTAGCTGGAGTAGGGAGGGGAAGTGAGGCAAAGAGCAGGCAGGAACAACAGCGATGGGGGGATCTGTACGATGCGGGTACCTTGTGCTTGGGACTGTGTGCAAATGCAAGTCCCAAACCTGCCCAGCTGGGTGATGCTTTGTGAGCTCAGTGTGGCCTGACAAGCTGGGGGTCAGTCCTCACAGTCATGCAGGCCTGCTGGTGCCTGGATGGGGCTTGGGCCCCTTTGGCTCACTGCAGGAGGCTGCATGGAGCCTCCAGCTCCTGCTTCACAGCATTGGGACCCCATAGGGGCCCATGCCTCTCCCTGCCCATTCCCTGCTCCATGGCCCACCCTGTTCCCCTTCCTTGCACAAAGAGCAATGAGAGCCTGTGCTCACCTGATACATCCACCCCATGGGATTGGAAGGAAGCAGCATGGTGACTGCCATGCCCATAGGCAGATTGGTCACTTACACTGCATTTAGTGACTAACATATTTGATGTAGGAGCCTTTGCATGCTGCCCCCACCCCTCATCTCCTTTCACCATCTGTCTGTTTGTTGAGAAATCTGTTCCAGCTGACCTCGAGCTGACCAGCGCTTCCCTCTTCCCTCCATCCTGCCACGGGCTCCTCCAGACATTCCCAGCTCAGCTCATGGGCTTTTAGCTGACTATGCAAATGTCACCCAGCCAGCTGGTGTCTGCCTCCCAGAAACACATGTTCAAAGGCCCCCTGGACAGCCAGGCAGGAGAGGGGGGCAAGTCCCTGTGCCCCAGCCCAGGGGTTGCCCAGAGAAAGTTATTTAGCCAGGAATTATTCAACAAACAGATGGGAAGAGGAAAGGAAGGTCAGGGAACACAGAAAATAAGACTCTGGTGCATTTGTGTCAGTGTGCATAGGTGTGGGTGTATGGGGTCCCCAGGTGAGTGTGTGGGAAGTGCAGATGTAATCCCTGTGTGGGGATGGATAGTGATGGAAGGGGCGTGTGAGAAAGATGTGCAGGAAAGATGTTTTCAACAGTTTTGTGGCCTCCTCCTCCTAACGGCATCTTCTACAAGACACTAAAGGAGCTCTAACAAACAGCATAAAGGAGACACAGCTGTCAGAGGGCCAAACAGCAGGTCCACAAAAACTGCCTCCCAAAAGCATTACTAAAGCAGGTAAGGCCTGAAGGGCCCATTTCTTCTTCAAGATCTGTTTTCTCTCTATCACCCAAGTGTGACCACCTACCTCAGATCCCTAGTTCTCCATTGAGGAAGAGTGTGGAGGTGCCAAAACCTGAGGATTTGAGTCGGAACCAAGGAGAAAAGAGAGTAGTAGGGCAGTATTGCCACAGCACCTCACCATGGCTGATGACACTGTAGGACATACATGCCCAGCCAGAAGGCCATGCATATGCAGCAGTGCAGCTCACCTTTGTATCTTTGCAGGGCTGGGACACTGTCATTTCCTGAAATGCTGGCAAGGAGCAGGATTAATGTGGAGATGCTTGCTAAATCCTTGCCATGCATGAAGTGAGAGGAAGGCTTGGAGAGAAAAGGCCAAAGCATCCACAGTTCCATGTATGGATTGCCTCAGCCAATTAGGGACATCCCCAGCAGTTCCGCTCTGTGCCCAAGGCTAATTCAGCCTTAGTTTCTCAGGCAGAAGGAAAGGTTGGGTGTCTGTATGTAGTTACACAGAGCTTGGACACTCTCTCCACCACTCTTTTCCTTTACCTCTTTCAGATACTCTCCCTCATCTGATTCCAGGTGTCTGGGTATTTACTTCTGAGTACTTACTAACAACATTTGAGCAGGAAGACACCAAGTCTTGTTTAGCCTTCTGCAGGCTAAACAAAAGTCAGGATATTGGCTCAAAATTTAACAAGATTCTTCCTTGCAATTACAACTAGCAGAAGTCAAGGTACCTCTCCCCAACCTAAATTTATCCTGTCACAACTGCTGTTCTGGCCCTCTGGAAAGAACCCCTTGGGCTCCCTGGGAGAAGGCAGGATGGCAGCTCCAGATGTAGCTGACAGATGATGCTCTTCCTGGCCATAGGCAAGAACTGTGAAATGGTGAGCTGCCAGAAGCAGCTTAAGGAAGAAACGCAGAGTTTGTGTACAAAGGAAACCATGAGGTTACAGCACCAATACAGAGCACAGGGGAGTTGCTGGACATTGGAAATGTCTCCTTTGTATCCTCAAAAGTGACAATGAAGCCTGTCCATGAGCCAAGCCTAATGGTAGAGAAAACGTACACCGCATGAAATAAGCCCAGGCAGTAGTTTGTTCCCCATAATGGACTAGAAATCTCTGGTAAAGAGATCAACTATTCAAGGGTGGAATGGACTGTTTCTGCTTGCATCTGTGTTCATCTCATCTGGATTTAGAGTAGCTCCCAGGGTTTGTCACTGGGTTTTAAAATGACCAAAATGGAATATATGTGAATGGAAACTGCCATTTCTTATGTATGCGTTTCCTGTGGTTGGATTTGGCACAAGAAATAAAAGTGTTGCTGGGTTTTTTTACTGAAGAAGAAATATGGGTTATATTTGCACTACAGCAAGGCTCAACAGAGCCAAAGCTAAGGGAAATCACAGGCAGATCAGTAGACTATATGATCATAGAACCAGATCATCTTGGTTCTCATATTCTAGATGACACATCATAGGTCTCGACCACCCCAGAGATTATGGTGGAGGTATCTGACAGGTTTAGCTCCTTCAGGAACAGGGCCTTAGGTTAAGGAGAACCCTGTATTGAATGATGAAGATGCTTCTTCAGAGCAGAAACGTATGAGTGCATACTTTGGGCACTGTCAGAACAGCTGAACATCCCTGATCAGTATGGGGCTAAAAGAGAAGGTCCGTACCATCACCCTGCTACGGCTTCTTTGGGGCCTTCAGCCCAGCCTGCATGGTAAGCACAGCAGAAGCACACCATGACAAGCTGCCAGGAGCATGAGAGAAATAGGCTGTACCTGCTTAGTCCAAAGGGCCATCCAACCCACTATCCTGCTCTAAAAGGCAGACAGGGAACAGCACTGGCCACAGCAGAAACACTGATGTGCACTTTGATATGAAGGAAAGAGAGACTGCATCTGTCTTCTTTTAGGGCAAAACAAGCACTAAGCACTGCATGAAGCCAAAAAGAACAGAAGTTACCTACACTCAGCATGCACCTACATTTTCCTCACAATCTTTGACAGGATCTTTGTGTCTACCACCACAGTCCTCTCCTGAGCACCTCTGCAATATTTTTATTACTACATGGCTTTTCCCTGGTAACTCAAATTTCCTGAGATCAAAAGTCATGCACCAAACAGGTCAAGAAGGAAACCAGAAGGCTGCATCCACACAAATGCATTTTCGAGGGCACAGGATCTAGTACTAGGGCTTTTTCAGCATAGGCAGGCTCCTGGCACAGTGCTGGTGCCCACCAGCCTTGTGCCTTCTCAGGCACAGCCTGGCTGAAATTTGTGGGGAGCACAGGCAATATTCCATTTCTCAGAAGCAGAAGAACAGAGAAGGCCTTGCTGTGCTGTGGTGGGGGAAATTTGTGACATTTCAGCATGAGCCACATCCTACAGCTTGCATTTTCTTGAATATACTTGTTTAGGCATAACTGCAGAAGCCCATCAAAGGATACCAAAAGGATCCCATTGCAATGGGAAACTCAGAAACTGCAAACCAGTGGAGTGCCCTCTGATGCTCAGAGCTGAACCAGACCCACTGGGCTAGAGCCAGCACCTGGGCCCATAAATCCTCAGCCTAACCATAAGACCAGAACTTGAGCGTCCAGTTTAACAGGAACCCAAGGAGCCGTTCTCTCCTTCTGGCTTGGCCTCCGCAAGCGGCCCCGAGCCGCGGTGGGAGGGAGCCGGCAGCCCTCCCACCACCCAGCCCAGACGGGGGGAGCGCGGGGTTCCCACCAGGCTCCTCCATTCCGTGGGAAGGCTGCAAGGCAGAGCGAGGAGGGGGAGTGCGCTGTGTCTTATCTCTCCTCTCCCTTTGTATGTACCTCCTGGTACGATTATTAAACGCAAATTACAAAAGATGTGACCCAAACGATCTTTATTTCTTCTTTCACCGAGCGGTGCCTGCAGGGTCCTGATTCTGAATTCCGTTTCAATTACCGATGCCACTTTAACACAAAGCAGCTTCTGTCTGCAATTACCGGCACTGACGGCGGCGCAGAGGCAGCTCCGGTGGCAGAACACAAAGCCTGGCACCTTCCGCTGTTTAGAAACTTTCATTTGCCATGATTAAAGGCAGCAGACGCGAGAGTTGTCGGTCTGCAGACGCGCACTGAGCGGCACGCTCCTTCCCGGCGCATTCCCCGGGACACCAGCCCTCAGCACTCACCTCCACGAATCACTCAGGAGAACCTGAACTGATATTCCAGCCGGTATTATGTAGACAAACTGACGGAGTTAACTCATCACGCTCTAGCTCAGCAAGGCAACTCTGCTTTTACTGCTGGTAAAACTGAGCAGCCTGAGCTGCAGGGCAGAGACACCAGTACAGGCTGAGGCACAGGGTGATACAAAGATGAGTATTTTCCTTTTACACTGATAAGCTAAAGCACTAGTAAAAAGACTACAAAATACACTCCTCACTCACAGCTGAAATGCAGCCTCCTGCAAGTAGAAGGCTAGATGTCCTACATATATTACTGCCACAAATTAACTCAGGGAGAGATGGTGAGGCATCCCAAAGCCAAATGAAACCAGTAGCAGGAAACATGCACACCTGTCTGAGTTGGCAACTATTTAAGACAAGAGGGGTTGGCACCTGAAATCCATTGGGCGTGGACCCCACTCTGCATCTTGTGAAACAACTTGGCACCACCTGAACAGCATCTTCTGATTCTCAAGTAAAATTCACAGCAACTGTAGTTTCACAGCTAAAGTCAGACACAATGGAATTCAAAGAGTAAATTTCTGTGCAGTAGCTGCACATCACTCTCTGCTGCTGGACCTTAAAGCCCCTGCTTTGCCTCAAGCTGGGCACTGCATGCATGCTGAACCACAGACAGCCGCACACACACTCAGATCACCTGGGTCGTGGAAAGGCAAGCAGACACCACCTCTCCTTTGCCCCATCATGCAGGTTAATTTTTGCTGCTGCTTCAGTATATGCAGCTGTGCCTCTTTGTCCTTCAGCTTTCTTCAGAAGCTCACCTGGCCTGTGTGTGAGGGTCAAGTTTCTTATCTTCTAGATCCTTTCCTTTCTTTCTGTCCAGCCTCTCCCAGTGACATCCTTAGTGTCCTCTCGCTCCCTTTCTCCACACCATCCATAATGTACCAAGCATATGGGGCTTTCAAAGACACAGGAAGAACCAATTGCAGGTGCTGATGGCTTCTGAGAGGTGCTGTTCACATTTATTTTCTTACCCTTTGTTTGCCCTTGCCTGTTCCTTGACAGGTGGTCTCTTTTTCTCAGGTGGTGGTTTACTTCTCTCTCCTGTAAGTTTGTTTGAACACAAGTGCACAGGTCCAAGCTGTGAGCACTGCAGCAGCACAGTGTGCAAGGTGAGTGTGCAGCCAGGGCAGTGCTGTTTCCCAGGGAAGGCCAGGCTAGGGCTCAAAAGTAGGGAGTGGGTGTCTGAGGTACTTAAGCTGGGTTAGTGCAGACACAGGGAATGCCAGCCATGGAGGCCCTGCTCTCAGAGGTGAAAGTGTTCAGTCAGAGCTGCCAGCTCAGGAACAGAGACCCTCAGGAATCATCCTTGCCTTTAAAACCCTCCCAAAGCTTGTATGGATGGAACAAATCTTGAAATTCTTGGCCACAAAATATGACTTAAAGAGGTGGTGTGTAGGCCAGGCAGGTCATTCACACCCCTTAGTGGCACAACCCCCATTTTCCAGCAAGTGCCTGGAGCTGCATGGCCCCATGGGGAGTGAATAAAAGACACTAAATCCCACTAAACCCCAAAAGACAGCACTGGAAAAGTCTCTGCCATGGTGGTGGCAGTGTCTAATTCCCACTGGGCTTCCCAATCCCACGCTGTATCAGGACAGCCCATTTTGCAAGGGCCCAGCCAAGCTGCTGTCCCCAGAAGGCGGCAGAGGATGAAGAGAGGGCAATTTACAGCCCTGGTTATTGAGTGGTGTGTGAGTCGTTTGTCACACTGAGCCCTGGCACCTTGTTCTACCTGTGTTGTGTGTGTTTTATTGGTGTTGAGCAGAGGGAGGCTGGAGCAGAGGGAAGTCTGGGAGGAAAGGCACTCAAGTGAAAAATGAACTGAGCCAAACAGGATTGAGAGAGAGAGAGGGAGAGAGAGAGAGAGAGAGAGATGCAGGGGAAGGGGGTGAAAGGGGCCATATTATAAAACACAAGACAAATGTGCCCACTGGTAGCAGGGTTAGGGAGAGAGGAAGAGGGAAGAAATGAGGGGGAGCAGGGCAGGAAAAAGAGAGAATAAAGACACTGATGTGTAGCCAGTACTGTCCTAGTGGGATCAGGGATGCACATGTAGTCAGAAAAATAATTCTCAGTTTAACAAAGCAAGAAGAGGGGGTGGGAATGGAGGAAAGCTACAGATCCAAACAGAAAGTGCCCCAGGGTATCCAATCTGCTGGGTTAAAAAAAAAAAAAAATTAAAAAATTGCCTCTTCCCCCTCCTTTCTCCACTGGGGAGCTGGCTCCTTCCCTGTTCTCCCAGCCACCACCACCAAAAGGAATGGGACCAGAGAGAGAGCAGAAGGTCTGTTTAGAATTTCACATCTTTTCTATCCTGCTCCCTCAGTGCTAAACTTTCAAGACAAAAATCATAAAACGAGGTGCTTTGTTGGTGAGGGAGATTTAGAGATCTTCCTGTTAGGAACAAGAAAGGGAAGAGAGAGACAGAGAGTGAGACAGAGCGATAGCTAGATGGAGGGCTGGCTTTGTGCTTGCAACAACCCACTAAAGGTGCATTTTAATTAAATTTATACAAAATGTGTCAGTTTTATCTCTATGTTTCAAACCTGACTCTTTTCTATCAAAGTAAAGTATTGATCTTCACTGCCCCGAAGCTACCTGACTGAATTAAACAGAATAAATAGAAGAAGGACTGAAAGGGCTTAGAAACAACTGCAGAGAGGCGAATGTTTAATGGCTCCACAGTCATTTGCTGCAATTAAAAAACAAAACCGTTTAGTGGGGCTGTTAACACCTTGAAGTCTGAAAATCCTCACTTCAAAAAAGCCCCAAAACAGCTTCCAGGCAAAACATTTTAATTGCCATAAATACTTCCAACCCCAGCCATCACTGCTGCATATGCACCTTATACTGATAGACAAACAGATCCCTGGGCCCAACAAAACAGAACCTGCTTAGCTGGTGAGATATAGGTATGCTCTATACAGGCACATGGACACACTCCACCCAAGGAAAGGCCTGTATGCAGTATGACACAGATATAAGTCCACTTTATTAAAAAAAAAACCTGTTTATCTGACAAGTTAAGGATGGATGTTTTAGACCCCCACAACTATTCCAGGTACATTTGAGTAATGTGACATTGCCTTTAGTGAACAAATATCCTCCAAACTCCATACTCAATTGCATGTCATGCATAGACATCTTACAGAGCTCTCTCTTTGCCTTTTTTATGTCACAAGAAGCAGTCACAGACAGTGCCACAACCAGTCTCACTTGATTAAGAACTATGCTGGGGCTGGGATACCCTCTGACAAGAGCATACAGGCCCTGGAACAGGCAGGGCCCATAGTTTTGTTAAAGGCTCTTGACCACCATGTGACTTAAGAAACCAACCAAACAACCAAAGAAAAACCCCACTGCATTTCCTTGGTTAACCTTAAGGCAGTGTGCCACTGTATGACTTACCAAAGCCTTACTGATGGCCTATGCATCTTTCAGCGTGGAGATTTTCCATAGCTACTTTATGGTCATCTTCTGCTGAACTTAGCAGAAGAACTCTCTCTGTAGAGAGAGACATCAGGAGGCTGAAGAGCCCTAATGGCTTCAGACTTCCAGAGTTTGCCCTGGAAAATAGTCGGGCTCATTCACAACTCATCCCTTTCCCTGGCTATTTCTGGGATAAGCAGAGCAGCCTTAAGGTAGAAAGCAGTTTTTGCAGGACATGATTACAGTTTCCTATCTTAGTGGGCATACTACCAGGTGGGCAGTGTTCTGGTGCTGTTCCTGGGGAAGACGTTTTGTACAGAGACTATATTGATTTACTTTGTGTTTATGAACATCTGGAAGGAGATCCGTAGCCTGAAACCAGCTCTTGGCTGAAAATCAAAATAAACAAATATATTGGCCTTGTGCGTAATTTCAGTTAGCAAAGAAATGTGGCTGTGAAACCGGATGGGTGCTCAGAGGTCCTTGATTTGGTTCTTAGCTGTGTCACAGTCTCACTGTGGGACGCTGGAGAACTTGAATTATCAGCCTACAGTTCTGGTCCCTCTGTATGAATTGAAGAGCATCCAATCCCCTATGCACAGGGACACGCAGGATCCTAAGTCTTGGGGACTATGGTTTGAAAGCCATGGAAGTGAGTAAGAGTATCTCTGTGGGGCATAGAGCAATACAGAGGCCAATACTAGAGAGGCTTTAAAGGAACTAGCTCAGGTCCTAGAGAAGAGAACTTACAGCACTCAGCAGGGCAAGTCCAGGCTGTTTCTTGTCCCTCTGGGTTAGATGGGGTTTGCTATGTGGACTAGCTGAGCATGAGCTCAGGTACAGCTTCCATAGCCTGAACTATTATTGCCCATTTATTGCCCATGAGGTTGATTCACCAAGCCTACAGCCATCCTCACATACAACCTCACAGGCCACAGGGAGCCATGGGCTTAGCTCCAATTTGGCTTTGGAATTCCAGGCACTCAGAAGGTTGCTTGAACTGGATCAAATTCTTTGGCAATTTCCCAAGGCATTTTCCTGGCTTTGTGAGTAGTTTTGCTGATCAGGATAATGACCAGAGTAAGACTTCAGTCTATCACATGGACAGCAAGTCCATCTCTTTTGGCTGATTGAAAGTGTTCCACAACACCAAATACAGTGTCCCTCATCATTTCAGGGCCAAAAAACCATCCTGAGAATTTTCCTTACTTGGGTCCAAAATATGAGTGATTTTTGCTGAAGGAGCAGGGTTAGATAATAAAAGCTGATCAATTAACAGTATATCAGTTTAGGCAAGTGAATCCTGTATGTTCTCATCTTCCAAACATTTTGTTCAACATTAAGTAATGATGAAGAGATTTTCTGTAAGCAGCAGGACATTTCACATAGAAGCAACAGCATAAATATCACCATACACAATTCTTGCTTGTGACTGCTAGAGAATCACATATTTTTAAATTATCTGCAAAGCCACGTACATGGGTTTGTACTGGGGCAGCTCCATCACCAACACCTGAACTGCAGGTTAACATTCATCCCAGTCAGCTGCAATACTCACAAGCAACAGAAGCACAAGGACAGAAGCCAGCATGGCTCTGCTTGACAGGATTTCAAAGCTACACTCTCACTTGAGCATCAGGAAGTTCTGCCCTATGCCCTTCCTGGGCCCACAGCCTCTCGGGTGAAACAGCCCCACAAATCTGAGCCAGGTGCCATATTCTGTACAGAGGGTACATACGCATTCAGTCAGCCTGCAACGTGAGCATCTGAAATGAAGCGTTTGAGAGCCAAGGAATTGGCCTGTTTAGCACTAAGGTTGAATACTCCTGCTGCTTATGGCCAAGCTCCTGCTGCTGCACTTCAGAGCGTTTTGCTTTGTTACGGACCCCTGATTAACACTTTCTAAGCATTTCAGCCCACACTCCAGTCACTTTGCAGATTGCAATGAATGCAGATTTGAGTTTATGGGTTCATAAAAGTGTGAATTAGCACAACAATTTTCTCCCAGCCTATTTGCACAGCCCTTCCTTGAGTGACCTGTCTCTACAGACATCACAAATATTTCAACTCAAGCAAACTGCCCAGTGAGGCATTTTTAAGAGACTAGAATGAGATTGGTGGCCCCAGGAAGCAATGCCTGTGGGAGCACAAAGCAGGAGCATCACTGTGAAGACCAGCACTTGCATCTTCTGGCAGCACTATAAAGCACTGAAAAACAAATTCCTCTACCCCTGTAGGAACTGCAGTGATCCCAGCAGCCCTGGCTACTCACACTGGCTCTGAGCCTGGCATTGCTATTGCCACCCACGCTAAAGAGAGAGAGGTGAACAGACCTCCCTTGTTTGTGTTGCACTAGTGCAGTGTAGTCACACAGCTCTGCATCAATACATTGGATCAGACACAGAGACCCCAAAATAAGTACCTCACAATGACCCAGTGCTGTGTTTCTTCTCACAGCACATGTGCCTCAATCTCTTCCAGCCTCTATTCTGACATCCCATATCTTTGGGCTGTGGAAAACACTGTCACCCAGTAATCTGCCCCTTTTCCTGCTCCCTCTGTATCACTGGTGTGATCAGTCCTATCTCTGTATGGAGGAGGGGCTGGCTCACCAAATTTCTTTAATTAAAAGAAAAAGGATCAGGTTTATTTCAGATAAGCAGGCAGGATTAAAATAGACAGAAAGAATAGACAAGGGGCAGCTGTCAGCACTCCAGCTGATCCAGTGTGATTATTAATAATGATAAGCAGGAGAAGAGGGCTAATAAAAGGATAATGAAGTGGTCCTGAAAGTGACAGGAGATGGAGTGTGATAAGAGAGCCCATGGCATGGAGCTGTTGTGGCCCCAGTGAGGTCTGTGCAGAGCAGCCTTCTGGGGCAGATGCAAGTAACAGGGCACTAGGAGGAAATCTCCCCAGGGATCATGGCAGAGGGATTAGTGGGCTCAGGAATTCTGGCCATCCATGCCACACAGCATTCATGACTGAATCAATCAGGGTCCTTCCTTGGCTGCGACTTCCAGGAGTGCAGGTCCCCCCCTGGATAAAGCACAGCCCAGAGAAGACTGGTCTCACCAGGGCACTCAGTTGTGGATCCCCTATGCTGCCCTGCCTTGGCCCTCACTCAGCACAGACCCCATCCCTGCACAGCCCAGGACTGGGGCACCACATTTTAAAAGGGAGCACAAGTGGGGAAACTGCAAGGAGCAGTTGCTGGAAGAGCACGTAGGCAGCATGGGCCATCTCTGCCTTGCCTGGGGATCACCCACCACTCCAGTTCCTCCTGGCTCTGTCAGCTCTCCAGGCCATGAAAGGGTCCCATATCTCAGGCAGCTGTCCAAAAAGGTGGAAGGATGTGGCTGCAGAAAGAGCAGCCTGGAGAGCTGGCTCTGGATGCCCTTTCCTGAGGGAAAGCTCATGGGCAGATCATGAAGCACAGGCAAAGATTACCACAGCACTCTGTACTAGTGGTTTGGGTCAGTCAAGGGGAAATAAGGTGTGAAAAGTTATTTCCCAGAAGCCATTAAACAGAGAATGAAATCCCATCTAACACCAAATATGTCTGCTCTCTCTCTCAAGGAGAGGATGAAATCATCTGTAAAGATATGGTGGAAAAGAAGGAAGAGGAAAACTCATGGCAAGACCGAACAAGTCATATGGCTGGAGAAGGGAGGTCTTGGACAGGGAATGCTGTTGGAGGAATTTAGGCTGTTTCAGACAAACTGGGTTAGCTTTCATTCAAACTGGTCTCTTTTATATCCAAACATCCCCTTCTCCCTCCCCAAGCCTAGAGCATCTCTCCTTCTCCAGAGGCAGAAATACTGTGGCCCGGGCTGTGACAGTCACAGGCCAGCCAGCAGGCTGGCAGCTGGGTGAGCTCCACTGGAGCAGCCACAGGCAGCAGCAGCAGCAGCCCTGCACAAGGCCCAGCAGAGCAGCAGGGGATACAGGCCCTGGCTCGCACTGCCTGGCACTCAGCTCCCGCCACTCCGGGTCACCGCGGCAGATGCTGGGAGCATATGTCATGAATTAATTCCACTTTCCCTGAGATGCTTTGGAGAGAAGAACAGCAGTGCCTTTCCAGCTTATTAACATAGGAGCTCCCCCCACCTCCACTCACTTCATCACACTTAATAAAACAGCCGGCCAGAGTCCCTCTAAGAGGTTCTTTAATGGAAAGTTGCTGGGTCTGCCATTTTTTCAGCTTTTATTTCCTCCATTTTTTCCAGTGTTTCCTAGGCTCTCAGCCCCAATATTCCCCCGTCAAACTGTGTTCTAGTAAGGCATCTCCACCAAGAAAGCCTATAAATATCATATGTATTATTACAAGCAAAACCAGAGATTTCTAAAACCAATAGAACCTAGATTTAATTTTTCATTTATGCACTTCTTTTACTTTATCTGTGATGAGGCTCACCATTTGCCCAGTATTGCTCTATTGAACTCTGAGTCTGCCAGAAGCTATCTGCAGGTAGATATTTACAGCCACCCAGAATCCCAGTGAGTCCCTGGGCAGACACCTCATGCCAGCTCACTGAGCCAAATATGCTGTTGACACACACACCTTGATGCGTTTGCAGCTCATCCTCAGCAATGTAAGTACACAGCAGAACCAAGACTAAGCAAGACTGCTCTACATTGAATTGTCATGTTTGAACTAAAGATGGGAAATGATTGCCAGGTATACGAAAGCCATGTTTGAATTGGGAACTTGAAGTTCTTAATTTCTAACCCTGATTCTGCCAAAGATTTGTTGTGTGGCCCTAAGCAGACCATTGTACCTTGCATTACCCCTCTGCAATACAAGGTCTGTGGAGACCAGCAAGGGAATACTACTCTATGCCTTGGGCAGGCACAGCCCAGAGGGCTGATCTGAGTTCCTAGGAACTGGGGACACTGTTTCAACAATGGCTCCCTCTTCTTACCTCACCTGAGGGTCAACCAGAGCAACTGCTTTGCAGTCTACAAGAAGAAGTTACACCTGCCATTTCCTCTCCTGTATGCTCTTTCCACAGGACTTGTCAGAAATGTGGGTTCCTGAGGCAGCTTTGTCACAGCCAATACACACTGGTGCATGAAACCCTGGGCATGAAAGAGCAGCTCACTGCTCCTCTTCAGTAAGGACAGTAACGTGTGCGACAGCACCAGGACCTGAGAAAGAAGAAGCAACAGGTCTTACTCATCTTCCCATCACTGCAACTAAAACACAACTGTGGAAGGAAGGTGGGTGGGAACAGCTTACTGGAGAAGGGCCAAGAGCCTGACACCCACCTCCCCTCCTCCAGCTGTGCAAGGAATGGAAGAGACATGGAAACAAATCTCAGTCTATTAAGTTTATTTAAGAAAATTAAAGCGACAACTTGATCCCAGTGCGCATAAATACTGAAGCAAGGAGAAAAGACCTGACAGCATGGCTGTGGAAAGGTGAAATCAAGCAGGCTCAAGAAACAAAAGATGAAACTCAAAAACTGAGTCTAGAAATAAAGCAGATTTTAAACCATAAGGGAAATCATCTATTAAAAAGTAACAAGGAAAGAGTTTGAAGTATGTTGTCTGCCTTTCTAAGAGACAGGCAAAGCTCAGCCCCCACTCACAAGGTTCTGCCATGGCCTATATTATAACAGGTCAGACCAAATAATCAAAGATAGCAAAGATACCTCTTCCTGACATAAAACAGATGAGGCTGGCTTTTTTTTTTTCAAGCCCTTCTCTTCAGCTCTACTCAGGTGTTTGCTGGGTTACCAAGGTCCCAGACTGGGCACAAGCCTGGCCCACACACACCTGCTTCCCACTCCAGAGTATCCCTGCCCAGGGTCCCCAGCTGCCCAAAGCACCCCTTTTTTTTTCCTCTCAGACTAGTTTGTTGTCTGATTTACTAACCTATTTTGGTTTCCTGATTAATTTTTTTTTCCTGGATGTACAAAGCATTCTAAATTCTCTGTGGCCAGGAATCATAAATGTCACAGCAAAGTAGATGCTAGTGCAGCTGTGAAGTTTCTGCTCCTACCAAAACAGGTTTTTCTGCTCAGAGAAAGACTTTCAGATTATCTTCTGTACAATGGCCTCCCAAGCTAATGCCTCACTTAGTTTTCTTAGTTACAGGAGAGATGTCTTGGTTGTAAAAAGCTGAGTTTCCTTAAGACAGATAAGCCTCCCATTATTTTTGGGGCCCCAGAGTGGGACCCAACTCCTTCTTTTTTGTTGGTAAAGTTGTTTGGCATGTCAGCTCTCACCTGAAATTCTGCAGAGTAGTGAATTCACAGAGAGCTATTTGATCTGTTCTGCTGTCACAAAAGTGGGAATGCAGTGCTCTGTTAGACCAACCGAACAAGCAAAGAAAAGCAGCACAGCAAGCTTCCTCCCAGCACCTGCACTCCCCAGAAGTATATAGCAAGACTCTCCAACAGGGCAAGGCTTTGAAGGACTTTGGTTTAGAAGTAATGTTACTGTTTCCTGCAAATAATGACCATGGTTCTACAGGGACAAGGAATTAACAGCAAAATGAGTTTTTCTTTAGCTAGATAAGTAACTCACAATAAGAGTGAGTTACTTGGTTCCAAGGAGACACCCACCAGGGAGTTATCTTATTTGAGAGCATCAGGCTCCATTCTTTCACATACATGGAATAATGTATGTGAAAGAATTTTCCTTGCAAAGTACCTATGCCTGAAGCGATCTCCATTCAGGCTGTGGTTTCATGTGATTGCAAAAGCTAAGTGAGGTTAAGCCTGGTCAGAATTTAGCTGGGAAACCTCAAGGTATAAAGAGGGGCTGTAAGAAGTGGCAGTTTAATAGGTGGTGCTGCATCCTGAGTCAATACAGAGGTAATGTTCCAAGAGAGAGGTTAAACTAACAAGGAAAGGCTGAAGGCTGCTGGATGAAATATAAATCAGATATCCTGACAGCTTGAGGTGTCTGTTGTGAGGAAGATGGTAACCTGGATGTCCTATGAAAACAAGTCATATCAGCCCAAGCTTCTCTGATAGCCGTGATTGCAAACCACACTCCATTGTATGATGGTCCACTCCAGAGAGGCAGCGTTTCCAAAGAGAAAAGATCAACCATTGCAGTCATCTGCAGAGGTGCTATTGAGGTGGAATGACTCTTTATAAGTAAATATTTTATTGTGTTAAAATTCTTAATTTCTTTTGAGAACAAAAATTCTTATTAAAAAATAACCCAAGCTTCTCCCAAGACAATTTTTCTATGAAGCAAGGTCCTATTTTTTTCATGTCTGAAATAAATTCTCAAATACAAGTGAATAGAAAATTTAGGTGCTTAACTATTTACAGGAGATGGATGTATGAGACATCTGGTGAGTCAGAGCTCTATGGGAGACTGAGGTGGTCCTCCCTCTCCGACTGTCCCAGGTCCCACTCAGTCACTAGTTCTGATGACACCTCTGTGAAGAGATGGTCCCAATCCCAGCTGACATCATCCTACCAAGAAGAAAAAAGACAAACATGCTGAAATGTTACTGTGCCACCAAAGTTCTCTGAACCAATGCCAGAATAGCAAAGAGAGAAACCAAAAGGTAACTGCCCTGACCAGGGAAGTCTCAGATTCAGCTGTCTAGAGCAGGAATACTAGCCAGAATGAAATGTGAATATCTGCTACAATTTTAAAATGTAGACAAAATTATTCATGTTCTAAAATTCCAAAAAGGACATATTTGATGATAATGTTAATATTAGATACTCCCAGGCAGGGCATAGAAAGAAGCCCTTTCACTACTCTTCTGCACTTCTGCTGAAGCATGTGCAGTTCAAAGCTGCAGAAATCCTTTGCTACAAGTCTTGAGCTCCTGCCCACCCTGTTGTATTGAGGTTGTTCTGTCCTGCTTTAAAAACCCCCTGCCCAAACCCAAGATGCTTTCTGCCTTTGTCCCTCTGTACTTTTCTGTGGAACCACCTGTTGCTCATGGTGGCCACCAAAGGACAAAGCACTGTTTCTGCAGGGATCTCTGACCATACTAGGCCTTGCACATTCTCCTGACCAGCTCCTTCATACTTTATACTGGCCAATCATAGTGATGCCATCAATTCATACCAAGAAAGCACTATCTATCTTAAAAATCACCTGCTGGGGAAATCAAACCTCCAATAACTTGGACAAGCTCCTCCTCACATCTCCTCCCCCCCACTGACAAGACTTCCTTTCCTAGTACAGTCTGAGACACACAAGAAGCTTTTACCTTGTTGGTGTTTCCACAAAACAAAGACTTACCTCTCGTAGCTCATGCTCTGGAGCCAAAACTTTGGTGAGGAGCTTCAGGTCTACCTCCCCATCCTATGAACATACAGAGTCACAGTCTTACAGACACTAGGAAAATGAACACTATCATTTCACCAGATACATTTGTTAGACATTGCCACATTTGCCTCATAAGGGTCACTTTGTCCAGGACAACAGCAAGAACCTCATCTGAGAAACAGATACCATATCCACATCATTCACAGACAGAAGTACAAAAGCCATGTTGCAGAAAGGAACAGACTTACAGGGAGACTGCAAGTTCTCTGGATGATAAGGCTGTATATTTTGTGCAGCTAAGTATCACTGTGAAGGATGACATGAGCCTAGAAGAAGAGGGATTCACATTGGCCAGCCCATAGCAAAATCCACTTACCAGAGTCTGGAAGGCAGCAAATTTCATTAGATCTTTGTCCAGGTCATGGTAGGTCAGCACTCGGTTTACCTGCACGCTGCAGCCAGAAAGGGTCAGAGAACAAGCCTGTATCAGTGTGGAAGCACATGTGAGGAGAAGGGGGGCATGAACAGGTCATCTGGTGACATCTCGAGTGTCCACATCCCCCCTGCAGACTCTTAGCATGGATGTACCCAGACAGAAGCACAGCTCAGTCAGCAAATGAACAGTCATTGACAAATCTATGTACCAGGGTGTGCACATGCATAAAAATAGGATGTGGAACAATCATGGACTCCCTCAGAGAAACCAGCATGCCAAAAGAAGATCCACACACTAGTTGCAAGGGCTAGAAAGAAAAGACCATAGTGAGCATTCAAACAGCCCCAGTGCCTTAGCAAAGAGCCTCTGAGAGCAACACCATACAAGCTAGAGAATAGTAGGGATTTTAGGCTTTTTATGTCTGAGCTGCATCAGAGCTATTAAATATGACTTCCTAAAATGTAGCCTTCCAAGAAAAACATGGTGTAGGGGGGTGATACACTGTTGTACCACCTGCCTTCACAAGTGATCCAACACTGTAGAAAGGCTTCTATTTATTGAATTTTATTGTGTTTGTCCATGAAAGTCCCTTGTCTTTTCTACTGCAAGAAAACTATGAACATAGGAGGATCAGATCATTTTATTAAAAAAAATAAAGAGAGAGAAAAATAAATTCATTCCAGTGAGAGACACAGTAATTTTAAATTTACTACATAAACTGTCAATTATTTTTGTTAACAGCAATATAATTACAATATAATTATAGTAATTACAATAACTACTCCTCACCTGTGAGAGAAGCATCTGTGGCCAGGATTAAGATATCCCACCCCTCCAAATAAGAATCAACAGAAATCCCAGTCTGTGACTTTGGCAATAGGCCCATTAGAGGACAGGAGACTTTCCTGGTACGTTTAAGACAAAACTCCAAAACCTTTCATTTCTTAAAACTTTCTGGTCTCCCTTGAGCTGACTCCAAGGCTACTGCAACAGCCCCTTCAAACAACAGGACTGTACTTTGCAAATTAACTACACACTTGAGTAAGAAGGATAGCACGTGGAGGGCAAAGCAGCCTACAACCATCAAAATTAAAGTGTGTGGAATAATGCATGTGCATTGCAGACATTTGGGATTATGCAGGCAACCTTAAATCAAGAAATTCCCTGCTTTTGAGAGTTTGATTTTGCAACATCAAATATATTATTGTAATGTAGGGATTTTTATATAGAGAGAGAATATGCAGCAATTGCTTTCTCTGTGTAATAGGAAACAAGAATTTTTCACTGTTCAGCTTGCAGCACTACTGTCACAAAAGACCACACCAAATCCTGCTGAACAGCACTGCTGCTGACATCCAAAGAGCATGAGTAAGATGGGTTTAATTTCACTAGCCAGTTTGCACTGCTGATGAGAGCCTCAAGAGCACCTGGCAGTGCTCTTACCTGGGGGGAGCTGCCACTTGCATGGCCAGATCTTCCTCCTGGACTTCCTCCAAGTCAGGGATCACAGGAATGTCTGCAACGAGAGAAAGCAGCAGCAGTAAGTGGGGAGTGTTGTGCTCTCCTCTCACTGAAGACAAAGGTTCCCTTGCTTCACAGATATGAAGCACCTTGTTTCTTATTAGAGGGAAACACAAAATGGTTATTTAGCAATAATTAAAAATATATTGTTTAATATTTAAACAAGGCAATAAAACTTTGAAGTCTGAAGTCACAAGAAATCTTGCAAGAGGAACAGATTAATCCAGGTATGGCTCTAAAGGCCATGGACTATGCATCTGAACACAACCTTAAAGCTGAAAGAAGCCACCTGTACTAAACCTTGCTGCCTATGTTGCCATCATGTACTTACAAGAATTTGCTTGTTATGTGTTATCATTTATTCAGACACCAGTCTCCTAGACTCTGTTAAAAATGAAACATGGGGCAGAAACTAAGAGAATCCACATAAAACTGCATATTGAAGGATCTGCTCTTGGGGTCTCAGGCTGTGCAGAGGCCTGTGACCTTCCTCAGGAAGGAAGTGCTGGTGGTCCAGTAGATACAAACACTAGGGAACACAGGTCTTGTTGTAGTGTCACAAAACTTTTCCATGACTTCCAGTGTCATACTGGAATGGCTGAAGGTCACTGGGTATCCCCAGCACAAGGACAATGGCTACTCCAACTAAAAAGGATGCTAGAAACAAAAGAATTGAGGACAGGAGGAAGAACTGAGTGTGCTTTGCGTCCTACTAAAGAAGCAAGGCCCTGAAAGCTTTGCACAGTCTGTCATTTGATAAAGCACTGCAAAAAGTTAGTGCAAAAAAAAAAGAAGAGAAGGCAAAGTAACTGGAGGCACAAAGCAAGAACAGAGTACACCAATGCAGAGCTCCTTTAAAGACTCAAAACCACAAAGGCTCTCCAGAGACCCCGAGCCCTCACACCATGGAGAAGCTGATTTGGCTCAGGGAAAAGGTTTCACTTGCCCAGTTAGCAGGCAGAGCTGGCCGCTTCCGCACTGGAATGAGCAGCCTGCTCCCAGCTCTGCCGGCAGTACAGTAACACTACTGCTGGATGGCAGCAGGCAGCTGAGCCTGGCTTCGCCCCGTTTTTCAGCCCAGGCTGAGATGAATATTCAGGAGCCGGAGAGACATTCCCACCCATGGTGCCGAGGCTGTGGGCAGGCTCTTCCCGAGAAGCCCCTAGTCCGGCGGCCCGTCAGACTGCAGGGTCCCAGCTGCCCTCCGTGCCGCAGGGCCGCCGTGGGCCCCCGCCCGCTGGCCGGGAGGCGGCCCCGGCCCAGCTGCGGCAGGGCACGGGTCAGCCGGGCCCCGGCGCAGCGGCCCTCCGGAGCTGGCACACAGTGGGATTTCTCGCTAATTGGTTGCCTGGAGGAAGGCTGAGCGGGACAGGGGCTGTCACGAGCATGGCCGCGGCGAGAGGGGTGACAGCTTGGCCGGCCTCAGCAGAGCTGTGCCTTCTAGCTCCTAAGGAGCAGGTGCCTGTGAAGAGGTTCTCCGACTGCAGGAAACTTCCCCAAGACATTTAAAGGGAAACTGCAGCAAGAGCCCCTAGGCTGGCCCTAAGGCAGAGGAGGCAAGTGCAAGGAATGTCTCACCTGTGCATGGCTGGGCATTTGGGGGAGATCTCCCCACCTCTGCTTGTGAGGACAATACCTGGTAGAAGCTGCTATCCTGCTGGCTCTCCCCTGCAGAGGCTCCCAGCTCTTGGTAAAACTTAGGTAAGAAAGTAGCAAAACGCACTTATGGGACAAAAGCATCTCCAGGGACAGAGAGACCAACATGTGGAGGCAGCTGGTAAAATTTGCTCAGGGATAATGAGAGAAAGTCCATGTATATAAGCAACAAGGACCAAGGAGGGAACAGACTGGTCCAAGGTGGGGAATGAAGCTCTGTGCAGAGGTGCCCTGTTAAGTCCAGGAAAATGAGCATGGGAATGAGAAACTGTTTAACTTCTCCTGAATTAATTTATCCTTTTATGACGAGACTGTGAACATTTCTCAGCAAGCACAAGTAAATTAAAAACTACCTGGGAACAGAGCTGTCTTCATCCACAGAGCCGGAGAAGGTCAGATCCTTATCCACTTTTGACAGCAGAAATGTAAAAGGTGTTTGCAGGAAACTGAATTTCTTCACTCAGTGCTCATTTTGGCAGCTATTTCAGGAGTCTACTCTTCCCAGTTCTCTTTTGTTTTTGTTGATCTCTTTTTACACTAGAAAAAGCTGTAAACTTAGGGCCCTGCTCAGTGATGTTCCTTCCATTTTGCAGGTTCACAAAGACTCCTGGTGCTGATTTTATCTCACTGCCAGTGAATTCCATTGAGAGATTTCTAAACCCCTCACAGAGCGCAACCTTCACTCTGTATTAGCAAAATTCAGGCGATTGCTTAGGAATTCTTTCCAAAAGAAATTCAAGGCTCCAAGATTTTATAGATACTTTGAAAATATTTCAGACAGAAGAGCTGGAAAAGCTCTGGAGGCCCCTGCCAGTCCCTCCAACAAGGTCAGTGCACGCTTGTTCCTACTGCAAAGTGCAGATGCCTTGCCCATTTCTAGGCAGAAGCAATGCCCTTTAGGACTGTGAGACTGACAGGAAACAGTACAGAAATGTCTCAGATTTTAAGAAAATATCGGGTCCCTGGGCTAACGGCTATCAGGGACAAATAATTCCTGAAATATTTGGGTCTTTATTTCATTTGTTACTCATAACTGCCTCTTCCCTCTGCCAATTCCCATGGTGCCACTTCAGCACAATCCCTCTCCCTTCTCTCTGTACAGTTTGCAAAGTGTCTCAGCTCTCACTTATCACCAAGAACCCAACCTTACCCCCACTGATTCTCCAGCCTCTTAATTGTTTTTGTTGCTCTTCTTGAGACTCACATCTTTTTCTCCTATAAGCTCTGGTAACACAGCTAAGTTATGGCACAGTGTCAGCTGCAGGGGGAATAGCACAGCACGGGCTGTTGTGCTGCAGGAGAGTAGGCATATGCTCTACTTTTAATACTCCCACTAGCTGCAGGGAGGCTTTACATATAACATTAGTACATGCAGAAATGTTCACAGGACCATGTCCTCCCAATCTCGCACTGCATCTTTTTCCAACAACACAGTTGTATGACAAACCCCCATTCTGTGTGCTTTGCTCTGTGACTCACATTTTTCCTCTCCTGTTCAGTGCGGGGGTTTCAGATAATTTGCCATAAACCTGTGCTTCTGGTGCAGAACTTTGACACATACTTTACTGGCCAGGGTCTCATGCCCATGTAGGCAAACCTCAGAAATTACTACAAAAAAGGACACACCTTCACAGATAGCAGCTCAATGTAGTAAACAATGACGTGAACAAATGGCTTGTGCAAAGATGAGGGAGCACCACATGCTAGATGACAAATGCAAACTCTCCTCCACCTCCCAGATTGTTATGAACAAGTGAACAAAGAATGAAATCAAAATGAGCTTACTCATATGGAAGTTATGGTGGGGCAGGAGATACCAGTACCAAATGTTGGCTGACTGGGGAGTTAAGTCACTGCACAAAACTGATCGTCCCAGAACATCTAAGTCCCAGAATATAATTAAGAATAATATTTTATTTGAACAGCTGAACTTAGCTAGCTCTTACCCAAAAAGAGCTTCATGACTTAAGTTATGGCAAGGCACCAATGGCATAAGACAGAAGTGTGTGAGTGGGAGGAGGAGAAGATGGAGAAGGAGTGAAGGCAACCCATGCTACATGCAGACAGTCAAACAACAAGCAAGGAACAGCGGCTTTTCAAGTAATACAGAAAGGAGGGCTTTATGTGTTCATATTAAAGTACATGTACTAAACATGACCTTTTTTACCTCTTAGCAAATAACTTACTGACAGGCAAAGAAGACAACCACAGAAAGCAACAAGCAGGAGATGGGAGAATCTGTACCAATCCAATACCCAGCTGCTCCTGAAAGTTGGTAAATTGCACCTCCCCTCCCAAGTAGGGCTGATTTTTGGTTTAGTAGCAACACCTGCAGGCTGGGTCTCTTAAAATGCTGTAAACTCCCAGTAAGATCTTGTTCTTGTCCCAAAGAACTAAGTTGTCTGCTAGATACAAGATGGCACATAAATAGGGACAGACAGAACCTCTTCCAGGTCAGGCAATAAATTACTGGCAAAGCTGCATCTAGAAACCATGCTCCAGTTCAGGCTGCAGTTAGTCAGAGTGTGCTGCTTACTCCCTAAGCTGCTCTAAGAGTACCCTCAGCCCCCACCCTGGCACCCAGTAACAAAGACTCCATCTCACACAGTCTGATCCACTTCCCCAGCTGGGTCAGTGTTTCAAAGGCCATTCAGAATGGACACTCTTGTGGTGGGTACTGTGCTGCCCTCCCCACGCACACACCACCATATCCAGAGAACACAAAGAGGGCAGTGGCTTCTGGAGCTGGCAGTCTCCTACCACCAAGCAGGTATAAAAATGAAACTATTTTACGTAGCTTGCTCATAAAATGTAAAACTGAAATAATTACAATATCTCTGCTGCTGCAAAACTTTTACTGAATGCTGTTACCTTCTGCATCACGTTTGGGGAATTTTAAACAGGCAAATGGAAGGTCTGATTGAAGATGAAGTTAAGTGAAAGAAATTGGTCTCATTTAGCACATGACAGGATTCATCTGTGTTCCCAAGTCCACTGAGGTAGCATCATGGGCGTTTCATATTCATGAGCTGCTGCGACACTGTGTCCCCTCATTTACAAAGCACCGTGTTCAGCAAATTCTGTCCCTGTGGACACACTGTGCATTTCATGGTCTTGTCAGAGAGACATCAAACACTTCAGTAACCAAATACCAGAAAATGGCTTTAATTAGTGCATCTCAATGCAATAAATAATTTTTCTAAGTGGAAAATGGAGAATTAAAAAGAAAAAAAAGTAAAAAGTGGAAAGCAACAGGCAAAAAAAATCGTCAAAAAAACATAAAGAACAAGGGACACAGCTTCTGCTGAACACACAAACAAGCTTGAAGCCTCTTGGAAGCTTTCTCAGGAGAGCAGCAAGCAAATGGAGAGAATGAAGAATGCTTCTTTGGATGCTGGGACATTAATTTCATAGGGATGTCTTTCCCTGACTGAAATTGCCCTACTAGTGGGCCAACATGGAGCAGCATACCTGCCTGATCAACCAGCAGGGAGATGAAAACAGTAGAGTGAAAAGCAGATAGTACCACAGCTACCAGGGCACTGTCTCAAAAGCTGAGATAAGCAGAAGATAACCTGAGAGTCCCATGTCCCAAAGCCTCCTTCTGAGAAGAGGATGGTAATAGCACAACGTGGCCAAGCTGATGGGAAAAGTCACCCTGCGTGCAGGTGCCAGAGGAGTCACAGGATGCAGGGAAGGTCATACAGCAGATTCAGTACTGACCCTACAGCCTTGTGTTAAAAGGTTATACATTTGCTTTGCATAATATTGCATCTCAGCTAGATGCATGACTGCCTGGGGGGTGACATTCTACTTGCCTCAACAGTGTGGTGTGTTCATATTGCAGGGGACAGGCATCAGGCATTTCTGCTGCTGACACAAAGGTTCTGCCCAGTTTCAGTCATTTGAAGTGTGAGGAGAAGCACAGAACAGCCCTGTCAGATGAGTCGCTGGGCTCAGTGCAGGGCTTCACAAGCAGTAGAGCATGGCTTGTACTTATGCAAGAAGTAGAAGCAGACCCTGACAGCTTTAAAGGTGAGGAATCTCTTAATGCTTAGGTTTCTTCAGCAGCAGCAGAAGACAGGAGAGACTGGAGGCCAGGCCCAGGACTTGGAGTCCACCATGCTCCTGAGGTTATCAGCATTTAGTGTGGTAACACAGCTCCTAGTCTTACCAGCAGCCCCCTGACAGAGCACTACGCCTGCCCTCCTTCCCAGTAACATGTGTTTTCCTCTTTTCAAAGGCTGTTCCCTGTTCCTTTGCACGATTCCCCTGCTAAAACATACTCAGAAGGTAGTGGGGCATCAGATGAGAAGGTATGAGGTGTCCTGAGAGGGTCTAGTGAACTCAGAAACACAAAACCCTCTTCAACAACGCTGGAGATAAGGGACTTTGCATTAGAGCATTAGTGGGGCAGGGAGAGCAGCTTCTCAGGATGCTCCTGTGGAAGTATGTTCAGGAGCAGGCATGCCTGATTCTATTTCATCCTCTTCATGTTACACTGGAAAAACAAGACAAACTACATTTCTTTTATGCTTAATTCTTAGGTTTTTTATTTTTCTTATATATATTTATTAAAAAATGCCTCTTTGATCGGCAGCACCCATGACACCTCCACATCCAGTGATTCCTCAGAAGCCTCCCTCCCTCCACACAAGGCCACCACTGCTGACAGCCAGCTGGGTTTGATCAGAGCCACTCAGAATCGGATTTTCATAAGACAGATGAGGAATCTTACTGCTGCTTTCTCTCATATCAGATGAGAAACTGAGGAGGAGGGGGGACGGGTCCTGAGGGAACGACACTACAATCAAGGGCTACGCAGTTCTCTCTCTGTCCCTCCACTGCTGCAATTTTCAAAGGAGTTTGCCTCAGGCAGTTTTAAATGATGGTGTCTCAATTCTGTAATCATCTTTCAAGAGCTTTTTCTTAAAGGGTATTTTAGGTAAACCTAGTCCGTCAAATACATTTATGGACTCACCAATCACAGACCCAATATGATTGTGTATCCACCATATCACAGAATTTAGCAACAGAAGATGCTTCCCCAGACTGTCATTTTCAGCCCTCAACAAGCTGTGTGTGCTCCTTGTAATTAAGGAGCCCACTGACCCTTGGCAAGTGGTCTGCTGCTTCAAATAGAACCTCAGACAGTCTCTCAGGACATACTCTCTGCTCTCCTCTGTCCACTGTGGCTCTCAAGAGAAAGCTTTCCTCCAGCACCACAGGCTCTAGATCACTATGCCAGCAATTATTGGAGGAGTTCAAACTGGCCTGGACCAACAGCTCAGTGGAAACCATCAGGCTGGGCCGACTCTGCCCTTCAGTGACCTTGCACGGAGACTCAGAGTAGTGCATTGGGTGGGGGAGCAGCAAAGGGGAGAGCTCTGGTGTGCTGACAGAGCCATACGTGAAGTCAAAATGCAGAGTCACAGAGACCCAATAACCACTGACACCGTCTGCCCCAAAACCTATTCAGCCCATCATTCCACTTCCAAAACAGCATGTCTTTAACTCTGTCTCCATTTCACTGACGCTCAGAACTTTTTATCCATTTAGCTCTCCCCAAATCATTCCAACACTGCCTTCTGAGCCTATGAAGGCTTGCCATATCCCTGACTGTTCCTGCAGATTCTGCCCTCTGTTACCCTCATGCTCAGCCACTGCAGCTGTCCGTGCAGCTCATGGCCTCTGGAATCCACCAGCACTGGGTGTGCTCTGTAGAAACAGCAGCTCACCGGGGAAGCAACTGGCAAAACTGATCAGGAATGACAGAGCCAACAATAACCCTCATTGTGCACTATTCTCAGCTCTTTGAAGCAATATCATCATTGGTGTATATTTGCATGCAGCTCAAGAAGTGTTGGATATTTTATGGCTGTGAATTCCAGATCTCCCACCTGACAGATATCACTACCCAGAAGGATTGGGGACCATGGCATCTGCCCACTTCCCCTCTGTTATTCAAAGCCTGGACTCATCCTGTTCAAATGCAAAGGAGCTGCTGGCACATGCCAGAAAGGTAAGTCCTTCTAGAGGTTTGACATTGCATAGAAAGGTCTAATCATCAGCTCTGCTTCCTTGAGGAGGCTTCTCAGCAGGCAGGAAAGGGTTTTGCCTTGAGGGCACAGATCTAGTGACTGTCTCCTGGCAGCTTTCCTCACCTGCAGGTCAGGTTCCAGTTGTCTGTGTAGCATAGTCAGGCTTTCATTTCAATCAGCTGTCTCATTCACACACACTATCTGCTTTAAAATAACAAGCTGTTGTTCCTGCAGACAGAAAATCACACATCACATCCCAGTCTTCCAAGAAAAGCCATTTTCTAGGAGCTATGCATCCCAAGAGTAACAGAGAGAAAGCAGACAGGGACTTCTGATGGTGGGGCAATAGTCTGTGTGGGAATACCTGGGAGAGGAATAACAACCTTAGCTAATAAGTTCCCATAAAGTGCTGAGGAGAAAAAATCCAAGGGCAAAGTAGTAAGGAGAAAGACATCAGAGGGAATACAACACAGCAGTGCCGAACTGGTGGACAAGAAAGGAAAAACAAAGAAACTTCTAACCAAAGGACAAATCAGATTGCTGAGGTGGGGGAGGAATGTTAGCATTTCTCTCCCTGACAGGAAACAGCCCTATCTAGCTCTGTGCCAGAAAGACACACATGAACAGAGAAAAGCCCTCTATGCCCTGCTGGAGAAAAGGAGCAAAGGGAGGATAAAGCCCTTCAACTTTAGCTTGGTTGTCCCATCTTCCCTCCCACCTCATGACAAAGGATAGTCTGCACGTGGCAGAAGCTCTTAGCTGCTACAGAAAAGGAAGCATTGTGCTGCAGATAGCACCTTTTAAATTCCACAGAGGGTCTCACATCTCCCATCTCAAGCAGTTTCCCTGCCATACAGAGCTCAGTCACTGCTGCTCATTTTCCCTGTTGACATGGACAGAAAATTGAGCAATTACCCTCAAACTCCTCTCTCTCAGATTGCACAGATTGCTACATACAAAGCATTAAGCCCCCAATTGCCCCTGGCCAAAAGTGACTTAACTAGGCCTGTCCTTTAGGAATTAAACACTTTTGTGTTGCTTGTGAAGGTTTATTATTCCTCAAGTGTGATGCATTAAATCCTGCTAAAGCAGGTTTCTCACCATGCAGAGGACCTGGTCCCCCATGACAAGGTCCAGTGGGCACACACCCACAAACAGAGGCATTATCCATTTGCTGTGCCCGAGTTCTCATGAGTACCAGCATGTGCTCAGGAGGGTTGGCACTAAGAGTGCAGTGGCTGCTGTAGGAAATCAACCTAGCTATCAACTAGATAATCCAGAGCTACTTTTGGAGAGACACTGCACTTTTTCACAACTGTCTTCCACCTTCTGGGTTTCCCTGTGCAACCATAATGAATGGCTGAAACTGCAGATCATTTCATGCGTGTCCCCGTCTGGTCCACCCACTTACCACCTCCCATATGCTTTCACTCATTCTACACAGCCTGAGAAGTGTCCATCCTTCTCCCCCTAACTCCCACTCCCTGAGATAAGGAATCAGATGCTATTTCATACACAGGCCAGGAGCAGTGAAAGAATTCTACTTTTATTTCTGAAACTACAAGGCCTGTCAAGCCCAGAAGTCTCCACTTGGCTGTACAAACTTCCCTCCACCTTCCACCTGCCAAAATGGTTCTCTACAGCCCCTGTACTTTTTTAACACATTCTCAAATGGACTCCAAACTCAGAGCCCTTGGCTGTTAGTGATGTATAAACGATCACAACTGAGCACATTTCAAATTCACAAGAACACCTTTTTAAGGGCATATAGTTTTGTCCTTCATTCTTCTAATGAAAAGGTTGGATGGGGGACAAACAATGTTAATGGAATGGTACAGCTCAGCTTTTTAATAGGTTAAAGGAAGGCGATCCAAATGTATTGCTTGACAGCAGCAATCATTACGCAACCGCGCCTGTTCATATTAAGCTGTACAAGCTAAGACATTATGCAGCACAAAATAACCGTGACCCATCCTTGGGGATCCATACACCAATGTCTTGATTTTTGTTTGTTTAGAATCTGAGCTTTACTGTTCCAGTTAAGGACACAAACTCAAGTGCAGTTCTATGCAAAGGGGAGGTTGGAACAGCTTAATTTACTGCACAGCCAGAGCCACTGCATGCTACTCCCTGCCTTCTACACTAGGCAGTTATTTGTATCTCTCTGCTTATTCCAAAAAGTAATTTTATTCATGTTCTGGAGTTTGTTTATATGTCACTTTTCTTCACTCCAATTGCTGAGCCCACATGGAAAATTCCTCTCCCAGAGCAGTTTGCCTAATCTCCCTGTCAAAATAGGAACACAACAATGCAATGCACCATCCATTTAGAGATTTTTCTATGTACAAAGTAGATCCACAACCCAGTGTATTTGTACCAGAAGCTACCTGGGTAGGAACCATACTCTATCTTTCTTGTAATGCATACATTTAATCCAAAGCCAACTGCCAGTTTGCAAACAATCCAAATTCAGCTGCTAACCACAGGTTAGACACAGATAAATAAGTGAAGTCTATTAGGATTCAATATGTCCTCATACCACACTCTGCATCAATTCTATTCTATATTTATTACCCAAGGTCTTGGAGTGCTGAAAGTCACATGCTGCAAACAAACATGTGGCAAGCATTTTTATGCCTGGTTAGCAAAGATAGTCATCCTCCAAGTGCATGACCAAGGTTCAACAAAAAGGACAGCACGTATGCAAACAGAGCTGTTCAGAACAGACTACCAGCCTCAGTGACATACGCTGAAATTTAAGAAGTCCAAGGAACTTCCCAGGGGAAAAATTTAGTCTGTTCTGAAGATGCCAATGCTATAAAGGTGCCACTTCTGGCAGTCACATGTTGCAATGCTTAAACTGACTGGAAGACCCAAATAAGTCTTCCTTTAATCTCATTAACCATACTGATATCTGATCCTTTGTGACTCCAGATAATTTTTCTGACACTTGGTGGTATTTTACAGATGCAGCTTTTTATACACTGTATAAAATTCTTAGCCCTTGAAAACTGAGGTACCTCCTAGAGGCTTTAATGAATTTCTGTGCTCCCCACAGTTGTCTAGTGCTTGTCTTGAAATTAATCCTGTGGATTTTTCCTGAGATTTCTCTTGACTCATCCAGTCCTAGAAGAGCAGGCAATATACACTATAAAGAAAACTAGTGCTAAATTAGGAGTCCAATAGATTTCATAGCAGCCTGTAAAGGGATGAAATGGGATTACCCACCATTGTTTATGCTTAGTTTATGATTTATGATCTTGGATTAGGGCAAGCAGATTTTTGAAATTAAGAATTCCATCATGACAGAAACCCCAGGCAACATGGATATTGCTACAAAAGATAACAGATGCTTCTAGCAGAGCCTACTACCACCTGAACCAGAGGAGAGCAGGGACCTCTTTCTCCATTCTTAGCCCTTTATTGTGCTTTTACCTCTCATTTTGCCCACTCCACTATTCTCCATGGAGGTAATTACAGAGAAAAGTGCATCCTTGCCACTTTCCTGCTTTCCAAGGTCCTCTATAATTGTGTTCATGAAGAGCCAGAGTTAGACTACAAGTTCACTTCCTCATCCTCCCTCTCCATCTCCTTTACCCTTTCTCCCTCATTCATCTGGGGAGACCTAAGCAGCTCTTACATTTGTTTACCCCCAGAGTGGTTAATTTCCTTGCAATTTCTTACAAGACGCCTCTGCTCACTTTACTGGCGAGCCCCTAGACATGCATGAAGGCACTTCTTGTGGTCAAGTACCTTACCTCCTCCATCATCTGATGCCTCCAGGCTCTGCTGTCTGAGACGATAGCTGCAGCAAAGCACAAGAAAGAATTTCAATTGCAAGCCCAGAAAAACATCTTCTTGTGCCCCCTTCCTCCCCACAAACTTCAAAGGAGAAGAGTTTCCTAGTATGCTGTCAAAGAGAGAGTTTCCAAGTATGCTTAGCCTGCATGGAAGACTGATCTTCTATACCCTTCAATGCTGGGCTCAGCAGAAGTCTCAGCTTAAGCAAGACGTACCTAAGACAAACCCCTAGGCTGAAGACAGTAGGGCCTGGGGTGGGTCTGGGAGGAAAGCAGTGGCTTTCTCATTTTCCTTCTTTCTGTTTTATGGGAGTGACAGAGCCATCATCTACTCCATACCCAGGGAACTATAGAATGACCAGCACTGCCCCATTCTAGGACACATGATATCAATTCCTGACAGGCTCTGCATCCTTCCCAACTTTCAGATCTTGGTGTACTGGTTAGATGATCAGATCAGATGTAAAAGTTGTGGAAGAAGTCTCAGCAACAATGGGAACTTACTCTTCTACTTCTTCTGCATGCTTTCTTCCTGACCTGCAAGACAAGGATGGCTTATGTTTAGAAAAGGCTAGAAAAAATGAAAAACTTTACCTTCCCCCATATGACTGTTATTGTGCAAACAGTTCCTGCATCAGGTCTGATACAACACATCACACCTTAAAGAGTTCTGAGTGACTATGAAGCCAGTGTATCAGAAAGTCCCTGAGTGCAACAGACTGAAACAAAACCACTTGGGGCCCAAAAGACACCTATGCCCAGAAATGGCAAGAACCATACTCCCTGGTTCTTTAGTTTCTCAGATACTTTTTTATCCCCTTTGCCATCAGCTGCAGGTAAAGCTGGCCATACCTGGGTAGAGAGGTTGGCACATTAAGGAGTGAAGAAGGTGCTGTACTTTGTCTACCTACTCCTGAGAGATCAACAGTTTCCTCCTCCCCATGGCTGAGCATAGACTTTCTGGTTGCCTTTCAAGTTAGGAGTCCCACTTGAGCTGGCCAAGCTCAGGTCAGACATGCAGTTGTGGCAAAAAAACAGGGTTGATCAGGCTGAGTTAACAGGAGTTCATAACAATAACATGGCGGGGAGGGACTGGCAAATGGCAGCTCCCTTGCTCTCCACCCCAGCGAGCCCAGAAGTAATTCAGTCCCGATTAGGGACGCTTGTTCAATATTCAAAATGTAAAACATGGAGATTGCTGAACCAGCACTTTGAAAAGTTAATTAAATGCCAGGTTTCTTTTTAGCAGATACTCCATCACTCACTGATTGCTTTGGCCATTTTACAGAGTGAAGTTTCATGTCTATGTGTTGGGAATAAATATTCTCCCGTCCCCTAAGTCAGGGTGCCATGACAAAGAACACATGGGGCTCTCCCCTATCATATGCATTGTCCCAGGATGCACCAAGATGTAAGAGAAGTTGCTTCACTGCCTTGCATTGCTCTTTTCAAAGCACTTCATGACATGGCAGAGGCCTCTCCTCCTCTGCTTTCTGTTCTAGCAAGTCACAGTCCTCATCTAGCTCTTCTGTGAATAATCTACTCTTCTAAGAGCAAGGAGTAGGGCAGAGAGGATGTCTAGCTATACAGAGAAAAGGTATAAGGAGAAGAAAGCCCTCGATCTCTACTGCTTTCTCTGGAGCTTGCAGTCTGAATCAGTGATTTGAGCCCAGTAATATCAACTGCTATGATCAGAACTGCAGCTGTGTGGTGACATCTGCACCTGGGCTTTCAGCTATATCTGCACCCTCTGTTCAAAGGCAAAAATGCAACATAATTGGGGAAAGAGCTCTTCCAGTGAGGATGAACTGTCCAGCTCCATCCTTCTCCCAGTGGTAGTACAAAGCACTTTTTGTGAACCTCCTGATACTATGGAGAAAGAAATAGATGGTTTCAGAGAGCCCTCCACCAGCACCCAGTGGCGTTTAGTCTCTGAGAAGATAAAGATGATGTAAGATTTCTTCTATTTTATTCCTCCTTGATGCCTTCACTGAACTGGTTTCCATATAGCCTTGCCTTTTCCATGCTGAAACATGCCAAATGATGGCATTGCACAGCCATGCACAGATGATTTCCTGCGGGTTCAATTTACCATCTTCTTGGCATGATCCCATTACTCTTGATGATTGTCCAACCCCAAGTAACTCTCTCTTCCTCAGTACTCACACTCCTTACATCGTTGCTCCTGTCTCCAGGCAGGAATGAAACACTCCACGTGTTCATACTTCCCAGGAGAAAAGGTCACTAGTACTATCCCTGTAAGCAATTTCTGTTTCTTCTTCCTAAGCTCCCTGTCATGACTGATATGCAGGTGGCCCACAGGGAAGGCAGTCATGTTAATCTTAGAGGCAGAGACTGCTTTGCTTATGTTGCGAGACTTAGGCTTTCTCAACTTTTCTGTGTTGTTAGGAAAGGACTTACTCAGGACAAAAAGCAAATACCTCATTATGAAACAGCTGCATTATATATTGGAAAACAGTAATCTGGGGAACAAACTCATCAGCAGGGAGGGGGGGAATAGTACTGGCCCCTTTGATACCAGAGCCCAGGTGTTAGAACTCTCGCATCAAACAAGACCATTCCTTCCACTTCCCAGGGCAAGTTACAGCCCCATGGTCAGCAGCCCCAGGAGAACACCTTAGTTCCTGTGCCACCAGTGCCAACGGTGGCATTGGGTGAGGCAAGTCTGTCATGCTGACAGTACAGCCATTTATACAGAGCATTTATATACTAACAGCACTGGAGCAGGAGCTAGAAATTACTGCTTTTCTGTTTAGGAGAGATAAATCTGCTTCCAGTCGCCTGTACTGCATATGTTTGGTAATATATGATTTGGGACAGCATTATTTGATGACACTAGCATTTCAAGTCAGCCCATGAACTCACATGTAGAAACTATCCCAAAAATATAGTATGAAGCTTCTGTAGCACAGGAAGGAATTGTATGTTTTACGCTCTCCGTGGCCCTAATGATCGAGCAAAGAAGATATCACGCAACCTGCTATTTCCTCTATTTTTTTAATAAGTCTTCCTTTCATTTTGTTTGGTGCCAAATTACTTTTTGAGTTCTTATTTCAGATTGGGGGAAGAATCACAAAACATTTTTGGTTTAACTAGTCTTTTGCTTTTTTGGCATAACTGCAGTACCTAAATCTACATAACAAAGTGACTCTGAGAGGAAAGACAAACTCTGTCCTATGTCCTAAGGTTAAAAACCTCCAAGGCAGCAAGAGAAATCATTACTAGATCTTCAAAAGGTGCCCCACCTTCAATTCTGTCCATTCCATAAACTTAGCTGAGGGCTGCCTAGAGATAGTATTCCTGCAAAACCAATCAATTGCTTGTCTCTTTGCTCCCCAAGTACTATGGGCAGCGTACAGGATTCCTTAATGATGTTATCACATTGCTTTAAGGATTGTGGAGTACCCTTTCCTAAGAATAGTCTCATCTTACCAATGCTAATTGCTACACCTTGAGACCAACATTTCCTCCTTCAGGAATATCAGGTCTAGGTAAACAGCACCCTCTCCATTCATCTCATGAGCTTTCCAGTGGTGAGTGAAAGCAGACATGGAATGAACCTGACAAGCCAGCATACACAGCTTTCCTACCCTTTTTTCATGTTCTCAGCAACATGAAGTGCACTGCCCTGCTTTGTCTGCTGCAGCAGCAGGCACAGCCCAGGGAGGGCAGCAACAAGGACCTACAAAATGAGCAACTGAATGTGAACTACAGATACAGTCACTCAAGTAAAGATAAACAAAGCAATACCATCCCAGGAGCAGTGCTCAGAAATACATTCAATCTGCTGTATTATACACCAGCCACTTCCCATTTTTGTGAGACAGGGATACATCTGGTTTTTTCACTTATGTTCTCAAATCCGTTACATCTGGAGGGGCAAAGAACATGAACTCACTCCACCCGCTGGACAGTTCCCTTTAAACTCCCTTTCCCTGAGAGGCCATCAGCACTCCTAAACATAATCATAATCCCAGAATATTCCCTCTGGCTTTGGACAGCTGTTTATCCCCTCTCTATTTCAGGGTATTGAATAGCTGTGAATCTGGGTGAAAGACCCTGACAGTCCTTGTGTAACCCCATGTTATGTCACTCCCAGTACAAAATACCTATTTGTCTCCTAGCTCTGCCCTGCGGCAGAGGATGTAGATCTGATCTCTCTCTTGAGTGTTGTCTTTGCTCAGTTCTGCCCAGGAGGAATCCTTCGTCCACATCAATGAGAACGAGTTAAGCCTAAACCCGAGACCTTGCTGCCACACAATGCCCTGATGTACAGCGGAGCTGCCTGCAGTTTCTGTGCTAAAGGGTGAAAGGCAGTTCCAATGTAGACATCATCTCTGTTAAAACTGTTTCTTTCTCATTTAATGGACTACCACGGAGATCTAAATGGAGATAAAGTGGCTGGGCTCAGAGAACAGTCAGGATGCTATCTTTATGCAGCATAACAATGTGCAGTGGTTAATTAGACACCGTTAACCTATTTTAGCAGAGGACATAACTGGGATGAATGGAGAACAACGTCCTTGAAATCTTTTAATGTCCACAGCTCATGAGAGCTCCAGACACACTTGCGTCCTGCACCGCGCCACAGCCAGGCTCCGAGGAGTTCTCCGTGCAGGAGCGGAGGTTCTCTCATGCGGCCCGGGGAGGTGTGAGGGCGGGCAGCACAGCTAAGGAGAAGGGAAGGAATTACCGCAGCATGCTAAAACGCATTCGGAGGCGGCGGGACGGGAACGCCCAGTACGGCGCGGCGGAGGAGGAGAAAGGGCTGGGAGCGCGGGCAGCCTGTCCCGGCCGGCCTGGCCGCTGTGCCCGCCCCGCTCCGCCCGGGGCCGCTCCGGGCCGCGCTGCCCGCGCCGCCGCCACAGCCGCAGCATCGCCGGGCCGCGGCCGCCCCCTGCCGGGCAAGCGCGGCGCTGCGAGCCCGGGCCGGCCTGCAACGCAGCGCGGCTGGCTCGGGCCCCGCCGGCAGCGCGCACCGAGGGCTGCTCCCATCTTACAGGGCAGCGGGGAGAAACTCATCTGCGTGTGTGTGCCGGCCTGTTTCCTGGCATGCCTCAACCGCTGCTACGAATCACGTGGAACCAGAAAGCCGCTCCAAACATCCCTCTTGCTAAAAGAATGAAATGGGGGGGGGGGGGGGGGGGGGGAGGAGAAGGTTGTGATGTTCAGAGATGCATTTTGTTTGGAGACAGTAGGGCAATCAAAGGGTGGGCAGAGACAGGCTTGGTGCCCTGGAAGCAAGGCAGCAGCCGGCGTTCTGCCTTCCGTCCAAAACCATGGCCCACCTCAACACCGAAGGCTGGGCTCAGCCCACAGGGAGGCATGAAGCCATTTGCCTCTCGGGCAAAGACGCTAATTCAGGTCTAGGCCTGAGGGAGGAGGGAAAAATATTTTAAAAAGACGTTATATTTTCTTGCTCAAATGTTCCTTAAGTGTCCATCACCACAGTGAGTGGGTGGTGAGCTACGAGTTGCAGCTTGTTCAATAGCCTAAGGCACAACTAAGTTACACATCCAGCACGACACACAAGTGCTGATAGTTCTCCCTGCTCTCCAAGGGTGGGTCTCAGTCAATGCTTGTTTGCTGTGGTACAGGAAAAGACACGTTCACCAAGGCTGTCTGTAAATTAGAACTGCTACCCGTGCTGGAAAGCACCACAAGGTACCTTCTCAGCTATTCCACTGCACCTTCTCTGGAGCTCTGGTCTGTTGTTTTAAGTTTCCACCCTCTCTTCCTGGCCTGTGGCAGCCTGGAAAAGCCAGGTTTTCCTTTACAAAATTGAGGAGTTTAATCTTCACATCTCCTACAATCGAGGCAAGTTTTGCCATTGATTTCAGCATGCTTATGAGCCTTTATTTTCATCATAGGATGTCACCTCACAGCCCTCCACCTCCTAGCCCTGGAATGCACAGCTATCTGTATCACTATAACGGGGTTTTGGGCGGACACACATGTTTTAAAGCTGTCATGGCCCTACCATCCACCTCCTGGCCCCTCCCAAGCTGCCTGTGCTGGTCAGAGTGCATGCTGAACACGCTGTCCCAGAGCATGGCTCTGGAAGAGCATGGTTGCAGCAATGAGCAGGCATGCTCTGTGAGATGGGATCCAACACTGCTGCTAGTCAGCTCCAGCTGAAATGGACTTGTGAGGCACCTAAACTCCAGCTGAAATGTTTTTGTTTCTCCTCATGTCCTAATATGTGAGCTTACTTAACAGAAACAACCAAGGAGGAAAGCTCTGGCAAGCAGGACTTTAGGAACTGGCACAGAAGAACAAGCTGCCAGAGAGTGCTCCTGAGGATCCCTGAACCTCAGCCCACTGACTGCATCATCCCTGAAGCAGATGTTCCCAGGGTTCCCCCTCTCGCTCTCTGGTAGAGAACTGACCAGCAGAGCTGTTCAGAGCTCCCACTGAGCAACAGAAAAAACAACAACACTCAATACAAATTCCTGCTGTGTGGGAAAACAGAAAGCAGTGCTGCAGTTTCTAGAGGTATTCACCACATATCTTTGGTCCCTGAGAACAGGGGCTCCTATCCAAGTGATCGTGTTCTTGGCCTCCAGTAAGCATAAAGACCAACTCGCACAAAAAATTACTCTTGAGGTTACAGGAGCATTTTAGCTTCCTTTTAAAGGAAAAAAAGCACACTTCTGCATCCTCATGGTTATAGGAAAGAACTGACTGCTAAAGGAGACAGAAAATGTATTTAAGGTTGTTTGGGTTTTTTCCAAATCTCACAATAGAGAACAAACCCATGATTATGAGGTTCAAAGACCTTTCACTTATGACTGGCCTCAGTGAAAACATTTATATGAAAAACAGTAGAAAGAATTAGGTGTTTATTACTTAATGGTATCTTGTTCTGTCATCTGAGAGCAACAGCTTCTGGATGAAGATATTTTAAGAACTTGGATTAAGAACTTGAGAATAGTAGAGGGGTTTTATGGAGAAGGGGGCTGGGAGAGGGGGAAATAGGGCCAAGCAAATACATCAAGTCAATCTCAGGTCCCTTTCAACAGGTAAACTGCATTAAGCTAGACTTCACAGCCAACATACAAGTGACCTAAAATGGCCAGACAAGCTTTTAGCCTTGGCCATGACAGATACAAAAGGGTTGGAAGTTGCATGTGTTCTTCAAGAAGGTTTTGCTATTTTAAAATAGAAATATTTGGAACAGCAATAATAGCATCCCCTAAATTTGCTGGAAAATTTCTCAGATAAGAGAAATAAGGAAGGAAGGTGCTTTGTCCTCAATAATAAAAAAGTCAGAGACACTTCACCCTGAGAATACTCTGCCACTTCAGCAGCTTACATGGACCATTACCAAAAATGTCACACTTTTGTTCTGTTTTTGTCGTGCAAGTTTCATTTCTAGGGGAGCAAGAGTCTGCAATCCTACTAGACCTTCCATTCCCCAGTACCTTTCCAGAAAAAAGAAAACATCACTAATGGGGAAAAATTAAACAGAAATCTAGGTTAAAAATAAGAGAGAGAAAAAAGAAAAAAAGATAAAATGGTAAAAAAAAAAAAAAAACTTGAAAAGAAAAAAAGGGAGAAAAAAAGGAAAAAGAAGATGCAAAACTCTTTTTCCATGCTCCTCTGAGCACTGCAAAGACATAAATGGACATAAGTCTAACACTTTCCCCTTGCAGGAAATTCTTGCAAGTCACACTAAGCAGGTTTAAAAGGAATAAAAATCCCCTGTGACAGCCAGGGCACTGAGAGATTCTCAGGTGACTCTTCTGTCTTTTAGGGACTTTTCTTTTTCTGCCAGTTATCTTTACCGAGTCTAAACAGAAACACCAAGGAGAGCTCACCCCAGCAATGACATGAAGGGACAAGAGGACGGGAGCTTGTTAGCATTCCTGGAACATCCAGCCTATTAAAAAAAAAAAAAAAAAAAAAAAAAAAGAGGAGGGGGCAGGGAGAGAGAGGAAAAAACCCACCCCTGGGCCTGCACAGTGCAGCTTACCGCCATCTTGATGTCCTTGATGCGTGCCGATGGCATGGAGGTGGCTGGCACCAGATCAGCCCAAGAGAAGGAATGAGAGGCCAATGGAGATTTATGTGAGGAGAGTGAGATGGACAAGGTAAAATTGTCAGGAGGAGTTGTTAGAAAGTAAAATATATTGTGACAATTCCACTCCTGCCGTTCATCAATAAACTGACAGATCATTTAGTGTCAATTAGGAGTGATAGATGGACAAGTCCCCATGATCCTGGGCCAAAATTAATGGCTGGGAGGGAGAGGGTGATTGAAAATGACGGCTGACATTGAGAGGAAAGTCCTGAAGGTCCCCAAGGGGCCATTACTTGCCTCATTCCCTTGCAGATCAATGCAGGGACAAACCCAAAAACAGACACTTCAAGACAAAACTTAATCAGACTTCCTTTTCTTTCTTCTCCTTCTAAGTTGTGCCCCCTCACTTGGCAGCCTTGATCCTCTCTGCCTATACTCCTCACTTCACTGAGGACATCCACAGATGGCTGCAAGCTGCAGAGCAAGGCTGACATCTCCCATGCAGCCAGGAGTCTGGCTCTGCTCCTAACGTGGCACTGTCACAGAGAAGTCCAGACTGAGACTCACCACAACACTGCTGGACTGGGAGTAGAGAACAGAAGCAATGACACATCTTTCCCCCACTGTCTCAGACCAAGAAATTCATGAGCACTTTACTACTCCCATCTGCACGACAGGGATTGCTAGAGGTTCTAAAACCAGGCACTCTCAGGGGTCATTTCTTATAGAGAGAATACAGGATAGTTTAAGCCCATATTCTTGAAACAGGAGGTTTTTAACTTTACTTATCTCTAGAGACCTTGAATCATAAAACCCCTTAATCTCTTAAATAACTTTCCTCCAGCTCCAGGGTGCAATCTCACCACTGCCCACCATTCAGAGCCTTAAATGATATCCATGCTATTAGAGGGGCTGGGTTACCCTCCTCTAAAGGTCACCCCAACTGCATCCTCTTCCTTCCTACATGCACTTAAAATTCACCTTCTTGACAAATGCATTGCTGGACACTGTACCACTTCTGTTCCAAAATACTTCAGCACGGTCATTTTCCTAAACAAGCCTTGATTATTCCAACTCTGTGTGGCCTATCAGTCAGAAAGGGGAAATTTCACTTGTAGCTGAAGCACCTGTTGATAAACCACCATCATCCACGTAGAAGAAATGAGGTACATGTGCAGGCACTGGAAGGGACTTCCTACTGAAAGCAGCACTTGTGTTTGCTTGCAGGGCTACCTGAAACAAGCTGTGTTTATTTCTTTAACAGCCCTAGCTGCTGCCCGCAGAGCCGTAGGAATTTTAGGGGGCTCATTGCAAGACCAAAGGGATCAAGCACCCGAGTAAATTGAAAGAGACCAGAGAAACAAAGAAATTACAGTACTGCTAAAGAGAAATTCTATGAGGAAAGTCAGAGAGACAAGATCTTTTCAAAAGAAGTTGGAATTAAATGAATCATGGAAGCGCCCCTCCTTTATCAAATCCTCACCAGCATGCAAAACTGAGTTCCCTTTTCCTTCCCCCACTGGCAGGCACTTTGTGTTTCTTCCTTTTGATGCATGAGATAACCTGACATTAGAGCTTGCTTTGCTTGTCACAAGTGTCAGCACTGATGTCATTAGGGACATCAGCACAGCTTTCAGAATGGCACTTGGGCTCCATCCAGTGGCTGGAGAGCTGTTTCTGTAGGAAAACCCAGCTGTAATTACTGTTATTTATCTCAGCAGTTTACTAGGCCCCAAGTGGCTGCCCAGGTTCTTGGCTGGTCCCCTTTCTGCTAATACTGGGGCTAGAATATTGCTGGGGCAGCAATGAGAGCACCTCTTCTCAGAGAGAATGATTCTTCTCAGTACAGATTTAACTAGATACAGCAGATTCAGGTACAGATGGCCCTGGTAGTATGGAAGAATTAATTTTCTGACACTACTTTGAACCATTTAGTTGCTGTTTGCAAAGGACGTGGGGGTTTGCTCAGACACTTAGCAGTGGTCCTCATCATTACCCAGATTTACAAAATGGGTCTCATAGCAATGACAACTGTTCTATAAGAGTACTGGGAGTGCAAAGTAATCTTCCCACATTTGGCATTTGAAAACATGAGTAAAATAGATCATTTTGATAGTTCTCAGCAATTTAAAAATCTGACACTTGCAAATGCTATGGCAACTCATGATAAAATACTGTATCTCACACACCATCTGTGCCAATTAATTTAAAAAATAATTTAGGTGGGAAAACTTTAAGAATCCTCCTCCTCTTCCTATCTTGCAACAGTCTGGGAGAGCAGCAGTCTGATGGAAATAATCAGCAAGATGGTGAAAATATTTACAAGTCTACATAAGCATGACATAAGCTGGGTAGGTAAGGGACTAAAAAAGAGCACAAAGGTAGAAAAACAGGTTACAAACTAAATTCTACTCTAACATGTGCCAAATGGAAATAAAAAGAACAATTTCAAGTGATTGTTTCATACTGATAAGACTCTGAACTAGAAATATAGCAGAAAAGCATCCCTGCAGGAAAAGCAACACGTATACAGTCATAACTGACTGAATCTGTCAGAAAGAGAGCTAAAAGCTAAGACTTCAAATGGAGAAAAAGAATAACATAAATAGCTACAAGATCATTGCACAAGTGGCCACAGTATTCCATCTGACCCACAATATATTTACACAACACAGAAAATCTAACTGTAGCCACTCTGCTCATCCTTCCTTTCTAAGTGAAAGAAAAAAAAAATCAGATTTTAGCATTGTTAGTTCTGAAAATCAAATTACTTCTAACAGAACGATTCCCAAGTGTGGGTTCAGTTACACTGTCAAAAAAGGGCTTAAACCTAAATCAGATATAACAACAGAAGCATGTTATTCTAACTACATCTACACTAGTGAACTTGGAGCAAGTTAACTTGATGGGCTTCCAAACTGAGTCAAATTGGTAGAAAAGCTGTGGGGAGATAGAGCCTGAGAAAACAGAAACAACAAAGCTACAGCAACATTGGTATGACATCAGCCGATGACTCAGACTTTTCACATGAAGGCTTTACCCTGGGATATGTCAAAAAGCAAGCCCTACAGGCCAGCAGCTCAGACTTTTTTAAGGGAGAGAAGAAGAGAGATCAGCTCGGGGATAATACACAGGATAGGAAAGACAGGGGAATTAGTTGGACAAAACCCTTGTACCTCATATGAATGGAGACAGAACAAACTTCTTCATAAAATTTACTCAATACAAACCCTTTTTACAAATGAACACTGTCAGATATGACATTTCACATGCACAATTGAGTAAGGGACACATCTTGGTCTCACGTCCCAGTGTGCAGATTCTCAGAGAAAGAAAGGTCTGCAACCCTGTGTCCTGTTCTGCTTCTCCAGCTGACCCACATCCAGTGTCACAGAAGCCTTTACTCCAGATACCTACAATGTCTTGTAACCCACACAGCTGGAGATGCTGGGGGAGTACCACCTACAGCTACTGCTGCAAATCTATAGGGTAACGTCAAACAATGGAAAACATGGTAAAATAGCACATGGCACAGTACTGTTACATTAGGAACCTGTTCACTGTCCTTCAGGGCACATTAGGCACAGATATATTGCATATGTATTACCTCCAACCCAGTCCCTCACCTAACCAACAATTACATAACTTATTTAACTAAACAATGAAATTGAACATTTTTGTCTGCTGTCACATTTCCATAAAGCTTCTGCTTGGTCCTACAAAGATCCAGGATCTTTGATGGCACTTTTTTAATACCCTGAGGTGGATACATCTTTGCAATGGCAACTTCTAGGTGCAGCCAGCCTATGAAAATAACCATTATCAGGGTTAAACTGGAGAGCAACAGGAGTTCAGGCTGAGATCTTTATTCCCTTGCTTTATTCTAGTCTCCAGATTTCCAGACTATTTATTTTTCAAAGACAGATGGAGTGATAATTTTCCCAGAAAAGTACTGTTTTTTGGAAAGGCTACCCCAGAATACAGACCACCTTTCTCCCCTCCCAAAAAATACTGACTGTATAACAGGTTTCTGGATGTCCTCATCCATTCTCAGTTTCAGACAAGAAAATACATAACTTTTCATAACTCAGAGTGCCTCCAAAGTATATATTAAGACATAGACTTTTACTATAGGCCTTTAAGTACACAAGCAATCTCACATCACGCCCCAGCTCAGCCCTTCAGCTCTCTGAATATGAAATACAACACCAGCATAACTTCTAAGCTTGGAAAACCACAACTATTTGAAAGCAAATAATCTCCTCCCAGTCTGAACTGTCCTCTAGTTTTCATACCTATTCTAATACCATGTCCAGATACTTTGTCTTATGTGTCCTTCATGTAAGCATTGGGCTTCTCAACACACATTCTACAATTTGTATACTTTTTCCTCCCATCTCTTCTTGCTGACCATCTCCATCCATCTCCATTATACCATAACCCCATACACACATAAACATTGACAAATTTCACCTTTACTGTCGAGGCTGATCACTAAATCCTGATGTATTCATTGCACTCTTGTCAGTGTGGTGCTGTCATGTGTCACTCTCCTGGAAAGGACAGAACCCATCCCAGCTCCTGCATTTAGCATGCTTATTATGCTCTTGACTCCTTCCAGGCACTGTACCAGGTAAGGAATATGCTGCCTCTGGCAAACAGGGACATGTACACTGTTCTAAACCTCGGCAAGTCAATTAGCCAATGGAACCAAGCAAAAGCAATACTTCAAATGGCTTGAACAAGTTACATTGATTTTGGAAAGAAAGACCATCTGAAAGACCCAGGAAAATTGTTCCAATATCTGTGACAGGAAGGTCCAACTAGTGATGTTCCTTTATTCCACATCTAAATCCCTCTTAAAAAGGAAAGAGGTGAGGACTCACTTGGTAGATGCCTGCACAGGATCATCCGCCCAGCCTCCTTGCCGGCGTGGGGGTTTAGGTGGTGGAACCTTTAATAAAGAGAACAGACACGTTACAGACAGCTCTGGTCAAGACAATTGAGACACCAGGTCCACACACACTAATGTAACACTTTACCAAATAATGGAGAGGTAGTGTTTAAAATGCTCTTTAATCATAAAATAAAAGGAAGACATAAACTCCAGGACAGGTTTTTAAGCTTGTCTGTAAACAAAAGATGCATCACCCTAATCAGTATCTTGTCAAGTTTCAGGTTTATGTGCCTTTGACATTTTGAGGGCACACAATACAGTAGCTGACTGATCCACAGAGAGTGTGCTCTCCTGGCAAAATAGGGTTCATTGGGAACTTGTTCATCACTGTTGCCCACATAGCAGTGGGAGGTATCACATTATGCCTTTCCTAGGGTACAAGACAGCATGTTTTAGACATCTTACTTTAGATGAGGAATCATTCCTAAAGAGTCTGCTTTTGTCCACTGCTTAGAATAGGATGATAGATGCCAAGTTCAGACACAGTGATCCATACCCAAACTCTTCCAAAGTTAGTTGGGATGAATCCCACCACTGCCACCACTGAAATCCAAAGGGGAAGATCATCTGGAGCTTAAAGACATTCCCTACTATTTTCTTGCATTGTCTTGTGTGGCACTCTGCCACATGGCAAGAGAAAATGGGAATTCAGCTTGGGGCTTATGATGGAATTGTCAAATGGGGGCCATGAATCCCCACCATCTGGAAGCTGCCCATTGCCATTTACAGATTTGGGCTTGGTTCCCCCAGCCTGAGGCACTTTGTACAGCACTGCCTTCAGTGTTCTGCATGGCAGGCAATGATGAAAGCAGAGGCAAGGTGAGGCAATAGCTCCCAATTGATGGTGCCCAGTGAGGGAAGATGGACTACAGGGACCTGTGAATGGACCACTGTGAGAAAGAGCAATTGCATGAAAGATGTCCCAAAACAGAGAAAAACTGCTAACTGCAAAGGAATGGTGGGGGCACAGGTGGCTCCCACAGCTTTTATTAAGGAAGTGAATGAGTGGGATGACTCCCAAGGAGTTTTGACTGCAGAGAGGACCTTGCATGTGTGGTGGGGTCAACCCTGAGCCAAAGCCAAATCACCTCTTGCCACACATGAGGACAGGGTCGCGCTAACCCCTGATGGTAGGGGTCTCACATGTTTATTTCTTGAAGTAGAAGCATTGTTTGTGAGTGTGGGAAATTAAGAGACCCTGCCAGGGGCAGCCTCTGCCTGCTGCAGGGAGGGGGTATGACCCTGCATAGCTCTCTGATAGGAGCAAAAATAGTCATCCTCCAAAAATAAACAGGGAACAGGAATGAGGCAGGAGCTGCAGTCCCAAAATACCAACTTTCTTCGGCAAAGGGAGCACAGGAGGGCAGAGGGACAGGCAGGGAGCGTGAAACGCAGGAAACAGCCTCCTTATATGGGCTCATCCGTGGGGGACAGAGCTCAGTCGACTGGAATGACCATGTCACAGAATGTGAAGCCTTCAGGGGCCCAAGTGAATGGAGTTTTCTGATCTTTAAATGATTCCCCCAGATTCTTAAGATGCCAAACCAGAGAAGAGGCTACAGTGCCAAAAAAGGAGCATTTTGAATTCAGTTGATCTGGACACACCCAGAGCCCAAGAAAAAGCGGGAACACACACCACATATGGGCGTGCATGCCCACATAAACATTCTTATTCCCATTACATATACCCCTAACCCAAAACCATACTCAATCCCACACAGATGCTTCCCATGCAAATAACCCCCTTTCCCCTTACACTATCCCTCTGATAGCCAGCAAGCCTGTTTCCAACACACAGTTGTGAGGAGCCTCACAACTCCTCACAAAGGTGCATGGGGATACAAAAATGACAACAAAGAACTTGGGCCATAAGGCTGAGGGAAAATGCAGCATGTCCAGGGCATATCAATGTCCCTGCAATTTAACTTACTCATCATCAAAACTAGCCTTCAGATCAAAGATAACTCAAGTGGGGCACACCAGATCAGAGGGTGATGACAATGTCTGGCCCAGTCTTTGCACAAGGCATGACTCCGGGGCATCTAGGGGTTTGATTCCAATGTCTTGCCAATGTTATACTGTGTTCTCATTGATCATACACACCAGGCAACCCTGAATGTCTGTCAGATCCTGAAAAACACCTCACATACACCTACAGGTCTTTTATTCCTCTTGCAAAAAATCAAGTAATTCTTTCTGAATTGCCTACAGGAACACTAGCAACAGGAAAGGCAATGTTAACTGTCAGCTGAGGAGAAATAGCTCTTCTTTGTTAGCTGCCTGGAAAGTGCTGCAATAAGGTCACATGCCACATACACTTTTGTCAAGTAAATAAACTTACCTTCATATACTTTCACAGTTCCAAAATCTTAGCATAATTTACAATTGACAATGCAATGTTGTGCTTTACCATAATATGGTGACAGGTAGGGACTTTGCAGCTGCAAGCAAGAGCTTGAGACAGAAAATGGGACAAATGTCAACCCCAGAGGGATCAGAGCAGAAATAGAGTACACTGTCCTTCTGTAATGCAGCAAATGTGCTTTTTAATGTACCTTTTTGGTGAAAAAGACTGGGGGCTTTAAATGATTAGAACTTGTTGGTACCTACTGTTATACCTTAGGCAAGATTTATATGTATGTTCCCAAATGCAAAGCTATACATCCAAAGAGTCTAGTGCTCAAAACACAGATTCCACCAGCTCCTGACAACTGTGTTGTCTCTCAGCCCTTGCTGCTCAGTCTCTTTCACAGCATCAGCTAATCACTTACTTGCTGGAATTCTCCTTTCCACTTCAGTTTTGTCCATTATTTATCTCCAGAAGATCTCCTCTACTTGAGTTTCTGCAGATTGTCCCTTTCCCAAGGAAAACAGCCATGGTCCAAGTTTTTTGTTTTGTTGTTTGTGGGTTGTTTTTTTTTTCCTCAGAAATTTAGCTCAGGCATTTTTCCAGTACTTCTTAGGCCACCTTCCATACCAACACTTTGATACATCCATAAGCAGTATTTTATCTCTCCCTTGGAAAAAATGACTGGCCTGAATTCCATCTCTCCTGCATCAAAGTAGAAACTCTACCTTCTTCTTTATTGTTTTTCAGGCCCTTTCTTATCAGACAGATGCAGAATTCTAATCTGACTTTCCCATTAAAGCAGAAATTTCCAGGCTACTTGTCAGATCACGTCTACAGTTCTGAAGGCGCCAGTTGGATGCTGCTTCCCTCATGGAAGAAACTATCCTGTGTATCTCTGAATCCTGAAGGTCCAGCAAAGTTTCTTTTAGGACCAACCACAACAGAGGCAGATTATGGGCATGTTAAGTCCCTCAGATTCTCAGGTGGGTCTGGAAATATGGATTAATTTACCTTCATCAACATGACAACTCCTTTGGAACACTGAGCACTCTGTGCAGGGATGCAGGGACTCAAATGACATTGAGAGCACACAACAGAGGACACACAATTCTTCTATTATGTCATATTTCCCCTAAAATATGTAGGATCTATGTTTTTCCAATATACAAACACTGTGAGATTTTACACAGTTAGGTGTCTTGTTTTTATCCAATATTGACCAAGAAGTGGAAAGAAACAAGTACAGGCAGTATCAAGGATTCGCCTCTCCAGCAAGATGCCAGAGGCTCCCTTGACTGAAGAAAAGCAAATCTCCACAACCAGGCCTGATAAATTAGTTTTGATTGCTGCCATTTAAGGAACTGTAAGTCAAATAGCCCCACTGCTCCTAAACAGCCACATAAAATCATCTATACTGATCTCAGAGCATATATGATATCAAAAACACATCAATTCCAAGATCTATGCAAGCCTCGGCTTTTTGCAAAGAACCCATCTCTGCTGGCTCTGTTTATCATGTCCATAGACGGTTCAAATAGTGCCTCTGATTTTAATGAATACCCTCCAAGGACTTCTGCATGTCTTAAATACTGGGCAGAAAATACTGGATTTGTATTTCGTCCACAAACTGCCCCTCTTTTCACAGTCACTGGCTTTCCTTTACTAGGGAAAGTGTTATTGAAACAGAAGCTCTTGAGGGCCTTCAAATATTCTCTGCCATCTATCACAGGTAAAGGAGCAGTTCATATTGTTAACCAGCTACCAGAATTGCTTTCCCAAAACAGTGGCCAGCTATTTGTCAGCTGACATGCACCCATGAGGAAAGCTGTCACCTTTGCAGCATTTGGCACCTTAACCTGTCTGAGGAATTACTGCTCTTCCCTGCAGGAAAATAGTGAATCAGCACACAACAATTTGATTCTCTGAACAAGGGGTCACCAGGTAGAATCCTCTCACAATCCATAGTCATAGGGAAGTGCCTCTCCAGCCCTCCTAAGCATGAACATTTCTCAATTTGCTATCACTTTATGCTACTTAGGGTCAGACATTTTCCCATCCACCTTCCCACCTCCAACAGTTCTTTTGTTGCCTTGATGTAGGTCCAGAAGCACTCAAAGTATGAAATAAATGTGTGGAAAAGGAAAAGCTTTTAATAAAATTATTTTCAATGAGATTGTCCCTAATCCACTTCAAGGTAGACAAGCAGGCAGGATACTACTGGAAAGGCTGGGAAACATGGCTGACCAGAAATGCTATTTCAGAAGATGTCATCAAAAGGCAAGGAGATAAGCTCAGAAAGATGAAAATAACTGCCCTGCCGGTCAGCCAGTCGGGGTGCACGGGACAGAGGCTGCACAAGGCCTTGGGGAGCTCCAGGCCGTGCAGTGCAAGGGCTCACACTGGGGAAGTTGGCCTAATTAGGGAACAAAAGTTCAGCTGCATTTTTGAGATTCCTCCTGGAGAATCTGGCCAACTTCCAGATGAGAGGTCCCCAGGAACAGTCTGGGACTCCAGCACTTCTACACTCAACCAGAAGACCTCTGGGGGAAAAAAAAAAAAAAAAAGATGCAAATCCTGTAAAATGGAAGCAGGTAAAAAACTCAGTGCTTCCTTGGATGCTGGATCCTTTCAGTGGGGAGTATTTACTAGAATAACGCAAGAATCACAACACATGACAGAAACTCTGCAACATGGAGGGACAAATGCAGCTCAGCCCAGGACCACGTAAATGGGAGGGCATTCACAGTGTGCAATAGCTATGGGAAATTCTGCCTCAGAGAACCCTCCCAGGTTCTCAAAAAATGCCAATTGCTTCAAGAGCTATCTACTGCCAGTTCACCCTACTCCCAACTGCATGCCTAAGAAAGCAAAACCCTGGCAACATGCCATATACAAAATGCTGTTACCCCTGCTGAAGGCTCCTCTGCAAGCTGAAGATCACAGGGGAGAACAGGATGCTAGAGAAAAATATTGCAGTAAGACTGTAAGGTCTTTGGGAATAGGAAATTTTTGTTCCAGCCATACACCAACACTCTCTAGATCTTATTGCAGTGCAAATTGTAGATATAGAAATGACTATGACTGCATTACAATTATGACTTCCTAGGTCATGAACTCTCTAAACCAGAGTGGAAGGATAGTGCCCAAACCATTGTGATTATTTTTACACAAATAAGGTCCCCTGATCAACACTCAGCTGAGTACAGCTGGTGCTGGGTTCCTCACTTGGATGTTTTAGTTTCAGGGAACGTAGGGGAGAGCACCTGGGGGGTGGCTGCTGCACAGATCCAGACCAGACAATGGAATGAGAGTTTGGAGCTGGGTGCCAACCACTGTGCAAGGGTAAGAACTGGGTCAGGAAAATACCGCTCTGATTAAAGGCCCTGATCACATCAAGCCCCAGGCCATGTCTACACCACAGGTGCAGACACACCTGCAAGCATCCACAAGGATCCTCATGAGTCAGCCCAAGTCTGGAAATTGTCTTGTTTTAGGTACTTCTGGTAACAAAGCTAGTACCTCCCCAAGTAGAGTGCAGGTTGCTTCTCACCAGGGGATCTCCACATCATTCTGCACTGTATTTTAGAATGCAAATACACTCACTCAACCTCACCCAATTGGGTGACCTAGCAATTTAAGAACATAACTGGCTTTATATTTCAGGTACTTACCTTCTTTTTATAGTTGTTCTCCCAACAAACATTTAATGAAAACAATTGCTCCTGGCACGTTGACTTCATCTAAAAAGCAACAGCCTATTTTTCCACCCAAATGTTTCAGAAGCACTGGCAACTAGAACTACAAAAGGACTTTGATGCCCTCTCTGGAAAGGTCAGATCTTCAAATTCTCTTTCCATTTGTTGCCTTAAAGCATGTTGTCACTCAAACACTGAGTGATATAGAGCCACAGAGGCAGCATTCACCTGTATAAGGGTCAGAAATCAGGTGCTGTCCCTGTTTTTAGTCTGTGAAGGACCTCGAGACTACCTATGGCACATCTACCAAAGCACAACTAGAGGATGAGGTCCCCAAGGGACCCATTGGAACTGATGTCCTCCCACTCAAATGTTGTTGCCTTCAGTTAAAAAGTCCTTCCCTATAGTACCAAAATTCTTTTGGTTCCATTTGCAAAGCAGAGCAGCTTCAGGAGAAAGGACTGAGAGCCTTCTCAGACACAGAGCAGCTCATAGACTTGTCATGATATATAATATTCCCCACGGAGGTGGTAAACATTACTTGCTACATCTTTCTCAGAGACGAAAGAGGACAATAAAATCAGTGTTTTCCAGCTTCGAAAGGAGATGGCCAGTTTAACCTCTACATCTAAAGCATGAGGTTTCAACACTGAAATGAACATCTGCTTATTTAGGAATTGGAGGTCCCTGAAGGCAAGGAAAAGCCCTGCTCTACTTCCAAAGGCTAGAAAACACAGGATGGGGATCAGGGTCGCTCACTGATAGTGCAAGGACATGCACCCCCAGAGCTCACAGAATGGGGCCAGAACTCCACAGAAGGACAGGGTTTCAGACACACTGCCATTCTCAGCTACTCTTTACCATCCAAACAGATCCACCAGCCTATCCTGATATTATCTATGTACTATGAAGGCATCAAGTGCAGGATATGGATTTTGTTATGAGGATAAGGCATCTAAATCCCCCTGTGGGTCTATTCAGGGAATACCCACAGTGCTTTTGCATAAAGATCTAGCTTTGCTTTTAGATAGGGACTAAAGAAAACTAGTGGAAGGACTTCAAGGTCCCAAAGAAAATCTATGGCAAAGCCACAAAAGAACCCAGCAAAATCTTGGCTAACAACCACATTCATACTCCTGCTTATTCTGCCTCTGCAAATTAACTGAAATATTAGGATACACCCTTTATTATACCATTGATTAGCCTCACAGCCTTTGGCTAAATATCCCAGGCAGTCTTGGAAGGTGATGCCAAATGAGTGATTCAACTGGCAAAAATTCAGATGCAAGATGAGTGGTTTAACAAAGGATGCAAAACAAGTTTCAGAGCAGGCAGATGGCTGGAGGGCAGGACTTCAGCAGGTACGTTCACATCGACAACCCTGATGAGGTTGTTTGTTAGTATTCAAGCAGCTACAGAGTTATCTTCAGCACAGCAAGAGGAGAGGGACCAAATCCAGGAAGAGTTCAGATTGTAACACTCAGCAAAGCCCAAAGGGAGTTCAGAAAAAGGCTATATGAGCCATCCGGGGGACAAAGGAGCCAACTTCGGACAAATGATTCAAGAAGCCAAGTATTTCAGATTGGCCAGGCAATGACTAAGGGAGGAATATAGTGAAACAAGATTTGAATCACACTTTATAACATGAAGTTCCACTGACAGTTGATTTGGAAGAGACTTATGATACAATTAACAGAAGTCTGCAAGCATACTGTACTGTAAGTTACAAGCAGCTTACTGATCACTCAGATTTCTGAACACTCAGTTAGCCATTTTATACCATTTACAGACTTTTTCAAATGGAAAAATACTATAAAGTGTGACTGTCATACTTAAGAGCACAAGCTTGAATAAAGGACACAGGAATTAGCCAAACAAAACTGTTTTCAAAGCAGGGACCCCTCATACTAAGTAAAATCTCCTTGCCAGGCACCATTGCATAACATCCCTGAAGCAACAATTGCTCATGTGGAAGAGTCACATCAGTAAAGTTATTTTAATGAAATTTAGCAGCCAGAAGCAAGAAGGCGCCTGTGGCATGTGACCAGTCAGCACTCAACAGCAGACCTTGGGAATCAATCATTTAGGGCACTGTATGGAGGTGGAATTAGTTCCAGTGAAATGACTGTAAGGACTGGTTCCAGCGAGGCGGGGGGCAGGGAAGATTAGATCAATTATCAGTAAAAATTTCTATTAGGCAACCAGTCCCCAAAACTATACCCATCACTGGGAGGTCTCTTTGCCTGATAAATGGAAAAGTGCTCTGGGCATAGTCCTGAACCATCCATCACTGCCAAATAAACCCAGTGGATCTTTTTTACAATATCATCTCTTGCACTACCAAGAGAAAACTGAGCTAATCTGAATAGTCTTGACTCCTTGTGATGAGCATACCCTTCTGAGGCCAGAATTAATGAGATGGGTGATAGGGGTTTCTTTTCTGGGCTTTAAATTTCACAGATTAATCTACTGTCCTACCAGTACTGGAGTGGTCCTTCAGCAGAAGGAATTAAGAGCACAGGAGAGGGTGTTTTAATTATCTAACAGAGCAACTCTAGGCAGGAAAAATTGGGCAACACCAATTCCATGGTTAGGAAGAGTGCAAGGCAATTAGCCCAGAGGCTTCAACAGAAACAGGTAGAACTTCTCAGGTTGTTCTGAATGGCACTATCCTGGCTTCTAATGCTAAATTAATGCTAAGGCACATTTTAGCTTTGGTGCAGGATCAAAAAAGGATATGTGTATTCCTTCTCTGTGTGTTAACAGGAGCCTGGGAAGAAGCACTATGACATTATTATTGATTCTGGCATTCAGTGCTGGTGCAATAAAAAGAAAAGACACATAGAAAATCTAAAGGCACATGTCCTTGTTACTCCTGCCTGGCCTTCTCCTCTGGGGCACTAGCAAGACTTCATCATCCCTAAAGAGAAGTTTTCATGCTATAAGAGCAAACTAACCATACTGGACAGCAATCTAGGTTAAGTCAGGCTTTGTACTCTATTAGCTAATTGCTGTCCTGACTTTTAAATGAAAATAGAGTATCTTTTCAGTGGCCACATATACATCTGTAACCTCAAAACAAGATGCAGCAGCTGATAAGAGCAGCTATTTCAAAGATAATTAAAAATCTGTCAGCAACAGAAACAGAGGATGCAGGAAAGGCACTGCATCCAAAGCAAACTTTATATTATTCTCCAGTACTAGAGTACCCTCTTAAGGTAGTCTCCAGACACATAATAGATTAATCCTACTAGTCCCCTTCAGAGGAGCCAGCATCTACCTAGAAAGCCTCTAGTCTTACATGGTCAACCTTTTCCTGATGGTCTTCATCCTTGAAGGGTCAGGAGGGAAAAAGAGAGAAAGAAGTTAAAAGGAAGTACTATGGAAGCCTGCACAAAACAGCTTGAAGACTGACATTTATGACTGTCCTGCAGCATGTGCTTTGCAACTTTATTCACTTGAGCAAACCACAAAGTTGATCCTACATTATAACATTTTATATCCAGCCATTTATGCAGATGCCAACTGTGATACTTAAAAAAAAAAAAAACCAAAACCCAAACATGAGCAAGAAGAGAACAGACTTAGTTCATTCTCCCTATAGCATGATAAAACTCAAATTATTCAGTTGTGTAGGATCCTAGAAAGATTCATGTGGAGAGTCACTACAGCCATGCCAGGGACCAGAATTGAAGGTGGACCAGTCATACTAAGGGTTATACACTGTAGCAGGCTACAGCCCTTTTTTCAGAAGCTACTGTTTCTCAAGGCAACCTCAGATTCTCCCCTGAGAGCACAGGCTGTAGCAGTTAGTGTAAAATAGGCATAGCTGCCATCCATGTTTGTTGTCATTACAAGTGTTCCATATTGTTGTCTCCTTATTGCAAGAGTTTCATACCTCCTTGATTTTTCTCATGGGCATCTCCTCTAAGCACTGACTCTTCCTTTTTTTCACAGTAGCCAACTGACTCCAGTTCCCCTTTCAATCAACCCATTCTTTTATAGCACTCTTCCTCTCATTGGCTACAGCTGTGGCCTGTTCCTAATCTCTAATAATTGGCTCAGCTGCAACTCCTTAGGGGTAAGATTACCTTCTATACTACCTTTATTTTCTTATATTCTATTCCCCTACAATTCCCCCTTTTTCTTTTAATTACAGAGTTACAGCATTTCGAGAAGGACATGTTCAAATAAATTAACATTATGACACATTCATATATTTCATTCAGAACTAATAGTTATACAAATGTTCAGACAACATATTATAGTACAAATATATATATATTTCTGAGTGTTGGTTCAGTTTTGCAGCTTTTCTCAGTTTACAAAGTACTTATCTTCAAAATCTCTTTACTCCTGTTTAACAAACATTAACAGCTGCAATTGATATATTTCACCAATCAATAGACACATTGTACTGAATAATAGAACTACTCTTTTTCCAGTTCTTACAGTTGCTTTAGTAAATTCTCCCCTTCCTCTTTCAGTTTTGTTGCTTTTCCTCATACAGTTTTCTACCCGGATCACCATGGGATCACGCTGCGTAATGTTTAAATCTTCTTTCCTAAATCACCACGGGATCATGTTGGTTGATACTTAATTCCTTTTTCCCAAATCACGTCGGGGTCACCATTACATTATCATTATATTGCAAAGGTTCCATATTGTTGTCTCCTTATTGCAAGAGTTCCGTACCTCCTTGATGCTTCCCATAGGCATCTCCTCTAAGCACTGACTCTTCCTTCTTCTCATAGTAGCCAACTGACTCCAGTTTCCCTCTTAATCAACCAACCCACTCTTTTATAGTACTCTTTTTCTCACTGGTTACAGCTGTGGCCTGTCAAAGTCAGGCCTGTTCCTAATTGCTAATAATTGGCTCAGCTGCAACTCCTTAGGGGTAAGATTACCTTCTATACTGTCTCTGTCCCTTTGCAAGCCTCTCAGGAGCCCTGGGCCAGTCCTGAGTTCGCAGACACCAGGGGGCAGCCCCGACACGGCCGACAGCGGGGAGACACTCTCTGTGCCCCGAGGGTGCTGAGGGCACCTGGGCTGGCGCCTTTGCAGCAGAAGAGACACCAGAGACATCGGTAGAAGAGAAGGGCCTGGCTCTTAGCAGGGGTTAATCCAAGGTTTTATTCTAGGAGTCCCAAAGGAGCTCCTGCACCTCAGGGGCCTCCTGCCGAGAGCCCCGGGAGATGTGCCAAGGTTACATTTAAAGGGAGGTGGAAACCGAAAGTAGATAACATTTTACCAACCAATGAGTGACCCTAAGGGATGGATGCTGAGGGATAGACATTTAGGACAGCGTATGGGGCAAGGCTTGGGGGGCTGACCCCTGGCCTCTGGCTAATCACTCGACGACCTGGACCAAAACTTCTAGATGGAGGGGATGGGATGCTGAGTGATTGACAGAGAGCCAGGGTGGGGGTTTCGGGATGATCTCATCCCGGGAGAGGGATAACACAGGTAAAGGGAGGGGGGTACAGTCTGGGATAAACCATTTGGGAAAAAAAAGGGGATACAAAACAAAACTACGTCAAAGTATTACAACGTATAAAAATGCACTACAACACTATACTACCTTTATTTTCTTATATTCTATCCCCCTACACGTGTTAGCTTCACCAGATGATCTAAAGCTAAAACTATAAGGGAGCAGCTTGGTTATATAGATAAGGAACTCAAAAAACCAGCCTGTTAATCACTCTGAAAGTTGCAAACTGGTTGAGAACCTTTTAGATGAGCAGACTCAGCACCAGCAGTTGCAGCAACCAGAGCTATTAAGCACCAAATGCAAAGAGGTAATCAAGAATCCAATAATCTCTGTGCTATTCTAGAAATCACAGTGTTCAGAAGCACTCAGGAGGAGAATTTAGAATATCCTAGATTGATCTATGACCCTACACCAGGAGTATGCATTGGATGGCTGGAAACACTCCACTAACACACCTGACTTTTGTTCTGGATTAAATCATCTCTCCTGTGGAACATGGAATCCATGTGATTAATAAATTGCACATATCTCTCGTGGAAGTGGTTTGGTATCTGAGTTCATTTTGTGTCTTTGCTGTCATCTGGTCTTATCATCTTACTACAGTAAGAGCAGAGGGGGGCTACATGCAGGTTAGAGCAGCTGGGGTACAAAGGTGTCCTTACCAATGAGCAGCACAAATGAAATCAGGTTTGCCCAACTGGTAAAAATCTGTTGGAAGCATGTATCTGTCAGCCTGCTTCTTCCCACAACCAAAAGCAGAAAGGCTTCTGTGGGGTCCAACATGACCTAAGCTTCTCTGGATGTACAGAGCCCAAGTGGTACAAGACTTGCACTAGCATGGAAGAAAATCCAGCTGGGCAACACATGTTGGAAAAGTATTTAAATAATCACTTCTTGGAGCAATTTTTCACGTGTGTTTCACCCTCAGCAATTCTTACTTGCTTTCTAACTACCACCCAAGGACCACAATTAAATAAGCAAGCTTACAAATACCAGCTAGGACAACAAGAGAACATATTTTCAGAAGAGAAACCACAGAGCCTTTCCCCAGGCTGTGGTGAAATGTGACAGAGACAACCAGCAGAGAACTTGATTTTTGGGCAAACCCTGATATAAAGTAATTTTGTCCTACCTGTGTGGAAATATTTTGAAAATAGGGAAAACCTTCATCCTTTAGGCTGACCATTGCCTAGTAAAGCAGTCTCCATTCAAAGGATCTACAGAGTGCTGCCAGAGACATGCTGGCAAAATCATACTGAGACTGCAAGAGGCAGAAACCAGGGAACTCTTGAGCAAGGTCCCATGGGAATCACATCACTGTAGGATAAAGAGAAAATAGACCGTGGAAGTAGGATAACATTAAAATTGTTTTGCGTACAGATTTCTTACAGGACAGCAAATAGCTCACTCTTGTTGAGAGAAGAAACAGGAAAGGAAAAATCTGCTGATACATTTTTTAAAAAGGCTTTTCCACTCAGCTTTCCAAATCAATCTCATCAAGAGCTCCAAACCTGGCCAAACAACTTCTTCTGATGGATGTCATCAAGCCAGCATTCAGAAGGCTGTTGGATGCAGTGATGTTAGAGCCAGGAAAAAGGTTTGATTTTAATTCTGTAAAAGTGTCCAGAAGTCCTGTTAGGATGGGATAGAAAAGATCTTCAACAGATCTCATTGCATGATCTGTCCATCTCATTATACAAATAAAATAACTAGCTTGACTTTCTCCCATACTGTCAGAAACCTGATAGCATCAAGATGAGTAAATGTACCACATCAAGCCAGGGGATGGGAAAGGCCTCTCAATGGAAAAAGATACATTACCCCTCTGAAATGAATGTTTGAAATGTGTTGTTCTGGCGTGCAGCAAGCAGATTTATCTCTAGGAATTCCCACTTACAGCATATTCCCCTGGGTGCCCAAGAAGTGCCTGCTGAATTGCCAAGGAGTTCTGAGGGCAGGAACGCACACAGCCTTTGCTGCAGGAGGCTGCCAACTGCACCAATTACAGCAAATAATCATGTTCCATCTTGCCTGGTGAAATAACACGTAGCTGCAGTGTTGTTTGTTAGTACTTGTACTTCTGAAAAGGCAGGAATGCTCTACATGTCACATGGGCAGAGTCTGAGCTTTGTGACCTTTCATGAGCCCCTTGAGGAGGTCTACATTTGATGATAATGCAGGTACTTCCACACAGAATGGGAATTATGAAGTAGAGATTTGGGCAGAGGAATTAGAGATTTGCTGCTGAAGTTAAGAATATTCTTGTGGGAGAGATATACACACAACAGGTACTGAAAAAATACTAAGATATCATAGTGTTTTCATAGAGCTTGGGGGAAGTAGATTAGGCTACAAGGCATAAGACATTGCAACTATGCCCTGGGGAAGGAGGTTTTAACACACATTTGTTGTATACAGCAACACACAATTTGCACTGTCTTTTGGGAGAGAGAGCCCAGGCCAAGCAGAGATCAGCAGTAATCTGATAAGATCTATGCTCCAAGTCAAATGATTTGCCTGTTGACTTCAAAACAAAGATCTTTTTAATTACAATAATTGTCCACCCTCTAAGTGAATTTCCTTGTAATAAGCCCAGATGTTGAAACATGGATAGACAGGTACCTTTTGCTTCCTTCAAGCTTCCTTCAAGCTGCTCTGACTGGAAAACACTTCCTGGATGCTTCTCAGTGTCATGAAAAGACCCTAACAATAGCACAAATGGTATGTTCATACCAGAAATTTGAGATGGGTGGAAACTGGTTGGATTGGCATGGAATTTAAAAAAAATTAAAATGAGTCAAGGTGAATTAAACCAGTTTTAAAACTCTGAGGAAGCTCTGAAGGCAAAATCACTAATCTGAATGTGAAATGCATATGAGGGTGTGAATATGGCAAAGGTTTAAGACAAACCCCTTTGCCTTCAAAATCAGTAATAAGAATAAAACCTTCTATGCTAAAATTAATTACATAGTGCCTAATGAACTACTGCCAGTTCCAGAAAAAAAAAGAAAAGGACTGGGTATGTTTTTTTTTTAATCTTGCATTTCATTTAGGAATATTTCTTATAAAGGTTTCAAAATGGGCTGAATGAGACATCCATTGTAACCCCACCACTTAAAAGCAAGCCAAGGCCAAGCTTTCAGAAAAGTAAAAGTGGATTGCCAATCTAGGGTGAAGGAAAAAACAATATTAGTTCTGTTAAATACTCACTTTGGTAACAAATGTGGTCACGTATAAAAAGCCTCCAATTTCGGAGCAAAGGAAAAGGCTGAGGATTATTTACAGTGGATTTTGTCTTTCTTCCAGTACCTCCAATGTTCTTGATTAACACAAATATTTAGCAACAAAGACCTGTCTGAAGGGAGACTATTGACACAAACTATTCTTCCTGGTGGTTAAGATCCAGTGCTAACATATTTGAATGTTGTAAGACATGTAAGTCCTCCCCCTTCTGCTGCTGAAAAGCTCACTGCTCTCAAACAGAACACTGTAAATATTTCTTAGTCTTCCTCAGGACTGGCCCAAATCCTGGAGCCCCTATGATCTCTTCCCAGCTATTGAAATGGTTGTGATGTGAGCAGTAAGCCCAAGCAAACTGCAGTAAGTTACAGTCCATCAGTTGTACCTCTACATAGTGCCCTGGTCTCTTTAAAACCAGAGAATCAGACCATGAACTAGGATGGCCAGTTCCAGCAAGAGAACCACAAGAGAACAATCTGACAGTGAGCCACCCTAATGTGGAGGCCAGCTAATGATTACACCCCCTTAAACCATCAGCTGGTTCCCCTAAGACTTTCTTTATCTATGAGGTCGATGGTTACTTCTATTTCTTAAATTGCATCTTCTGCACATTCCCTCACAGAATCCATCTTGAATGCCTACAGCATATCCAAGGGGAGATTCCCTAGGTGGAAGATGATTCTCCATTATGCCTACCAAAAGAAAAGAGCATACTTTCTCCAGAAAAAAAGTCTGCTCTATGAGGTGTTATTGTAAGCTAAGCTGTAATAGTGCTATTTTCAACAGCATCACAGGGTCTCAAAGGAAAAATCCCCCCACAATCATTTTGGCACAGTTGTCTGGGACACAGCTACTCAGTGTAATAGGAAAGTTTTGTCACTGCACAGGGAATCAGGGAGTAGTCACTCCAAGACAGAAGGTCCTAAGGCTCTGAGCAGAGTAGCCTGAAGCAGAGTTGGTGCCAGGGTGGCCAGTAGAGCAAAATGATTTCCAGTTTAAAGAAGCCAGGAATATGGTATGTTGGAGACCATTGACTGGCATTGCAAAACAGTAAGCATCACCTCATTTAAACAAATATCACTGTCGACAAGGTGGAAGTCAGATGACATTTTTTCCATCTGATATGTGTCAGGGAGCAAAACTGGTATGTCATTTCTTGAGAGCTGCTCCTTCTAGCAGGAGGTGTCTGTGGAGGAGCTGTGCTAACATCCAACAGCAAGCTTCCAGGAAGAATTTCAGCATTCTGCAACACTAAGCAAAAAAATCCATTGAAACAGTTCAGATCTATTTCCGAATATTTGAGGATGTTGCCTCACTCTCCTGAGAAAGAGGGGTTCCTGACCCCCTTCTACCATTTGAAGATGTACTAATGGAACAGCCTCTGAACCAAAGTTTTCCTCCAAAGACAAGTGGGAGCTGAGTTTGCACATTATTACCCACAAGGAAAAGTCTCAGATGCTGCAAAGCTGGCTCCTAGCACGACCTTTGTAGCCGTGCACAGAGAAAATGAAAAAGAGCATTACTACACAAACTTGATAGAGACCATGTCACATGTACTCTGGCTCTAGCAAAGCAAAGCACAAAAGTAAGGCATCTATTTATCTGCCTTCTTGCTACCGTAGATGGTGGCAAAACTGGTCACAAAAGTATGTGCCTGTCCACATTTTAAATCTAGAGATTAAAATATCAGGAAGATATGTATGCACAGAATGGAGAGGCTCCAAGTCCTGTATGATACTACTCTCCATACCTGACATGTAAGAAACCATAGTCCAATAGTTTCCTGTGTGGAAACTCTTATACAAAGGGCAACACCAGGAAAGGGACAGGGCAGTGACATGAGTCCCAAATTAAGGACAAAATTCAAAGGGCAAAGCACGCCATGCAGGAAGGAATTTCAGAAGAAATTAATAATTCTCCACTGGAAACAACAGCAGGACAACAGATAAGCCCTTCTGGCAGGACACCCACCTCTCCAAGAGAAGCAGACGGGGAATTCTTCGTGCTGAGTTTTTCACCTGCAAAGAGGTCCTGGCGGGCTCGACGGCCCATCTTTAGTACCTGTAGTGCAGGGGGAAACACGAAGGAGTAGAGGACACACAGTTACTGACAAGAGCCGATTCGTGGCAGGGAGCGGAACGCCAGGCACGGCCCTGCCGCCACGCCCCGCCCCGCAGCGAGGCGCGGTGCCCTCGCAGCGCAGAGGCTTCGCCCGCCGCAGGTGTGAGCCCCGCCGCCGCTCCCGGCCCGCCCAGCCGCGCTGCTCGGCCCCACCGCCGGCCGCTCGGCCCGGCCCGGCCCGGCCCGGCCCTTCCGCTGCACGGTGCCCCACGGCAGCCGTGCCGCCGGCCCCGCGCCCCCTCCGGGCCGCGGTCCAAGGCTCCGGGGCCCCGCTCGGAGAGGCTGGGCCCGCCCCGGCCCCGGGCCCGCTCACCCCGGCGACGCCGCCCCTCCGCGGCGCCTCCGCTCGCTCCGGCTCAGCCTCCATCCGCCGCCGCGGCCGCCGGTGCTTCCGGCGGACAGCCCGCCCCGCCGCCCCGGCAACCGCGGGCACGGCCCCGCCGGCAGCCCCGCACCGCCCGGCCACCCGGCCCCGCGGGCTGGGCCGAGCACCCGGCGCCTGGCAGCCACAGAGACATCCACCCCCGCAGCACTGTTAAACCTTGGCCTGACTGAGGGGGACACCTGTGCTGCAGCATCTCATGCGGGTACTCTGTTAGCCCTTTCTAGTTCCACTTGCGGTGCGGCAGGCCAGGAACAGTCTGACGCTCTGCCTTCTCCAGCTTTTTGCCGAAGACACTTTTTAAGTTCCCACTAAGGCAAATAAATCCTAGCCTTACACATCTGTCTCATGATAGAGGCTTTAGCCAAAGTCTCCTGATGGCTCCTGATGCTCTTCCCAATTCTCCCTGGCTCTCTAACACAGCTTTCCAGATGGGGCAGCCGGTCCCCAGAGCCCACGGTGGAGGCGGTGCCAAGGATCAAATGTAAGCACAACGACCATAGCACACATGGTTCTCACAAGTGAGTTGTGCAGAGATTTCCACTGAGCTGTATAAAACGACCCCAGTCTGTTTCTTGGCTGGACAGATGTACAGATTAATTGTAAATAAATCTGGTTTTAGCTCCACATGTTTAACAAACATTCTGTTTTCCAGTACTTTGTTCCTTTGCCTATATTTTTTTTCTCCTATCTCACAATTTTCACCTATCCTCATTAGCCTAAATAATTTCTTCTGCTGCTACAATAGAGAACTGTACCACACCACAAACTACACTGCTAACACTTTGCCATGATGAAAATTGACTCTCTAAGTAAACCTTTAAGCCTCCTAGGAATACCTTTTACTAATGGCACTAGATTTCACTCTATACCTGCTTGGCTTTTGTAGAAGCTCATGTTTTGGCTGAGGAACTTTAAGTCATCTAAATAAATAGTATCAAATAATTCTCCTTTTTTCCATTCCTACTGACATGTTGAAGTACTTGTGCTGTGATGATCTAAGGATTAAGTGAAATAAGATTTGTGGGCAGAGGTTATAACTTTTTATTAGACCAACTGATATAGCTGGAAAAGAAAACATAAAATAAGGGTTTCTGTGCCTGAAAGCTTGTGTGTTTTTTCCAGCTGTATCAATTGGCCTAATAAAAGATATTATCTCCCTTTACAAATCTTGACATGTTCAAGGAATTCAGTAAGTGAGACATGATTTTCCTTTTTTGAAGCCAGGCTCACTGGGCTTTATGAAATGATGATCTTCCATATACTTCGTTCTTCTCTTTTAATTCCAGATTCAAGCATTCATGAGGTAGAGAAGGAGTTTGCACCTAGCTCCATGCTTCACCACCAAGCCCATGGGAATATGGCCCTGCATTTCTCAATTCTCCCCAGCTCCTCCAAACAGCTGCTGCAGCAGCACAGCTACACAGATGCCAGGAGACAGATGGGACTGTAGCTCTGGGGTTACAATACACTTACAGCTGACCTTCTGATCAGAAATAGAGCATCCCAAGAGGAGCATGATAGCATCCAGAGCAATGCCTGCTAAAACAGGAAGGCATCCCTGGGGCAGGAATCCTTAAATAGGAATACATTGCCAGCTGTGCTCCCACACAGGTAGCTGGCAGGTTGATCCTCCCAGAGCCAGGGTAGAGCCATACAAGGTGCCACCCTGGACAGACAGATCAGGAAGCAGCAGTGCATTTACTTGTGTAGAACTGCCCTCCCCCTCCAAGCTTCTCCTCACAATTTCCCTGGGTCCCCATCCCAGCCAGTATACCTGTACTTCCCATTTTCCCCCAAGCTACTCTGTGCTGCTTGCTGCCTACCCCAGGGAGAGAACTCTCAGGCCAGTTGAGGGAGGGTGAAGTTCATGTGCAGGAAAGAAAACATGTAAAGACTTGGGGAACTGAGCCTTGCCTCAGAATTTTGACTCCTGACTTCAGAGATTCTCAATGAGAGAGAGGAGCAGATGTGCAGAAAGAACAAAACCTAAAATCTGTCCTACCTCTAGTCCCTCTGAATTCCACTTATTGGAATGGGGTTTGTCACCTACCCCTAAAAGATTTGCCTGCTTGGGGAGGGCAACAGGAGCAAAAGAGTTTTCATCCACCATTTCATGTTGTGGCCAAAGTGGATTTTGCTTGCTTTAAGTGTTGGGGTTACATTTTCTGAACAGTTTAATTCTCCTCTGTCTTACTGGTGACTCCACAGGCAGTATTTGACCTTTGCCCTACATTGGCTCCACTTAACCAACTGAGCCAGGTACCAGGACAAATGTTTGGTGCTGCTGTGGTTGTCCAAAGCTGTTTTCAGTGCTTGCTTTCTGTCCAGTTCAGGTCTGCAGTGCCAGGGTTTCTCTTTCCCAGTGTACAGTTTCAGGTGTATTCTCAGCTCTCACTCTGCCTTACTTGTTTGGTTCTGCCCTCACTGTAAATCACACTGCTGCCACCCCCTCTAAGCTGAACAGCAAGTGAGAACCACACAAGCATTCCTTTCACGGACAAGTTCTCACATCTAAGCACAGACTCCCTCCATCTGGTTCCAACACAAACCTGATCACACAGAATAGGACTAACAGAGTCCCCTACTAGTGCTGTTTACTGTTGATTTCTTCTTGACTGGCAGACATATGAATAGAGCTTGTGTCTGGTCCTCCTATCCATGAGAAAGTCTGGGAAAGCAATCACACTTGAGCCCTCCCATATGCTTCTGGTCCTAGACCCCCTTTAAAGCAAGGGCACACACATGTAGTTAAAGCTACAGCTATGGTGGAAAGCCCACATGGCTGCACAATGTCCACCTTATTCAGAGTGGCCAAAGGTTTTCTAAAGCAGGTCTTTGACAGCAGTAGGATTTATGGGATGCAGGGCAATTCCAGTAGCAACAAGTGACACAGCACAGTGCTTTCTTCCTCACCCAATCTTCCCATCAGGCAGGCAGCCAGACTCACAATTTTGATATGGGCCAATTCATTAAAACATTAAGCTTCCACTGGGAAGTGAAGCACTCAGCAAAGACTGCTGCTGTATCCTGCTCCACACTAGCCCCATGCTGGCAGCTCCAAGCATCTCAGTTTAATTTTTCTGCAGGTTTTTTTTCCTCCACGCACCTCCCAATCTCTAAGGGGTTTTGGAGGAGGGAAACAACTGCAAATATTTTTATTTCTGTAAGCTCCAGAACAAAATCCCCTAACAATTGAAAAGCTTCAAGCAAGACATCCCTCCCTCTGGAAGGTGGAAACGGCTTTGACAGGCAGCAAAGGCCCACACATTTGCCTGTCTTGATCGCCATGAGAACAGATGCTATTCGTGTTACATCAGCTCCAGCTCAGACTGTCAAACCCCAGCCAGAGTTGCCAAGTGTGAAATATTTCCTATGATACATGTTCAGTAGCCCTGTCAGGCTCTCCCTCAGCCTAGCTGGATTACAGCATGTACAAGATGTGCAACCTGTTAATGACTGCTGCTCACAGCCACCAGCATTGCTTCCAGTGCATGTCAGACCATGGGGCTTCCTCACCTCTTTTCAACTCACAGACCAACACTTGGAGCAGAAAGTGAGTGGCCCAGTACTGGAACCAGCAGGACACCTACATCCTTCTCCTATTTTACTTCCGACAGCAAGCTCCCGCTGTCAGCTTGTAACAAAAATGTCTGATCTCAGCCATTAGCAATATAACCTTGTATTTTGTACTATTGTATTTCATCCCATTTCTCCTGTATTAGCCTTCAAAATTGCTACCCCCTTCAAAATATCCTACCCCTTGTATAGGATATCCCAGTCCTCCCCTATATTGACTATGTCTCCAGTTTTGGATAAGCAGCCAATTTGATTAGCACATCCATTTTGGCATGCCAAGATAATTAATAAAACCTGGGCCCAGGACCAGCCTCTGGGAAACTCTCGTAATTTCTTATAATTTCTCTACTTATCTCCATCTTAACTAATAACTCACCATGTGGCACTGTAGCAAATGGATTAGTGGAGTCCAAAGCAATCAATTTGACTGCATTTAGTGGGACCTCCAACCTGGCAGCAGGGTAGAGGAGATCCCAGTGTGGAAAAGCATCCAAAATACATTTCAGAAGTGTCTGGGGAGCTCTAGAAACATCCATCCCAACCTACATAATATTCCATGGATACTTAATGTCAACAGTCAGAATTTGCATCTTACTTCATGTCAAAATTTGCCTGACATCATCCTGAAGCTACTAGATCTTGTTACATCTTTGTCACTCCATCAAAGAACTCTTAATTCCTCTTGCCCAAGCAAAGCACAAGCAAACAGTGAGCAGCTCACCCTTACATCTCCTCAGAGCTGCACAAAACGGCTCACAGGGCATCCAGCACCCCCAGCTGCCTGTGGATTTCCTGTTCCACATTCCATGTCTTGGGTTAGCCACTGTCCTCTGAGCTTGCAGTGCTCTCCCAGCCCAAGGCCCGCGAACATGCAGGTAAGGGAAGGCTCCCCGCAGCTATGCCCAGTGTTTCCAGCTGCAGTGTTGCCTGCTGTTCCTGGACACCACGGCTCCAAGGGGCCACATGCCACCGGGGCCCCACCTCTCCCAGAGCATAAAGATCTTGCTTTATGCAAGAGGACTTGCTTCCACAGAGAGTTCTGCCCACATCCCACTTTGCTCACATCCCACTTTGCTCCCACCTGCTCACAGCAGGAGCTGTCCCTGCCCCACTTTTCTAACGCACCGCCAACCCAGCGGTTGTCCTTCAGCAGCGCTGCCAGTGCTGCTAGCGGCTGCCATGGGTTGGGGAGGCACAAAGCCACTGGCTCAGGGGCTGCCCCTCTGCTGGCTCCGGGAGAAGGGCTGGGTGCTGGGGGCAGGGTCCAGGTAATGCCAAGAGAAGAGACTCCTCTCTGGTCTCCCCGGCCCAGCCCGCGGCACTGAGGCGGGAGGCCGGTGTGGCCGTAGTGAGGGCACGCCCCGGGAGAGAGACCCGAATGGGCCCGGGTTGTGAATTACAACCCCATGCACGGCCGGTGCTTTGTCTCCCGCCTGTCGGATGCCCGACGCAGCCCCTTCACCGCAGCGAGGGCCGCCGTGACCGGACACCCCCCGGAGCTCCGTCTGCCACCGGCTTTCAGGGCCCAGGGGCATCGCCCTGACCCTGCCGCCACCGCGCTCGACCCGCGGGGCCGCCAGTCCCGCCGCAGCCCCCCGTCCGCAGCGCGGCGGCCGAACCCCGCCGCTCGGCCCCTCCCTCCCTCGGAAAGAAACCACATCAGGAAAGTATTCGGGGTATTTTTAGCGGCTTTTAATGCGATTTCGCAGCTGGAAGCGGGAGGGGCCTCCCCGCGCCGCCCGGACCACCGCGAAGGGCCCGCCCGCCGCCGCGCGAGTACCGCCAGCAGGGGGCGCCAGCGCGCCGCCGCCGGGGCGGTGCGGCGGCCACGTCGGAGGGCGCGCGGGGCCGCCCCGCGCCGAGGGGCCCGGGGTGCGCGGGGTGAGGCGGCCCCGGCGAGCGCGGGGGGCGGCGGAGGGTGGAGAGATGGGGGGAGCGGCGGGGGCTGCGCGGCTGCTGGAGCCATTAGCGCGGGGCTGGCGCGGCCGAAGGCCGGGCTTGGAGCTCCCTCCCCCGCCCGAGCCCCGTCCCGGGGACGTCATGGGAGGGAGGTATAAAATTTCAGCGTCGGGGCCGGGGGAGCGGCAGTGTGCGCGGGCGGGCCGGTGTGGAGCGGTGTCGGTGTACGGACCAGGGCACGACGGTCAGCGGAACCCACGGGCGCGGCGGACGGCCCGGCGGCAGCGCTCTCGGCTGGGCGAGAAGCGCGGCGGTGCCACGCTCCCGGCCGCCAAGGGCCGGGCACCGGGCGATGTAGGGCGCGGGGCCCGGCGGGGGCATGAATGGTGCAGCGAGAGGGGCGGGCGCGGCGCTCCCCCCGCGGCGGCGGGGCGGTGCGGGCCGCTGACACGTGCGGCGGCGCGGCGCGGCGGGGCGCCCCCTGCTCTGCGGGGCGCGGGGCGGCGCATGGGGAAGGAGCGCGGCGCGGCGAGGCACGGCGCCTGCCGCTTCTCCTTGCGGAGCGCTGCCAGCTCTTCCTGGAAGTCCTGAGTCGCGCACGGCGCAGTGAGTTCATGCACCTCCTCGCCAAGCCTCAGCCCGCGGGTTCTGGGGAGGTTGCCGCCAGCACACCGCCCGGTTCCCCGCGCCCTCTCGCCGCCGCTCGGGGGTCTCTCCCGGAGGCCCCCGCTGCCGCCTCCTCACACATGAAGATGTACGTGCAAAGGGCTCTGGTGCTGCTCTCCCTGCTGAGCTTCGCTACCGTGAGCCTCTCGCTGTCGTCCTGCACCACCTTGGACCTGGACCACATCAAGAAGAAGAGGGTAGAGGCCATCCGAGGGCAGATCCTGAGCAAGCTGCGGCTCACCAGCCCGCCGGAGACCGCGGGGCCGGCCCATGTGCCCTACCAGATCCTGGCCCTCTATAACAGCACTCGGGAGCTGCTGGAGGAGATGGAGGAGGAGAAGGAAGAAAGCTGCTCTCAGGACAACACCGAGTCAGAATACTATGCCAAAGAGATTCATAAATTTGACATGATCCAGGGCCTCCCCGAACACAGTAAGTGCGGGACTCCCCCCGTGCCGGCCGGGGTGCCGCGCCCGCGGGGCAGAGTGCCCGGGATGCCGGGCGCGGGGGAGGGACGGCCAGCCGGGGCCGAGGGGCGCCGGGCCCCCGCCGAAGGGGCCGCTTCCCCGGCGGGGCGGAGGGCGCGTCTCCGCCCGGCCGTGCTCGGTACGGAGGTGAGCGGGAGCCGCGGGGCGGGGGGCGCTCGGCACGGCGCGGGGCTTTGCCGGCAGTGGGGAAGGTGGGTGGCGGGGTCCCGGAGCGGCATCGGCCCAGGCCCCGGCGGCAGCGGCGAGCCGAGCCCGTGCCTAGAAGCCCGTGCCTAGAGCCCTGACATCAGGACAAGGCGGCAAGCCGTGCGGGTGGCGGGGTGAATGCTGCGCACCGGGCGGGGAGACAGCGCAGGTCTGCTGTTTGGGTGACAGCAGGTATTCGGCCTCCTCCCCGAAGCTCCAGCGCCTGCCGCAGAGATACCGGCAACTGCCCGGTCCGTGCAGCACCCGCGCCGGCAGTCAGAAGGTGGAGAGGTGCTTGCTGAAGAGACTGCTGCTTGGAGGACACTGATGAAGATGTTACTCAGATAGTGTGAGCGTTCAGAGAGCGAGCAGAAGACAACAGGGATGCAGAGCAGGTGTAAAGCAGACAGTGATGCCAAAGGGACCCCCAAGGGAACACAGGCGCTGAGAAAACATGACAGATGTTGAGCAGGTGTGAAGCAGATGATGAGCAAGCCCAGATGTGGACACTAAACAGATTCAGGTGCAGAAGCTGAGCAGATACAGAGACTAAGCAGACATGAACTCAAAGCAGATTGCAGATGCTAAGCACATGTAGACACAAGCAGTCATTTTGGTTTGTTTGGGATTCCTTAGAATTGGAAGGTGCGGTCATACCACTATCCAGGGTGTTCTCCTGTGATGTTGTGCCACCCTGGGGACAAGATTTGAACACCAGCAGTTTTGGGGAGAAGCTGTGACTTGGTGGAGGCAGCCACAGAATGCAGTTACTCTGCCAGGTTTATGTTAATCTTGACGTATGATGAGCTGGAATAAGCTACAATTTGGTAATGCAACAAATTTTACTTAATCTTTAGCAGACTGCATTCCATATGGTTATATGATTAGCTCTTAGCTCAGCAGACACTGAGATTCAAGGAACAGAAAGGGCAAAGGTTACCTGTATTTCAGCGGTTTTGATCTACTGAAGTGTCATTTGTGAAACTATAAACATATATTATGGGAAAACCAAGTGTTTGCAAAATAGTACAGCCACACTATGCATTTTGGGAGGAAGGAGGTGGGGAAAACACAAAGCACAACAGTGGCAAATGAAGTTAGGGGTGTGGATTTGGCTAAAATTGAGGGGAAAGTGGAATGAAGAAACAGTGCATGAAAAGGAGTGATGAGTAGGGATTGTGGCTTTGGGAAAATTCCTGTAGAAACGATCCTGTGCCATGTGCCCATAGGATACTAGGTTCAAAAGACCAAGTAGTGCTGAGATTAAATTTCTGGGAGTGGGTAGTGTAGATGCCACCACCCAGAGAAAGAGGGAACTTTGTAATTTGGTCCCACCGGGGGAGACTAGCTCCAGACAGTTTGTGGTGGCAAGAGACATGCTCTTTTTGAAACCTGGGGAGTTTCATTGCTTACACCATGGCTGAATTTGGCCCCGGATCTTCAGAAGTGGCTGATGTTCAACTTTCCCATGACTCTGTCACTGTGCCAGGTGGTGATCTAAGAGCATGCTCTGAGCCAAAGCCTGTCTCCTGGGGGGGGGGGGGGGGGGGAAGGGGAGGACTACTCCATTGAAGGAACTGCAGTGATGATACAGACAAGTCTGAAATGTGTGCACACTCACACAAACTGTTCTAGCTCCAGACTATTAGTCAACTGTCATATTGGCTCGGAGAACTCATCCTTTTCAAAGATGCAAAGCCCAAAAGTGAGGAGAGCTGAGGAGCAAAAATAGCAGACGAGAGAGCCAAGTTCTCCATCCCTTCTCTGAGCTGCTTGGTGACTCACAGAATGGTCTTTTCCCCTGTGCCTCTCAGGTACACTGCCTCAATTTAAAGGGATTTTCTTTCAGAGAATAACTTACTTTTGACCAGCCATTCACTTCAGGGATCTCATAAAACTCATGTGATCAGATCTGACTTGGTTATGTTCAAGCTTGGGAAGCATCTGCAACAGTCCTGAAAATAGCTTTTTGCTTACCTTCCTGAGGGAAAAACAGATGCCATTTTCCAAGGCAGCTTGAGAGACAAGGCAATTAAAGTCATGGGTCACTAGGGCCAAGCATCTATTCCCTCCAAACCTGCCACCTGCAGAGTTGCAGATGGATCAACTTTTTTCTCTAAAGTTATGCAGCTTTGGCACGAAACACCTTGGTGATTTAGAGGTAAAATACAGCATGAGGCAATACCTGCTCACAGCCAGCCTACCCTTCCTTCTCATCGAACTTGAACTGCACAGCCATCAGCCTTCCTGGGGCTTGCCAGAAACAACAGCTGTTTCTGCTGGATCCAGCAGCATGTGGTGAGCCTGCACCTCATGTAGAGCAGTGGTAGGAAGGTGGAAGGTCCCAAAAGAACCTGCTCTCTCTATTACATTATCCACACAAAGAGGCTGCTGGTCTCATCACTGGTGCAGTGAACAGCTCTGGGTGCGACTCCACAGTAATAGCTGGGTCCAGTTGTGAGGCTGTGTCATACCAGACAGTCTGGCATGGGTGCACAGGGTGTCCAGGGTCCTGGTCTCCAGGCTTGGTTACTGCCACTGAGAGCTGTGGACTGGGAGAGCTTGCAGGAATATTGCCTCCAGGCTTTGTTCTGTGCTGGTGGTGAACAGGTCTGGATTCCAGTGTGATTAACACACCTTAGCTGGGTCTGGACCAAATTCCCTGAAAAATCCCCTTGCTCCCTTTGACTGTGACCTCGTGCAAAAAAGCACTTTGCCACAAAGCTGTCAAGTTTCCTGGGAGTGAGACCTCTATCCTGAGCCCCGTGCTAAGAGAAACAGACTCTAGCCTCCCAGGGCTTGGAATGAAACACTGAACACAGCTCCATTTCTGCATCACAGAGGGCTTGTTCCCAGGGTACAAAGGGAACATGACACTTTTAGGGAAGGGAAAAGAGCTATTACTGTTTTCATTGGGAAGGTCTCCCAAGAGCAGCACCTTGATGGTGAAGTAGGTAGAAAGCAATGTGGCTCTTTCTTTTACAGCAGGTGAATTACAATAGATGTAATGTCTTATCACCATGGCTGTCTAATTTAGCCAAAAGCATTAAGGAGATGATAACACATTAGGTGTCTTTCATCAGCTCTGTGTTGTAGGACCATATTTGCAGCTTCTAAAGAGATTGTCAGAAAAAGCACTGCTGTAGGAAACATACTGAGCTGGACTGACCAGTGGTCTGATGCAAAAAGGCATTTCTAACGATAATTGGGACACCCCTTACGGCCAGGCAGTCAGGTCTGAAATGAAAGGGCAGGCTGTTAACAGCACTATTAATAGGGCTAAATGTGCAAAGCAGCTTCAGGGGCTATTGAAACACAGTATCTGCCAAGCTCTAGGATACAGAACAGTAATCAGTGTTATACTTCAGCTAGAACATGTCTTTGGGCGCTTAATGAGAACTTGGGTTTTTGCTGGGCTTTTCTGCAGCATCAAGCCTTGAATTGGTCACAGGGCTGGAGTCCCCACAGTAGGAGTATGTGTGTGGCTGGGGTACTCCTTGTGTTGCAGGGTTTTTGGGCTGGGCAGGCCAGCTCGTGCCTGCAGTGGGATCTGGTCTCCTGGGATGTGTGAACAGCCACCTCTTCAATAACGGCTAGAGACTTTCCTGTGTGGGAATGCTGATCTGTTCAGTAGTAGTAATGACAAAACCTCCTCCAATTAAAGCCCAGTGTCAGCATCTGGTCATTAGCTTACTGAGTAAAATTTCAGCACCCTAAAAACACATCCTTGAAAACTGGCAGGGTCCTGCTTGCTGAATTTGTGTGTAAGACAAGAGGAAGACCTTAATCTCCATTGATATGAGTGAACATCAGTGTTGCTGAAATCAGAATTTGGCATGGGAGGTGAACCTCTGCAGTCAGGTGCTGTTTCACACTATCCCATTTTCAGAAGCTGTTTCTCAGGGGAAATACTTACGGTGAGATCAAAAAAAGGGCCTGCAGGACGTCAGGAATGTAACTTGAAGGTTGTTCCAGCTAGGGCTTCTAGCCTATTTGTCAAAGACTGGAACCATGCCTGGGAACAGGTGATAGTTTTTCTTTCTGTTTCTTTCTGTCCATTTGTTTAGAAGCAACTTAAATATCAGCAGATATAAGAGCCTCCTGCTGCATTGGACAACAGTCAGAGGTCATCTGAAAGGCTCTGCAGGGCTGCAAACAAACCTGCATGTGGACATGGAGCAAGAACTGCTTTGTCTTGTTTGCAGGAAGCTTTCACGATGCTAGAGACTTGAAGGCTAACAAGGTCAATAGGAGAAAAATGACAGCAACAACAAAGACTTCCATGAGACCAAAATGGTCCCTTTGAAGAAAGTGTTACTTGCTATTGAGGACTCTGTTTTGGACATTAAAGATTTTACCTCCTCTCTTTTGAGGCATCTGTGAAATGGGTTTTTCTGTTCAGCAGGCACACATGGAAGCAGAAAATTGCTGTATTATTTCCTGCTCATGTGTATCTCCACAGGCCCAGTACTATTAATGAAGTCCTTCTCCAGTTCATGAGTGAGAACCAATTTTAAACCCCAGTTCTTTCAGTACACATTGGATAATCACTGCCATAAAGTCTTTGACACCTCATGCTTTGTGGTTTTTGACACTGGGTGGCTTCCATTCTAGGAGGCAATGTCAAGATTTGTAAAACTAAGATTCAGCAGCTATGGGATCACTTTGTATGTAGCTTCGTGTCTCCTCATGAGCAGAGTAACAGCATCCTAGCTGTTGGGAATAGGCCCCACTAACTGCAAGTGAGATTGTCCCATTGCCTGGACTGGGGTTGTCATTTTGGATGCAGCCAACTCATGAGTATTAGCAACGTTTGATGAGCAGAGTTGGAAGACATAATAATAAACATACTGTGGTTGATCTCTACTGATTCTTCATCTTGTAGCATTGAAGTAATGATGGCAGTAGGGGGAATGTTTGCAAAATGTTGCAATGTAGACCGAATTTGAGTGAATTCATCCTGTGTTATCTCGAGCTAGGTAGCCATGCTTCACAGGTGGCAAGACTTTTGAATGACAAGTCTCTACTGGAAAGCTCTTTCTCAAACAATACTTACTTGAGATCCTGCCCCTCAGAGATGTGATTCTCAGTGTTTCTCTATTTTTTTTCTGCTAGATGAGTTGGGCATTTGTCCAAAAGGTGTCACCTCCAATGTGTTCCGCTTTAATGTGTCGTCAGCAGAGAAGAACAGCACCAACCTATTCCGGGCTGAGTTTCGGGTGCTGCGCGTGCCCAACCCAAGCTCCAAACGCAGTGAGCAGCGCATTGAGCTCTTCCAGGTGAGTATTCTTATCACCTTCCCCAGTCTCTGAGCCCAGAATAGCTTGGCTCCTTAATGGTTGTCTCAGCTGATATGTGGAAGCCCATAGAAGAGAGAAGAAAGTGCATGCTGTAACCCAGGCCTCTTCCACCATATGCAGTGATACAGTCACCTTCCTTTCCTTTTACAATGTGGTGCTGCCCTTTTCCCACTTGGAAGGGGAGCCCCTCATCAGTGGAGCAGCTCTGACCCTTCTGTCACATCATGTGTAGGACCCTTGGCAGTCTTACTCCTTTGACTTTTGCAGACAGTTGGTGCTAATTCAATGGATGGAGCTCTCTGTCTTGTCACTGATTTACTAGAAAAATAGTGCTTGCTTTCTATGTTCCCTTCAGCAGTAGCTCCCCAGAAGCACAATTCAGGCCACCTGTACTTATCTGGAGTTTTTTTTTAACCTAGGGACTGACAGAATAAGGTATGGTTCAGGCTTGGAAGTGGTAATAGGCTGAACTGGACCACCTAATGATACAGCTTAGCATCCAGGCAGCACATTCCCACAGGCTCATGTCTGTCCACTTTTCCATAAGAGTGCAGCTAAAATTGTGTTTGGGTGGCACTTCTTGAGGACTTCCTGGAATCCAGCATCAAAGGTCAGAGCAATTCTCTACCAGATGACACAACTGACAAGGAGGTGTTCTCAGAGCTTCTCCATAGGTTCAGTGGTCTGTGGGTCTGCAGGAAGGAACACCTTGAATGTGCTGTGGTTGTTTGTCTGGAAGTGGAAAGAGATGTCAGAGCAGAGGCAGAGGTCTCCAAACCTGAACAGCCCTTTTGTGTTTTGACAAAAGTTGGAATGTAGGGCACCTGAAAATGCCAAAGGGAGAACTCAATAAATTGGCTTCCTGGGCAGGTGACTTGTGGCCAGATGCTGCATTTACCACTGGTGGTTCTACTCTGAAATCCAGATCCATATTGCACAGCTGCATACAAAAACAAACCCATCCATTAAATGAATTGCCATGTGCTTCTGCCTCTCTATGTGTCCCTAAACAATTCTCAATTGAGAGAGGTGGGCTGCTTAGGATACAGAAATAAGCACTGTGTAGATCTCTGGAGTTCAAGTTGGTTGTGAAGCATGTCCTTCTCACCTGACCCAGGGTATTCCTGGTGTCTCACTTGCCAAGACCAACTTTCTAAATTAGTTTTTAGCAAGCTAAGGGGAAAAAAAAAGACTAAAGGCCATCCCTTCCTTCTGCATGGCACTGGCTGATTTTTTCCACCACTCCTTCTGACACAGATCCTTCGGCCAGATGAGCACATAGCGAAGCAGCGGTACCTCAGCGGCAGGAATGTGCAGACACGGGGCTCCCCTGAGTGGCTGTCCTTCGATGTCACCGAGACCGTGCGTGAGTGGCTCCTGCACAGAGGTAGGGGTCTTAGCTGCACTGTGTGGCAAGGCATCCACAGAAATGGGGATCAATGCTCATGGAAGTATCTTTCTGCTCCCCTTGTTGCAGGAGCTTGGTTCACAGAGAGGACAGGTTCTTTCAGTCTGAGAACAAGCTTTCCTCCAGAGAGCTTCCTCAATGTCTGACATTTGCTATATTCCTGCCTCTTTTCCTGGAGGCCCCACCATGTAGCTCTGTGTGCTGAGTCAGAAGAAGGATTTATTCCTTGGAGGAAATTCTTTACAGCTAAGCTCAGAGGGGACCCCTCTGCTTGTCTAAATGATCATAGAAAATGAGAAATGCTTTGCTTACATTTTGATGTGAATTAGAGCAAATGTAGTATAGGAAAAAGCAGCAAGGATCCTGGTTTATTTAGCTGTGTACAGCTTGTCAGGTATAAACGTGAGGAAATACCAGAGGCTGACACACCTAGACAGCTGGAGGCTTTAACACTGCAGAGAACACACCTCTGCCAGTGCTGGACAGCCTAACAGATAGTTACAGGGCAGTTCCCAGCAAGAACACTGACCCCATTCACAGCTGGAGCACAAGGCATCACCACTCACAGCTGGACTGGCCTACACAGATAGAAGCTAGGTGCCACTGAAGACTGGAATGCAGGTACTGGCAAGCAGCTGCTCCCTGGAAGGGTAAGCTGTGAGCTTGCAGGCTCCTCCTATTTCAAGCAATCTAAGTTGTGCCCTGATGGCTGAAGCTCAGAGCTGGAACTGCAGCAAGCTCTGGGCAGGCACACTAGCTGACAAGACATCACAGAGTATATATGGTGCTAGGCACCTTGTCAATGCCCCAGGAAGCCAGATGTTTTAATTCATGGCACAACATAAAAAAGGAGCTTTCATAAGAGTCTTATGTTCCTGTAGTCAGGCCCACACAGCATGACTGGTCCAGGAAGTTATTATGAAAGTAGATTTGCCTCTGGAAAGTCTGTGTGATTGAGACTGCTAGCAGTTCAATAAAACAGGAGGTTGCAGCTGCTGAGAAGAATGCTTCCAGTAAAATTACTTGTCCATATCCAACTTGCTTATTTTCAGATTTCTCCTTCAGACACTAAGCAGAAGCCAGATAATAGGTACTGAGGATTGTGAAACTGATTTAAGATACCAAAAGCCAGCTCTTCAAAATACTTGTTTTCCCAGGGAAGCTCCTTGAAGCTCACAAATGTTTTTGGATGCTGAATAGCCTAAAAAAAGTAACAAGAAGCACCCTTCTTACCTCTCTAGAAAGTTCCCTTTAGCAAGAACAAGGCTTTTGGCAAAGCTGAAGCTACTGGATTTTTCTTTCTGCTCTTCCCAAGGCAGCATCTGTTCCTCAAATCTGATAACACTCCTGACTTTGAGACCAACTCATTGTCTAGGGGTTAGCACAGCTGTGTAAAACTTCCTTAAAACTTCTTTATGCCAGGAGCTGTCCCAGCTGAGAAAGACTGTTTCTCACGGAGTCATCTTCTTTGCAGAGTCCAACCTTGGCCTGGAAATTAGCATACACTGTCCTTGCCATACTTTTCAGTCCAACGGGGACATCTTGGAGAATTTGCATGAAGTCCTGGAGATCAAGTTCAAAGGTGATAAAGAGCTGGGTTAGGGGAGGTTGTTGGGGAAGGGAAAGCCTCAAGCATATAAAGAAAAAAATGAGGTCTTGCTTTGTGTATTCAAGCACTTCACATTGTGTAACATTTGTCTTAAAACATATCTGGGTTTGTGTGTTCATTCTATGGGTATATCCACTATATACATAGGTTACAAAAAGAAGTAAGGGCAGGCTGGGTGGGTTTGCATGAGTGTCTGCAGAAAGGAGTAATTTTATATTTCAGTGTCTCTCTGGGAAGTTCAACTTGATGCCTTCTCAGATTTCCACAGAGGCTCTACTTTGCAGTTAGAGTGACTGAAACACAAGGAAGTTAGGCATTCTGTGTGAGGTGGCTCAGAGAGTCAGTGGCTTGGCTGGCCTAAGAACTAGGAACCTCCTGGCTTGCAGCCCTGGGCAGCAGCCACTGGCCCCCACAGGCTCCATTTCTGAGGCTGTTCCGCAGAGTGCCAATTATCTGACATCTTCTTTAAACCATTCATCTTCCTGCCTATCCTGGGATTCAAGCCAGGAGTGAGTGGATGGATTAATGGCCCCACCAGCAGTTTGCAAATGGTAAAACAGGTGGCCCATAAGCCTCTATTTCAGGCCTGCAACAGTCAAATTTACCAGAAATAAAGGGGTCTCTGTGAGGCAAGAAGTAGACATGCTGCCTGAACCTGGTTCAAGAGCAAGCATGAGAGTGTTAAATTGAAAAGTCTTGTTGCATTCTTGCAACATTGCTGATTTCTTCTTTGTGGATCCTCTTTTTTGAAGGCATTGACAGTGAGGATGACTATGGCCGCGGGGACCTGGGCCGCCTGAAGAAGCAGAAAGACTTGCATAATCCCCACCTCATCTTGATGATGTTACCCCCACATCGACTGGAGAGCCCCGTGTTGGGAAGCCAAAGAAAGAAACGGGCCCTGGATACCAACTACTGTTTCCGGTAAGTGAGAAGGGATCCTGCTGGGACCCCATGCCTGGGGCAGGCAGGCCGGGTGAGACTCCATGCCACTGGAAAAGGCAGAGCCCTCCGGGGGTTGTGTCACAAGGGCCACTGGCCAGCTCAGCAGAGTTGTTCTGTGCTTCTGGCAGAGCCACTGGTTCAAAGAGATCCACAAGGCTGTGCTTCCAGGAGCACAGGCTGAGCGGGACCTGCAGCAGCCCCATGCCAGTTGCTGGAGCAGCTGGGTCCTGCCTGGCAGGGGTGGTGGGAAAGCTGCCTGGCAGCAGCAGCGCCCCTGAGCCGCCACCGCTGCCTGGCTGTGCTGCTCCTGGTGCTTGGCACACGCAGCCACCACATGCCACCAGCACTGCTGCTATGAGTCCTTCTGCTCAGGAAGCTGCAGCTCACAACTGCATGTAAGGCCCCCCTTTAGATTCACTGTGCTTCACTACTGTGTTTCAGGAACCTGGAGGAGAACTGCTGTGTGCGTCCTCTGTACATCGACTTCCGACAGGACCTCGGCTGGAAATGGGTCCACGAGCCCAAGGGCTACTTTGCTAACTTTTGTTCAGGCCCTTGTCCGTACCTCCGCAGCGCAGACACCACTCACAGCACGGTACATCCACTAGATTATCCTGCCAGGGCTTGTGGCTATGATTGCCTTCCTCCCTAAGTCTGATCAATATCCAGTCTTTCCAAAGCAGCATAAGCAGTTCAGATCAGTATTTGTGAAAAACCTTCCAAGGAAACTGCAGAAAAAAGCCTGGGTGGTTCAGCAGGGAAAATGTGCTTGCTTTGGAGTCAGTACTGAGTCTGCTTTCAGGCAAATCTTGATGAGGAAGATGCTGTTGTCTCTTAGATAAGATATGAAAGAGCAGAACTGATGGTTTTAGGGTACTTACTTGGCAGTGGCCATAGTATTAACTGAATTGTTCACATCAAAATCAGTTCTGGTAATTATCTTCTTCCTAAATTTCTCCTGCAGTTTGCACTGGACAGAGGATTTTTCTACACTCTGTGCCAGGTTGTTATGAAAAACTGTTGTGCAATGGCATATGCCTGCCATCTGCTCCTAAAGGGCAGCTATAGCTCAAAAGTGTAGGGAAATCCATGTCCATTTCCAGAAGTGAAGACAGCCACTCAGTAGGATATCCTTTTTCACAGGTATCCTTTCCAGCTGCATAAATCCTACCTGACCTACAGCAGGGAGGAGGCTACTAGGCAGTGAGATTTTTGAGTGAAAACTTGGCAGAAAGCAAATGTCTTTAGGTAACTTAAGCACAACCTCTGGTCAGCCTTTGGGAAGAATGCAGTCTGAGCCTGGCTAGAGCAGAAAAAAAATAAAAGTAATAGAATAACACAGGCATGGGAGAAGTATTGAGAGAGACAGATTAAGGATCAGACAGTCTACTGCTGAAGCAGGAAAAGTCAGAGGAAAATCCTGTGTGCTTCTGCCCACAAGAGTCAAAAGGCAGCAATCCAGATAATGCAACAGCTCACTAGCAAACTAACTTCAGATTTCACTAAAAAAGTCACTGGAAAAAACAGATTCAGCCGAAGAACAAATAACTAGGTAAGGATGATATTTCAGAAAAGATTCTAACATTTTTTTGACAGTCTGCATAGCAGTAAGGTTCAATGAAGCTCAAGGACTAATATCAGTGGGAACAGCTGATCTGTGGGAATGAAGAAGTGAACAGATGCTGGGCAGTAACCACAAGACAAAGCAAGGGAATTAACAGCTTTGAAAGGGTAATGGGCATGTAGCTTTACCATCTGGTTGTCCTGAGAAGCTCTCCAGAAGGTAACTGGACTGAATCAGTGTGAGAGAAAGGAGACTTTAGAATGACTCCTAATGATCTTAAACAACAAAGGAAATGAGCAAGCGTTAAGGTCAGTGAAGTGATCAAAGAAAACTTTACAATATAGCTGCTGACAGCTTGCAGGCAACACTTAGGAAAGACATGATGAAAAGAAAAACTCACCAGTCTAACTTGCTGTTGAGTAGTGGCTCAGAGCACATGGTACCCTGTGGTACAGCCAGGGCTACTTTGCTTAGGATCCCAGAGAGTTTCTACCACAACAGTAGTGATTCCATGGGTCCAGATGATAGAACAGGATGTATTCTTAGCACCTCTCATCTCCAAAGACTGTAAAGTACTTCAAATAGAATGTACCAGACCCTGTCATTTATACCAGATAAGCACTGAAGAGACCACACTAGTGCAGGTGAGATCATGCTCACTGCTGAGAAGTGGTCACTTCTGGCAGGAAAGGTGGCAGCTGTTCTGTAGTGGTTACATGGCTGTAGTGTAGAGTCATCTGTGGGCTGGGGCCAGCTGGGAGGAGGAATCCAGTGGGGTCCCACAGGACTGTCCTGGCTCCAGTATTACAGTGTCATGACTTGGAGGATGGAGTGGAGGGACAAAGCATCAGACAGTTCAAAGGTGGGAGGGAATTGTGGATACTTGAGAGGACTGGCATCCATCCAGTGCTATCTGGAGATGTTGGTTGAAATAAGCAGCACTGATAGTCTTTCTTCTGGTTTCTTTAATAGAATCCAAGACAGCATGGCCCCAGGCTGGTTACACCCAACCTTGTTAAAAGCAAAAATTGTGACACACTGCTGTACCAAATTAGAGATGAAAGGAGACTACTTGCACTCCTTCAACCCTCAGGCATCAGTCACAGAGAGCAAGGGTATTACCATTAGGAAAAAAAACCAAAAAACAAAAAACTCCTAAGAGTCAGGCCAGGGCAGGTGAGACCATTTAGAAGCAGGCCGTGATCAGGAAGTGACAGGGGAGTATTACTCATCTCAGGGAAATACCCTCTGATGAGTCTAGTGCAAACACCTCAAGACTTGTTGACTTGGCAGCCCCTTCCTGTCCTCAACCAATTTAAATGTATTCCTGACCTTGTCACGACACTTCCTTTGTTCCTGCAGGTGCTGGGTTTATATAACACGCTGAACCCTGAGGCATCTGCTTCGCCCTGCTGTGTTCCCCAGGACCTGGAGCCACTCACTATCTTGTACTATGTTGGGAGG